>NC_064540.1:4555000-5195000 GCF_023856365.1 Brienomyrus brachyistius
AGCGTACATGACTTCAATTTGCAGAACCACTTGGCTCTGACAAGGCAGCTCCGACTTTATCTTACTGAGGCATCTGAGGGTGATCCGACTTCTCTCTGACTGTGGATTTATTAAGCACCTGCTCAGTAACTGGGAAAGAAACCTGGATTTTAATACATTTAAAAAGCCGTCCGATTGATTTGTTTTATGTTCTCACTGCTACAGTCTGTCAAATGAGGTGATTAAACAAGTTTCTCATTTGTACAGTATGTCATATTAATTTTAATTAATTAAGTTGATCAAGATTAATGTCTCTAGAGTGAAATTGTAATTCCTCATTAAGGTGATATTTTGGGTTAGGCCACCGTGCCTGGAATCGGAAGGTCGCTGGTTCAAATCCTGTTGTCAGAAGATTGATTCCCTCATTGGGCCCCTGAGCCAGGCCTTTCAGCCCCAGCTGCCCCAGAGACTAACCCTGTTCTCCTAGTTGTACATGGCTTTCGATGATAGCATCAGCCAAATAAATAAAATGCTAAATCAGCAAGGAAACATTCAATATCCCTGATCAACCAATAAACAGAACACAGACAAATGTGGCTATTAAAGTCTGACGAAGAGCCGCTCCTCAGCGAAATCCATCACATTTGTCTGACAACACCCGAAACGGTACTACTCTTACTCCTACTCCTACTCCACCATTGAGCTTTGGTGACAAAGGGTTCTGGCAGGCTTCCCAAAATGCACTTCTGCTCCTTGCAAAATTATAGCTACCCTCAAATCGCTGAGAGATGGCCAGGTCTATATATGTACAGACAAGAACTGCTATAGATTATCTCCACTGACATTAAAGGCATTCGGAGAATGGTTATAACTGCTTATTACAACTCTTGTTATAACTACTAAACATACAGACATGGCAATGTCAGTACCACAATGTCAATGCTCAATTCAAGCAGACAATAATCTCAGAAGATAATGTCAAAAATAAAAACACACGGTTCTTTCTGCCAGCCAATCTGGAGAAACTGACAGTTTACAGATGGCAAGATAAAGCATTTATCCCTGATTGTGGGTCTTGGTCTATTCAAGGCACGACCGGCATGAATAAACCATCCCTTTTAATTGCCTGTAAATTTCACCATCGCCGATATGAAGAATAAAGAAACAGCACTTTGTTAACTTTGAGCGTAACACCAGAGTAATATTTTGACAGCAGAAAATTCATTTCCATCTTAGACTGGAGTTAAATAACATCAGTCACTTCTGCATGGTCATTCTTAAAGTCATACACAAGGTCACGTTAGGAGCATTTTTTGTTTTTAACTGTAGAGATACAAAGATGCTGGTGTGTAAGGCCATGGGTTCCGAATCTTTGCCCATGTCCAGCAGGTCATTGGTTCAAACCTGGATCTCGGCCTGGATCTCTTCTCAAAATTACGAGACCCTGACCTCATAATAATGATAATTATGAGATCCTGATCTTGTAATCACAATATAGTGAGTTATAATTACAAGATAAGGTGTCTTTTTCTTTTCCTTTGTGAATGCAATGCGCTTCCATAACCCCTGCTTCAGTCTGGGAATTTAAAACGGAGAAGAGAACTGGAAGTACTTCCCTCTCGTACAAACTCATTCCCTTATTTCATAAAAAAAAATTCTAACTTAATTATCTCAATGGCTACAGATCAGCCCAACCTCAATTGGATCAGCACATACAGTATTGTTCAGGAATTTTAGGTAGCCAAAGGAAACTATGTTTAAATTAGGTTATGTTGCTATAAAACTATGACTTTATATCACAGTGTAAGTGTAGCCAGTTCAAAATCTCTCCTAAAGTCACCCCAGTATTTACGTAACTGTCTAATGTACGCATGTATTTTTTGGCCCAAACACTACAACACCGTTTTTGTCTAATCTGTTCATTTGCATATATTATAATGCTCAACCGCATCCTTTTCCAGAGCAAATATGCACTTAATCCCCAGATAAACAGCTGAACATTTTCTTTGGCTGCCTAAAACCTTTACACAGCACTGTATGTTCAGGGACAGATTATCTGAAACTTTCATTTTGCCTCCGATAAAAACATAATAAAAAATTCACTTAAATAAATGTATCTATCCAACAATGTAAATGTACAAGTAACTCCAAAACAACTGTCGATCAAAACGTCTTCCTTTCCAATAAATAAATATTCTAGTAAATATAAAGTATAATTAAAAAATAAATAAATAAATAAATAAATAAATAATATTCTTATCAGAAATGCTCGTAATGAAGTATTCACAAATTCTTACTGCTACCATCACTCGAACAAACTAATTCAAGTAAAATAAAAACAAACAAACAAATAAATAAATAAACCAAACCGTTCAGGAACAATAATTTGCGTTCCGGGCAAAATGACACGGCTTGGTGAGTTAAAGAAACCCGGATGAGTTCGAATCCCGAGAAACGTGTGAACGAGCAACAGCTGAGCTGAGCTGCAGCCACTCAAGGGGCGGAGTCTGGGAGTCTCATGGTGCCAACCACGGCAGCAGTGCCGCATTTCACACCAGGAATTTGTTAATTAGGATGGTCTCGCTCCAGAAATAACGAGTGCTAACTCCTCCCTCGTTCCTCTCCAGCATCGGAAATAGACGTGGCATCCTCATGGCAGTCCTCGACACATAGACGTGTCACATGTAAAAGTGTTTGGCCCTTAACGACACCGTTACCGTCTCTGGAGGAGTCTAATGAAACGCCTGCCTCTTCTGAAGATAATTCAGATTATTTAAATTAACTGTCGAATGTTGTGACTGCATTACTGCTCTGCCGTTCTAGGTTTGCGTGGATCACTTCTCGAAAGCTCTCTCCCACTGCCGTCACAGCACGTGGGCGTAAATAAAGTATTATCTCAGTGATAAAAAGGGAGCTCGTCTCTGCAGCACAACGTGCTGGTTCTATCGCTATCCAATATAGCTGATTTGGGGGTGGGGGCTGCCATCTTTAAAAACGATTCAAATAGCTAATCGGATTCAGAAGTCCAATTCAATTTATTTTTATATAGTGCCTTTCATAACATAGTTGCCCCAAGGTGTTTGACAAGTGTGTGCGGAAATCCGTTATTACATCATTTATACAAAATGTCCAAGATGAAGAAGCTGGTTCCTCCATCCCCATAACCTTATTGCCAAGGAAACAATTTGTTGTTAATGGCAAGATGCGGGAGGGAAAGTCGGTAGATCATGAAGCCTGATCGTACACAACATGTTTCAAGGAAGACAACTCACCTGCTCCCGCAGCCAAGACCCCCCCCCCCCCCCCCCCCGAGGCGGCACTGAACTGGCTATAGAGTGACTTCATTAGTCTCTACCATATTCTGATGCTTTGCCAGTCTGTTGGCGGGAGAAACGGTACAGTTGGAGGAATCCTGCTGTTTTTCCACAAGGCCTTTCACAAGTTGTCACAAAGCAAAAGTACTAATCACTGTCCATATGGAATAAAAAAAATCTAATCTGGCAATCCTGGACATAAAACATAAAGTTCAAAAAGGACCTCATTAAAATCCTCCATGACCCCAGGCACAAAAGGGCTGCTGGTAATCTGGCAGAAGATGAAATGATTATAAAATTTCAGAGATCAAAACTATGTAAATAGAAAACTTAAATGTCTGTTAAGGACAGATGGTGAGGAAGACCGTGTTGGACATCAACCGCGTGCTGGAAGGAGGATTTTAGGACAGAGCCGGATCTAGTAGACCACAGGAGGCCCTGGATCTTGTCCATGAGTCAGATCCAGTAGGAGAATTTAATTCCCCAAATGCTGAAACTCGCACAACACCTAGGTGCCTGGACTTCAATTTTCAAATATTTCAAAGACTTTTTCTTCCCTGGCAACATTCTGGAGCTGAAAACAAAGTTCCTCTAGTCACAGTACAGCCACTGTCCCCAGGAGAAGACGGCGCAGTGGTAAAGGACACTAAGAACTGCCCAAGCATCTGGGGTTTCAAGGCCTTCACGTGTGGCCAGCAAAAGGTTCAATTAATCAGGCTTTGCATTTGTTTGTCTGATTATTAGGTAGTTATAAAAAAATAAATCATGCAGGAATGAAAAGGACAAAATGTGGGTCATAAGAAAGCAACGTTGAAAGAAATGGTCATTTCTGATCAATTAGCCCCCCCCCCCAAAACCACTTCATTGCCGTACATTCTGAGTATCCTCAGGAAGTTTTCGAGGCAGCTATTGGCTGCCTGGAGTGATTACATTTAGCCAGTGCTCAGAGGGAAAGCTCATTCTGTAGCGCCTTTGCACCCCGATCATGGGGAGCCATCAACTACAGCCACAAGGAGGAGGGAAAATAAGCAGATTAACGTAATGAATTTCACACACGTCTCTGAGGCAGAGATGGGAAGTGCATCCATTCTGCGACTGAGCATATACGAGGTTCCTGAGCCGTGTAACGGGAACTAGGCTATGGCTAATTAACACCAGACACCAGCTCACGGCACCATCATCTAAGCCTCAGCATAACTCAACACCTCTCAAGGTTTTTGAACTTTGTCGTTCCAGGGTTCAAGCCCAAAATGAGCAGGGTAGGCAGACGCGTTTGTTCCTTAGAGTCGGTAGGTGGGGGGGTACCAACGTGTAACGAGTGGGGTAACGATGAGAGTGTCATCTCCCCCGCGGACACCCACGTTCGTCTTCGGAGGCGCTCTCTGAAAGCGGCTTTTCCTTTTCACCCGTTCCCAATACACGTGCTGTGTTGGGGGACGCATAGCGGAATAAGCACATCACTAAGCAGGATCACTTCCTAGCTACGTACCGCAGCTACTCCTTGCGCCTCAGGGTAAAGCATTCACCTATATGCTGCTGAATTTCGCTCGCATTGCCAAGCCTGTCCGCTCGCATTTTAGAAGGGCTCAATAGACTGGAAACCCTTTATGAGAATAACTCACATTACAGATAACCATTATGTAATATTTTTTATTATAATTAAAATTATGTAAAATAGCAGTGGGTGGAACCATGCCTTGGGGGCTTTGAATCTAGCTCAGTTCTCCCGATATTCTTATACGATACCGAATAGAGGAAACGCCACAGTTACTAGTTCAGTCGCCTGCTGGTTATACTGGTGCTTAAATATGTCGCTGTGCGGCCTGTGGTGGAATCCTGTCCATTACCCGCATCACCCTACCAGGGTTAACGAAAGATCACCGCCCAATGATGACAGGCAGTTATGACGTCACAAACAGACGCATGAAATGTCAGATTCTGGGAGTGAGGACTGCGACAAATGGAATGTGCTGCTCCATAACACTGGTGAGCTTGAGTGGCTCTAGTAATCAGAATGTAGACCACCCACAAATGACACGTTACGGTCCATCAGCCACACAAATTTCTCCTGCAGGCTATCAATCCCTTTCCACAGGATGAAACTCTTTGCCCCCAAATGAGAGAGAGAGAGAGAGAGAGAGCTCTCCACTCTCCCATGAAGTCCTGGGCCTTTCCAAATTCACTGAGCACTTATACCAATAATAGCAGAAGGTACAGATTAATAGGGAGAAACCCAAATCCTTCCACACAAAGCCTTTCGCTGTGGTCTCTCACCAGGTGTTGGCATAAGGGTGGGAGAGCTATGAATAAATAATCTTAATGTTTATTTTGTAATGCTTTGCCAGTTTAAACTTATGTGCCCTGTTATCACAGTCTTGGAGTGAAGCAACCAAGCATTTCACACTGTCCAGAGTATAATGGTGTATGTGGAAAATGAAACTTTGATTGATTGATAGACAGATAGACAATCCCTGCACTGGAGAGTCAAGGCAGCACTGTGGTTTCACTCCCCCATCATCTGCGGTTTGATGCCCACACCCCGGGTCTTTGTGTGCGGGGGGGTTGGTACGTTCTCCCCATGTCCGTGTGGGTTTCAACCAGGCACTCCACTTTCCTCCCACCCACAAAAACACATTCAGCTGAGGTGACCCGGTGTCCCTAAATTGTGCAGTGTGCCCTGCAATGAACTGACATACCATCCCACCACCCACTGTTTTCCTCACCTGATAAGCCGAAATGGACGGGTAATTCCCAGAGTCAACAATTCATCTTGTGGTAGTAAACAGTTTTCATCTTCAGGCCACATGTGTCACTATTACAGGAGTAATTGGGGGCACGTTGCCCCCAGAGTGCCTTTCTTTTGTCCCCATAAAGGCACAGACCACCCTCCCCTCCCCCCTGGCGTGGACTCCCAGCCAGGAAGGTACAGCGAGCGGGAAAAACCGCATGGAAATACACCAGACATCTGAGGCATGGAAAACGCACGTCTGTGTTATCAAACGAAACCGAATCCTTCTAGTCAGACTCACCAAAGTCATTCAAAGTTTAAAAAAGTTGGTGATAAAAAACTCCTGCGTGTCCCTGCAAGTTAGTCGTCATGCAGCCTCTCTCACTGCGGCGCTTCTCTATTAGAATGATCACAGTGCACTGGGAATAGTGAATAATCCCATGTGCTATTGGGAAACGCCAAACGCCGGACCCCTTCCGGCAACGTGCACCACAGACAGCATAGCTACTCCAGAGCTGAGCCCAATCTCAGGGGCGGAATCCACCACAAAAAATCACAAGTGGCTGAGGACTGGGGGCACATTGGAAAGACAAGGAACATGAGCTCACCGCCCCAGGCCACTGTCTCTGCAATTTACTATCATACTATCACCAACTGGGAGGGGGGGGGGGCACTGGGCTGGTTATGGCGATCCCCACCGAGTGCCCAGCCCTCATTAGGACATCCACTCTCGAATGTGTTTCTGGGCCAGTTAATATACCTCCTACAAGTACATGACAATGACCTATTTCAAATGAGCTCATAGCTTTGAAATTTTATCATGACACGAAAGCAGTATTTTTTTGTAAAGCAATAAAATATATAAAATAAAAACATACTACTGTTATTATTGTAGATGCAATACATAGCATAACTTCCATAATTAGACATAAATTAGTTTGAGGTCCTTGTTATTGCATATAAATACATATAAAATACATAATGACATATTTTCTCACACACACACACACACACACAAATTTATTTTATTATTCTCCCTCTGCTCCAATCAGCATTCAGAAAAACGTCCCACATTTTCTCCCTGTCCGGCCTCATCCCAAGTGATGTCATTGACTGCGCGTACAGCCGTGATGTCATCAACAGGCAGGGGATCGAGCGGCGGCTCATCGTTTTGATGGCACTTGTAATTAACCACGACACACCAAGCGACTGAGTGATCACTGGTCTTCATCAGGCCGCCATGACAGAGCAGACAGGACTGAGCCAGATTATAAACTTTAAGCTGTGACAATCCCTCAATTTATAACAAAATATACAGAACCTTCTGTTAATGGTTTGGTTGATCTTCACAAACCGCTCCAGGTGATTCACCATGACATGACACGTGTACAGCTGTACATGAGCAGCAATGCCAGAGCGCAGGTTGGAGGCGTCATTGTCACAGTCACCCGTCGTCTCACTCAGATATGCCATCATCTCCCAGTAAGTAGGGCACGTGCACGGCAGCTCCAACTCACCACTGCCTCTCGCAGTCCACCAGGATGCGCACCAGGATGCCCGTCACTGCCACCAGGATGGGGTAGTGGTCCACGCTTTCTAGCCCTGTGGAGAGACACCGGCAGTGCGGATCAGCTGGGCATCCTATTGGGAGCTGGGAAGGGGGGGAGGGACCTGGGATGATGAGGGGACCAATCAGGATACAATGACAAACTGTCTAGCTCTGCTAAATCAAACAGCACCAAAACTAGGCATGTGACCCTCCTTTTCTCTTATATATATTTTTCAATATATATATTTTCAGATTTGCAGGAATGCATTTGTCCATTGACTGAGTGGTTTAATTACTGAGGTGCAGGAAACACAGCAGTATGACTGATATTGTCCCATATCGCATCCATCTGTAATAAAACCAACAAGAATACCTGCGTATAAATCAAAGATGGCTGCCCTAGGCCTTCTTTGGCCATGAAAATAAATTACTCCTACAAATTCACGATTAATAAGCCCAGAGTGTTCATTTTGGTGTCAAGACATGCTTATAGACGTGTTTGGTTTCCAAGGATGTTGAAACGCTTATCATGGAAAGGAGAAACTAAACTAACAAGCCTTATTGAAAATCAGTAATTTGCTTTTCACATGGAGCTGCAATAAACTCACGTTCGGACATAAAATGGTTCATCACAAGATTCATCATTCAGGACATGTGGCGTGCTTTAGCTGAAAGGCTGATGTTCATAAAAGCCATTTACACTGACATTGGTTTTTATTTTGGAATAAAACTATATGAATCTCACTCAATTAGGCAAAGGATGATCATTTTATGGTTCCAGGTTTTCCCATCCACAACCCAGGCCATTACTTTACATTTATTTATTTAACAAAGGTTTTTATTCAAAGTGACATACAACTGAGAAAGAGGGACAGTGCCTGGAGCAGCCTGGGTTAAGGGTCTTGCTCAAGGGCCTAGCAGTAAAATCACAGGATTAGAACCGACGACCTCCCAGGCGTAGAATCGAGTCTTAACTCAAACATCCACACACACACAGCCCCATTACCGCTTCTGTTTTCAATATTCTCTGCTTTACGTATCAGCCTCCAGTTGCTCCAAAGCATGGAGTCAATCTCACATTGACCTTCCCATTTTTATCCCCACCAGAGGGGAGAACTCATTCTGAAGTGAGATAATCCCCAGCAGCATCAGGGGTGTCTTTGTTTAAAGATTAGCTTCTGTTCCCCAAGGCAGGAAAGAAAAATAATTCCCCTTGATGGGTGGGCTGGGTCCACAGGCTCGGTGAAGTTCGTGAGCAGGCGATGTCCTGTTTGGGTCCTTGCTAGAAACTTAAGGACGTCTTATGTTCTCGCCACTCTTCCACCCAAACCCAGAGCGAGAACAAAGTTTTGAAACAGAATCACAAACGCACAGTTATGTCAAGGTAGCAGGAAGATACGATAATGATGTAGCAGGAAGATATGCCAACAATAGAGGAGGGAGATATAATGACGGTGTAGCAGATAGATACAGCGATGATGGAGCAAGAAGATATGGCGACGATAGAACAGGACGATACGACTACAGGACAGCAGGAAGATAAGGCTGGGATAGAGCAGGAAGATACAGCGACGATGTAGTGAAATAGCGAAAGTGATTCGTTGTCATTGTTGACACACCACAGCACACAGTGTACAACAACGAAACATGTCCTCTGCATGTAACACATATGTGACGGGGAGACATAGCAGGGGGCAGTGTCGGGGGAGCAGGGCTTGGGGTGGCACCCTGCTCATGGTACCTCAATGGTACTTTGCTGGTCGGGGATTCAAATCAGCAATCTCTTGATTACAAGTGCGCTTCTCTAACCATTAGGCCACGCCCCATAGTAGAAGATGCAATGACGATATAGATTCGGTGGTGATGTAGCAGGATGACGAAACAGGAAGAAACTATCACACCCCCTACCCAGAATTCAAGAGCCAAACATGACACACATTATATTTCAAACCATGTGTAGCTCTTGAGACGCCATCCATATACTTTTATCGTGCTTAAGTGTTGGATTAACAGGAATTACAGCAGACAGGAGCTCACCTGGTAGACGCAGGTTAACCACACGGTCGAAGAGGTTCCTCTCCGCGGTCACACGATTCAGCACCTGGTTTAAAAGCTGGGAAACAAGAGAGAGGGTGGACATGTTAACGATCGATTTATCACACGTGTTCAGATGTTGGTAAACGAGGGCAGTAACACATACAGGAACAAACATGGCTAACCAAGCTCTTTTCCAAAAAGAGAAGCAAGAGGGCAGAGGAGCACGTAGGTAACCTACTGAAACCTAATGGTTATGTTGCCAAAGTGTCTTCTCCAGTGAGACAGACCTGGGTGCGTCAGTTCACTTGACTGGTACCGAATTACAAATGAGAGCTGTTGGTAATCACTGGGAGTAGGACTTGAGGAAATGGCCGACAGTCAGGCGCTGGTGAGGAAGGGCAGGCGGGCAGCTGAGAGCCTTAATCAGCCCTTTATTAATAAAGACACGCTCAACTCCGAGCTCACACACTCAGGGGGGGGAGAAAACCTGGCTCACTGCAGCCGGGAGCGGCTCGTCCTTGAGGGGGACCTCCGTCATGGGGGAATCGGCGGACTGTCCAATCAAAGCTCGTGTGGCACCCTAGGCTACCTTCATCCCCAGAACCCCATCACTCAATTTCGCGAGGCCTTGGACCATAGTTACACACTAATGACGAGATCGAAAAGAAGATGACCCTGCACACGGGGGCGCTCACGACAGCCTCGAAACATGAGAAAAAACATTTAAAAAACACAGCAAAACACACACACTTCCCCGACACAATCGGATGACAGGCACCACAGCAATATTATCGTTTTATTAGTACTCATTAGAGAGCAGGTGTCCACTGAGAATCTGCTAATGACTGTATACTCTATTGTTTTAGCTCCTGGGTATAAATTAGCATAATCAAAACGGAAGAAGTTGTCTCATTAACCTAATTTGGATGTTTTTCCATGTATGCAGATACACATTTTCCTCACATTTGCGTCACACATTAATATCAATCCGTTCTGCTGTTTAGCTTTAAAAATTTAATATGGTGACTCAACATTGCATTACTCTGCCTGGCAACACCAATGACTGTTGCTGTTGAATTGCCAGGAATGATAAACAGAATTAAAAAGATGACTCTTGATTAAAACTGAAACTTTACAACTTTACTACTTAAAGCTTCCAGTCAAGCTCCGTTCAATAGATAAATGTGATACAGGAGATTCAAACCTAACCTTATAATGAAGGGAACAAAAAATATGGAAATGTGCTCCCATAGGCTATAAATATCATTTGTTGGCCATGGTACAGTGGTAGCGTTAAAAGCTAACGTGGCAATTGAAGACGAACTCTGTGACTTTGAACAGTACAGGACTGCTATAAACCAAAAGAACATACCAGAATAGGAATGTGGACAGGCAACAGTCCAGAATACAAGGTGAAAGAGGGAATGGTGGACAGACGAGGCAGACAGATGGAGAAGGAAGAGGGAAAAGAGGTCAGAGAACTTTATGGAGAGGTGTACCATAGCCATGCTAATTGGCATGAATTGCTAATGACGACAAGTTAAGGTCTCCAGGTGCAATTGAACCATGGAGAGAAGAAAGTAAACAGGCAAGGGATGGAGTGAAGCTATGAGCCTTTAATCTTTATAGCAGTGTTTTCTTGAGTTGATGGAATATGGCACATTACCATCAGGAACCCTCTAGTCTCCATGATGTCACCAATGCACTTGTATCCCTACTTGAGGCTCTGCTGTAACTACAGGACACAGGGCCATAGGACCATAGGGTCGACTCACAAGCAGTCGCCCTCCACCCTGCAGATCTCCTACACTCCCCCTCCCCCCGCCCCAACAGCAGATTCACCTTCTGCCAGACTAAGACAAAGCAGACCTCCTGATCAAGAGAAAGAGCCAAAGAATCCTTCCAAAAGCCCTTTACAACCCTGCCAGCTAACAGCACACTGTACAGCCCTATTGCTGCCAAAACCGAAGACCAGGTGCCCAACATTAAGGGCAATTTCAATATTATCTGCCTAGAGTACAACGGTTAAGCATATTTAAAGACCTATGCACAAAAATGTTCCTTATTTAAACCAGTACAGGGAAAGAACATAGGAGGGAACATTATGCAAGGTCGAAATTACGGTCAGATGTAACGAGTGTGAAGCCCAGTTACAAAATCTTGGCTCGACATTCACGTTTTTCACCAAGTGATTTCCAGAAATGGACTTACAAGCATCCCTGTGCTTCCTGGGTGAACATTTATGCAAATTGGAAGGAGAGATGCTTGGATTAGCTTCTGGTCACATATCCCATCTCGCTGTCCTTTGAGACATACTCACACATACAGGTGGCAGTGAAGCTTGGGGTCTGAGTGCAGGCACAGCCATCAATCAGGCCTCCCAGGGGTACTTCCGATGGTTTAAGGGAGGGTTCCCCGATTCCAGTCCCGGAAGGCCAGAATCCTTGTTCAAACACATCTTAATCAGCTAACTGCCAGGTTTAGTAGACGTGTCTGAAAGGGGAAATCCACACTGTGTTGGATTCTGACCCCTCCGGGACTGGAATTAGGGAACCCTGGTTTAAGGCCTTGCTCAAGGACCCAACGGCAAAGTGACTATTTTCCTGAGGACACGATTTGAATCGGCGCCCTTCTGATCGAAGTCACAGAGGCCTAAACCCGTTGGGTGTTATTTTAATCTTAAATATCAATCATGCCATATGTTCAGAGAATCACTTCAGTAAATAAATGAACATCTGTACATTTTCAGTGGCAGAGAGGAAATGGCTCAGATCCATCGTGTGAAATGCTACACCCCTCAACAGATGTTTCTGGATGCAGATGCCATAGTTACCAGTAATCCCCTGACCTTTGTAAGAAAAACGGCAGCTTTACCCAGTAACAGAACACCGATAGGAGCGCAAGGTTTGGAGACGAATCGTGCACCAGCAGACTGTTACTGGTCAGGCTGGCGTGAAACACGGCAGTAGCTAATCCCAAAGCCCCCAGGCCCCTTACCTGAGCCAATCGGCGGAGGAGCAGCTCAGCCGAGGGGCGGGCCCAGTCGAAGAAAATCTCGGGCACCAAGGTCACCGTCATCTCCAGCACGCGGAGGAGGCTCACTGACAGGTCGAAGCACGTGGCACACACCTTCAGCTGCCGGGTGTCCACAAAGTTCCTCTCCGGCCGCTCGGCTGCCTGCTGGATCTGCGGCCGCACATACGACGTTTCAGAAAGACAGACGGCAGCCAGGCAATCAAACAGCAGTTTCAGTAACTCTGAACATTTGGCTGCAAATGATAACACAATTTCATGTCACGTAGAAAGAGAC
Organism: Brienomyrus brachyistius; assembly: GCF_023856365.1. Taxonomy (NCBI): domain Eukaryota; kingdom Metazoa; phylum Chordata; class Actinopteri; order Osteoglossiformes; family Mormyridae; genus Brienomyrus; species Brienomyrus brachyistius. The sequence goes on from NC_064540.1 coordinate 4,567,918, forward strand.
GCTCTGGTCATCCCTGTGACTGATATAATTATTCAGGATTCAAACCCAAAACCTTCCAGACATGGGCACAGAATCCCTAACCTGCAACACTTTAATTCTACTTGGCAGAAATCATCCATCCATCTTTTATACCACTTGACCTATGCAAGGTCATGGGGGTGTGGAGCCCATCTCAGGAAACAATGGATAGCAGGCAGAAAATAACCCAGGATGGGCATTTATTATCATCATCATCATCATCATTTACACACACACTAAGGCACTATATATCTATACCAGGGGTCTGCATGGTTAGGGAAGCGCACTTGTAATCGATAGATTGCAGGTTCGAATCCCTGACCAGAAAGGCACCACTAAAGTACCCTGACAAAGGTGCCGCCCCCATGCCCTGCTCCCCGGGCGCCGAATTAGCTGCCCCCAGGCTATGCCACTCTATCACATATGGGTTAAATACAGAGGACACATTTCATTGTTGTGCTATGGTGTGTCAACAATGACAACTGATCACTAAATTCTAACTAAATTCTCCAGCTGCAATCCTGATCCATCTATATGTATGAATCAAGCCCCCCCATGTCTCACAAAGTCTCAAAATTATTTTGAATCCTTCGTTTGTCACTTGCTGTCTGTGTGTCACCCTGTGCTTGTGGGGAAACCATCTCAAGCCACTGTATGCTTGTATATGGATGTCATGACAGTAAAGCACACTTGACCCAACACCAGCCCCAAGTATGCTACTCTCAAAGAGATATATGAGAAACCTCACCTTTAAGAGAGATGGGAAAAAGTGTATTCAAAGTGCTAACGGGAAATTGTTGCCGGGCGATATTTTAAAATCCCACTTCTAAATGAGAAAAGAAAAAACCCAAAGGGCTCGAAAGAATTTCAAAAATAGATCAGAGTTTCCAAGAAACTGAGTTTCTGTATCCCACCTCCCCCCATCGGGCCGGATGCAGGGATGCTGCAGCCGGCTCGAGTCCAGAGAGCACGGCGCTCATGAAATTAGGGACAGAACGAGGCCATGGAACCCCGTGGGAACAAATCGGGCCTGCTGGCCAGGTTCAGCTTTCGCTTAGGTTCTTCTCGGCGGAGGACGGTGGAAGACGGCGGGGGGGGGTGGAGGGTATGGGGGGGGTGGTGTCACTACCAACCACAGGAGATCAGACAAGATGCATCAGCCAACTGCCTAGTGCCCCTTGACTCCTGACCATTACCACCTGGACACACACACACACACACACACACACACACACACACACACACACACACACACACACACACACACACACACACACACACACACACAGGCGCATGCACACACTTGCTAAAAATGCAGACGTGACAGACACACAAGCGCCTATTTTCATTATTATAAACTCTACCCCTCTTTTGCCCACAATCATTCTATTAAATATGCAACAACAAAAAACAATGTCCTGCCCCTGAAAAGCAGCCTGCGCTCATCTAAAAAACTTACCACCGAGGGAAAGTGGGACAGTCAGAGGCATCTCAATTAAACAGCAATGGGCTTCATTTAATAACAGAATACAAGCCTGTCAGAAGAAACCACTCATCAACTATCCTTAATGCAAAACAAAAAGAACCTTTAAACACAGTTAAAACTGTAAGGTCATCGAGAATCGCTCTGCCCTAATCATACCTGATTTGAAAAGCCTAACCTCTCTCAACATCACCCCCTACTGGCCGACTTACCTCCTGAATCATGCCGATGAACTCCGAGAAGGCCCAGTTGAGCTGATTGAGCACGCTGTTCAGGAAGCTAGCCGCCATGTCCTTATCCTGGCTGAGGAGCTCGGCCATGTGCTTCTGGAGCAGAAGGGACGGGCAGGGCTCTGTAGCCAATCAGGGAGTGGAACACGTGTCAGTTCAACTACCATCCAATGAGGTCGGCATCTTTGTCGGGTTTGGGTTCGAGACGACTGGACAAAACAGAGGAGCTGAAAGCCACCACTCAAGCTACGACAAACAGGAACTAGTCTAAGTCTCTGTTTTCTCAACCAATGGGTCGTGTTCCAAAAGGTGATCACAGGACCATTTTTGGCGAGTTGTGGAGTATATGTTCTAAAAAATAAATAAATAAATAAATAAATAAATAAATAAATAAATAAATAAATAAAAATTTTAATTAAATTTAAAAAAATAAAAAATGTACCACCAGCACCCACACCCCTCACCCCTCGGAACTATAATCACACTATTTGTTGTAAAATAAATTTAGTTAAAAAATTTTGCTTATGGCTAAGGAAAAACGTGGGTCCTGAGGCTAAACCGTCCGAGAACCACTGGTCGAAGGAACATGGAAACAAAGTGTCAGGCTATTAACCAGCTCAGTCTCTGAGGGGGTACAAGCAAAGCCTCCCCATCAGCGATCACCTTAGACCTAAAAGGGCTGCCTCTGATAATTACAGCCATCTGCCAGGATGGCCCCATGACTCAATTCTCTCGAGGGCCCCTTAGGATTACTGCAGCTACCATTACTGCCACTGGCACTGTCCTATAATAACCGCCGCTATCTGCCAAGATGATTGTGGCTATTGCCTTCCATTACAGAGCCCATCTCTGGCCATTAGAGTAGCCACACGCTAACAGAGGCTTGTGGGCCCCAATTCGGCAAACCGCACTGCGCCGACCGAAAGCATCTACGCATCACGAGCTTCAGATACCCACCCACCCCCCAAAAAAACCCCTCTGTAGACTGCATATCAAAGCAGTATCTGCCCTTAAAGCAAAAATAACCTTTTCGGTTTAATTGGCCACTAAACAGTTTTCTAAATGAGCAACGGCCTAGAGGGACCCACAAGGACTCAGACGCAGGCTGTGGAGGAGAGACACGAGACTGAGGAGAGAGTTTGGAGGACATCCCCCCACCACACAGATGACAGGGCGTCTTAACCAAAGTACTTAATCCATTTGTTCTCCGGGATTCCTGCAGAGAGCCCGGATTCACCGTTTGCCATCATAGTATTTCAAGAAGCCCCCAGAAAGGTGAATAATTCCACTTTGGATTTTATAATTAAACAGTAAACATTTCACCAGGCCCAGAAATAATAAAAAAAAAAAACATTGCATGAAGAAATCAGGAAATCCGTTTCTTCCATGATGCATGTCAACTGATTTTACACTAAACATTGAATAATAAAATAAGGAAATTACTGGGCAAGATATCATGTGACCTGTTAAGTGATGGCTGTGGGCTTCATCCATCAATAATGTGGGGTAGTTTGAGAGAAATTATACTGGAAGAGAAATCCCCCCCCACACACACACACAACAGAACCTACAACGAAAAAATCTCAAAGACGCGTAACGTGGAGTCTGCATTAAATCGGCAGAGACTCGCATCTACCCGTTAGCGGAACATACCCATAGATCCATTAGTGGGATATTATGCGGGGAAAAGCAATCAAACCTTATATACGATACTATTACACTGTCTGAGTAAGCGCTATGCATCCTATCATCTAACACGGTTAGCGGCAGCGATGCACCCCACTGCGTCCGCCGGCGATTTACCCAAAGTATACATTAACGACAATTCATAAACGAAAGTGCGATGAGCAGAAAACTAAATAAATACAAGTGGCACCGAGAGACGAGGACATTCTAGTGTTCAGCACACAGACACCTTAACAGACGCCCCCCTTAGACACCCTTGCAAACCAAGCCCAACTATTCTGAGAAGGATGTCCATAAGGTTTAGCGTGTTTATGGGAGTTTTTGACCATTAATCCAGGAGAGCATTTGTGAGGTCAGGCACTGATGTTTCACGAGGAGGCCTGGCTCGCGGTCCCCACTCTAATTCATCCCAAAGATGTTCTGCCGGGTTGAGGTCAGGACTCTGTGCAGGACAGTCGAGTTCCTCCACACCAGACTCACTCATCTATGTCCTTATGGACCCTGCTTTGTACACTGGTGCGCACTCATGCTGGAACAGTAAAGGGGCCATCCCCAAACTGCTCCCACAAAGTTGGGAGCATGAAATTGTCCAAAATGGCTTTGGATGCTGCAGCATTAAGAGTTCCTTTCACTAGAACTAAGGGGCCAAGCCCAACCCCTGAAAAACCCTACACCATAACCCCAAAAGCAGCTGACAGGCCTCAGACTACAGAGGGTTAAAAACAGATTAAATAGTAAATAATGCAAAAGTAAAACCGTGGGGGGATTCGACACAAGAGACCAATGCAGGCTTCCTCCGCTTGGCCGTTTTCACCTTCGTTTTACTTTTGATGTTATTTTTGCACATAATATAATAATTCTACAAGGTAATGAGAGGAACTGGGAAGGACTCAGGTTAAAACTAGACTGGGGTGGAATCAAAAGCACAGAGTAAAACAATGCTGTAATATTGATGGGGGGGGGGGGTAAAAACTTACTTTGAAAACTAGCAACAGACAAATCCCCTGGAAGGCAAGCAAAGGAAATAATAAATAAAATGACTGAAAACACAAAAGCAATATTAAATTACCGTGACAAATCTGTAACATGGTAAAGAAATCTTAAAACAATAAAAAAACGAAAAGGTACATATCACAGACACATAAAAATGATGAATGACCTGTCAGCATGTTTTTAACCATATAATGCCTGATAAATGTCACCACAATTCCGTGGTCATACTCTCAGATTGATCGTGACTAATATGAAACACAATTGAGACTGTACTTAAACAGGGGTAACTCAATCGAGAGTCTGAGGGCAACCAGTCCGATCAGGGATGTTAACCGGATATGAAAGAGAGGGAGTGACCTGGGCATCTCCGAAATGCGACAGGATGGCCAGGTCACAGGGACAAGCGGCATTTCCCACGGCCAAGAAAATGCGTATATCCAGGCCTAAAGGGAAGAGCCCATAAGCACTGGCTTGGTACAGACCGGGCCCGAGAGTCGTTACTTTGTCGCATGCGAATGAGGTCACACCAAGAGCAGGATCTTTCATGGAATCCATAACCTCGTTATGCGGTGCAGAAGCATGACTGACTCCCTATATAAGGAAACCCAGTGACATGCAAGAAGCTTGATCATCGCTGCCAAGTCGGAGCTAAGAACACCACGAACACCAAGCAGAAACCCGCCTTTGAAAAGCCTTGAAATGATGCTGTATCTGCCAAGTACAGGTAATTCTTTAGTTTTCATCGATCCCGTCTTGCTCTCCATTGAGACAATGACACACTTACAGAAAGGCGAGAGCACCGTTTTGGGTCTGAGCATGGGGTCAGACAGCCATTCAGACAGCAGGGGGTTAAGGACCAGGGATGGGATTTGAACTGATGACCTTCTGATAACTGGCACAGCGGCCTAACCCACTCAACCACACAGCACCCACCTAAAGACCACACTGCCCCATGTGTCAGTGTACAGGACACACACACACACACACACACACACACACAGTTCTATTTCTGCCCAGATCTCCCAATATACTTCTAAGTATTACTTCATTCCACACAGTTTAATTTACATACATTGCTTGTTCTTTTTTAAATCATACCCTTGTAGGGTATATGCAAGAGCAATGACTTCCTAGCTACAGAAGCGAAATATTTCAGACGATAAGCAGCAGCCCCAGTTTCCATAAGAGGATGTGTTAGTAACACCGAGAACATATCAGACAGGTGGGCAGAGGTGCCTGAAGATGTTCGTTCCGATTCATGTTTTTTTGCCAGAACATCACAGAAGCTCAATGTAGCCTCACGAAAACCGCCCGCCATTTACAGACGTCGCCTCGCCTTCATAAACCCGCCGAGCTCTTACATCTGACAGAACTTACACTTGTTTGAAAATGAGACTTCCAATTTTCCACACAAACTTCAGCTTTCAGGACGGCAAAGAGATAGGAGATTTGTGTTCATTTTAAATCCAAATTTCAAAAGCATCGCATTACCATCTCAACATTGACCTTCTCTGGTGTATGCTGACATTTTAAGGGCTATACAAACCCTCTGTCTGTCTGGAAATCTCCTCTTTCGGTCACAGACGAGAGAAACTTTCCATGTGTCACTCATGAATACAAATCAGTGCTATTTACATGCAAGATAAAGAAACACTATTGGGTTCCGTCACCGAGAAAAATAGTCAACGAATGAAATGGATAGGGAGGCGGGGCCAAGTGAGGGGGAGGAGACTCACTCTGCAGGCTGGGGAGGTTGGCATCCTCTGGTTTGGTCTTCAGCAAGTGCGGCAGTCGCGTGTACCTGTACCCAAAGCCACAACCCTGGGGAGAGAGAAGGGTGACTGACTAGGGGGGAATGAACAAGGGAAATGCAGCCATTGACACCAACACTGAAACACTGAAGTTAGTCAACACATGCAATCAGACAACAATCCCTAACATCTGATACTATCCATATTCACATTCGATATCGTGTTACAATCCCCCACACAAGGAATACCACCCCTAAATCAGACGGCAGAATAACGATGAAAATATACACAAACAAATGCATGGCATGCCCCATTAAAAGCTGCTAAAAGCAGCGGAACACATAATACCTGCTGTACAGTAAAAATTCCCACTTCCATTAGCTAGAAAGGCATTATTATCACCTTGAATAGGCGCCACAACACTTAAAAAAAAAAAATCGTTAGATTACTTTTGGAGAGGAATCGATAAAAGGAGGAATGCCAGAAAGGGAGGTTTCACGTTGCATCACCCGGCGAGCTTTCAGAGGCATGCGACCTAGAAGGTCGGCAGCCTGAGCGACTGCAGAGAGGCGAGACGTCGCGGTGTTGGCGGCCATGTTGGAGGGAGGGGGAGAGAAACAGGAGGTGGCCCTCACCCTCCACAGCCGCACCAGGATCCAGTTGGTCTGAGCCCAGGGCCGCTGCTCGTAGGGGGCCAGCAGGTTCCTCATCATATCCATGCGCCTGGGGCAGACGTTGGACTTATTACACACGTGTGCACGTGGCAGGCAGCGAAAGCATAGCCTGCCATTCTACAGCAGACGTGGAAAGGCGTGAGCGCTACGCTAATATGAGATATCACTGCCCTGTATCTACAGACTCAATATTGAAACATCCCAATGCCAGTGGACATCTGCACCCATCAATCCATCCATTTCCACTGCTTATCTAATTTAGCCGCGATAATGCACACAGCATTAGCTGGGCAGCACCATGTCTGGGAGAATACTAAGTGTATCGAGTTCCTATAAGTCAAGCAGCTTTCTTACGTTTGTGTGAATTTTAAAGTTCCGTATCGTTTTGTTTTTATGCACCTGGCAGGATCGCAAAACTAATCTGCATCTCAGATGCAAAGGAACTTAAACACAAACAGGTAAACAATCCATCATTTTAAGAAGTTATGACAGAAGTATTTACATTTCAAAATCCATCCAAACAAAAGACGTCATAGGGCTTAGTCTAAAGGGATATCACACACATATTCTATTTCTGGTCCACCTTAAAGACCTTCATTAAGATACTCACTGCTCCTCTGGGATCCTCTCCACTGCCCTGAGGGATTGTGGGTAACACACATAACTAGCTAGGGCCTGCATGAGGGAGTCCTTGATGTCTGGAACACAAAGCACACAGTGGCTGAAAGTTCCGAATGACAGAAAGCTGTAAATGAAAAATTACCTACAATAATATTGTGTGTCCAGTCTCTGAGGTTTAGTATATTTGCCCCGGTCCTGCTGTTATCATAATAAAATTCAGCCACTCACAAAAAAACCCAGAACTGCAGTTTGATCTCTTTTTCCATTTGTGTGAACAGATTTTGCTCTTTTGCGTCGACGACAGAAAAAACACTGGCACGACTTCAACTATTTTGTCGTCCTTTTAAAAAATGTATCGGTTTGGCTGGCGTGGAGGTGGAAATGAGAGGCTGATCGACCCTGAGGAGCCCCACACAAATGGAAATGCCAGGACTTGTTCGCGTGTGAGTGCGTACCAGCATCTGATCTCCTGCGAAATGCAGGCCGTGGATGACAGTCGCATAAAAATGAGACAATGTCACTAAGAAAGAATGATACACGATCTCATTATATAAGCATAAAAAACAAAGGCGACGAATGAAAATGATACAATAACTTACATAATTAAAGCACGACAGGGAGATGATTCAAGGGTTTTTAAGGAATGAAAAAAGAAACATTGCTACACAGCTACACTTGCATTTAGCTCAATCAAAAATAAGAAACCTCTTAGATTTTCTCCTTTCAAGGATAACACTACAAAATTACAAAAAAAAAAACTATATTTTCCCATAAAAGAAAACTATGAATTGCTGTACAGTAAAACAATCTTGGAAGTGGTATAGATCCTATGATGATATTTTGGCTACATCTTGGGGAGGAGCATAATTATACAGTTACACAGAAAAATAAATTAACCTGGATCTTGAATGGAAAATTTCAAGGCTATATTAAGTTATCATTTCCCATTAAATCAGTTTCTAACGGATTACTGCTGCATTTCTCAGCAGGATTTAAATTATTTTCCCCTTTTCCCTGCAGGAAATAGAAATATATGAAGTATTAAGGACTAAGAGTGATAGGGAGAGATTCATGCATAACAGCCAAGAATGTTAAGCTGGAACTCAAAGCAGGACAATTCATATCATATGAATCACTTACGCTTGTATTGTAATACAATAACATACAGTAGTTCTTCACTGAATAGCGCCAAGCTACGTAATAAGCCTGTTTCTGCATCATAGCCATGGTCTGCTGGTCGGCTTACTGCCAAATCTCAGGAATAGAAGCTAATTTGCGTAAAGGGTCATACATTTTCAGCGACGGGCGCCCCTTACCTGTGCCCACGATACGAGGGTCTGCAAAGTGCTTGGCCAGTATGGCTGCGAGCTGCGTCAGGGTGTCCTCGTACCCTAGAGGACGGGGAGGGAATTATTCGAAAGTCCACCATGCGCTCTTTACGTCAACTTTTAACAAGCATATGGGTCTTTATCCAGAACACCCCTACAATTGAGACATAATTATATTACATCTGTAATCCTTACAAACAAACACTCTGCATCACCTCCGAGAGGTGATACGTCTAGTTGAGCACAAAAAATTATGATCTTAAGACCAGTTTAAGATCTAAATTTTAACCCAAATTAAGCTACCTGGCAGGTCCTCCATGCTGTTGAATGGGCTGAAGTAGTTCTTGAGAGCGCTGTAGCTATTCATAGCCACGTTGAGGTAGAACTCGGGGGTGAAGGCGAAGAGTGAACCGGTGTTGTCCGCATGCTCAGTGGTCCGGATGCAGACCCTCAGGAGCCAGTAGATGTCCAGCATCTTCTCCTGAAAAGTGCACCAGAAAGGGGTGTCAATGTAGCATTCAATTAGTGCAGGATGCGTGATCAGGAGCAGATCCACTTAACCCCGAGAACAACAGAAAACCGAGCCAGTAAGCGAGATGCTTTACACACAAGCTGTTCCATCACCATAGTGTGTCAGACAAAAAGCTACATTTATTTGCAGTTACAACAAAGCCAATTTTAGAGAATGCAATACATGCAACTACGAAAAGCAGAGTTTCTGATACCCATGTGGCCTCATTTCTGAGTGAGTTTGGGGACATTTGGGCTCTTTTAACCTGGCAAGAACTGCTTTGGATTGTGTTGACTTTGGAAGGGACAAGCCTTGGATTTAATTGATTTTGGCAGGGAGATGCTTTGGATTTTGTTGACTGTGGCAGAGAGATGCCTTGGATTTCATTGACTTTGGCAGGGAGACTGTTGGACTTTCTTAACTATGGCAAGGAGAAGCTTTCGTGGGCCACCAATAAATGCTCCACATCCCTCTGTTCCAAACCTACACCTAAGACTGGAAAGTGACATACCTTTGAGTAAATGGTGGCATTGATCCAAGCAAGTCTCCGGCTCAGGTGATTCAGCTTCTCCAAGAAGACCTTCTGGCTCTTCTTCAACTCCTCTAAGATGTCCGACCTCTGTAGAAGCAAGGCCGGTAATTTAAGTGCATCATCAAACCTGCCGACAAGGCCTGAAATAGACGCGCCAACAGCCCTAGGTTTTACACGGATGGGGGGGGGGGCGGCATGGAGGTGTGGGGGCAGTTCAGGATAGACTTTGTCCTTCTTGGTTTTCCTTACCTTGCCTGGGCAGCGAGCTATTTTCTCCTCTGTGTCTTTGAGGGCCACCGCATACTCACGGACGTCATCCGAGACGACGACCATCTGAGGAACATCAAAAAACATCAGCTACCTCACTCCCACCCTGCCCCCACCTCCACCAATCGTTTTTAATCAGCTGGAAGCTTAATATAAGAATCACAGCTGGATATCAGTTGGAATGACTTGTGTGCAATCTCAGTAAGGGGGGCTAAAATGGAATCATTAATTCCAAGCACGGAAACTATACAATGAGGATGGCTTGAGGCTAATGTTCCTCCTACCACATTAAGGCAGCAGCAGCAGACCGGCAACACTACTCCTCGTTCCGACTTTGAAAACAGCACATTAATACTGGAGTTTAATCAAACAAGATACCACACGTGAAAACTCCTTAGACACCCAGACGCATAAACTAGCTTTTGTTATAGGTTTTCCCGAGAACGCTACAGAACCTATTACAGCACGAGCATACCATGAATACCATTTCATCACAGGGTGTACACACAATACACACACACTCACATCACTCCACACTCCAGGCAAGACAGAGATGGCATTGGAATATATGCATGTCTCTGAGCCATGATAAGAAGAAGGACCCCGTAATCCACAGTGAGAATATGTAAATTACACACTCAGAGCAAAGGCAGGATTCAATGGCAATGGGGCTACTCAATAAGTCACCTTGGTTTCTATGAGGAAGGTGACAATCAAAAGGAAGGCGTCCATCTGATTTGACACATCCCTAAATCAAGCCTCTTGCTCCCTTTGACATTATTCTAATGAGAAGTACAGGATTTGCCTCATCTACTGTGAAATTACAAAACTGTTTCCCATGGACCCATCAGAGATGATATGAGGTCAGAAAAGTGCCACCCCAGAAACAAATGAGTGATTCCCCTTGGAGTTATACTCCCCCCCCCCAAGAAAGGGGCAGCAGGCACCAACCGAAGGATAATTATACCTTCCTTTAAAGGACAAGGCAGTCACAGCAATTGGAAAAGGTTGAGGGGTTTTCACAGCGGATCTCGCACTTTTCCATCTTAGCAAACATGGGAACCGCATTTCCAAGACACAGCTGATTTGAGAACTCGGAAAAGCAGACAATTATGTTTCCAGGTGACAGAAATCACTAATATCAGGCCTCAGTCATCAGTACTGAGACCCATCTCAGCAGAATTGGTCAGCAGGGGGAAAAAAAAAAAAAGTTTATAGCTCATTTGTCATTCAGGCGAACAGAACCAAGCCGCAATTTTATAATTAAGAATTAAAGCAGAAGCCGTAAAACCAGCTGTGAAACTAAAGGGAATTGCGTTATATCGTTTCTCCATTCTGTGGAAAACAAAACATCAATCTGTTGGCTTAATAAAGAGCTTAAAACATCGTGGGCTGTATAAAACCGTCCCGTGGCCCGGTACTGAGACCTTTTCAAAGTCGAGTGGCCACCTATCTGGTGTTTTATGAGATGCTCCCTATTGTGAAATAAACTGCAATGTCCAGTTTTTGGTCCATTTTCAGACCATGTGGCAAATATCCGGCTTCCAAGTGAATAAGCCGATGAAATCCCTACAGAAAATGGCTTATCATCCAATGGAATAATCTTCATTGTGGTGCTAATTTTAAACAGTGATAAAGTTTAAATACCAGCCAGCAATAAATCAGGCGAAACTGACACATCAGACTAAAATGAATACCGGCCGATACAGACATGTTTACATGATATATTGTGCATCTCTAATATTTTTAATATATAGCAAGAGCAAATAAATACCTGAAATTGGATACATGCTATATAAACACAATACATTATATTACATTATATAATATTACACTTACACTATATTATAGATTTTTGCAGCACTCTTTTTAGAAGAAGCAAACAAAAATGGCAGGGGAAAGCAATATTTTTATTATATATATATATATATAAAGCTGGCCAATGTTTGTATTGTTGCAATTATTCAAATATTTTCACTATATAGGGACATAACTCTTAATCATTGAATTCTGGTGTTTCATTAAAACCCATTGCCACAAGTATATAAAATCAAGCACCTAGCCATGCAAGTGGTATTATTTCAAAGTAAAAGCATTTAGGAATTTAGGAACAACAGACTCTCAGCCATGAAGTGGCAGGCCATGGAAAGGAACGGAGTGGGGTTACCGAGTGCTGAGGTACGCAGTGAACAAACATCGCCAAACGCTCTGTTAACTCAATAACTGCAGAGTTTCATACTTCCTCTGGCATTAACCCCAGCACAAGAACTGTGCTCTGGTAGCTTCATGGAATGGGCTTCCATGGCCGAGCAGCTGCATGCAAGCATCACATTACTAAGTGTGATACCAAGCATTAGATAGTGTGGTGTAAAGCACGCTGCCAATGTGGAAACATGTTCTGTGGAGAGATGTATCACGCTTCGCTGCCTGGAAATTTGATGGACGAGTCCGGGTTTGGCAGATGACAGGAGAACGTTACCTGCCAGACTGCGTTGTGTCAACTGTAAAGTTTGGTGGAGGAGGGATAATGGTATGTGGTTGTTTTTCAGAGGTTGGGCTAGTGTTCCACTGGAGGGAACTCTCATGCTGCGTTCCATTTACTTCGGAGGTTCAAACTCGGAACTGGGAATGGCATCACACATGAGTTAACTGCGTTCCAGTACAGCAAGTCGGAAAGCTATTTAGCAATAGCAGGGACCCGTTTCAAAAAGCAAGATTTCTTGCTTAGCCGGATAACTCATCAGATTTCATTTACCCCAGTTTAAATTGCCTATTTCTTCTTTCACTTACATTTAGCCCAGACTACATTAAATCCAACAAGTTATCCAGCTAAGCAAGAATTTCTGCTTTCTGAAACAGGCCCCAGTTCTAGACTGGTTAATCGTTAGCCTTTTTCTTAGCAATATCTGTTATAACAACACATTACATGGTGTTTTGCATATAAAAACACATAGCAACATGCCCACATATAGCGGCTGGACAGTACTGTGCGTACGACCGATTGAATGAGGGACAAATAAGACGTCATTGCTAATAACCAGTATATAACTACAGGTTGCTAATTACAGGTTTAACTGTTGGTAAAGGGTGTAGCCGTTCATTTTGAACATACTTCTCTTCTTGCGTTTTTAGCTTTTTTGGATTTTAACTGGATTTTTAACTTACACAGTCTACAAAAGAGCGGTTCAGGGGGCATTTCATTATGTGTTGTACTTTGTATGACTATGTATGTGACAATTAAAGAATCTTGAATCTTGAATTCTGAAGTTGGGGTTGCAGAGGTTCCTCTAAGTCTTCCGAGTTGGAATTCTGACTTCAAGGGGTGTTCCAGGTGAAATTAAGGACTAATATTTCTGAGTTGCGAGTTCAAAAGGAACACAGCATTAATGCTTCAACATACCAAGGCATTTTAGACAATTCAATGCTTCCAGCTTTGTGCTAACAGTTTGGGGAAGGAAGCCCCTTTCTGTTCCAGCTTGATCGTGCCCCAGTGCACAAAGCAAGGTCCATAAAGACCTGTGGGGGTGAGTTTGGTGTGGAAGAACTTGACCGATCCACACAGACACCCGATCTCAACCCCATCGAACGCCATTGGGATGAACTAGAACGGATATTGCGAGCCTTCAAGCCCGACATCAGTGCCTAACCTCACAAAAGCTCTTCTGGATGAATGGGCAAAAATTCCCACAGACTAGCTCCAGAATCTTGTGGAAATCTTGTGTTTCTTGTTCCCAGAAAAGTGGCAGCTGTTATAGCCACAAAGTGGGGACCAACTCCATATTGATGCCTATGGATTTAGAATAGTATGTCTGGAGGTGTAATGGCCAGGTGTCCCAATACTTTTGTCTATATAGTGTATGTGTGCGTGTACATATATACGATTGAGATGCAGACATTGTGTTCACCTAGAATTGGTGACCCCCTTAAAGCTACATTATTGTTTTATATGATTATCTCCAATAAAATATAAAAGCACCATGATGCAACAGCCTGCTGGGAATCCACCGTCGGGCCAGTAGGGGGCGATATGCTCCACACAGGTAGAAACGGCTTCCTCACGATCAGCCCAGATAACACCTGAGAGGATCACTAAATCGGACATGGCTTGCAGCCCCTAATTTCCCCAGCCAGAGGACAGGACAGCCTTCCCCCAGTAGAGCTTAAAGCTCATGCTGGGGAGCAGGTCAGGAAGAAAGGAAAGGGCAGGTCAAATGCACGTGAATTCTCCCAATAGCAGCCTGGAGGGTCTGTCACACCCAGACCAAGTCCTGCCTGCCTGTCTGGGGGAAAACCGGCTTCCACCTGAGCTGCTGGCCACAGCCCCTCCATCATCGCTCTTTCATAAATTCTCTTATTCCTCATCCCCTGTGCTGCCCACCTGCCATAGATTTGCATCTTATTGCATCCTCTTTAGTCACATGACCATGTCCAGGGCTTGTTAAATGCATTAACCATTTCCAACCCGAATCAGGAAATGGAAATGGAGTTTGGAATTAAAATCTCCCTGAAATTCGAATTCAATTCCAATTCTTCCCCCCCATCTTGATCAATAATTTTGATTCGAGGAAGTCATCGATTTTATTAAAAATGTTTAAATGAAAGCACTTTTAGTCAAAATAATGGCGAGTAACATGATCCTATTATATTACCCAACAAAAGCAAATTAACTGCATATTTAATCAAAACGGAGTTAAGCCCGAAATCAGGTCTCTCAGGCTCCGGTTTATCCCATGACAAAATATCTCAGTAAAATCTCAGCAAAGATTTTCAGATAACAGAATGCAAAATTTACAGCAAATACAAAATCCCCACTAGAACCAAAGCAAAACAGCCTTTTTATCAGAGTCGGTGTCGTTTTTGTCTTTGCTTTTGCAAGGCTCTGTCACCGTCAAGGGGAATGCCTGTGCGTGTGTGTGTGTGTGTGTGTGCGTGCGTGTGCGTGTGCGTGTAATATCCCCTCAATGTGATTAAAAACCTGTTTTCTTTTTACCTTGTGGGGACATTTCACTGCATGTTACATTCACATTCACAATGCAAAAGATCCCATTAAACTGAACCGTTACAATTAGGTCCGGGTCTAATAATAGCCCCATAAAACAAAAAGCAGTCAAGAAATAGGGCTCTGCCCTTAACATTGTTAATCTTCCTGTCCTGCTCCACTCACTGCACACTCAACACATATGAGTGTTTTTCAGCTCCATTGAAGCACTGTATTTGAACAGGTACTGATAAACTCATTCAGTGTACACTGTTACCTCATTACCATGCAATAACTCATTGTTGTACATATCTCACGCTATGCATTGTATTATTTTGCATATATTGTACAGTTTTGAGGGGCGGCATGGTGGTGCAGTGGTTAGCACTGTTGCCTCACACCTCTGGGTCCCAGGTTCGAGTCTCCGCCTGGGTTACATGTGTGTGGAGTTTGCATGTTCTCCCCATGTCGTCGTGGGGTTTCCTCCGGGTACTCCGGTTTCCCCCCACAGTCCAAAAACATGCTGAGGCTAATTGGAGTTGCTAAATTGCCCATAGGTGTGCATGTGTGCGTGAATGGTGTGTGAGTGTGCCCTGCGATGGGCTGGCCCCCCATCCTGGGTTGCTCCCTGCCTCGTGCCCATTGCTTCCGGGATAGGCTCCGGACCCCCACGACCCAGTAGGATAAGCAGTTTGGAAAATGGATGGATGGATGGATGTACAGTTTTGTACATATGGTACTTACTACAACATTATTTGCACTGACATGAACTTCTGCACTTTTATAATACATTTATCAACCACAAATGCGCATCATGTACATCAACTGGACTGTATGGGATGCTGTGTCTCTGAGCAGAAGGTTGCTGGTTCAAATCCCAGGGTCAGTAGGGTTCACAACTGAGCAAAGCCCTTCAGCCCGAATTGCTGACTCTGCCTTTCCAAAATGTGCATCACTTTAGATGGAAGTGTCTGCTAAATGAATAACATGTAATGAAACTATCTGCATATGGCTGGACAAGGAAACAGAACAAAGGACAAAATAAAAAGCTGACTAGAAAGTCTTCCAGCGGTTTAAGCACCTGTTCTGCCAACACCATTCGCAGGGCTTAGAGAACCAGCCATACAGATTAGGCTTCGCAGGACTGGCTTAGGTGACTGAATTAACTTTGGCGTACATGACAGAGCTAGAAGCTGCAGCGATGTCACTGTCAGCATATAGCGGATCCTACAGACAAAAACATGAGCCAAGAGTGGAAAGGCCAGGAGAGAATGTCTACGGTGAACATGCATCCGTGCAAAGTACATCCTGACATGGCTGTAAGAAGTCAGCAGTGCAGACAAACATAAGAGTGCTGAGATCATTTTTTGCCCATTATTCTTTGTCCCTTAGTCTTACTGCATGTCGTAAATCTTGTTTTTTTTGGGACGGCATTAACAGTTTCAAAACTGAAGCCAGTTCTGCCAAGATCAGCTTACTACTGGATTCTGGTCTGTGATTCAGAATCATGTTTACAAGAATGTATAATATTTGGGTTTTAAGGTATGAAGACGAACCTGCCCAACAGTAACTGACATTCCCAACCTGAAATCCCATGGAACGGAGCTGTGGTTCCATCTCGATCCAATGTCCTTTTCTTCATTGTGTCTTTCCAGACACACTCACCCCATAACCAGCAAAGTCTCACTCCTCTTACTAGCCATTTTCTGCTACGCCAGCAGTTTCCTCATCTAATTCTGGGTGTCAGGAAGTTACCGCATGTAAGCCATCGCAGATATAAAGCGCAATAAACAGACGAGCCGAGCCGGCCTCTCGCGCTTATCTGCCCGGGTCTGCTTTCGGAAACAATGACACGAGATGCGAATCTTTGAGTCCGACTTAAAATTCAGCACCCAGAACCCGACACTCCTGTAGCCTGAATCAGAGCAGTCTCTATTCGCTTTTTCAGAGCAGCCTCTCTCTGAATTAGTCTGCAGATCTGATCTTTTCAACAAGGCAAGGCCGGGCTGTTATAATGTTTTATGGCCTTTCTGCGGAGAAGAAGGAGATGAAGGGAAGAGGACGGTAAATATTTATACATTCACACTGACTGACGTACAGCCGCACAGCTCCAGTGTTAGCAGCTGTATATTGTCGGCAGTGACATCAAAAGCTGACTTTAAATAAATGTCACATGGCGTTTGGGTCGTCCAAGTGTTACAGTCCGAAAACAAGTCATTTGACTCAGTGGCGTAGCTGCTGCGGAACGAGACATAACACCGGTAATTCTGGTTGAAGATTTAACGCAAGTTTACAACTAAATTTTAAAAAATACATCACCTCAGAAAGACCCCAGTTTTAACAGACAGACAGTCAAAACAGCCAATTTCAATGAATGAGTTAACATGTGTAAGTTTACGTAAGTAAACATACACAGAGGCAGAATGCTGACGCAGTGTTTTTTTTTTCGCGGTTTGGGTACCGTGTCCCCTTGCCTCTTGAGTTTATGCTCCGCTGTGTCTTATGCTCACCTGTCTACGACATCCAACGGCAAAAAAGAAACACTCAGCAAAGCAGGGACTGCGATGATTCATGCGCCTGCCAGCGCATCAGCGTCCATTTCACACACCGCCACGCGTGAGGGTCGATGCAGACTGTGACGGCCATGCATCATGGAGTCCGCCCACGGCCGCCAGGTCTCCCAGAGTTCTGCTGGAAGCTTCTGGCAGAAGCTCACAGGCCAGGCCTAAATAATCAAATTAGGTACAGATCCCGTCTAAAACGCCAGCTGTGTGCTACCCAGCAAAGGCGGTTATCACAGATCGTTACACATCGTCACGAGGTCTGACAAAAGATTCTGCTGATCCATAACTTCTGGAACAGCTCCTCTCTGAAGTCACTCAGGTCAAAAACCCCCAATCTTGCAAAGAGATCTGTGCGTCTAAATCTTGGCAAGCCGAAAGCAGCACTCGAGTCTGGATGAAGAAGGCACAGAGAAGAGCTACTGTGTTATGCTATCCGACAGTAATTCATGTTAAGTGCCTCAGGGCAACTGCACTGAGAAAGGCGCTATAAAAAACCAAGTGAAACTGAAACTTAACTGAGAAGTGAATAACGATAGCCCTGTTATGGGCTGGTTGGCTAAAAGATTTTAATGATTGTAGTCCAGGAGAACAAAGGGTCATACGTCTTGTCTCAAAAAGATGGATGCAAATCGAGGAATTTGAATGGATTTTGAGAAAATGCGACTAAATGAGGCCTTCAATCCTCCATGTCCTTCAATGCTCCATGTGGACAGTATAGGCTGCGATGAAAACGGAATAAAAGATGGCTCACAGCAGGACTGATTTAGTGGCCAATATCCTTTACTCAGAACATTCTCTGACGGCTCCCACTCGTTAAAGAAGGGGAATTCATCACGGAATCCCTATCGGACACGAAAGAGGAGCAGACCTTAATAAGGCATCGAACACACACAGCGTGAACCGGAGATCTTCAAACGAGCTCGCAGACTGATGGCGGAGCTCTTAAAACAGACCACATGTCTGCTTCCATATAATGAGAACAAACAAAATCGGTGGATCTGCACAAACATCGACGTGGAAGGTAGTGCTGCTCTGTTCCCCCCATCAAGGTCATCCGGCGATATAGAAGCTATTGCATAAGCCCCAGTGCCCACCTGACTTGTTAGTCTAAGGGGCTCCCGTCTAAGTTCATTTTAACAGCAGGGAAAGTCCTGGAAAAACCTTTCCCACTTACCTGTGCCTCCTTTAGGCCTCCTATTTAAGATCCTTACGTGATAAATGCTAATGCATATTATACCTTTTAAAATACTTCCTGCTGGCAATACTACATAGGAGTCTCCAGTCCCTTCTGATTGAAAGCTCTACATGCCTTGCCCTCACCAAACATCACAGGTGGCCCCCTCGGGACCTTCTCTTTCCTGCACTGGGAATGAAGCCTTTCCCTGAGGAGTCAGCAGACTCCACTTACCTTTCCCAGCTGCTGGTGAACACTTAAGTTATACATCATCACAATGCCATCCAGAAGCTCAAGCAAGGACTTCTCCGTGATTGGCTGCTCGGGTTCTTCTGGCGGTCGCCCCAGCAACAGCCCATCGTTACCATGGCTTCCCTCAACTAGGTATGGGGAGGTGTGGGGGGGGGGGGCAAGGGATTAGGAATGAGGCAACAGTAAGTTGTCTCATATCAATCATAGATGGCATTTCATGGTTAAAAATTAAAGATCTAAAATAACTTTTTCCGTTAATCCTATCAGAATTTTCTTTTCCTTCTTAAGTTTTGTATTCCTGCTAGATGCAATCTGCATTTTATGAATGGCAAGCACTACAGACACATTTTTGCAAGCGCCCCCTGTAAGCATACTTACTGTCCTCTTCTGTTCTCTGCTCAACAGCTAAGGTACGAACTTTGACCTTTTCTGGAGGCCCCAGAGGTCGGCGAGGGGTCATGAGGCTGACTGCAGCGGTGCTAAGGAAGCGGTTGGCTCTACCCAGCGTCGGGGAGCTCAGCCAACTGGGCCGGGCCAGAGCTCCCCCAGTGGCCACTGCACCCAACGGCCGCTGCTGGTCACAGATAGAGACAGGTAGGCCTTCCTGTTCAGCTGGCCCTCTTACAATCATGTGTTTAACAGCATCATTAACCAAGGACAGTTAGGAAGTACTCCAACCATACCAGGGCTGTTGCACTTTCATCATCCTCATCCAGGTCATCCATGGAAGCGGCCTGGATCTCAGCGGGGTCGATGATGATGTTGGCTTTGGAGGCCAAGTCATCTGAAACACATTGAGAATCCGACCAGCTGAACGGGCGGGGAGTGACGGAAATTCACGCCAGGGGATGGGAGGGATGCAAAAAAAAAAAAAAAAAAATCGCAGGCAGCAAGGAAGACATCCTGGTCAATTTATTACAGGCTCTCTCGCATCCCTAGAGCGATAACATGAGACGGCATGCAGACCGGGGGGGGGGTTGGTGAAGACCCATCTGACACACTCACCGTCATAAACAAGAACAAAAAAAGAAAAAAATACAGTTTCATTATTCAAATGCTTTACGACACAGAGACTTCATAACACCTTCAGAAGTGACCTCTAACTGGCCATAAATTGTGTTTACTCAAGCAATCGCCGGAGCCATAAATCAGCGACACTATAAAAACGAAAGGTCTAACCCATAAACCTGCAAGGTGCCACACTGACACAGCCCCCACCAGCCACAGTAACGACAGACACTTGCCGTTCACTCCCTACTCCCAAAGCCACCGCTGCTACTCACTGCCCATAAAACTCAGCAAAGGACATTTATCCATCGTAATTCGGAATGCATTCAGAGCGCTACCCCACCTCACACGGGGGAGGGGGGCTGTGATTACTCTGAGCCTTTTATCAGCTGTGATCACCCAAAAAAAAAAAAAAAATGTCCTGGACCACCCCGTTATTGCACTAGACAGGTGCGACCGTGCTCTGAAATCGCCTCTTCCCATCTCAGTCTGCGCAGTGAATACGGTGATACAGCATCCATGTGCCATTAAAAGGCCCCAACCATGCTCCCTGTAATTAACGGGATGCAATTCCTGAGCTGACTGCTGACCTGGATAAACTACAGGGGCTCAGACTCAAGATGATGTTTGATGATGCTGTTTAATATTACCATAATGACCCCTAAGCTGGTAATAATGTTTTTTATAATAACTATGATTTTTTACGGTCCAGAGTATTACCACTGTAATTATGGCCAATAGACACTGCGGATTACTATCTCAACTACTTATCACTTTGATCATAACTGGCATTTAAACCAGCAGTATTCACAGTCTGCGGGTCTGTAGGTTGCAGAACTCGTACGGGGAACTAGAAATCTGCCAGGCAGCAGCAGTAGCGAAAGTCCTGTATTGGTGTTTAACTGCTCAGCATTGGAAAACAGCACTAAAAGCCAAGGCAATGAGCATTAGGAGCACAGACGTCGGTGCGCTAAATGAAATCAGGGCTGCTTCGGTAAAGGCTGAGGAAGCCCTGTTAGGTGGGAAGAGGGTTTATGGGTTTATGCTGTTTGATCCTCTCTGACGGAGACATGAGAAACAGCCCTGCAAGAATCAAACTGTCTCAACAATGAGCACCACACACACATACACACACAGACCTGTATTCATATATCTGTAGGGACCATCCATTCATTTCTATGGGGAAAATCCCAATCACGACACCACTAACCCCCACCCAGCCCTAACCTTAACCATAAGTAACCAGGCAAAATACGAAATTTCTAGCATTTTTAATGTTTTGATTGCATTCACAGATCTTTGTGGGGACCTGAAAAAGGATCCCCACGACGTCAAAATAACAGGTTTTTATCACACTATAGGGGGGACATTTGGTCTCCACAATTTAATATAAACTTAGCCCACACACATACATACACACACACCCCAAATCACATCCTAAGTTCTTCACTTTAATCTCACAGGTTCAATCCCTGAGACCCAGCCGACCATATGGTTAATTTCCTGGAAAAAACAACCCAGAGAAGGGAGGGAGGGGGGGTGTTTCCAGACAGCAAAAACAGGAGACCGACTTTGCCCCCCCCCGCCCTTTCGGGCCCAGCTGCAAAGGCCTCCCCTTCCTTCGTTACCAAAGCAGTGGTCGATATCCATCAGTCTTTATTTCCTTCTGGGTACCGAGCTTCCACGCTTCCACTATCTGCCCGACGTCTTCAGCAGATAACGGGCATTACCAAGGCGATACGATAACCAATATGTGTCTCGGGGGAAAACAAGCAAATGTGTCCAGATCTGTAATATGACAGGACGCTGCCTCTCCAGCTTTGTGGAAAGCGAGATTTGCACTTAAGGATGAATTACTGCAAGAAAGCCTTCATGTTTATCCAATTTCGCTCCGTTTTTTTCCGTTCTTGCACTTTAAAGAACAATATAAAGTGTACAGCACAGGATGCTTTAAATCTTTAAAATACATATATGGAATATTTGCTAAGAACCAGAACTTCACATTATGCAGAAAGACAGACGGAAACATTCTATCAACGTTACCAAGAATATTACTATTAGCTAAAAAAATTGTCTGAAAGGACAGAGGGTTTGCATGTAAAAGCTGGTGAATGATAAGAGACCTTAAATCAAACATCCTACTGAGGATTTAGTGAAAACAGAAGCAGCAGCAGCCTCTGGTACATTAGAAGTAGCCCAATGCATTATTTAGGTTCTCATAAGATTTCTGAGGAAAAAGGAAACACTGCTCCCTCTAGTGGAACTCTCAGGAATATGCGTTTGTGTATGTTATGGGACTACTGGAGGAATTAGAAATATTTCTTAATTTTACATTTCAGTGTTTAATTTAGGGTGGATCCACAATCTGCCCCTCCCCTCCAGGGTGGGGGTTTAAATTCAGGCCCGGTGGAATTTGAATGTGTGCGTTTATGTGCATCTGTGTGGCTACATTTGGAGATTCTCTCCATGTTTTGATACGTTTTCTCCAAGTACTTCACTTCATTTTTCTCCCAGAAGCCCAAGAGAAGGTGCCTCCTTAAATACTTCATTTAGACGCTACACAAAAACCTATCTTTACTGGGTACACTGGTACTATCTTACAACTCCTATTCCAAACCTAACAACACAATGCTTGCAGGTAAAATTTAAGACCAACCATTAATCCGTCCACTCCTTCTGATGCTTTAATTTCAGTCTTTCCTTCGGACTCAGAAACGGAACAAACCTTTCAGGGTTTTCTTTAGGTGAGACAGCAGGCCCCCCAGGCGCTGAAGGTCGAAATAATCCACCTTCCCGTTGTAAAACAGTTGTGGTGGAACATAACCCTCTAACAGTCAGAAAAAAGAACAGCAACGGGACAGAAAAATTTAATTACCTCAGAACCAAGACTTCAAAAACACTTTAAATACTTTGTGCCTCAAAAGATTCAGCTCAATTCAAATCAATTCCATTTATATACAATCCCCTTTCTACACAGCCACTATAAATCACTTTAAAATTCTGCAAATACATTACAAGAGGATTTAAAAGTAATTTTATTTGGGTGACATAAGTGCCACTCGAGTAATCAAACACCAATTAAGGCCTAAATTTGAGCCTTGTGGTTACAGAGAAACTTCCGGAGGAACATTTAAAATCTGTACGAATATGTGATTTCAACCAGTCGCTTTAACAGAAAATAGTTTTCATTTCCCCTTAGTGCTTTATTATAGCAATAATAATAATTTTCCAGTGTACACCATGAGTGTTTTTTAAAAGGCTTTTAGTTCATCATTAAAGTAACGAGGCTAAGAATGAACGGTGCACAGTTGCAGTCGTGTCACAAGGTCACCCGCCCCAGTAATGGCCCGTCTTTAATGGGCCTCCGCTGTACCTTCGCTGGAGATGCTGCCCGCAACCTTCCTCTTGCCCTCGTCCCAGCAGCTCTTGACAGCCGTGATCAGCCGGTGCAGGAAGCACACCATGTACTCAGGAGGACACAGCACCGTGGGATTCTGAAGATCACGGCAAAACAAACGAACGAACGAACGAAAACAAAGGGTATCAAGCGTAAGACACTCCCAGGCTGGGGGGGGGGGGGGGGGGCACAGAAACACATCCTTAGGTAACCGTCACGTGATCATACGGAATCCGAAATCCTTACCCCCCTGTTGCTGGCGTTCTCCTGAAGGAACTTGCGGAATTTGTTCAGGAATATATACCGTGACGCCTCCCCCTAGAACAAGAAGGCGAGGTCGGCCATTTTTACCAATGCTGCAAGCACTCTCTCGCATATTTATGTGCATATTAAACAGCTTCACGCTACCTGTTATATTGCGCTGTCTCAGTGCGAATTTAGAATAGAATAGAATAGAATAGAATAGAATAGAATAGAATAGAATAGAATAGAATAGAAATAATTCATTAAACCCCAGAGGGAGATTCTCTTTTTGCCTACTCCATCTCGCTCTCCATAAGACACGTAGGGGTGAAAACAAGCTTGGGGGGTCACAGCACAGGGACAGCCAGCGTGCAGCATCCATGGGGCTGGGGGGTTAAGGGCCTTCCTCAGGTACCTACGGACGTGTGTCTATTCTGCCGAGGCTCGAACCCGTGACCTTCCGATCACAGACACAGAGGCTTAGCCCGCTGAGCCTCACTGCAATTTCATTTACCGTTTTACTCTACGCACCTTCATTTACATTTGCGACCTGTCTTTTGTATTTAACTCGTGCTTTACCACCAGCCAGAAGCACAGAGTGAAAAATTCATTGCTCAGTAGGATTGGCGGTTTACTGTAGATATGACAATAAACTCTAATCATGAACACTGAATGAATCAAGTATAATGACGTCTTCTGGAGGCCTCCGTGAGATGAGGTTCCCAAAAACAGGGGGAAACTTCTGGAGGTCACCCTGTTGCAGTGATTCCATACATTCTAACGAATACCAGCCAACGGATGTATCAAGAGGAGCTGTTCCAGGTTCGCAGAGATGCTGCGGACAGGCCTGAAATGGGCTGTCCAGGAAAAATAGCCCATAGACCTGAGCAAGATGAAAGGCTTCCTTTTATAGAACATCCTCACAGAAGATGCGAGAGGCTGATTAGAAGCTACTACAGTAACGGACTCCAAGGGAAGCGACATTTACTTTAAAATTCACTTACGTCAGCACACGGAAATTTGTGTTTCTGGTACATAAGCATGTTTTGCTTAAAAAGAATAAAATTCATTAGGTTCACTTGCTCATTCACACAAACAGCTTGATCCTCAGTACATACTGCATACAGACAGGATCAAGAGGCTCAGTGACTGTGCAGCTAAGTATTACAATGGCAAATGTACATGATCTAAGTATTTGCTGGTGCCAGATGCGCTGGTTCCAGTATCTTAGAAGCAGCCACCCTCCAGGGATTTACACACACCACAGTGTCTGGAGTTTACAGAGAATGTAAGTTTTGGTGTCTGGAAACGCCTTGTTATTGAGAGAGGTGAGAGGAGAATGCCCAGACTCGTAAAAGCTAACAGGAAGGACACAAGTGCAAACATAACAGCTGATAACAGTGGTGCACAGGAATACAACAAGTTCTGGAGGCAAAAGTGGCTCCCCCCCCCCCCCCCCAAAGCTAGCTAGTTGCACATAGGGGCATAGACCACCTGACAGATTCAGGGGACTCTGCTCTTTATAGGGGCCTGAAAATGTTACGGTGAGGAAATTCAAGGTCACATTTTTTCCAGGGGGTCCAGAACCCCTGGGTGTAGACGGTAAAGTGCCTCTTATACTTGCCATTTAGGTTATTTGAATATTAATATGCAGATGAGCGATACTCAAAGCAATCAGTACATAGCTTGTGAATAAACAATAAGGGCTTAAGAAGACATTTCACAGGTATAAAACTATGCAGTCACCAAATATCAGCGCTCTCTACACTGACCTCTTGCACCTTTTGTCTGACAAGCTGTTTTTAGTGTCTGAGTGATCATGCATCATTCAGGACGGCCGCATCACGGCCGAGAGGACGCGGCCTCCTTGGACGGACACGTACCGTCCCCTTGTCCTTATTGTTCAGCATCAGCTTCAGGATCTGGATCTGCAGCTCTTCCACCACTGGGCCAGGCAGATGGAGATGCATTAAAGCCTGCACTGAGCACACCTCAGATGATGCTCTTCCAGGGACAGATGAGGTGAAGGCCACTGCTTACCCTCAATCCTCTTCTTCAGCCTCAGGCAGCCTCTCTCATACGCCCGACGCCTCAGCCTTTCCTCCGCACTTTCTTCTCGAAGCTCCCGCTCGTCCTTCCCCTTCAGAGCCAAAGACAGAGGAGTAACAAAGTATTACTCGTAACCCTGGTTACCCACACTGCCGTTTATCGTGCTGGGCGGCATGGAGCTCAGTGGTTTAGCGCAGTCTTTCCCGAACCAGTCCTCGGGGCACACTGGACAGATCCATATTTAGTTTTATCCCAGTTCCCAAAACACCTGACCCAAGCAATCAGGAGCTCTAAATGCCTTACAGTTGGGCTGGAAACAGGGATAAAACAAAAAATGTGGATCTGTCCAGTGTGCCCTGAGGACTGGCTTGGGAGACACTAGTTGAGAGGTCTGCAAACATAATCTAATGCAGCATTTCCCAACCCTGGTCCTCTGGTGCACCCAGAAACTCCACTTTTTCGCTCCCTCCCAGGTCCCGAGCAAAAATCCGGACTGCCAGGCTGGGAGCTGGGAGAGAGCAAAAAACGTGGACTGTCTGGTGGTACCCGGGGACCGGATGGTGAAACACTGACCTAATGGGTTCAAATCTCACTGGCAGAGTAATCATATCACCATTGGGCGTTTAAGCAGAGCCCTTAAAGCCAGCTTCTCCCACAAAGCTGACCCTACTTCCCGATCCTCATATGAATGATGCTTTGGCAAAAGTGTTTGCTAAATAAATAAATGTAACGCCATGTTTTTGTCACCGTCGTGCTGGGATTCCAGCTCTTAATACGCCAAACGGCTGATTGAGTGGGCCTCGCAGGCATTGATGGAAGAAATGCTGACTCCCGTCTGTGCTGGGCCAGGATCACTGCATGCTGTCGATCTTATCAGCCGATGATAAATAGCAGACACCAGGAGGGGGTTTTAAACCTCATTTCCTCCCCCACGGCTACCTGCATTCTCATGCTGAGCAGTTAGACAGCTGCTACAGATCAACCTTTTTATGCTTGTCCCACTATATCAAAAAGGCATCCCTGAAAACGCAAGGCTCGGAATGAATATCCAGGCTCTGAGTCCTGCTGAGCTCGCAATGAATTAGGCTTCCTAGGTATATTAAATTATCGTGTCACATAATTTAGATGCACCCCATGTTCCCTGTGCTGCATTCTGGGAAAGCGGGACCAAATGTCATTGGGTCTGCAGAGAAAGAAAATGAACTCGCAGCCTGAACGCTGCTGGTTCAAATCCCCATGACCCTAAAGATAAGAGAGAAAAACCACCGTACAAATGTTCTGTTTTCACTTGATATCCACCTCTACAGATTAATAAAAATCAAAATTCTCTACACACAATAGGAGACACAACGTTAGAGTTACCCCAATCCTATTCTATTAGAAAATACATACATATTTAGGATTAATCAATTGTTCTGTTCCATTCGTCCGTTTTGTATCTATGAGTGTCAGTGTTATGATTGTATTTCCTCCCGAGGCATTGCGATAGGGAACAGGAGTCCCTTGGGGTGCTCACCAGTAGATATTCACATGCAAAATGAGTTTTAAAAAGCTAACGAATGCAAACAGGTTCCTGATTGGAAAACTCAGTCACCCAAGATTAATTAAAATGTCAGCTAAAACAAAAGATGCATCACATATGGTCCCCTAAGGATCAGGCCTGCGAACCTCTTGGGTAAACAGGGTTGATTACAATCTAGGTGGAAATTAAGTGCCATCCTTATAAATACTCAGGAGCTGAGCTGTCAGAAAGGGAGCCATATTTCAATGACTGCAACAATACTACATAACAATACTACATAATACTGTTCTATACTGGCACTACACTTTGCTACACTACAGTACCATAAGCCCTACCTCCTTGTCAAAGCGTGTGGGCCACCAAGTAGTGGGAATGAGCTCCTCCAGGCCAGCCTCCTTCACCCGCAGCGGGGTCTTGATGTAGAAGAAGACCACGGAGCGCAGGACATCAAACGTGACTCTGCTAAGGGAAATAGCCAGTGGGGGGCGCCAGCGAACACTAACACATTGACATTCAAATGCAGAAGAACACAAAACCACAAACAGGTGTAGCTGAGCACAGCAGCCATCATGATCCATTCCGGGACTTTATTCTGATTCGATTCTGGCTATTAATTTGTCACCGGTGCCCGTAAAATCTCTGCATTGGAAAGTATCCATAAATCTTTATTAACCAGGCGTTAATTATTTTTTCCTTTGCCGGCCAAGAGGACTTTAGCTTATCGATCACAAAAATGACTAGACACTTTTAAAACACATATACAATGCATCATCACATTACTCTTGAGAGAATATATATGTGGACATTCATCTAAGTCCATATCTAAAAGGGTCATACATGTTAAAGCAATAAATCACATTATACAGCCTCATAAAACACCTTCATAACTGGTCAAGTTACAAACAAAAAGGATATAAAACATTGCTAAGGAGGTACTTCCGGGATTTTTCGTGGCAAAGAATAGCTGTCGTCAAGCGCAAATAGTGGATCTGCAGTTTCAAAAGGAGACAGAGTTTTACTATAAACCTGAACTGTGATTTTTCAGTAAATAATCACAATCAAAAGCAATCGATCTCGAATTCAATTAGCATCCAGAAGGACTTGACCCTCTTACTAATGATCAGAGGTCGAGCTCAGGCTGGATATGATTCTGTTGTGTGTCAGTGTGGAGCACCAAATCATTATCTAACACTCAAACCCATTCACCATAAGCTCATTTACAGTCCACAAGACTGTCCTTTATCAGGCAAAAAATCTGCTTATTAACACTACATGAAAGACAGAAACTACATAAAAATTGTTTTCATCATTTAGAACAGGAATGGGAACCCTGTTCCATGGAGGGCTGGTCTGGGTACGGGTGGAGGTTCTCAACTCCAGTCCTGGAGACCCACTGTTATTGGCTGATCCAGAGGTCATCCCAAAAACCCGCGCCGGCCCTCCATGGAACAGGTTCCCCAAACCTGATTTAGAATAATCAATTCCACTTTTAACTTTGAACTGATGGTTGACGAACCTCTAAGTCCACATTAATACATATATATGTTCTATTTTTTTTCCCCTGTTTTTTAATCCCTTCTGTGACTCTGAAGATTGACCAGATATCAAAACTGGTGCAATAAGAAGTCCTGGGGAGAAATTAACCGCTACAACCAGAGGAAAGTGGGATCATCATCTGTTCCAAATCAGCAGTTGGTCTAACCCACTTCCTGTTTGTTAGTGTGTCAGTTCTACCTGCGTCAAACCAACCAACGATACCCAAGGTGGCTCACATCAAATCGCAGCAAGAAGTACACCAGCGCTCACTGACTAAATGTCTGACTGCTGATCTGCTTTGTAAGATCTGACAGGAGATGTCTATGCAGACACGCCCCCTCAGTAACCAGGTCCCGCACAAGCACACAATCGGTCAAAATCGTGTGGGCGTCCATTGTGCTTCCCATTGCAACATCCACTCTCACCTGGAAGCCCAGATCCGGGATGATGGGGGAAAACCTGTAGGCTCTCAGCAAAGACATCATCAGCTGCTTCAGGCACTCATGCACCTCGTAGTCCTGGAAGGGGGGGGAGGGGGGCATTACAGAATCAAATACATGAAGGATTCGATTTAGTTCAGTTCGATTTTTAGTGCCTTTCGTAGCATGACTGCCCAATAGGTTTAGGTATTTTACAAGTGGATGAACAAGTTAACAGTAGAATCAAATGGAAACACAAAAGCAGTTAAGGTCATACCATATAAATCGGAACGGAAAAAAAAGACAAAGGGCAGATATGAAGAGGAGAAGAAATGTAAAACTCCAGGTGTCCAAGGCCTACTTCCGCCGGTATATCCATAACACATGTCGGACACAGGAGCTTGAAAAAGTTGAGAAGCAGTCAAAGAGTTCTGGTTGTAGACCGTCAACATGTCCCCCCACACACGGCAGAAAGCAAGTCAAGCTTTCAACAACGCATCAGCATCCAAACCTCCATGAGAAGCCAGAAGAGGTCCAGGAGCTGCTGGATTAGAGGATGCTCGTCCACAGAGCCGCCTCCTTCCAGGATGCTGAGCAGGAAGTTCATGAGAACATCCTCCACAAGGTAGACCTTACACTGCAGACAGAAAACCACTCATTGTCATGTTCGGCAGCTACATGGTGGATATACTTTAACAGCATGAAGTACACCTTTATCAATCACAAATATTACTTAGGCAGAATTAATACCTACTAAAACAACTGTTTGTATTCCTTCAAAGCACTTTGACATGCATAATCTTTCTGAGCTAACAGACATAAGTTGCTGTGTATCCAGGAAATTTACAATGAAAATCCATCCATCCAAAATAGTTTCCCAAAAAAGATCCCTCCTAAAAGTCTTTCATGAGTGCAGGAAGCACATAAGTGAAGCTACTTTGACAATCCTTTGGATTAACTGCTGGATCAGTACATATTTTTCTACACAAGAAGGAACACTGTGGTTGAAGACCACATGGATTCGTAATGCAAAACCACATCACTCTAGACCAGAACAAAACCTGCTATTAAACCATGTGGTTGAGTACTACTGATTCAGAAATATAATCAGTACAATTTTCAGCAATGGGACTTTCGATTCAAAACAAAGACAGACGGAAGCATTAGCTGACCATAAGAGGGGCAAAGTAGTTGAAGATGTGGGCCAGCGTGACCAAGACGGTGGGCTCCCCCTGCAGTTGCCAGTATGAACGGTCTTTCTCTAACAGCTTTCCCTCCTAGCATGGAGTAGAATCAGAGGAAATTTTGGAGGCAGGAAACACAACATCCAGATTAACATCTTAACTTCTAGACTGTTTGAAGGCGACCAAAGACGAGCGACACTCACGCCTCCGTTTCCATTTCTCAGGAGACTTTCTTCTGAGTCTCACATTTACTCAATTAATGATTCGTAATCTCACACTAAACAGCAGAAAAAATAGCCTATACAATAAAACGAATATGCCTTTTGTTTTTTTACCACACGAATAACCTCAAAACAAGTCTTGAATGGCTTTCTCAAAATTTGACCCCACAAAGACAGCAACACCAGCCTACCGACACATGCCAAAAAAGATGATGGTATGGACAGATGCACCTGTGTGTCGATCGTGGTGGATACAACGATCTTGATGTAGCCCAGTAGCCTGTTAGCTTTGAGGAGGTCACCGGTAGGCGGGTTCTGCAGAGGAGAGTAGCCTTCCACAGGGTATGTGGATAAAAGCAGAATTAAGGAGCTCTAAAGCAAGTGTCTCATTAACACATCCAATGCGCCAGTTGTTGGACATATCAGGAGAGGATCCAGGCTTGGAAGCAGCAACGACTAGAAATTATCATTAAAAACAAGAATTGACATGTAACAAGTTCTGTTTTGAACAGTATTTCTCAATACAGTCCACATGGACCCTCAAACAGTCCATATTTTTGTCCCCCCCCCACCCCCAGCTCCCAGCGCAAATGAACTCAGTATTCAGCGTTCTTAATTGTTTGGTTTGTTCTTGATTGTTTGGTTCACGTGTACTAGCAGCTGGGAGGGAGCAAATATGTGACCCGTCACCACGAAATGAGTGTTAAGTCGCACTGGTAGAACTGCACCCATAAGACTCATTTTGTGGTGATGGGTCACATATGTAAAGTGCCTAGAACGTCCCCGGGGAACGGGCTGACAAACACTGGATTAGAAAGTCAGTGACTTTCACAACACGACAGCCGCCGAGGCCTCGAAAAACCCAACACAATGTCAGACCTGTCAAGTGACGCCAACTGCTCCGTAGGGTGAGCTAGTGAACTTCGGAACAATGCTGTAAGGATATCGCAGCGGACGGCTGCCAAAGTTGAATGCTACCGATTCTTTGAAGGAGAGGCTAATGGCTGGGAAGTAGGCGACGCCCGGACCCATCTTAATGTTACTGAAGGCGATGCCGAGGGACTGCCCGTTCCTAATGGGAGACAGAGAGACGTGAAGATACGTCGGCATAGAACCCAGGCTCCAATCAGGCGTCAACTTACAGGTAAAATGTGATGGTCCCATCTTCTAGGTCTATCAGGCAGCTTACGATGTCCCCTGCTGCCCAGGACTAGGAAAAAGAAAACACTCCGTAAAAAATTATACATAAAGCAGGAAAGAACAATAATCTAATTTAGAAAATCTCATTGATGTGTGTCTTCATTTATGGAAACAAAGACCTTCAGGAAAGGTAACGCATGCACGATCCTGGAGGTGACATTAATATGTTTCAACGACCAACTTCCATACAGCCTCGGGTCACTCTTGTTAGCGACACCAATAAAGCAACCCAAGTCATTAAGAATCTGCAGGGAATGCGCACCCTTCTGTAAAAACCCCCTGAATCCCTCCATCCATACTCACCTTGCCGTAGTTAGTGGTAGTGACGTTCCACTTGCGCACCCGGTTCCCGTCGTAGGCATACGAGTCCGGCGTGTCTCCAACACCTTCCTGGTAGGAGGGAGAAGGATGGGAACAGAAGCCGAATATGAAGCTATGCAAGGGATTCAGCCATGGGATCAGTCCTGGCTTTTGAGAAGCAGTCTCACCTCCTGGTTGAACCTGCAGTCCAAAGTACACCAACCGATCTGCATCAGCCCCTGCGAAGAGATGAGGACCTCGTAGATCCACTTTCCTAGACAAAGGGGAAAGAGATAAGGATCACTGGAGCCAATGAGACGCATTTACACATTCCATTTGTTAGCCTTTCCATGGAATTTACCTTTGAAGACACAGGTAGTAGCCCTTATGGAGCTGAAGTTGCTGTGACCAATGACCTTAAAAAAGCAAGAAATGCTGACAGTAACTAAACAGAAGTAAATAGATAGAAATAAAAAAGGAAAGACAGCTCATGTTGTAAGAGGTCCTTCCATAGTACATAGAGTTAAGTCCACGCACACAGTGACTAGCATCCTGCAGCTGCATAAACAATCTTACCAACCCCATCTTGGACAAACATGAAACAGAAGGTAGCGCCATACTAGCTGGGCTTTATAAGAATGCCTGCCAGTCTCTGAATTTCACTCCTGTGCCAGTTATGAGCCTTGGCATGTGCGAGAAAAGCAAAGCTCTGACGCCTCTAGAAACCATGGCCCAAGGCAAGCATTTTACCCCTAAAAGGTCATCGTCCACAAAGAGGAGTCCCTCAAAGCCAGTGGTGTGATCCAGGACGACAGTGGAAGGGCCGAGACGACCGTCATTAGGCATATCTGGAGAAAAGACAGGACCAAACCTCTTACATGTCAAACGTTTCAGCAATGATTCAAACAGACACTGTGGAAGCATCCCAAAATATCACAGACCTGTTTCAACAGACTTCTGCCCCCACAACTGCTACAGAACTATTGATAGAAAAATTATATGTAGACAGTGATAAATGACTCTAAACTGCATGTACTATGCACAACAGAAGGTCCGGCATTCCTAAACCAACTGCGATAAAACAATGATGACGTTTAATTGTCTCCTGGATATTTACTAAAAAATACCACAGATGGCCAGAGACAGTGTTTCACAGTGGGACATGCAAGAATCACAAGGCGTCACACTGATGTTGAACAGGTCCTTGAGAGTTCCCCATGTCCAGTCATCCAGCACCGGGGAACTAGCGATGTTCTTGGCAGTGAGTAAAACGTCTGATCGCACAGCATGAGCTACACCATCAGCTACACCACCCTCATCTCATGAGCACAGCGATTCAGTCAGTGTGTGTCCGGCGAACTGTGGGCTGCTTAATTAAGCTAAAGATGAACTAACAGACTTCCGGACACAAGCAACAACCACTTAAGGGGTTGAGGGAAAGGTCAGGGTGGGTTCTGACCTCTTCCATCCTCCAAGGGCACCCCCTCAGACAGCAGCTTCTCCAGGTGTGCAGGAAGGTCCTGAAAGGTGAGAGGTTTCCTGCAAGAAGACCAGCCCAACCCCATCAAGTACAAACAAGTCCAAGATGACCAATCAAGTTACAACCAAGAACTTTCAGCACGATCAATCCTCCTGGCCAATGACAGAAATGCCTTTCAGACTGACTTTATTCCAGGGAGCTGCAAAACAAACCAGTTAAAACACGTTAAATGCATGCCACAGTAAATACATAGCAAATGTGGTGAGGTGAGGCTTATAATGAACAACTGTGTTTTGTACATAATGAAAGCATTTCCATTATGTTTAGCTACACAAAACATGTTCTAATGTTACAATAAAGCTATGTGAGATTCAGTCATACTCATGGTGTGTTAGATAAATCCATTAGTTGAGTGTGTGACCCTGCAAGCTGGAGTGAAATTCAGCCCCCATGGAGGGCACAGTAAACTGTGAGCCCCTCCAGTTAGCTACTCTATTTTTTACTCTTAGATTTCCGTGTGTACCTATCATATTCTATCTATAGACCTCCGAGTGAAACCAGAGACGGCACTACAGTAACTACACTGCTGCACTCTGTTGCATGGTATCAGGGTGACATCAGGGCCCAGTGAATTGAAACTTCAATCATTTCTCCCTCAGATAATTTAACGTAATGATGGAACATTATTAAAAGCAGGATTACAGGCACTGCGAAGTTAAGGGGCGCCAGAAAAACGTAAAATTTAGAATTCCTTTTGTGTCCATCCACCAAAAGCCAAAGCACTTACAAAATTCCTAGTTATGACCAGCTTCGGCAGGAGGAACAGACGGCTTCTGTCCACAAGGGGCTCCACACATGCTTTAGAGTAAGAGCTCCAGAGGACAAGCGGCCTGCAGGTGGCGTGACGATTAAGGAAACAGACTCGGGAGCTGAAGGTTGCAGCTCTATGTCCCAGGAAAGTCTCCAATACACAAGTTAAAGCATCCAGCTGTAACAATAGCTACAAGCCTGGCTCACTTCGAGAAAAACAATCGGAAAGCAACAAGAATCCCAAGGCCTACCGAAGAGAAGCTGAAGACAGGCCCGGTTTGCCCGAAGGAGGGAAGACGTGATGCAGGTAGTCACTGAGCAGCTTCTCATTGACAATACCTAGTGAAGCAGAGAAGGCAAACACAGAGGCGCATTAACGTGGTCGAAGCCCCCTGGGCTATTTCAGTTGACAGAAGGTTGTATTTTCTATGATTGCGTAGTGGTCAGCTGAGGGGCAATTTAATAAAAAAAAAGTTAGTTATGGCCCAGGGGTTTGGCCTGGATAAGACCATACATTAAAGTAGCTTCCCAAAGCCTATACCCACCCCAGCTATCCTGATCATTCCCACCAGAGCTTTCAGCTCCTCCAATCGATCTGTCAAAGTCCCTGAATGTGTTCACTGTTTGTGCATTCCCTGCCATTTTTAAGGGGAAGTGTCAGAATGATGGATGTATATATATATATATATATATATATATATATATATATATATATATATATATATATATATATATATATATATATTGTTTTTTTATTATTATTATTATTTTTTTTTTTTGTCGTGACTTAAGATATTTTCAAAGAGCAATAACTGGTTCAGACTCAGCATCCATCCACACCCACGAGTGCTACGGAGGTGTTACTAAACCTCAGAATTATTATTCAGGGGGGTGGTGGGGTAAACAAATACGCTGATGACATAATAGCTAAACCTGCAGGCATCAGCAATGAGACACAGTAAACGAGGTTAAATCTTCTGCAGATCCCCAAACAATAAATACATTTAAGAGGCCAAATGGGGAAAAAATGTGCTGTGAAAAAAATCCAGATGAACCTCCAAGTTGTCGTTTGTATATAAACATCACGCATAAAATATGGCTTTTTATTTCATTATTTTAAAGGCAACTACTATTTAGGACTTTTAAACTAAATGTGTAATGCACCTTGTGATTCCCAGTATAAGTGATGGAATACAGATTTTTTTTTGTGTGGAACAATGTGATAGAAAACCTCAATATTCCCTCTTGTGTACTAAGTCAAAATATGTGCTAAATTACTTTTTTTGATTGATTAAGAAGGTCTTGTCTATATAATGTGATGACTGACACTGTCAATAATTCCTCGGACTGTAAATGCTGAATAAAGGCTATTAATACAGTGAGGGGATGGTTCAAGCCAGCTGGAGTTTATCAGGTAAATAAAATTGGGTCTGACAAAATCGGGGACATCGTTGAGAAGAAAATCAATTGAATTGGTCAGACAGAAACCAAATACAATTACACACGAATGAACTCCCAAACCAATGGTGATCCATCACAGCAGTGATCAGGATGCCCGGCCCTCACTCACCCGTCACTCTGGGCTTATCTGTGTCCACGGCCAAGCGGTAGTTCCGGCGGGACAGTGCTGTTCCTCCCCCCTTGGAGCTCATGCTGTTTCCCCCAAATCGGCTCTTTGCTCAGCGGCTGCAAAACGGGCCACAACAGACGCCAAGCATCCAGTCACACCTCACAAGCGGCACAGGCGTGGGACGGCGGCCAGGTACCAGGGGCGTCTGTCAGCCAGCCAGCCAGCCCTCCGGTCCCCTGATTACGGGAAAAAGTCACGCCAGACGCACGACAGTATCCGTCTCTCACCCACCAACTTCTGTAAAACGATTCCCCCGCAATAGAAACTCAAAAGTTTGCCGCCTTTTGGGGATGGATGTTAAGCACACTTGAACACTGCAAAAACCACATGAAGACACGTCCCATGCTGGATATTAACTGATCAAATATGCCGGTTTTCCGGGTTGCTTTATTTTTATCGAAAGGGTTTACACTGATCATCATAACGCTGTACCAAATAAATAGTATTTTAATTGAGATATCACATGTGATGTCAGTGTATTCTTGTTAACCCAGGGCGACGAACTATTCCTCCATCATCACCGGTAAATACAGAGTCTATCAGTGTCTATAGCTAAAGAATAGTCTTTATACTAACTCTTATTTTAGCAACAGTGCTAGACACTAACGGCGCTGATATAGGTAGCTAACTTGCCAGCTGGCGGATTGGCTGGATCATCTGTGTGTAACTACCGATCAAGTGATGTAACTAAACACATGAAGCCTGTTTTCTGTAGGCAATACGGCACACAGTAGCTAAAATGCACTGATACTGACATGGATCGGAAATGCCAAATTGTATGGCGCGGGTTTTCCAGACTTCACCTCGTGTCTCGCTAACTAAGGCTGCACTGTTACTCGCTTTTAATACTGACCAGTCTCCCCAGTTGGATTTAACCAGCGGTCCGACTGAACCAGCTTAATGCATTCGAACCACAGTGAGTCAAAAGCCATCGGCTTCCACAAAGCCGGGGAGATATACGGCGGTAACAAACACATGCTAAAATGTCAAGATATGTTTCAGTGTGAGATTAATGCACAGCTGAGCAGCTAGCTGGCTGGCTAGCATGCACACTAAGGCACGGTCCTAACTGACAGCCATTGAAGCTCCACAGCTATCCTACAGACCTCAGCTCCATGTCTTCCTACAGTTATGTACTTACTCGCTTCTTGCACTCCTCGTTCTTTTCCGAGGAAGTCAAATACTCAATCTGTATATTTTTTTCCCCACTTGGTATTTAAGATGTAAAGACATGAAGGTTTGAAAGCTGTTCGGAATCCCGTCTCCCCTTTAAATTTTGACAACAACAATCCCTCCCGTTGAGCAATTCAAATCTACGGGGCGCCGGATGTGCCATAATAGACCGAGTAAGAACGCGAAAACGATAACGTACATAACGAAAAGTTAATGTTTTTCATTTCTTTGTTCAGTCTGTTTCATGCACGTCAGCATAAAGTTAAAAACAGCGGTTACTTCTCAGGAGCTAAAAATTATAGATATAGGCAAAAATAAATTGGTCTGACAGGTAAATGTTACTGTCCGGTTATGCGTTTCATGCTCAAACGTCCGTTTTTTAAAAGTGCAATGTATTTTGTGTTTTTCAAATATTGTAAGTTCTTCCATATATGTTATGAATATGTTCAAGTCATGTTTTTTCAACTTCCCACGAACATTATACTTACAAGGTAACAAATTCATAGTAATCCAACTTTTGGTCATGAACTGCCCATTATACGTACAATTTTCATATTCTTATAAAAAAAATCCCATAATACATCCAGTCATAATGTTTAATATAAAAACACTCTTCAAAGTGTCATACAAAAACACACAAACAATTCATTGTGTTTACAAGAATACTATTTATTACAATTGCTAAGTAGACTGTTGTATGTATAAATACAGAAATTCACCAAATGTTTTGACATAATTTTTATAATGATGCTGTACTCAACAAGTGTCATTATGTACAACTGTAATCATTTCAAGTTACACTATATCTATGACGACAAATATAAGAAAGTAAAAACTTGTTTAAAATAATAGACCTGGTAGCAGCTCCTGGAATCAAGGAGCACCAG
The DNA here is from genome assembly GCF_023856365.1 of Brienomyrus brachyistius. NCBI lineage: Eukaryota > Metazoa > Chordata > Actinopteri > Osteoglossiformes > Mormyridae > Brienomyrus > Brienomyrus brachyistius. Next base: position 4,606,039 of record NC_064540.1, read on the forward strand.
AGAATTTTCTGAGTAGCAGAATTTTAAAGGAAAAAGACAAACATTCCCGCCAAAGTACTAAAACTTGCCGTGTTGGATAGCTGATATTGCCCAACAGCTGTTTTGCTCAGCAAAGTCCTGTCACAGTGATCATGTTTCATTCAGTGTCAAGGAAAGCAATCCTCTTGGCCATTCCTTCCTCCCCATATTTCAAGTGAAGATTGTGCTGGGACGGATGGGCTGAAAGGAGGAGATTGTCATCATGCCGAGTCCAAAAAGGTCCTTCGGTCCTCCCCTTATCACCTGCTAGCAAATATCTCAGGGCAACTTGCACTTCACCACTGTTTTTCAGCAGGGCTTTGGTAACGCTACATAGGTCCTGCTTTGACTCTCTCATCAAGGTACGTAACAGGTGTTTTGCTTCCTCCAGCTGTGCCTGGGAGAAAGCGACATCATTGGTCAGCTCCTCCTGAGATTCAAACAGGAAAGTGTGGACATTTGAAGCTGCAGGAATGTTCTTCTTTACTGCGCCATTGCTTCTGTGATCCTGAGGCCCTGATTTCCCTGGCTGTAGTTCTATCTGGGCCTTTCTGTTGGTGTGGTCATCCAGGATCTCCCGGGATGTGTTCACGTCCAGGTCATGCTCACAAGCAGAAGCTTCTGGGTCAGCCTGAGGTCTCTTGCTTAGTGACAGGTCTAGTATCTCCTCATCAGTCTACAAGAAGAAGGCAGTTACACAATCCAATTATTACATTTTCTTGTGTATCAGTCTATCTTTGTATCAATGTAGCTGTACAGGACAGCATTAAAAGAACCTTACTTCATCGTCTTCTTCAAATTCCATTATTGCCATCTCCAGGATGCCCAGTTTCCCTTTCACAGGAGTAACAGTCCGCCTGTTTTTCATCACTACCTCCCCATTCCTCCCTAAAGTCAATCAAACAAAAAAGTCTACATGGTATACTTCAATAAGCAATGTTTCTAAAATACAGTTCTTCACAAAATAACCACAGCATTTATGAACTTCGTATAGACTATTATGTAAAAAATCAAGAGAGATTCTGGATGGACAAAAATCACATACTGAAGGCAAAAGGGAAGTACCTGGATTTACTGGGTTTCTGTTCGTTTCAGAGCTCTGTTGTACCACCACCTGCCTCTCTGCAAGTGCATCTGTGTCCTTCCGTAATACACCATCCTCCTCCACCAAGGTGTCTAGGCAGCCACTCTCGGGAGAACTTTCTCTGTGCTTTTTTCTAACTGGAGACTGTGCGTGGGCAGCCTCAGATGAGGCCTGTGGATGCATGACGTGTTTCACAGACTGACCAGGGGAACTTTCTGGCACGAGTCGAGCATCTTTTTCGGGTGACGTTTCTGCGTGCCTTTTCTTCGATGAACATGCCTGGGGCTCTTGTCCAGGTGGGGTGCGTATTTGGGTCTTTTCGATCACAGGTGGGAGAGACGTCTCCTCAGGCGAGGTCTTCAGATGTGTCCTGTCTGGTGAGGGTTTTCTATCGGGTGGGGACCAAAGGGAGGTCATCTTTGGTGAATTCGACTGCAGGCACAGGTGTTTCCGGTAGCGATCCTTCATAGACTGCCAGCTGTGATCAGTAACACGCAGCCGTTCCATCTCCCTCCACACGACATTGCCCCGGGCCTCTTGCATGTGCTTGCTTATGTAAGACAGGATCACAGCGTCATCCTCCGGTGTGTAGCCCATACGCCCCCTCTCCTGCTTGCGTTTCACTGGTCGTGCTTGTGCCCCGCCGTTGTTTAACTTGTAGTCTTCCATGTCCAGCTGCTGGTTCTTCTCCACACAGTCCCTTATATACTTCGTGGAGATGTAGCAGTTTGCTAACATGGCCGGGACTTTGGCCACCTGCTCTGGGTCTAGCAGCAGAATGGCCCCGGGCTCCTGCACTTTGCATACCACACCCCCACCCGCTTTGATGATAGGCTGGAGCTCAGCTTTGCTGACACCTGGACGCAGGAAGAAGCGCATTGGTTCACCTTGCAAGTCCAGGAACAAGACTGGAGATAGTTGGGCACTTCCATTATGTGATGACATCATGGAAACTGACTGGGGGGGACAAGAACATTATTGTAAATTTGAGTTATGTGAAGATAATACTTCATTAATCATTTCTTTGCAACATATCAGTTCATAGTACATTACATGCTTATCTTGAAATTATGAATCAGACTGTTATGATCCAACACGGGGTTTACTGCAGTTTGTTGGTGTCCTTCTCCAACCACAGGAAATATACAGGATCTCTTCCTACACCCATTCAATAAAACGACGGTAATGTGTGAAATACTTTGCGGTTTATATTCAGAAAAATGATAATAATGACAACGTTAATGGTGATCTGACTACTAAAGTGGCGCAGTGACGATTTATGGAAGAGAATCGTGTGTAAATAATCAATATGACCAAGCCAAGTACGGCGTAATGCAAAACTAATTTCGCACAATTTGCTCCATAGATACTGGTTAAAAAATAACTTTAATGACATCAATAAAATTTTACAGTCGCTGCACAGCAAAATTGTGCTTTTGAAAAACAGACCCTCACTATTTACGCCATTCACGCGCCAACAATTTACCAGAATCCTCAACAGTTTGATCTTGAAACTATTGTTTACATTCATGTTCCAAAATATCCCGATCACAAACGACTACTTTTAAAAAATCTTAACACACATAAACAAAAACTTTCAAAACCTTACTGTCTGAAGACAAATACGGTGCTGATATTAACCAAAACAACGTACTGTAGAAAACGTCGCTCCGCCGTTACGAAATACCTCCTGCGCAGGCCTCGCGAACACTTCCTGTAGTTTCGGCGACGGGAACTTGACGGAGCGTGCGCGAGAACGGACCCGAAACGTAGCGAGGCGCCGCCAACTCGCCGAAAGTTGCCGAATGCGGTCGTAAAGGCTGGGCCCGTAAGAATTACTCTTTAAATTGAAATTCGAAATGTTTCCGTACTGGAAAAAAAACTTTTTCCAACCTCCAATTTTTAAAAATGAATTCTGGTCGGCAGGTTACACAGAATGGTTTATTCATCGTGAAATGTGAGTTTTATTACCTTAAATAGTCTGTAGGGTTTTTATTAAATAGTCTGTAGGATTTGCGAACTACCCCAACACGTTTGATGTATCTAATTTTGAGTTTATAATGAAATTATATAGATTTGCCGTAAGATTTCGTGGGTGACCATGATAGTCTGAAAGTGTCAGCTCAGATGCATGAGAGTATTGAAGCCCTGCAAATGATATTTATTCAAATTCAAAATAATTATGCTTCTTATTCCGTTAATGTGATACGCGTACTCCCGATATATTTTTCTTTTTATGTATAAAAATAACTGTAAACAAAAATGTACAGTTCTGAAACGTTGTTTAATCTATTGGATCATCGAAAAAGTTTAAGGCTATGTACAGGGCCAGCGCTGCATTTTCAGGGCCCCTATGAAAGGTTTCTTTGGAAGGGCCCCCAACCAAGAAACGTGATGAACATTTCAATTCCGCAACGCGGTGAATTCGGAGGCTCTAGACCCCCTTAGGCTCCTGTCTTTGTCAGCCAGAAAATGTTTTAAGTTAAAAAGGTCCACTAGATGGAGACAGAGACATGAACGTATCCGATCACTTCCCTGCATAATTGCCGCTTCAGTCAACGTCTTTGGTAAATAACTTAGGTTAAGCTAATGGGATCTACACAAATAAAACGGCATATTATGCAAAGGATGAATTATGCATGAATTCCAAGGAAAACCTGTACTTTATGTTACTATTTAAATATCACAAAACATAGAACTTGACCAGTATTCCGCATTCATGCCTTCAAACACATGTCCCTTTCAGGGACTCAGATATTACACAGCATACATTTTTGTATGATAGTCATAGATGAGAAATCCTGCTGTAGTCATTTGAAGCCAGCAGTATTTAGAAAGAAACTGATAATTTACACAGACGTCTCGAGAAAGGACTCCAAAGCCAGAATATTGTCTTTGTTTCCAAGTTCATAGGCAGCCCAACATTCAGCTTGACTAAGACCAGATTTTGTTTTTTAAACATGGCAAAATCCTCAACAACAACTTGGGCATTTAACAATCCAGCTCCTTCTTTTTATCATCACAAAAGAAGCTAATTTTCAGTATGACACCATGTATTAGTTAAATGAAAAGTGTTATTTCTGATGTTAATTGTCTTGGGTTAAATAGGCTCACCAAACAAAAACAAAAAACAGTTCACCAAAACTTATTTACTTTTTTATTATTAAACACTTACCAGTGTTGTGGGAGGTAAGCAGCATTTTGCAAAGAAATTATTTTTTGTGTGGTTATGTAAACCGTTTTAAACTTCAACATAATCATTACCTTGCAAATAAATATTCTGAATTCTAACTATTGTTGATACACTCCCGGCTAGTATTGCAAAATGATGGTAACTCAAAAGTATTTGACAAAATGAAGAAAAAAATGCTCAGAAAATGGGGTGTCGTGTCTCCTTAACTGACACAGTTTTTGTAATTGTCGTATAAATCGGCTGTCAAATTGGAACAGTTTAAATTAAGGGAGTTTTGCCTGTGATTCAAATCTGTGCAGGTGGTAAGACCGTCTATGAGTACAATCCGTGTGTGCTGGCCTTCAGAGGAGGATGCAAAGCGTACCACTCTGACTGCTCATAGCGATAAGACAGCATCTATGGATATCTTTGTAATTTCATGTACCTAGAATATTTTTTTTCACTAAAATTAATATATATATATTTAATATATATATATACACTGAACAAAAATATAAACGCAACACTTTTGTTTTTGCTCCCATTTTTCATGAGATGGACTTAAAGATCTACAATTCATTCCAGATACACAATATTACCATTTCTCTCAAACATTTCTCACAAATCAGTCTAAATGTGTGATAGTGAGCACTTCTGCTTTGCTGAGATAATCCATCCCACCTCACAGGTGTGCCACATCAAGATGCTGATCTGACATCATGGGTAGTGCACAGGTGTACCTTATACTGCCCACAATAAAAGGCCACCCTGGAATGTGCAGTTTTGTCTCACAGCAAAATGCCACAGATGCCACAAGCATTGAGGGAGCGTGCAATTGGCATGCGGACAGCAGGAATGTCAACCAGATCTGTTGCTTGTGCATTGAATGTTCATTTCTCAACCATAAGCCGTCTCCAAAGGCGTTTCAGAGAATATGGCAGTACATCCAACCGGCCTCACAACCGCAGACCACGTGTAACCACACCAGCCCAGGACCTCCACATCCAGCAGGTTCACCTCCAAGATCGTCTGAGACCAGCCACTCAGACAGATAATGCACGGCCCCATGTTGCAAGGATCTGTACACAGTTCTTGGAAGCTGAAAATGTCCCAGTTCTTGCATGGCCAGCATACTCACCGGACATGTCACCCGTTGAGCATGTTTGGGATGTGCTTGACCGGCGTATACGACAGCGTGTACCAGTTCCCACTAATATCCAACAACTTCGCACAGCCATTGAAGAGGAGTGGACCAACATTCCACAGGCCACAATTGACAATCTGATAAACTCTATGCGAAGAAGATGTGTTGCATTGCATGAGGCAAATGGTGGTCACACCAGATACTGACCGGTTCTGAGTCCCCAGACCCCCAATAAAGCAAAAAACTGCACATTCCAGGGTGGCCTTTTATTGTGGGCAGTATAAGGTACACCTGTGCACTACCCATGATGTCAGATCAGCATCTTGATGTGGCACACCTGTGAGGTGGGATGGATTATCTCAGCAAAGCAGAAGTGCTCACTATCACACATTTAGACTGATTTGTGAGAAATGTTTGAGAGAAATGGTAATATTGTGTATCTGGAATGAATTGTAGATCTTTAAGTCCATCTCATGAAAAATGGGAGCAGAAACAAGAGTGTTGCGTTTATATTTTTGTTCAGTATATATATAGATATATATATTAAAAGGATTTAAAAATTAATTACAAAGCAAAATATTTCCCAAAACATACTATATATGATGGAAATGAACACAAACTTATATGTGATATTTTGTAAAATAGAGTCAGACATTTTTAACACATCGTTACAGAATATACATATACACAAAAATCTTAACTGCCTGACTTTCTTTTTTAAATCAAAAGAAGTAGATGTTGATTGTCAATATCATCATTGTGACATCAGCACTGTCCTTGTTTAGCAAGCCATTTGGAAAGCCAGAAAATGTTCTGGTTCAGTTAAATGGGATAATCAGTTAGATTAGTGACATCTGGACCACCCTGTGTCATAATAAAGAGTACCTTAAAATTCTTCCAATGTAGTGACAGTTGCTAAAATGGGGGCCAATGCTAATGCACTGCTGTCCAAAACGCTATCTATTTTTAACTCAATCAAGAACAGGCAGATGACCAAGTGCTGCAATATCTGCACCTCTTGGCTTGCTATGCATCCAATCCATTGTACTTGTAATGCCCTTGTATTACACATTCTTGCTCTTTTTCGGAGAGGGTATCTATAAGTGAATTAGAATCAATATATCAAAAGAATGTGCATGTTTTGAGATTTTCTTTTTTTCTTTTGCTTAAGATAGCATTTTAGTAATATGGAACGCCAAACCTACTTACTGCGTTTTCTTGATTGTTTATTGCATATTCCACTTCAATGGATTTTTGATTTTACTGTTGGTGTAATGCCTGGGCCAACCAAATACACTTTGTTCGTTTTACTTGATATGGTCATATAGGGTTTATAACCACAGGATTCGAGACTAAAAAAGAAAGAACCACAAAATATCTTAATACTTTCCTGATTGCTTGATCTATTTAGAGAGTTAATGAAACATGACGTATTTGCATGTTAAAGAGTCACATAATTCTATGTATATTGACAAAACAGTGTTTTACAATGAATACTCTCAAAAGAGTGATTCCTGCAACTTGACAGGCAGAGTTCCTGTAACCTTTGCGCTTTTTTTTCCAGCTTTACCTGCGTTACTTTCAGTCCCATTCGTACACAACCTCTCCTCCAGCTGGGCTTTTGATCATGTCTGGAATTCCTAGCCTCCAGTGTTTCAGCTGCCATTTGGAACAAAGGGCAGTCTGTCCTCTGGCTTATTGGTCTTGGCAGAGTGCAAACCAGACCTGTCTCTGTTTGACCTTCCAGGCTTGAGGAGAAGAAGCACGCTGCCCTGTCATTTCTCCCGGGACCCAAGGTGTGCTTACGCACAGGTACGCACAGTTTCAGCAGGAGAAAGACCTGGAAATGTTGTGTTAATACTGGGAAGTACAAAACTGCTAATACTAGCTTGAACAGTGTATCTGGTTTATGTATCTGTCTTAAGTCATTTTCCCAAAATAAATCCTTTAATCTCTAGTGTTATTTTTAAAACTTTTCACTCAAAACATCTAATTGCATATGCTGTCATAAATGAAAAATGCAATATGTGTAATACCTTGAATGCTTGCAGGGATTATGCAAACACATAGTGGATATTCTTAGCTGCCCTACCATACCTGAAATGGAAGAAGGCATTTGGGCAGTGAAAGTTTGGGGGCCTGAAATATCCCATCTACTGTGAGTGGACCTCATCCAAGAGCTGTGAAATCTGCAGAAATTCCTGCATGTTTTTGCTCTGCTAGAAGTGTGGGCAGTGACACAGAGTCCAGTGTCCATTAGACACTCGCAGTTTGGACAGAAGCTTTTGGGGAATCAGTTTCCACCTTCTTCCAACCCCCTGCCTGGGCACCATCTGGATACTGGCAGCGGTCGGTACAGACCAGGCTTGTGGGGACCCAATCAGGAAACCCTTTCCCGGCATAGCCTGTGTGTAGGAGACCGCGATTTTATTTATATCTATGTAACAGAGATTATAACCTTCATGTGCTTCCCAAAACCTAGAATTTGACATATGCATACAAAAAGGGCAAGATATATTTCTGCATAAATATAGCTAAACAGTGGAGTCTGAAATTTCGTTCCGTTTAATGCTCTTTTTCCACATCACTCAGGCTAATGTTAATGCACGTGTAACTCGGTCAGAACTTCCAAGGGTCAGCGGTGGTTTACAGAAACCATTGACCGAGTGAATATAAAGTATTAACCACTACTAGACTATGGAACGGAAGTGTAAAAAATAGGCCTAATTCTTCTATTGGATTTCTTGACAACAGTCAAATTTGAGAGGCAAAGTATACTAGACATTTAAGGCTGTTTTTTTAGTGGTAAACAACTTCGTAAAAAAAATAAAAACTTTTGATCTTTGCATTTTTGAGGAACTACAGGAATGAATATTAGCCAACATTAAAACAATGAGTACAGCATGCATCTTTAGATACTCTAACTGATTTTGCCCCGGTTACCCTTAGCCAAGTTCATACGAGGTAGATTTATATATCGAAAAAAAATTTTATGAGCTGTGACGGCTTGTTCTGCTGAAGTCATGCATGTAGTAGGAAGCTTCAGGTTGCCCATAGCATAACTGATACGCTGCATATACCCAATCTTCTGGAAAATGATTCAGGATCGCGAACGTATAAGTTACAATAAAAACGAAGCACCGAATTACTTAGCCTCCATCAAATTTAAACAACGTTGACTTCATTGACATCAATGTTGTTATTCAAAATGCTGCTGTTTTTTTTTCTTTTCTATTTGTCTGTGAAAAGAAGCGTTTGAGTCATTTTAAGTGTTAGCTAGGTATGAAAATGTTTCTTTTCATTAGCAGAAACTTCACAACGCAGACCGCATGCAGTTGAAGAATATGCAGCCATCTCCCAGACAATATCAACAGGCCTGCTACTCCTGCCACCAGAAAGAGGCCCCAGCCTCCGATCTATTAGAGGTTGCATTTAAAAAATGTACAGAAAAAACAGGCACACATTTAATTTAGCTGGATATGGACCAATGGGAAAAGAAAAACAATCAAACAAGCAAATAAATATGAGAAATGCATATATTTAAGACTTTACCATCTCATTTATGTCTGTTGCACGTTATGACTATACCTGACTAGACTGGGTGACGGTTTAGTTGGAGGACAGTTCAAGAAAGATAAAACTTGGTTCAAAGTTAGTACATACTGCACCTTTTAAAATAAGAGCAATAATTTATCTATTAATTTATTTGATCATTTCGGCAACCGTTCGGCACACTGACAGAGAGAGCCAAGAAACAACATCCATATGAAAGCTGTTGGTTGAAGGTCACTCTGCAGTTAACCTTAAAAATATACCTCGGTTGCTTTTCTCTTGTCATTGTCCTGCTGGGCTTCACCCATCAGGGTCTCATGCATATTGCATTTATAGGCTTATATGGAATAAACATACATTTCGGTGGACGCACCGAGAAGCTGAGAGGTTTCCGTGATGCAGTGGCTACGCTGCATTCGGAGGCACATTAGTGTGACAAGGGAGCCCTTGAGCTATTTGAGTTGGAGGGGAAGGGTGCAATATTAAGTTGTCAGTGGGGGTCCTGTTAACAAATTTTTTTCGCTAGGGGATGATCAGATGCCTGGTCGGAATGTAAAAATATGTTCAAAATCATGACATGCCGTTATATTTTTCTATGTGGGATGACAAGTGGCAACTCTTGGTTTAAAATGTTATTATACATGCAACAGGCCCCAGGGCTTCAGCGGGTAAAACCCGAGCATCAAAGCATCCCTGACTGCACCCCAACCTAGAGCTTTGTCTGATTCCACCTCTGGAAACGATTTGACTGCCACATTTACAGCCATTCCCACTCAGCTCAGGTTATTGTGATCAGTGCCTGTAGGTATGTGGGAAACATGCTGTTTACTCTTAGTAACGCAAAAGGATGTGTGTGTGTGTGTGTGTGTGTGTGTGTGTTGGGCTGGCATCTAGCTCTTTCATGTGATGTGAACCTGAACTTAATTGATTTCAAATCCATTTGTATTGTTCCCTTTGATAAATGCTTTCTGGGTCACCCGAGCTAAGACGTGCTATATAAAAAAAACGATCTGGATTGAACTCTGCTAAACCATACATGATTGCATCTGTTCTTACCGAAGCTTTTATCAAGTTCTGTTTGTTCAGACCATCCATAGCTCAACAACCATCTTCCTTTGCTCATGTTTTGGATCCAAGGGTTTGATGCCAGAAAGGACATTAGGCGTAAAAGCACGTTTTCTCTGCAAGCGTCCCAGAAAAACCATGAGAGATGGACTTGGTGCCATCACCCCCAGCGCTGGAAATCCAGACTGCAGGGCCTGAAAGGTGGTGCAGGTATAAGCACTATCACCTGCTGGCCGGCTGGTATGAGCAAGACCCAATAAGACCCAACAAGCAGGTTAGTCGCTGCCTTGTTCATATTATTAAAACGAATTAACAATCAAGAAATCACTCAGTAAACAACTTCGTCTCGACCTTCTGGTTTCTGCAGAATTGGGCGTGTAGAGATACCATCAAACTTAAGGAGCCTCTGCAAGCATTTTGTATCTGGACAATCTGCCACAACCGTTGGGCCGTCGGATAAAGCACGAACTCGCATATTCTCAGGAGATGAGTACTTTTCAGTTAATCAAAGGAGCCTTTTGTTTTTATGATGTTTCAGGCTTGAGGATGACGTCTGCGGTGTGCATTAAACCAAACAAAGTTATTTTCAGATGTTAACGATTTCCTCAACACCCGTTTATAATCAAGCCCTAAGCTCTTCAACACAAAACTGGTTTCCTAAACCTGAAAAAAATGCTCTCCTATTGGGAATATTTAAAATGTATATATTCATGATAAATACTATAATTCTAAGAATTTAAAATTCACAGTTGAAAAATGAAACATCATATTTTCACTACATATTATATTTAATATGATGAAACATATTAGATTGCATAAAACACAGTTTGGCCATATATCTGTTACAGACATTCGGAGTATTATAACAGTGGAAATATACAATATCCTCTTACAGTTTTGGCAGAGACTGTCAGGATGTCAGTATTAAAAAGATGGTTGCAGCCTGAAACGCTGTTTTAAAACAAACAACACGATCTATTACATTTCCGCTGGATATTCGACTATGTCTGTTCTCAGCTAGAAACCTTGACATACATACATTAAAAAAGTTAAACTCAACATACATGCCTTCTATATAAGCAGGGGCATTAATTGAAATAAGATTCCCAAAATGTGTAACTAATGGCAATTACAAAGCTCAACATATACGTAGGTCTACTTGAACCATCATACCATGAAATCAAAGTGAATAAAAGGTACAAGAGAGTGGATTACAAGCAGTAACTGTCAGATGAGTGCAGGCTTATTCCAGTTTAGTGAGTTTAAGCTCAATTTGAGATGGGATTGTCTCAGGTGTCAATATTTATTCAACGTTTTTAGGGGCGACTGCAAGATTATAGTGGGGGGAAAAAACACCAATGAAGAGAATCAGGAAATCAAGGAAACAGTTTCAGAATTCAGCGGTGAACATCTGTTCTGTCAATGTAATGAAATGAATCGTTTCCCTGTTTATTGTCTCTTAGAAGCCCCCAGGGCTCCGGACAGTACAGTGTGGTTAGTGAACATTTGGCTTTGAGCATAATTTTAATGATCGGATTCCTATTCTGCTCTCTGGAAAGTCATAAATACAGGGAAAGCTGCTGTAATTTAGTTGTCATAAGTAATACTAGTGATGCACCACCAATCCATCAATCTCTAAATGACTTGGGGCATTTTTGGGACAAAAAAAACCAGCATCCTCTTTCCCAGCAACGCTGGCCGTCTTTGTGGAAGCTTGACCGATTGCCTTCTCTGGGAGGCTGCCGTTCCTCGCAGGACTGGTGAGCATTTTTTGCTGGGGGGGGGGGGGTGGGGATTGTGTCCATTAAGCTCTCCGAAGCGTAGCACTTTCCGCAAGACTCTCACCAACATGGTGCTCTTTTATGAGTCTCCAAGTCGGCCGAGGACTGTCAAGCTCCCAGGCCAAGTGAGCCCCTCCCTCCAGAAAAACATCCTTTCAATAAAAATTATCTCAAGGCAAAAACCTTTTCCAAAAGGGAGGGGACGGGTGTGCTTATGTTACATTCAGCCTCACTTGGTCAAAACATCTGTCTTTAGACATAAACGTGCTTTTCTCTTTCCTCCCTCTCCGTCCCTCCTTGGCTAGCTCATATAGGAGAGTCTGTTTGCTGTGCTTCTTGGGTTTGGCATCAGCTTCTCCCTCTGGGGTTGCATGAGAGTCTCTGAATTATAATGTACACAAGCGAAAACTCGCTTCTTTCAGCAGAACCGGGGTGACGCGTTGTTTTCTGCCGAATCACCATGTGTCCAGGAGTGGATCAAGAAGCACATAAAACCAGGTCTTAGAGGGTCATCTTATACGACAAAGCCATCCGACCCGCCTACATCTGATACTCATTCAAAACAAACAAGTCCCCCCCCCATTAAATAACACACTTTTTCAGTCTGTTCTTTACATTTTTCTTGCAACATCACAATCCAGTGCTATCCATTAAGAACGATGACTAATAAAGCACCACTGTTTAAGGAAAAACAATAAAAATGAAAAATTATGCAATTTATGCAAAAACCATAAAACAAGTCAAATATTGTTCTTAAAAAAATAAAGATCCTGGGGGGGGGGGGGGGAGTCACATCAGATAAATCTAATTTCATAAAACACAGAAATGTACGTTATAGCTGTCCTTTATGCAAGCTAATCAAATTCACAAAACCCAGAACCCTTAAACAAGTGCTCTTAAATAAAAATTCAAACAGTTAGTACTACAACTGTTACTTTCTGCTACCGATTACTCTTCTGATTAGACCAGAGCAGTGCTTCTCAGTCCATGTCCCAACCAACCAACGTGCAGTGAACTTTGTGTAAATGAAATTTAATCAGTATGGATGGAGCTAAGCATTGAATGAATGCCTCCAATCACATCAAGTTAAACTGATCACAAAAGTAAAGCACTTGTTTTGTTCACTGCTAATGGAACTTCCAAGCGAACAAGGCAACCGAAGATGCTTTTTTATGTCCCATAGAATGAAGACAGAACAGCTTGAAGCCACTTAAGTTGTTTGAAGAATATGAAACGTTCCAGACATAAAAAGAACGCGTTTCATCTGCATGAATGCACCTGTACCTGTGATTCAGTATTATCCTGCTGGCCAGTGGTGGAGGAAATGAGGCTTCCTATCCCCCCTGGGGGGGGGATTACTATGTGCCGGGTTCATCGCTCTCACCACGATCTGCAAATTTAGCTTCATCAGGACCCTTTAGAGTGTCCGATTTAACAAATAATTCAATCTACGGCTGCAAAGGACCAGGACTATAAACTATTTCCACTGCTGCAGCTATTATGCCATCCAGCAGGCCCCAAAGGAAGCCTGCAGCTGGCCTGGATCTCTACACTGGCCTGGAGGGTTGACTACAGGAGCACCGGGCGCTGATTGGCTGGCCACATTGCCAGCAGCAGAAGTGATCATTATGCCAGGCCTGGCCATCTGCCCCCTGCTGGTAGTCCTCTGAAAAAATCAGCTGTAAGAGAATGGGTCACAATTACATAAGATAAACCGAAGTGACAAGGGGATGTTTCACATAAAGAAAACATTTTTTTAAATATTACAAGAAATAACTATTAGGAACAATTCTGTAATTTCTCTACACTATACAGCCAAAAGTATGTAGACACCAGCATGCCCAACATCTCATTCCAAAACCAAGGGTAATAATATGGTTGGCCCACTTGTTGTAACAGTCTCTGCTGTTCTGGGAAGCGTTTCAATTACCGTAGATGTTGGAACATTGCTGGTGGGATTTGCTGCCATTCAGTTTGGTATCGGTGCTGGGTGATCAGCTCCCTTTCTGTGAGCTTGTGTGTCTGACCGCTTCGGCTGAACTTGCTACCAGATGCTTTGCCTTTCACAGTCACTTCACTTATGGTTCACAAGCACAGCAATAGCAGGAAAGCAAATTAGCAACTGAAATCACATGTTGCAACCATGCTGTGACTAACTTCTCCTGTACAGCCACACATTCTGCTGATAAGTTTTGTTACAGGAGATTGTATGGCTGTATGCTATATACCAGTGTCAGCAACGGGCAAGCTATTAATTAGGCATTTCTTCTAATTAATACTTTTGGCCATATAGCGTATTTTACGGTTTGAACTCTTTTTGACGATTGCTGACTGCTTCTGAAAAACACACACAGCCCATTGGTACCAACTCCGGGCCTGTCCCGCGGCCCCCACCTCGTCGCAGCCGGCGCAGCGTGGCCTCCGCCTCTCGCAGTAATGCCGTCCGCACAGCACGACGCTGTTCGTCCAGAAGTAGACCAGGTCCACCAGGGCTTCTCCGCACTGCGCGCACACAAAGCAGGTGGGGTGCCACAGCTTCTCATAGCCGGCCCTCTCTGCATACACCACAGGGCTGTCGGGCAACACCAGGTCTCCACAGTGCTCACAGTGCTGGGGGAGGGGAGGGGGGGGGGGCAAAATGTGTCATTCCACTGTAGCTACACCTGTAATCAAGTCATGTGAATAAGCCATCAGGAAATATAGGCCCTGGGACTAGAAAAGGTATGGCTCTGCAAGTTAATTCTCTGTGGCCAAAACCAGAAGGTTGCTGGTTCAAATCCAATAGTTGGAAGAGTACTTTCACTGTTGGGCCTTTGAGCAAGGCCTTTAACCCCAATGAGTCTGCCCTCTCAGTGATGTCAATTTCAGTGTCCAGTAAATTAAACAGCACACCGACAGTTCAAATCTTGAGATGGTCTGCACTGTTGTCCCTCTAAACAGTGTAGTTAATGTGAATTGCTTTAGTAAGATGTTATGATTTAATAACAAGTCAATAAAAGCTCATTTTTAAATAAAAGTGACTAAATGTGAACAAATAAGATGAATCAATGCTTCGGCGGCAAGTACAGCTTCTGAGCAAAACCTTGGAATCATAGCCGAGAACCACAGCAGTACCCAACAAGGGCACCAAACGGCCCAAGTTAATAAGTAACAGTGCAGATCAGTAAAAGCCCAATAAAAGTGCAATGCAGCGAAGCCGTTAAAAGCATCTGCCATGCAGATAATGACAGCGAGGGAACCGGCTGGTGCTCAGCCGCTTACGCACTTCCTGCATGCGGCATATTGAGGGAGAAATAATGAAAGCCACCCCAATTGGGGGGGGGGGGGGGGTGGCAGCCCCACATTCCTATCACGATAAAAGCAGATGTTCCTCTAAGTTCTAATTATTTTCTTCTTCTTCACCCCTGTACTGCGGAGGATCACGGGGAGGAGCAGGAAGGAAAAGCAGGCTGGTGGTTTTTATCTGGAATCGACTCTCTGGATTCTAAGGTAAGTCAGTCGCGACAGACAGACCCACAGCCTGCCTGCCCCAGCAGGATAATAACATGCATTAAAGCGCAGATGCTGGGGTGCCGATGCAGAGCACGGCTCCGCAGGCGAGTCCCCTGTGCCCCAATTGGAGGGTGGCTGGTGGCTGGCAGAGCGATGTCACCAGTGGGCCCTTGAGAGAGAGACAGTGGCAAATCCTGCTCTCTGACCCTCACTTGCATGTCACTTTGGATAAAAGTGTCTGCATGGTAAATTATTGTAAAATGTATATGCCCTGATTCCAGATTATTCCATCTGCTAAAAAAGTGTCGCCTGCCTGTTTGTTGCATCTAATTCATAATAATAATTATTAGTATAATAATTAGAAAATACTCCACTGAAACAGTTAATAAAAAACTATGTAAAAGGTCAAAAATGGATCATATTTCCTTAGTTGACTATTACATTGAAAGGTGCAACAGATTTTCCCACAATCCTTCAGGAATGGGGTTGTAGAAAGACACCATGGTTAATGCCTGATTTCACTAGATGTTTTTTCATTAATGCGCTCCAGGGCTCAAGTTCTCCTCTCAAGCCGAACCGTGACGACACAACCTGGACGGAAATCCAAAACGGAGGCCAGCGATAATCCCCAGGCCACTCGGGGCTTCACTTAAGGATCACGTTTTCCCACCCAGACCTGCACAAGCGGCCAGCCGGTGGGCCCAGCGCTCCCCGTTCCTGACGGTCCCTCGCCATTTGCATTTTACGGGCCGATTAAGGTGCTCTATAAAGCGACGGAGGAACCGTTCTCGATCCAGCTCATAAATCTCCACGTTTTTTTATCGCAATGCTTCGGCCGCTTACGAGCATGTAAAGACACTCGGGTCGCCCAACAGGAAGCAGACAACACACACACACACACACAGTACTGGCTGGTGATACACATAGCTACAGTGCTAAGCTAGCAGGACAAGTCAGAAGTTGTAAATCCCTGTCGTCTCGGACAACTGTGAATAAACCTGGTCCAAGTGCATGAAATCCAAAAGGGGAACGGATCTGGTCGATCCAGAGCACTGCTGCAGTGCTACTACTGATCCAAACACATGGAGCCACAGACAAGAGGAGTCAGGGACACGTTTGGATCAGAACAAAGAAATTGCTCCTTTGCACAAAGGGGAACGTGGGATTTTGGAATAAGCCTCCCAGTAGTGTAGCGGGGATCCATGCTCTTTAAACTAATTCATCTCAGCTCCAGACAGAAGTGCGCCAACATATTCTACAAATGCAAACAAGCGCGATGGTCTGCATGCTCTCCATATGTGTTCCGATTCCACCCTGCAATCTTTTAGTGCTTCTTGAGGGCCCCTCACATCAGGGCCCCCTCTCTCCCTCCCAAATCACCCATAGGCTCGTACCCTTTTCCAGTGCCATCGAGTTCGGCAGATAGAGGCACATCTAAGGCACGTGGCATGGAACACGTTTCCAAGTCTGGGTTCCTTTGAAGCCCGTTCCTCAGATGCCGCCCCTGAGTTCCACTTCAGATCCTCCGCATGATCACTGAGTGTTGGTCTTCATTCTTGAATAGGCCCAGGGGAATAATTTGGGGTTTAAAGACTCACAGATGCGGTGCCTTTTTAAATCTGTGAGTATGCCTGACTGAGGTTTTTTTTTTTTAACATAATTGTAGATGGGGGGAGGGGTACACTCCCCACCTCAAAGTCGCACAGTGCCCTCCCGTATTGTCATCTAAATCCGCAGACCGTGCCCCCTGAACCTCCGAGGTACATTCAGACAGTTACAGATCGCCGTCTGCAGGCTCTGTCCGCCCGAGATGGACGGGGACATAACGTCTGTTTTTCTCTCGCTCCTTATCAGTAAACTTAATAGACAGCGAGTTATGTGGCGGCGTTATTACACTCGAACTGAGGAAACGCCTCCCCCAGCATCGGCTTTAGCCCGGCACCAACACGCGCCTGGTCCCCGGCCAAATTCCTGACTCCCCCCCCTCCCACTGTCGACTGATAAGAACAATGCAGCTAACAGCAGAGTGGGGGGGGGGGGGTGGACAGTGAGAGCCAGGCCGGGCGCCTAACCCAGGCAGCATGGGACACAGGGCTGGAGGGCACCCTGGATGGGATGCCAGGGGATGGTATATCCCTAAACTCAGAAATGGACGAACTCATGCAGAATAAACACTAAAGTCTCAAAGCAGCTGGGACCTGAAAAGTACAATCCATATGCTGGTTAATTCAGCACATGACCAGGACCCCTTCAACGGGTCTGGGCCTCAACTAACCCCATTTAACAAAATTTACAGCCTACAGTTGCCATATTGAAAAACAAAAGTGCTGTGTCCCGTTTCGAGCCAATATGGGATGCGATTTGTCTCATATTTCCGTGTCCGGTATGAAATTCAATATAACCCTAACCATGTGAATGATCCCCCCCCTCCAAATACTTTTTCAAATCATACCCCCTAGCTGAGAACTAGACCACTACAAAAAGTAGTATGAAGTCTCTGAGATCTGAAACGGCTCATGGGCCTCTGGTCCGGTTAATGTTCATGATCCGGACTGGAGTTTTTAGACATTTATCTGAAGGAAGCTTCCTACACAGAAAGAGGATTCAGAAATGTACAACCATGCGGTCTAAACTTTTCAACAAAAATAGTAGATATACAAGCAACCATGGGTAGAAAAAAAAAAAAAAAATCATTAACCCAACAAGATACCCCCCCCCACCTGTAATTTGTCAGGTCATAACTCTAAGGAGAAACCTATAAGAATGATTCAAAATGTTCCTTATACCAGACAGTCTCACCTTGCTGGGTGTATAAGTGCTTGGCTTTTCCCATGAATTCTATGTGAAGTAAACCCTCATATACAAAATGGTGTACTGACTGGCACACTGAGTGGTACGACAGCCCCTAAATCGCAGTCTTTAAGTCGTTGGCACCGTAACGGAGGGTTCATTTATCGTCGCTTTATGATGATACGTAGCTCGGTAACTCGGTAACCCAGGCAACAGCATCCTGCTCCACTCACATATTCCCCTTTCTTGCCGGGCGTCCCATTGGTCGGGGAGATGGGCTCCTGCGCGTCCTGACCCGCCTTCCCATTCTTCTGCTTGGCAGCATCGTCCCGGGCCACCCCCCCCTCCCCGGGCAGCGCCACCTCTGCCACGCCGAGGGCCTCCTCCTTGTAGGCCTTCACAAAGAGCGCCATGGCACGCATCTCCGCCTCGGGCAGCCCGTGGCACTTGGAGGGATCCTGGTCGTATGGCGGGAGCTGCCGCATCAGCTGCCTACGCCTGTAGAGGGCGCCCTCGGTGCCACTGACGGGACGCCGTTCCTCCGGGAGCTGCTCCATATACAGGACGGCCTGCGTCAACACAAACGACTGCAATCGATAATGATTCCCCGTCACGTTACCGCAGGCATCCGTCAACATTTCAGGGTCTCGATGTTTTGCACAACAGACATATTAGAAAGACCATAACATTTTTTAATTATTATTGACCTTGTAACAACACATTATGTAAGAGACCCGCATGATGCAATAACTCGACAAAATGTAACAAGTTTTCACTTCATTATGTAATAGTGCCCACATTTTGTAATAGGCAGCTTGAATGCTTGAATTAATTTCCCTGTATTTTATTATAGGCAGATTGGATGCAATATGTAATAAATTTCCCTGGATTCTGTAAGAAAATATTACACATTGCAGTGGTTATTAAAACATGTGGGAGCTGTACTATTTAATGATGAAAATGTAATGATGTCAATTATGTACCAAAGAAACAAGATGGATGTCTTCATTTCACACTTTGTTGAGTTATTACATAATGCATTGTTACATACCTTCTTGCCCCGTTTCCTTTTATACAAATCTACAATTTTACCCATTTATACAACTGCATATTCTACCAGAGCATCTTTGCTAACGAGGATGCAAAAGCCCAGCCACCCCACCCCAGCCACCCCACCCCAGCCACCCCACCCCAGAAAGATTCTCGTCGGATCAGTGTTCAAAAGCAGATCACATGTTTAACGGTTCCTGCAGAAACACGCCATCCGCCGTTTGCCATGTAAACAAGGTGAAAGATCCAGGGAAGAAATCACAGAGATCCAATTAAAAAAACGGGAGACTGACTCATGGTGCCAGAGTCAGGTTGATCTCTAGAACTCGTTTTGTGTCGGCTGTCTGACCCGGAAACCCCACGGCCAGTCAGAGGAAAGTGGGAGGACAGCAACTGGCAAAAATTTACTTCTATTAGAGGAAAAAACATGCCCTCTACCCTCCTTTCTAGTGGCTGTTGACTCCCAGAGATTTAACAAGGCTAAAATGACAATGCCTTTCACACATCGTACGAACAATGCCACTTCAGTGCTAACTGATACTGTTTCCCAGCTGATGATAAAATAACGATAAAACCACAGTGCGACAGATTCGGGCACCAATGAACACGGCTGGGCCAGTGTCAACAGTTGGCCCAAACGGAGCGCTCACGATTTCCACGGGGAGTCCAAAACACAGCCAGAGACCGTGTCTGACTCAAGGTATTTTCACGAGCCACTGGTGAGCCACCACAAATATTGAGGGTTATTAAAAAAATAAATAAATAATATATTTAAAAAAAAAAAAAAAAAAAAAAAAAAACACACACCACAGTCCACCCATTCATGCTGACAGCAGCTCTGCCTCACCTCCTCACCCCCCCACAGCCGAGCCACACTGCCTCGTTGTTAAAGTCTTTTTTATGGCTCCGTTCAACACCAGCACCATAAAATAAACTAACTTAACAGCCATTATGCGACAAAACTCTCCGCTGCCATGCATTACTGCATTCCAGGGCTGTCCTCCATCGCCTGGCTCGAGGGTCGAGCCAGCTAAACTGAAACTGGACTGGAAACGACCCTACACTGCAGGCAGAGAAAGGCCATTTATACCGGCACTCTGAAACCTGGTCCAGGATGTAGATGAAGCGGCCATCTTTAACCGAAACGGCACACAAATATTTCAGCGGCATTACTATCCGAAGCCCAGTTTCTTTAAAATGCGAATAATTGTGTTCTTTGGAACAGGCACCGAAGTGGTTTATTTTTATTTTAAGTGCATCCAGGAAAGTGTGGATTAGGAGCATTGCCATCACACAGATTACCGGCATCGTTACGATCCATCTCCCAGTGTCCCCCCACAACGGTCTTACCGGAAACCTGGGCGATCAGACCGCCGTTGGCCTTTGCCGCAGACCCGGCAACGTTCTTGGCATCGTAAACAGCAGGGGCATTCTCATAATCAAACCGCAAACATTTATTTGCCAGTAAAAGACTAGGGGGGGAGGAATCCCACACCCCAGGGTTTTCTTCACGGCCTATGGGAGCACAACAGAAACACAGCCTGGAGTTTTGCCAGGTCCCGCACATTAGTCAGGTGACATGCTCTGGACAGGAGCCATGGAACAGTCCAAACCTGACATTGGACAGGCACCCCTGCTAAGTGCCTCGAGGTCAACGAGGTCTGCCATAGAAAATAAATACCTGTAAGTACAGGCCTCAGTCATTTATTCATGCCAGTCATTTATTCATGACATTTTAATGAGATTAAGTATTTGATTTATGTGGGCAAATGTGTGACGTGACAAACCTAAATGTTAGAGGCAAATACATTTATCAAAGAATGTGTTTTAATGTGATTACATAAAAAAAAAGAGAGAAATTTGTACGAACCCAACAAAGTTACTTATTTAGAAGCTTCATGACTGGCAGCCCTAAGCTACAGGCCTTAGACTCAGCAGGACAAGAGCACATGTTTACTGATAATCTAGAAGGATTTATCTAGGCAAAATAAAATCTTTTTTTAGGGATGTTGTTGGATAATTTCATACTTGCAGCACTCATACCCATAGCAAAATAGCAGGACCAGGACCCAACACCATCAATGGAAGTAGCAGGAAGTCTGAAAGCAGCCCTACTGTACAGCAGAAAGTTCGAGAAGCAGGTGTAGACAAATTACTCTCTATGCAAGTGATCAGTTCTGGAGAAAAGGCAGCTTATTTGCTGATCCCAAAAACGGGCCAAATGCTGACACTGAGGATTAAACAATCCGGCCGCACCCTCTTCCCAATGACCGGCCTCCAGATGGATTAGGATAGAGCACAGGAAGAGGAACACAGACAGGCAGCTCCGGCACGTCGGAGGTCACCCGCTGTGAGCGGTTATGGCGAACCTGCCGGTTAACCCTCCAGTTCATCCTCTGTCAGAAGGGCCCCAATATCCCGGTGAAAATACTGAAACTCCCCCCCCCCCCCCCACCTGCCACCTTTTTCCAGTCAAGCACATATTTCTCTACATTTCTAACAAGGATTTGCTTGCAAAATGCTTTACTCTGGATTACCCAGAATGAAGTTAAAAATCTAAAAACAAACCAATATGCCAACATAAAAGGAAAAATTTCAATTTCAAAATTTCAAAAGTTGATTTTCCAGCTGAGTAAAATGCCTACAGAAGAATGAACAAATCATGATGATTTATAAAGAATAATGTTCCAGTCTGGTCTCTCTCCCTCTCCCTCTCTCACCAGTTTCTGGTTCAGTCCTGGTGGGGCCCAGTCGTAGGTGATGGTGTTGAAGGTGGGGTCCTTGCGCGACACCACGGGGTTGGTGATGATCATGCGGTTACGCTTGTACACACGGGCACCATCGCCGCCCTTCACCTTGGCCGTCAAGTGTGCGTAGCGCGACTCGGCCAGCAGGCTGCCCATCTTGCGGTCGTCCTCGCTGTCCGAGCTGGGGGCGTGTTCCTCCTGGCTGCAGCGGCACTGGGTGCAGGCCTTCCTGGGAGGGTGGGGGGGCCGGGTCACACACACACACCAAGTGGTCAAAGACTCATTTACCAAAGAATGCCATCTGCTATATTTTCCACAAAACACAAATAAAATTAAATACAGTACTGTACCCAGTATCTGAGAGAGTCAAAAAATATTTAAAGCTATTTATCTATTCAGAAATAAACAAACAATCCAACATGTTATTGCTTTCTGTTATTTACCGTTATCTTTTTTTCTGCATTCTGCTTATTTCTGCTGCACTGTCCACTTTGCTGCTGTATAACGCAAATTTCCCACCCGTGGGACTAATAAAGGCTCTTATCTCATCTCATCTTATTAGAATATATGCAATCTAGCAGCAACAGCATAATATAGTTACTGATATCTTGTTGGATCGCTAGAAGAACATAGCTTCAGGTCCCAAACTTTCCCTCCAAACCTCAGCTAAGGGGCACCAAATCCAACCTATATATTCCTTAAATTACACCACGACACAACAAATTAATTAGTTAAATCATATGAAGAGATACAGATTAGCAAATATGATATGCTGTGGCAGTGGTTGGAGGTTACCGCAAATACCGGAGACGTTTTGAAATAGCTGACAGTTTCACAGACAAAATAAGCTTCACACCAACAAGAAGATCATCTAAACGTACGTTTCTTTGTCTGCCCAGGACTGCAGTAGAAAAGGGAACCCGGAGGACATGTGTGACACCGGACATGTGTCCGGGCGTGGTGGCAAATCGAACCATGTGACCTGGGATGGGAGGGGCCTTACTTAGGAACGGGGAGGAACCAAAACAAAAGGGTTGCCGGCATCAGGGAGAGAGTGTGTTTGCTGGGGCTGGTAGAGAAATCCCAGTCATCCACTGACTGGCAGCTAGGCGCAGGAGAACTGTCTACCACACCCTATCCGTCTTACAAGATGATGCCCAATTTGGGGCCAAAGACGACAACACAGCCGGCTTCCTGAATCCAAGCACTAATTCCGAAGAAGCAGCTGCAAATCCAAGCCAGAAATCTAACAATGCGCCCCTGTGCTGAAATCTCATACGTCCTCCATGCAGCATCTGATTATCACTGCAAAAAAAGTATCTATTTACAGTGGCAGATATCTGGGGGGAAGCCTCGTGATTTCACGGTGAACCACAGCAGTGTTTTTGTTCTGCTCCTCCAGGACCCACAGATGGTTCATGATTTTGCTCCCTCTGAGCTCCCTGCCAGACGGACCGCATTTTTGCTCCCTTCCAGCTCAATCCCAAGGACCGGATTGAGAAACACTGTACTAGAGGGATGGAGCTGCTTTAGGAGAAATCAGGGATACCAGCAGGGTCCCGGCCTTCACCGCTACTAATGGCTCAGTGCGGCACACTCGCTTCAGGCCCCATGAGACAGGTCTGCGGTTTGGCTGTCCTTGACCGAAGCGCAGTGGAAATTTAGGCATAAATCTGATTACCGGCGCGTCCTCAGGAGACGCACACAGAGCCCCGAATCAAGGAGCCTCAGAGTGCCCTTAAGCAGGTGACTTAAAGAGGAAAGGGGCCTTGCCACCCACGCAGGGTAACTTCTACACCGTCGCAGACTCGTGAATCTCAAAGAAAACAGTCTGTCCTTGATGCCCATATAAGGTTAAATAGAGAAAATGTGGGACTGTGAAAGGTAATATGATTAATTACAAAAACAGGCAAGAAGCGTGGAGGGATCACAGTGGTGGATTAAACTGGGCAACAAATTCGACAGCCATGGGGGGGAGGTGCTTCACTTGTTTCTTAGCTGTTTTTGCATAGAGAATAAATTACCTCCAGGAATGTGGCTGGAATCCAGAGCAGATCCCCTTACATGTCAGACAGGCCGCACCTCTTCCTGCTGGCAGCCGCCCCACTGACATCTGGGAAGGACAAAAAAAACATGGAGAAAGGCAGACGGGAATTTAGGGAGCCGAAGGACTGGAAGAGGGAAGGGGACTACGCTGGGACGGTGGGAGGGGGGGGAATGAGGGGACAGGCACAGTCACACGCCCCGGGGCACAGACGGATAAACAGACGGGTCCGGTGTACGTAAGAGTGTGTCAGAGTGGGAAGAGAGACAGAGGCGGGTGGAATCCAGTGACAGAATGTCTCCAGTGACACCTCCGACGCTGATGCCCCCCCCCCTCTTTTTTGCAAAACAAAATAAAGGCTTGAACTTCACAGGGCGTAGCGCACCCTCACCCTCGCACGGGAGATCAGCACTGATGAGTGCATTCGATGACTTACCGATGTCTCACTCAGCCCCGAGTGCGTAACTGCCATCTGTAAGGGCTGACTCGACGCACCCAGACTGACATGTCCCCACGGTCCCCTTACGGCCCAAACCTGTACGCCCGTGAGCCCCAGAGAGGCACACGATTATACACCGCAGCCGTTTATTTTCACAGGACGCTCGGTGCCAGCTATTTTTTTCCCTCTCTCTCCTTAATCCTCCACTCACGGAAGCTCAAGGAAGCCTCCCGCAGCGACAAAGGGAGGGAAGCCATCAGGGCGTAAAACACTGCGTTGCACAGCGTCGACGGGTCAGGGTTTGTGGTCAGGCTCTCGGAACACGAGGGTGGGGGCTGTGGGGACGAAAGAATCACATCGCCGAGCAAAGGGCACCTGTGATGGCATGTCCACTAAAGCCGGTGGTGAAAAGGTGAGGGTAAAAAATAACACCATCAACAGAGGGCGAAACAAACAATCCATGGAGAAACCATGGCACCAAAACCTCACCTAATCCTTCTGCATCTGACCCCCCCATGCCCCTCCACCCGGATTGTTCCTGGGTTGTGTAATCCGTCGCCCACTGACGTGCTAGCATGTGCCGGATAAGTGGCAAAGGGACAGCACAGCCACACTAGGGCTGATGGGCGTGTGCGGTATAAATAAACGGCACTCCGTGTGATTGGTTCTGGAGAGCCACCATGTTTGGTTCCCACGCTTCTTAACGAATAAGCTAATGTTGCATGGTTTTGATGAGACTGTGATTAGATGTAGCTGGTAGTAGAAGAGCATTATCGTTTTGATGGTGTAATCCGATATGAGGATGCAAAAAAAAGCCTGCGATAGACTGTGTAAAGTTCTTCCTAAAATGCATCCGAGTTTCCATAGTGTAGTGGGTATGTTTCTCTAACACGTGAAAGGTCCCCGATTCGAAACTGGGCGGAAACATGTTTTGGGGGCAGTGTGGGACTCTGTGGTACTAAGCGTCTATGCTTGTGATCAGAAAATTGCCGGTTCAAGTCTGGTTTCGGCAGATTTGTGAGCCCTTGAGCAAGGCCCATAACCCCCAGCTCCCTGGGTGGCTGCCCTTCGCGGCCAAGCTTACCCTCACCTACAGAGAGCAAGATGGGGCGGGCAAAAGGAGGTTCCCCACAGGGATCAATAGAGTATAATCATTTCATCAACCGCTTGTTGGCATCCAGTCCAGGGTGTATCCAGACCACCACCCCCTCAGAACACTAACCATGAGAAACCTCTGAAAATGGATGGATGGAACAATCATTCAGTAACCTAACTGCTGAAGGGCTACGAGTTGTACATTAATTATTAATCTAAGTAATGTGAATTTACCACGAATTTAACACCCCCCCCATCTCAAAATCAAAAAACAACCCCCCCCTCCCAAAGTTACACCCTTGGAATGAACTGGTTGTCACTGAATTTAAACGAATGAAAGATAAAATAATATTTTTAGTCGTCGTTTCTGTAACAGAACTGCAAAAAGAATGCAGGTAAGATCTGTCAAATCTGGATCAGAATTCAACCGATACCAGTCAGACTCCATTAAATACCCAACAGAGCATGTGCTGGTCCTTCTGGGGTCATGGCTGGCTGCTTCTCAACCAACATGGTAAATCATTTCTCACTCTTACTGGCGACGGAAAAAAAAACGGATGGAAAGATGACCTAGAACACCGGGGGGGTGAAGTGTTAACTGTGAAACAAGCCATTGTTGCGGGGCTGTAATTGTTCTCGCGTGCAGCCAAGACGATGAAGACAGCAGAATAATGGGTGAAACATCTGACCTCGCACGCTTTTCACAACATGTCAATTATTGACAAGTTAAGATATTAAGATATTTGGAAGGAGAACAATTAGCTCATTTCAAATAGGCCAACTGAAGTCAAACAATGACATTTCTATTCGGTCACCTTTTAGCAAGGACAGAATGGCAGCAAAACTGAGTGTTTGAACAAGTGCCATCTAGCCCACCATGTAATAAATGTGAGAGCATCGCGAGGCTGGGTCTCAATCTTGATGCCTCAGCACGTGGAGCTTCATAGAGGAAATAAGAAAACGTCAATGAAATAAATCTCACTGAAAGTTATCTTTGCACACAGTGAGGTCTGTAAGACGTTCAGCTCTCGTTCTCTTAACCGCTGCAATTTTCTCTTTAAAAAAAGAGAAGATAAAAGAGAAGTGGGGGTTGCTGAAATGCTGGAAAGTATTTTAATGGGGGGCTGCCGTTTCAGGGGGAGGCTGAGGCGCGTCTGGAAGCGCGCTGGGGTCGCAGGGAAACGCCGCCGCGCTGGGGCCACATTCTTGGAGACGGTTCGCCGGGCAACAATGCGCGAATTCACGGTAAAGCTCTCGAGAGGTCCGGCCCACGTAAGATAAATTGCTGTGTTTCTTTATCCTTGGAGGTCTTATCCTGTGAATTTCTCAACGGAATGACTGTCCTAAATGTCAATCCGTTGGATATTTCCCTGGCTTTACTAAGAAATTACCCCAGTAATTCGCATCAATGTGGGTACATTACACTAAATTATAAATAGTCCTTAAATAAAACATAAATAAATAATACACACATGACAGCGGTTGTCCGGCTTAAAAAAAACAGCTTGTCAACACTTCGTACGTTTCATTTTTAAATCCCATGCAACCTGTTTGTTAAAATGAAAACAACTTTAAGAATATTTCATAATGTTTGAATGAACCACCAGCTACTACACATTTACCATTCATGTTTATCATGAAAATATACAAAATACATGCTGAGGTCTTTTCGTGGGAAAAGGCAAATGACACAAATCACCACATGAATAATAATTAATACCTTTTATTATATGCATGTACGGTACTAATGATGTTGTGCATCACTGAGTAACATAAAAATCGTACAAAGCCACGATCGTTCACTTACAATCAACTTAAAACCCAGTCTTCCGCAGCAATGCCAATCATGCACATGTGCGCGTTATGTCACCCAGCTGCGCTGAGCTGGCGCTCCAGGTTACCGGCAGACGGCACGCAGTCAAACTCGCATCCGAGCTCACCTTCTGCAAACCGGCGCTGAGGTCCATCCCAGCCGCGTCTCAAGCCGTCCGTTTTCAGTATCACAACTACAGCGCCGCCGCTTCTCAGACCCGCTCGCCCGCACTGTGGCGCTCATGCGACAGCGCAGCTTTTAACCCACAGCCCCGGCTGGGAATCCCTGCAAAACTTTGCCAACCAATTATAATAAACTTGTCAAAAAGAACAGTCGCTCGACCAATAAAAATGATCCTTATGGACTGAACTTTTTTTCTTGTTGTTCTTACAAATCAGGAACACCCAACTTAACCCCCCCCCCAAAAAAGGCATGACATCACCAGCTAGCGCGCGATACAAGGTCGCAGGAATTCAATGTTTCACATACTTTGTTATTTACATGCTGGCGGACCGAGGGGAGGATGTTTCCTGTGGCCTCAACCACACAATTTTGTCTTTTTATGGAAGAATTGAGGTGGCACAAAAATAACTAACAAACCCACGCAAACATGACTGTTTAATCGCGCAGGTGTCGCGTTGCATTTCTGAGTTTTATTAGGTCATGATAATTTCAAATGCATACTTGTCTGAATGTTCATAGGCTATTCGACGCACTGCTATTTAAACTTTTTAAGTAAATGTTCGTCCTTCGTATTTATTAGGCCTAACATCGCCCACGTACAAGGCAGAGAGGATGAGGCACGAGGCATCGTATCGAATCACCATAACTGGATCGGAAGAGACGTTTGACAGAAAAAACTGCTATTTCAGACTCCCAACTAACACAAGAGGCAATGTCAGAGAAAACCTCTTCACACTGAAACACAATCGTAAAAAAAGCGAAATATGTGTGCTTATAATTCTTACAAGACTAAGGTTTAAAATGACAAGCCAGTACGGTTAATTACGGTATATTATTATTAAAAACGAAACTTTTAGTCTTGGATATTGTTGAGTCTTAGGTGTTGTTCATTGGGACACTTCTCCACCGTGTACAGTGAGCAGAGCTTAAGTCTGACATCCACCACTGTATTCTATATATTGAATATTTCTTGATACTTTTACAATGTACGTTTAATACACATCTTTTTCCAAAAAGAGTTCTCATAGGTAATCTCACATTCCCTTTGGCAGAGAATAATATACTATTTGATTTACAGCCGTTCAACCCATTTCTTCAGAGATTCGTGAAACTAATAGGAATGACTGTCAGTATGAAATGTGACCAGACTGAAATTATCAGATTAGCATGTGATCAGCTGCGACCAGCATTCGCAAAGCTTGCCTGACTAAACTTAAAGTTGCCCAGAAATCATACGTATGTTTTTCCCCCCCTTTTGCAAATACTTGCATTGACATAATGCATACAGGCCTTTGGCTCAGCGACGATATTAAGTGCTATGAAATAACAGCTATTTAAGGCATAAATACTTTGAAATTACTCTTACCCCTGTAATAGCTGTTTCACATCTCAATGCATACCATGTATCTGTTACCAAGGACTGTACATACAAAACCCTTCTTTAAATCAGCGGGTATGTGCACTTGGATTTTCCATTGACGGCTGGTAGATCCTCCCCCGATTCCTTCTTCGTACACATCAGCACACACTGGATCACTATCCTTAAGCTGAAATCCGACACACGTTCCAAAGAATCACGTCATACGTCCTCATCCTGATGAAATGGTCTGATCTCTAGGTCTGATGGCGAGATGAGGCTCTGAAAGGCCCGAGGCGGGGCGACATATCAGGCTCCCTCAGCCCACGCTGCGTTCAGCCGAATTCTTGGCAGCTACTTTATAATTTTCCCATTCGGCTAAATGCAGGCATGAGTGGCAGCAAACGATGGTAGCACCCGATGTAGCTTTTAAAGCCTAATTTCTACTACCTTCAGCACTTGATTTTTTTTTTCCTTGATTAGAACACCCTCACACAAACAGCGACATACACACGCAACCATATGGCGATCGTTAGCTACTGTCCATTATGCATAGCGAATCTCACACAAGCCCAGCCTGTGACTCCAGCCCCTTTGTTCCAGTCAAGCCCCCTCCTCTTGTGGCTGCTGCCCAGGCTCAGTGCAGGAACGTCCTGCTCGTCAACCACCCCCCACCCCGCCCTACATGATGATGCTCGGATCAGGCACAGAGTCGGAGATGCATTTATGAGGCAGCACATTGGCCCCATTGAGGTACAGCTCATCGTTGACGATGACGTCCTCACCCAGCACAGTGACGTTCTCCATCCGTACCTGCAGGGGACAGAAGCGAGTCCATCACTGAAAGGCACATTAGATGTGGCAAACAGGGAACAGGAAGGTAGAGCACAGAGCGGAATCAGAGAAAGTGAACTTGCACTTCTAACAGCGAAATCACTCCCATTCTAGTGGCAGGGAAACTGTGAGCTGTTCCCCTCTGTGCATGTCCTCTATGCCATATGCTTCCAGTCTGAGCTCATCCAAAATCTGAAGGCAGATCATGAACAAACCTGTTTGTGAGTGTGTGCGCGTATGTGTGCATCACCGCACAAATCGGTGCGACCTCATCTTATAAGTGTCGAGGTTAAGTGTGTGCACCCACAAGAACCTGAATGAGCTCATGCCGCTGTTGAATGACCAGGTGAGACATCAGAGTGTGTGTGTGTGTGTGTGTGTGTGTGTTTGTATAGATCACATTTGGGGACCAAAGTGTGGTAAAACCTGAAACTTCCTTACTTTTGGGGACACTTCTTCAGGTCTCCATTTGGTTAACCTCAATTTTATAAAAATCTGAATGCAATCAAAAGAGTAAAAATGCCAAAAGTCTTGTATTTAGTTTTGTTACTTATGGTTAAGGTTAGGGCTGGGTAGGGGTTAAGGTCGGCATGTTGGGATTAGAGGTTTTCCCCGTAGAAATGAATGGAGAGTTCCCATAAGTATATGAATATATGGACTGTGTGTGTGTGTGTGTGTGTGTGTGTGTGTGTGTGTGTGTGTGTGTGTGTGTGTACACGAAGGGTGTCATGATTGGGATTAAGGTTTTCCCCATAGAAATGAATGGACGGTCCCCACTTAGATAGGAAGAACAAGTTGTTCGGATGTGAATGAGAGTGAGTGTGCATATACACCCATTTGCATTTCTTACCCACTGGCCAACGGAGGAGCTCCAGCCCACGATGCAGGACTCCAGCCAGGAGTGGGAGCGCACCCGAGATCCCCTCAGCACAGTGCAGCGCTTGATCCGCACCCCGTCCTCCAGCACTACCCCAGCGCCCAGAGTCACGTTGGGTCCGATGGTGCAGTTCTGCCCGATCTGAGCGGTAGGGTCCTGCCGAGGGGAGCGGCACAGCAGAACTCAGTGATTCATAAAGAAATACTGAGTTCAATATCTGGCGACGAGCTCACAGTCACTCAAAATCTCGCGCTTTTACAGCTGGAAGTTAATGAAGAGAGCTTGTGCCGAAGAGTCCACTTTAAAGCATTAAAACATCACTCACTAAATAAAAAAGAACAAAAACAAACGCGCTATAAAGAACGGGCCAGGAAATACACGATTGCAGACTAGATGAAAGAATCTGCTGTTAACGCAGTAGCACCCCCTAGTGGAATAAAAACACGTTTCATTTGAGCTCTCCACACAGATGATTGGAATTCCCAGCAAAGATGGAATCAGTTTTGCTTTGATTACATACTCTAATAATGAATAATCATGCTATGGTATGACTGCTGCAAACTGCAGTATCAACATCCTGGCAAACTAGGGTGGTACATTACCATACATAGTAAAGGGTTTACCTCGATTCATAAAAACATGCAATCGGAACAAATGGATGGACGGGAATCCCATCCAGGATGTGACCTATGCCTCAGGCTCACTAAGATGTCTCCTAGATAAAATTGTCACTGCATATAGACAGTGTCACTGCATATAGACAGCTGCCAAATACAGAAAACACTGGAGGAAATTAATGATGCCAATTACATCTAAAGCAGGCACTTTACAGGTGTGGCCGGAGATTCAATTAGCCGATTAACATCTCATCATGCTTAGGGTCACATATATATGCAGATACCATGGTGAGAAAAGGCCGTGGCAGAGGGGCTATGCTTCACTCCACCCTTAAGAGCAGGGACAGTGAGGCTCGCCAATTCGCATCTTTGCACAGGCATAAAAGGACCATGATGTGAGTACCCTGAGTAAGTGTGCACCAGATATGATTTTGGGATGAACTCAAGGTACATTGTTTCTAACATCTTTCCATCCGTAAAATCCAATTCACTGATACATAATTATTAGCACAGGCCCTATGCCTTTGTTATTTAGAAATGTGAGCAATAACTTTTAACCAGTAATTTTATATTTAAAAATTGATTGCCCCTCTTGAAACCGCTTCTGTATCGAGCTTCACATTTGTTTGCACTGCATTTGTAGCATGTTGAATTGCATTTTGTTGAATCAAATTGTGTCGAATCTCACTGCATCTCAATAGGGGTGAATCATATCACATCGTATTAGTAGTAGTGCATCTTTAATGTAATGGATCGTTGGCGATGCATCGAGATGTGTATCCCATTGCCTCAGTGAGGGGGATGCGCATGCCTACTTTAGAGGGAAGGTGAATGGCAGCAAATACAGAACTGTCCTGGGTGACTATGTACAGCCAACGGCGAATGGTTCCTGGGAGAGGGACTCATACATGACCAGATGGCATTAATGAGGACAGAATCATACTCTGTAGCTGAGCGGGTCATCAGCACCATCCCCACCATCAACATGAAGGTCGGTGGAAGGTCATTTCAGGCCGTTTTGCTGGCACAGGTCCAGACCCTTGGAGGATCCGCAGCAAGGTGCACAGGAGCTGCTTGTGTGGCTTCTTTCATTCTACGAGTTCCCTGTACGACATGCATTTACCGAACTTTCTCTATATTTTCTGTAGCCATCGAGGTAACAGGATTGGCTTAAAATGATTTACAAGCCTGCAAGTAAAGTATTTCAATTTGGGACTTGTGAAGATATCCTAACCGGACATACAGTGGGCAGTAGTGGCCTAATGGTTAGGGAAGCACACTTGTAATTGAAAGATTGGGGGTTCAAATACCTGACCAGTAAAGCACCACTGAGGCACCCTGAGTAAGGTACCACCCGCAAGCGCTGAATTAGCCACCCCCTGCTACGTCACGAAGTCACATATCGGTTAAATGCAGAGGACGCATTTTGTTGTGGTGTGTCATCACTGATCACCAAACTCTAAATACAGGTTCTTTACTCACCACAAGGACGTTACCCAGGAAACCAGGCCCAGTGCGGAGTCTGTCTGGACTGTGCTGCCTCACGGACTGTAGGTACATACACATCCCTGTCAGGAAGTCCTTGGGCTGGCCAATGTCCATCCAGAACCCTGGAAAGAAAAGGCACACATGGAGATCATAACTTTCAACCACTGGTTTCCCTAAATTCAAAAGGTGAGAGTATGTTTGTATCTAAGCCCATTTTCAGCCGCTGCTTATCCAGCCAAGTATTCATAGTGTTCTAGAGCAGTGTCCTGAGAAGCATGCAAGTCTAAAACTGGCTCTGAAGGGACAGCAGTCCATCACAGAGCACATGACAAGAACACGACAATAAACAATACATACAGCAGGTTTTAAGGCAATGCTGACATTTGTCATGGATATAATAAAGGGAAAAGCAACATTGGACTTGGAGTCGTGATACCCTGAAGCTCCATGGCATACAGATGTCCCTCTTGGGCCATTTTTGGAAAGATCTCCTTCTCGATGGAGGTGGGCCTCAGCTGCAGGGAGGAAACCGAGCGATCAGAATGCAGGAGATGGTCAAAGAAAAACTTAAAAAGGACTTTGAGGGATGGAGGCACTTATATTGCGGAAAAAGTTTCACGGAAGACCAGAATAGCAGAAGGTTGCCTTCCTGGCAGCTATACTGACGTCACCATTGAGTGAAGGGAGGGAAGTCACTGACCTGTATCCTATCCAGTATGGAGGGGCTGAAAATGTACATCCCCGCGTTGATTTTGTTGGAAACAAAGACTTGAGGCTTTTCCACAAAGCGGTGTATGCAGCCGCTCTCCGCCTCGTACACGACCACTCCGTACTTGGAGGGCTCCTCCACCTTGGTGACCTGGCATGCACACACACACACACACACACACACACACACCACAGTGTCAGGGCTTTTAAAGACCACCCCTGCTTAGCCCTGTCCCACCCTGGCACTCACCACGATAGTCCCATCCCTTCCGTGATTCTTGTGGAACCTGAGCATTTCCTCGAAAGGGAAGTCACAGATGACGTCGCTGTTGAGCACGAAGAAGGGCTCAGAGTCATCAGTGAGCAGATCCCTGGCCAAGGCCAGAGGCCCCGCTGAGAACAGAAAACACAGACCCCATGAGCCGCTGGCACCTCCCACAGCCCAGATCCTAACTCCCCCGGGCACAGAAGTAATGGTACAAACTCAATCAATACGACAA
This sequence comes from Brienomyrus brachyistius, assembly GCF_023856365.1. Classification (NCBI taxonomy): domain Eukaryota; kingdom Metazoa; phylum Chordata; class Actinopteri; order Osteoglossiformes; family Mormyridae; genus Brienomyrus; species Brienomyrus brachyistius. The sequence continues at coordinate 4,639,889 of NC_064540.1, forward strand.
AACACTGCAAGGCCAGATTACACTTGGCTTCCAAGCCACACATCCAAAATATCTTGCCTAGCTGGATAGTACAACTAAAGCTATGCAGATAGTAAGGCAAGTCTCCACCAGGAACTAGACCTGCAACCCTTAGGATATGAATCTAACCACTGGCGTCCATGAGACAATGAGATAAGCATTTACCTGTCCCCAAAGGCTCCTTCTCATGAGAGAGGGAGATCTTTATTCCTAGCTGTAAGAGAGAGGAGAATAATGGACATGAGGAAGCTGGAGCATGATGACAGTAAATATGTTTTCCTTAATGCTGTAAACCACTCACAAAAGTGATTCTAAGGCCAAAACCCAAATGCAACTCAAGCATCACATACTCTTTCTTCCTGGACCCTCATCTCTCGCTCCAGTAGATCTGACATGTAGCTCACAGCCAGGATTACATGGTTGACTCCAGCCTAAGCAGAAAAAAAAAAATAAAAAAATCAATCACACAATACTGCCAAACACCAGTATTAAAAATGCAATGGGGCACAGAAGCAAGATGTACAATAAAACTACTTCGTTAACATAAGGTGCGATTCTTAGCCAGCCGGTTACACAATTTTAGTTGACAAATGGTTAAAAAAATAAAAAATAAAAAAGTTGTAATCTTACTTGCGATAGGAGTTTTTGTGAATCAGTTAAAAAGAAGAGAACGAGGTCAGGTATGACGCACACAGCGCCCCCTAGCGAGAAGCTCACTGACCTTGACCAGAGCTTCCACCTGGTGTAACAGGATGGGCTTGTTGCAGAACTCAACCAGCGGCTTCGGCACGCTGAGGGTGAGGGGGCGCAGCCGGGTGCCATAGCCGCCAACGAGGATCAGCGCTTTCATGGTACGTCTTCATGGGAAGATGGGTCCATAATTATTTACCATGGGACAGGGAGCCAGTCAATTCAGAAAGCTTCATGGTTCGTATGATTAAACTGTTATGGCTGAGAAGTCCATTCATCATACACACGCGATACCACCAGAATGTGAAATAAAATCAAGAAAATCAAAGTTCCACAAAATGTTTGACGTTTTTTTAAGAATCAAGTTCCCACTGAAGTATTTTACAATCGCCCACGTCAAACAAGCCGGAGGAAGGGGGTGTGTGTCTGTTTTTTTTCTCATATACTGTATGACAGCCTTTGAACTGAAGAGAAGGTTCGTTTAAGTTTTGATTTTATTTTAAATTATGGTAAAATGCTGTGAATCTGCCTGGCAGTTAACAGAGCCAATACACAGTAGAGCTAACCAGTTAAACCGGGTTCAGTCTTTAGAAACCTCCACCTAGATCTGACTGTACCAAGTGTAACTATTAACTTAGTTCATAACCGCGATCACAACGTTGCATTACTGTACTGTGCATTACAGTACCACGAGAAGCAGCTTAACGTATTGCAGCCCCGTCGTCTCGAAACTACAATCAACTACATGCATTCCATTAATTGGAAAAAAATAACCATTTGGTTACAGATGTCCTCCTATGCAGCGATCTAGAGAAAATGAATATTAGACACTTAGCAATAGAAGCAGCAAGCTGCACTTCCCTTAATTTGACGCTTACCTGTGTACTTTAGCTAAAGTTAGGCTGTACGATTAACATGCGTTAAAGTAAAAAGGCTCGACACGCAAACGTGGACAGATCGGAAGTAAGCGTAAAAGCCTATCGATTAAACAGACAAAGAAACAAAAATAAAACAACAGAATTTACACACGACTAATCATAGTCAGGAACGTATTCTGCCTTTCTTTTGAATGACTACGTTTAAGGGACCACAATTCCTCTCAACAACATGTACACGTCATCCGAGTTCATAGGTTATTCGGTTAAACCAAGTATTAAATTGGGGAGAGTTACACAGAAAAATGAAAAAGCGCCTTTATTGTCAACTAAAAAAAAACAAAATATCAGTTCATCAAATTCAAGTTAAAAATTACGGTTAATAAATTCGCGATCTAGTATCTGACCACCAAATGATTTTTGTAAGTTACGCAGAACTAGAATTAATTTGCTGTGACGCCACACACAAAAAAAACATCTTAATACACAAAAGTCAGACACATCTATACTTGGCCATCTTAGTCAATTTCAAAACAGTTAATTGCGACAAAACAGCAGCATAAATGGCTTACTCCTGTTTCTGTGGTAAATAACACCTCCTGGATATGGTACTTCCCATGTCCTCGAGTGACCACGCCCACTCTTCTTCACCAATAAGATATTAACAACGTGGCCAGGATATAGTCGGATCGTGCCGTCAAACCGTCGCGCCATGAGCATTAGCATGTTAGTCGACATATAACGTAACGTCAGCAAGCTATCAAATTATGAAGTTTGTCAATTTAATGTCCATGTTATTTATTCTGGCAGGAGCAAGACGCTATCGTTCCTTGCAATGAGGTTAAAAAAAAATCACTGTGTTAATTTTTGCCTTTCATTTTGTGTTAGAAATAAGGTTGTTTCTAGATGAAACGCCGTTCTCGTTTTCTACAAAAATGGGAATCCTTCAACTTAATGTGCACACTCCCACTAGTAATCTTTCATTGGATGAAACACATTGACAAAACAAGTGATTGAAACGTATGTAGAAAATGTATACACACGTGAAGATGTGTAAGATCGATCGTCTTAAACGTGTTGCCTTTAATGAATTCTGTTCTCGTGACAAAGTAAATACCGGTTTCCAAGCCATAAACATATACATTAACCTAATGGGGAATAACACTAACGTTAAATACAAAATAAAAAAATACAAAAAGTTGTTTGACGAAATAGGTTTCATTATTTTTTGTATTTTCCGTACTACACAATTCAACAATGAAACATTACGTAAAACTTAGGCGAAAATGACACACAAAAAAAAAATCAGACGGCTTTTTTTTAAATAAACATTTTAATGTTCACATTCAAAGGTGTCATATAATTCTTCTTAAAAAAATATCCATTCATGCAACAAGAAGAGATACTTAAAATTTTTGGGTAATAGATACACTCTACAAATAATTTCTCACATCTATGTAAAGATTGACATCTAACATCCACCACAGAGCAGGGAGCCATACTGGAGACCAAAACCATTTACCGATATTGAAATCTACTGTTTATTTTCTTCATGTGAGGAATCCTTCTAATCTTAAATACATAATAGGGATTATTTTATTGCAAACTGAATGCTGATTTAAATATATAGGCTTTACGTGAAGGCAACTGCTTTCCTAAAAGAAAAAGGTTAAAATCAAGCATTTTCATAGATCGTTTAACACTTAGGGTTACTAAGCATCTTAGGACACTTTGTAAACCAATATCTGTCACTGTCCTTAAATATACCTTCGCTCAACCTCTTTAGCTGAAATTGGTCATTGAGCAATTCAAACTGGGGGGCGCTAGGTATTCCGTGCCAAGTGGACTGATGTTCACATTTATACCTTTGATATTATTTCACACTATTGAATTACTGGGGACTTCGTCGAATGCCTATAAACTCTAGAACATTGGAAGATCTTGACGCCTGCAGAGGGGAGCACGGAGACATTGCAGAACACCCAGTGATGCAAGAAACTCATCACACAACTGGACACAGTAACGAGTGACCTGAGGAAGTGAACGATTCAAGTTGAGGGCGACTGGATGATTGTTTGCTAAGACACTGGACAGCAGTATTTTCTCCACAGGTGCACAAAATTCACTGCAATTAAAACCAAATACAAAGGATTTTTTTATATATATATAATACTCCATTTGTCATGATGTCACAAACAGGCTTTGACCATACGCAGGAACTGCTCGATAACACAATGTAACCAGGGCTGTATTTTCTGAGCACTTAAGCTACATACCAAGGTACAGAACAGAAATGACATAATAGGTAGGGGTGGGATTTCATCACCTGGTGACACGCTTGCTTTCAAATGTGCTTGCAGGACCAGCATCCAAACCGTTGGGCTCACAGGGAACTCAGGGACATGTCAGGTCCTGTGACGTGTCGTGGTACCGGCAGGGATAAAATCACCCCATAAGATGATAACCCACAGTCTTTTTTTTTTTTTTTTTTTTTTTTTTTTTTTAAGATGCCATCTCTGGCTGTGCTGAGAGCGACAGGACGAGCAGAACAAGAGAAAGGTCAAGTATGGTTATATCTTGTCACTTTTGTTTCATGGTTTTTTTCGTTTGTTTTTGCTACATGTGCTGATGGAGGAATACAGTAACACAGTCCACAGTATACGAGTGCAATCTCTCTTGCTCTGACCCTTGACCCAAACTCTAAAAAGGTCAAGAACAACAGGACGAAGAAAACGAGACGAAAGAATCACACTTCTGACAGGTTCTTGATCCGGTTCCCACAGTGCAAGTCAGAAGGTGGCTTTTTCTTTTGGGATCGCAAACCAACCTGAATGGAGGAAAGTTTCTAAGACAGACAGACAGACAGACAGACAGACAGACAGACAGACAGACACACACACACACACACACACACACAAATGCACACACCCTTAAAAAAAAAGAAGTCAGGGCTGCGAAGTGGCAGCCCTTAGATTGCCTGGCCTTCTGTAAGCTGAGGGGCAAAGTCAGACAGCTAAGGGATACAGTGAAATCATTAGCTTGGTATGAATCTTGAACAGGATGGAAAAACAAATGAAAGTGAATTTACTGACTAGAAGCTTATAGGGGAAAAAACTGACCAGCTATATATCAGATGTACATAAAGCTGTGATATTTAAAATGAAATATTCTCTCCCCTTCTAATAATAAAGATTAAATAACTCCTGTTATTATATAGCTTCCAAAAACATTTCCACCAGGCCTAATGGCCTAACAGAATTATCCTTCTGAGCAGTATCTGAGGGGCCATCCCCTGAGCACTACCCACATGTCCTAAATGCACGCATCTCCTTGTAGTGACCCCACAGTGGAACGGCAGGGCACGACCCTGAACCTGCCCTTAGATGCAAGCGTTGTCTCTGGTTTTCGGTGCAATGCTCCAAACGGCCACACAGTGGCGACAAACCCACGAGAACTGCCCAACACTGCTTACTTTCAAGGGGATGGCAGCGGCATTCATGCCGATGACTGGATTAAGCAGATCCTACCATACTATGATCGCCATTTCCTCAAAGCTCTCCAGTGTGGGGTAACAAGGGTTCTGGCAACCCTAAGCGTTCGTTACCATGGCACTGAGAACAGTGTTGTTTCTCCAGTATGATCCTGATCATTGTTTTCTGTTTTTTCTTTTTAAGGTAGGTAGGTGGGGTCGAGCTCTGGTAGAGGAGATTGACGAGAGGCTGTCCTCGTCCAGCGCACCGTAGCTACTGGTTCTCCTCCCGGATACTCTCCAGAATCGTGATCAGATTCTCCAGTCCAAAAACATAGCCTTTATCGGGCCCATCGTGTACGGTCTGGTCATCACGGAAACCTTTGAAGGTGCTGTGTGCAAAGTCGATCATGCGCACGTCCACACTTGGTGTGGGGATCCCCAGGGACAGGGATGGTTCTGGAGCTGCTGGGCCCAGCGGGACCGTGTCCCTCTCGGAGGCCCCGTCACACGACACCTGCCGGGGACCCGCCTCAGCCTCCTTGCCCTCGTAGATGATGAGCAATGAGCTGGAGTAGAAGCGGTAGGAGGCCTGTCGCTCGAGAACGGCCTTCAGGCTGCGCAGCTTGCCCAAGATGGGCTCAAACAGGTCCACCCGCAGCTGCAGCCCGTTGTGCATGAACTGGTAGAGCGCCTGACGGAAGCCATCGATGGACAACCCCCGGCCGTAGTACTTATTCCTGCACAGGTAGTGTCCTGTGTCCACCTGGTACACCTTTAAGAGACAGCAAGATGTGGGTCAGTCCACTGTTTACCTGAGTCACAATGAGAAAACACATGTATGCGTGCGCGTGCACAAACACACACACACACACACACACACACTTATGGGGACTCTCCATTCATTTCTACAGGAAAACCTCTAACCCCTACCCAGCCCTAACCTTAACCTTAAGTAACCAAACAAAATACGAGACTTTTGGCATTTTTTAGTTTTTTGATTTCAGTCATTTTTTTTTTTTTTTAGAAAATTGAGGTTTATATTACGGGAACTAAAAAGTAAGAGATTTCACCACATTGTGGGGACATTGGTCTCCACAATGTAGTAAATAAATACATATGTACATACCAACCGACCGACCAACAGACAGAAAAAAAAGCAAGAATGAAAGAAAAAGAACGAACGAAAGAAATCCTCTAAAGTCGTTTCCTTAAACTAGACAAAATAAACTGGCTTTCTGCCCTTCAGTTTGATCCCTCTTTTCCTGCTGTAGTCGTCAAGGGCGATTAGGGATTTTGCTGCGGAAATGAGGAGATAAGGGGCTAAATCGCCACGCGCCACCCGATCCGCATATGGAATCGGGCCTCCAGCCCCCCATGGCGCCTCCACCCACCCCCCGTGGGCACATCCAGTTTGCTGGATTAGGATAAGGGAGAGGCCACCGGGACAGCCTGCATCCTGGACAGAAACAGCAGCTCAGCAAAGCTCCCCGGAGGAGTGACAGGCACGTGAAGGCTAATAATGCACAGCGCTCTCTCAAAATGGAGCAGGTCAAGGTCAGCAGTGCCGCGATCTCTCTGTACCGCCGGTCACCGTTTCTCTCTGCGCTCCAGACGGAAACGAAAAAGCAAGAATCGCCTCCATTATCATTTATCCATTTCCTGCACCTGCTTGTCCTATGCAGGGTCACACAGGTCCAGAGCCTATTGCGGAAGGGACAGGTCTGAAGCAGGGAATACCTCATCACAGTGCACACACCATTCATACCCATGGACAATACGGCGACTCCAATTTACGTCATCATGTTGTGGAAATTAGCGGGCGAACATTTTAAAATGAATTTGAGAAAGCACTTCTTTACACAGCGTGCAGTTAGCGTATGGAATAGCAACAGTGCTCACCACTGCACCACCATGCTGCCCCCTACATCTATAATCAATATTAAACAACTGGTAAGGGTTAGAAAAAGCCAGCTAGGAGAGGCACATGCTAAAAAGCCAGTGAAAAGTAAGGCGGTTTAGTGACTGATCATGATTTCCAGTGCTGGGCCAGCAGACAGGTCCTGGCCTGAGGGAATCCCACTCTGACTGGGTAAAGGACATTCAGGTTGGCCCACCTGCATACCACAGACGCGCACACCCAGTGTGGCCGACGTGCTCTGCTGACACTTCTTCATCTGGCGGGCGGCCTTCTCCTCGGTGGCGTCGTCGCCATGCTGCCGCGTGCCCATCTTCAGGTCCAGGATGCAGGGGCAGCTGAAGCGGTGCACCACGTTCTCCAGCAGCAGGAACTCTGGGGGGCGGATTGTCAAGGATCTCTGGTGCCCCCAGGTGGACACTCACTCAAACTGCATCACTACAAGTCGGAACCCTATTTCTAAAAACACCCCAGAACCAAACACTCACAAGCCAAAACCAAGCATTTATTCAGGGGTAATAATGCATGTCTGCTACATGATAGGAGGATGTCATGGCCCACTGACGCCAGTGAGAAGCCCCCCAACTTAGGGACATGCAAATTTTCATGCTCGCCAGCCTCTCAGCCACCAAAACCTCTTTCTGGGCACCTGCCACACTGACTCTCTAATTAGGTCTTTCTCACAAAAAAAGCACAAGAGAACCTATGATGATTAATTAATTATTATTCATCTGTCTTTACTAGGAAGAACCAAACATCACAGGAATGTCTAGATGCCACAGAGGAGGTCCATCTGTCGCATCTCTTACTTCTGCAGCCACGTGAAGGATGACGTTTGCAGGAACGTCTCGAGTCAGTTAAATGCTTCCTGTTGGCACCGATGCAATCAGCCGCAACGCCACATTCGATTTCACGGTTCCCTGTTATCGTGCTTTTTGGATTACTGGGATAAAAGGTCTGAGGCGGGCGGCAGCCTGATTGCGAAGCTCTCTCTCCGTTCCTCACTGGAGTAGCGGAAATCTGGCAAATGCCTCCAGGGCCAATCAGAGCGCATTCCGCACCCCCACGCACGCATGAGAGCCTGAGTACAAGAAAATCGATCGAGTCCCAGCTTACACTGAAAAATAAACAGATAAAACTATTAACATACCCAAATGCCACTCACACAGCTCCCAGCTGAACCGTCTGGAAAAGTTCCAGAACATTATACCCCATAACCGATTCTCCAAAAAGGATGCAACGCAGCACCTGGATGGGAGAATGCTGAGCTACTGAGGTAAGCAGGGGGGAACTGAGGGGGCTACAGAGCTACTGAGGTAAGCAGGGGGGAACTGAGGGGGCTACAGAGCTACTGAGGTAAGCAGGGGGGACCTGAGGGGGCTACAGAGCTACTGAGGTAAGCAGGGGGGAACTGAGGGGGCTACAGAGCTACTGAGGTAAGCAGGGGACCTGAGGGGGCTACAGAGCTACTGAGGTAAGCAGGGGGGAACTGAGGGGGCTACAGAGCTACTGAGGTAAGCAGGGGGGAACTGAGGGGGGCTACAGAGCTACTGAGGTAAGCAGGGGGGAACTGAGGGGGCTACAGAGCTACTGAGGTAAGCAGGGGGGAACTGAGGGGGCTACAGAGCTACTGAGGTAAGCAGGGGGGAACTGAGGGGGCTACAGAGCTACTGAGGTAAGCAGGGGGGAACTGAGGGGGCTACAGAGCTACTGAGGTAAGCAGGGGGGAACTGAGGGGGCTACAGAGCTACTGAGGTAAGCAGGGGGGAACTGAGGGGGCTACAGAGCTACTGAGATAAGCAGGGGGGAACTGAGGGGGCTACAGAGCTACTGAGGTAAGCAGGGGGACCTGAGGGGGCTACAGAGCTACTGAGGTAAGCAGGGGGACCTGAGGGGGCTACAGAACTACTGCGGTAAACAGGGGGGAACTGAGGGGGCTACAGAGCTACCAATGTAAGCAGGGGGACCTGAGGGGGGCTACAGAGGTAAGCAGGGGGACCTGAGGGGGGCTACTGAGGTAAGCAGGGGGACCTGAGGGGGGCTACTGAGGTAAGCAGGGGGACCTGAGGGGGGCTACTGAGGTAAGCAGGGGGACCTGAGGGGGGCTACTGAGGTAAGCAGGGGGACCTGAGGCGGGCTACTGAGGTAAGCAGGGGGACCTGAGGCGGGCTACAGAGCTACCAATGTAAGGGGGGGATCTGAGGGGGCTACAGAGCTACTGAGGTAAGCAGGGGGACCTGAGGGCGCTACAGATCTACCAATGTAAGGGGGGAACCTGAGGGGGCTACAGAGCTACTGAGGTAAGCAGGGGGACCTGAGGGGGGCTACAGAGCTACCAATGTAAGGGGGGGACCTGAGGGGGGCTACAGAGCTACCAATGTAAGGGGGGGACCTGAGGGGGCTACAGAGCTACTGAGGTAAGCAGGCGGGACCTAAGGGGGCTACAGAGCTACCAATGTAAGGGGGGGATCTGAGGGGGCTACAGAGCTACTGAGGTAAGCAGGCGGGACCTGAGGGGGGCTACAGAGCTACCAATGTAAGGGGGGGACCTGAGGGGGGCTACAGAGCTACAATACCAGTCACAAGTTTGGATACACCTACCCACAGAATGGTTTATTTGTACTATCCTGTACATTTTAGGATAATGATAAAGACAAGACGACTATAAAAAAAAAAAAAAAAAAAAAAACATACATGTAATTAAACTGTTTTTATTCCGGTGTCTGGGCCGGCAGAGTGACCCCACCATTGGGACCTAAACCAAGACCCCTAACCCTAATCACTCCAGAGACTGGCTGACCCTGCCGTCTCCTCTGCACCAGTTCCTTGAGGCGGCCTCCTGGGACGCTTTCCCAGCTGTGCCGAAGGACGTCCCACACATACGCTGAGCTCTCATTGGCCGGCTTTCCCTTCACTCCCTGGTCAAACTCCTCCTAAACCATTTCTACTGAGCAAGTCAGGGGGCCAGATCACATTATCATTCTCCTTGGTGGGAGAGTTGGCGTGTCCAGACTTTTGACTGGAAAGGTACCGTGGGTAAACCGGGGGACGAGGGGTGCATGACGGTAAGCGGGGGGGGGGGGGGGGGGGCGGAGAGGCCGGCTCTGGCAGGGATACTGTACAGCTTCCTGTCCTTGGACTCGGATCGCATGCGACTCAGCTGCTGCTTGTGGCACCGCAGGCTCCAGGGGTTGTGGCTGATCTTCTCGGAGCTCAGGCCGCTGTTGCCGTCCAGCATCTGGAAGGGCACATCCGAGTGGATCTTCAGCTCCAGACGGGGGCTGCGGGGAAAGGAACAGCACATGGGACGGCCCACTCTGGCCAGGGGACCGTGACATGGATATCATGACCTAAAACAGCATCATTCGTCTGCAAAATTCTAAGTAAGGTCACAGGAAAAGTGAGACATCAAGAATAACACGTTACATTCTGGTATAAATGAGCGTTTCGCAGTATGGCATGCATCTGTTGTCCAAGTCATACTGGTGAACCAGTCCAATTAGCAATAATTATGTTTGTTAATTCTCCAGGATTGCGAATCCAGTTTAGAGCAATGGTGATCCTGGAGCCTGATGAGAGGCAGGACACCGTATGGATTTGGGTCTCTGTCTCACACACACACACACACACACACACACACACGCGCAGTATCTGGAGCACTTGCATCAGTGTTTCTCAATCCACCCCAACAAGAACCACCAGACAGTCCACGTTTTGTCTCACGTCCCAACACACCTGCACCAGGTATTCGGTGTTCTTGATTGGCTGGGAGATGGGAGAGAGCAAATGGACTGGGGGTCTCCGAGGACCGGGCTGAGAAACACGCCCCTACGCTCAATCAACCCTCGCACCTCTCAGCGCTGTCACCCTCGTGGGCTGGGTGCTCGTCGCGGTGCTCGCTGTTGGAGCGGTGCAGGCTGCGGCGAGAGTGCTTCCTGCGGGGCTGGTCCCTCTCGGCCGGCTCCTCATGCTCCAGGCCCTCGCTTTCCACGTAGGGGTAGGCCACCAGGTTGATGTACCCATCGATGTCGTTCTCAAAGCACACCAGCACCACGCCTGAGGCAGAGAGGGCACCAGCTGCTTAAACCACCCTCCTTCTGTCTCCCCACCGTAAATACACACCTAAACCATTAAATTATGGGGGCGGCGTGTGGCATAACAGGTGAGCAACGTCTTATCAGAAGGTTGCTGTGGATAAAAGAGTCTGCTTAATAAATAACATCTCAACAAGCAAACAGCCTCTCAGAATGCCGGCTGCTTTGAAGCACAGAGAAACAGGGAGGAAAATATGTCTAAGGGACAGTCATGGTAAAATATATGGGGGATGGGTGTGAAATGCATTTCCTGTAGGCAATTTTCATGAGGGTGAGGTGGGCCAGTGGGGGCCGTGCCCCAAAATGAGCTGATCTGAGGAACCCTCCCCCGGTCTGGCCTCGGCGAAGACAGAAACCCCACAATGGCATGATAATTCGAGAACGCCCCCCCACTTTGGCGAGTGTCGGCCGCTTAGCACTGCGATCCTGCCTGGCACTGCGGGCGGCGTAACCCAAGCCGACCTCAGGCACGTGCAGTGAGAGCGGGAGACGTGGCAGGCAGGGGGAGTCGACTGGAAAAACACCCTCACAGCCCAGGTGTCGGAAAGCATCATGCTGCACTGGACACTGGACAGGGAGCGACAGTAAGCATATGGCTTTGCAAAGACACCGGTGAGGCTTCCTGTGCACTGCAACTGCACGACGCTCTCTATAAAACTCCCAATGCAACGAGCCTTTCACATTCTACACTGCAGTGAAGACCATAAGTAGCCTTTCAATTACAGATGATTTTATGTTCCACGAACACACACACACACTTGTATTCATGTGTTTGTGGGGACAATCCATTCATCTCTACGGGAGAAACCCTAATAATTCCTCCATGACCTTAACCCTTACCCAGCCCTAACCTTAACCATAAGCAACCAAACAAAATTTTTATTACAGTCACAGATTTTTAGAAAATTGAGTTTCCACTTGAGGGGACTGAAAAAATGGTCCCCACAATGTCAAAATAAGAGGATTCTATCACGTTGTGGGGACATTTGGTCTCCACCATGTAATATTTACATAACCCACACACACACATATAAACGATGCTGTACGTTACCATTTCAGCATGACCCCTGCTGTTTGGAGACTTTTGCACCTTTGACTTTGGGTGATTCTCAATACCAAGAATGTGAAGATCGTACTCGTGGTCTTGGCAAGACCAGTCCGGCTAACTTGCCACCCAAGAACAAACTTGGGCCACAATGAATCATGGGCCTGGTCTCCTTTGGCGAGCATGCAACCGATGTGTCCTTGATACTTGAGGCGAGGCAAGAACGACATCTGGGGACTTGTACTGTCATTCTGCACTTCTGCTCTTAGTATCGGAACTGGTCTTCGACAATGGAATTATGACGTAAAATGGGTACACAGGAACACTAGTACAGTCAAGCACGCATATTGAGGAACACCTTTTGATTCAGGGTGACCAAGTAAAGAGGACAGATTCCCAACTCCGGGACACTACATGCTGGATACTATTACAGGCGGGGGGGCATGGCCCGTCAGAGGTGGGGGGTGCGGGTGAGCAGGAAAAGTGACAGGGCAGATTTAGAAAGAAAGAAAGAAAAAGAAAGAAAGGAAAAAAAAAAAAAAAAAAACGGGATTAACTAATGCAGCGAACCAAAGATCCGGGTTTGTCTGATTGGGCGGCGACGTGGTACGAAGGCGAGACCCAGCGTCACAGTCACGTTCACAAGGAAACAGAAAAGCCCTTATAAACAACGAATAAATTCTACATACGATCCAGCTGTGTGTGATCACAGTTCACTGTAACGGCATTTCTGAAACCAGTCCTCGGCCCCCGTCAGACAGTCCAGGTTTGTGGCAGGGAACCGGGATGGAGCAAAAACGGAGACCGTCTGGGGGTCCGTGGATAAGGTTGAGAAATACTGCACTATAACACTGTTGCATACACAGATCCCTACTCAACACAAGCAGACAGACAGATCCGTGTGTCCGATTACCTTCGGCAGAGGAACTCTAATTACTGTTAATTACAGTGACATGTCACAGAGCAGCCATCACCTGCAAAGGTGCATATGAGGTCTGCTAGTGGTAGAGTCAAAAATGGTTAGAGAGTTGCTGCAAACACTGATGTGACATTAGGAGAGGGTTTTAAATGGCTAAGCAAAAAACATTTGACGGGCATAATAGCATGGTTTTACACCGACATTAAGGTAATTTAAATATTTTTTCTGGCTGCCTGAGATTTCTGCACAGTACTCTACATGCAGGCATAGCCATACATTGCTCAACTCTGTGGTGTCGAAGCCAGCGAGTGGAACAGTGAGGAAGTGGCACGAAACACGAAGCCTGTGAGCCTCATTCGCCTCCTGGGGCTCCGTCCGCCGCGCACACAAGCCGTGGCGAGAGATCTGCTATGATGAGGGTAGGGAGGAGGAGAGGGTCATGCAAATTCCAAAGGACTGGTCACCTCGGGAAAGATACCATTTACCGGGACGTCCCAGAATATCCTAGAGGAGACAGTCCTATCAAAAAATGTCACGAGTGCGGTGAGAGTCCAGTCTCCACAGCTAAGTAATTTAACACTCGGCATTAGATTACCTCACAACTCATTAAAGGTTTTCACCAGAAAAATGAAAGTTTTACTGCTTTTCCGAAGCCCAAAGGCTCAATGCTGGGCCACGACAACAACAACATTTGCATATTTGCACATGAAAGGAATCCATTTCTGCAGCTGGCCCGGCGGAATGACCCATCTCGCCCAGTATAGTCCCTCGCTGCTATTTTTATCCCTTTATTCACTTTGCACCCAGTTTAGCGCTATGCGGCTAATTCTCAACACCCGTGTTGTCATATGTCAAGAATGGCAGGCATCCTTATTTTTACCTTCCCCATGCTGCAGCGCTGGGCAGAGCGCTGGTGTTACCGCGTGGAAAAGTCCGGAGACGCGGTGTCCCTAAAAATAGGTGCGGCTGGTTACAAACACACGCGTGCCATTTTCCCCATTCTCGGTGTGCATGGAAAGCACTCGGTGCATGCAGGAGGACAATACAGGTCAAGGTACAACATGGTTGGGGGGGGGGGGGATAGGGGGCGTTGTCTGGAACCACTTGATGAAGCACTCTGGGCCTAAAAGTAGACAGTAGATATGACGGATCTGCATGAGGCTTTGAGGAATGTCATCATCTTGGAGGTAATTCCCCAGCCTGGGGGAGACCAGACTGACCACACCTGCTGCTAGTAACAAACTGGATACCCTTGCTGCAATCACCTACACCCCCCCCCCCACCCTCGCAGCACTGTCATCTGTCACACCCCAGGGTCTGATCTACGGGGTGGCATTTGGCGAAACACAGAATGATGATGTAATACTATCTGCCCGAGACTTTGTGTGCCGACTCCCCCATCACGGCGAAATCAGTGCTATTACAGCGAAGGAGCATCCGAGATTAGAGGTCAAGGCCAGGGGATGTGTGCTGCGGACAGAGGGAGGGGGCTGATAGTATAAGGAAATGGGGCCAGCTGGAGTGCAGTAGGAGAGAAGAGCCTGATCAAACAGGATCAGATGGCCTATTGAAGGGAATAGACTGAATGGACTGGACAGGGTTTGCTGGGCTGCAGGAGGAATACGAGCAGAATAGGGACTATCGAACGATCAGCGTCACATTGCCGCTTGAAACGACGCGCAGCACAGCAGCTCTCCTGTGCCTCCGTTTTATTCCTCACAAATGGATCTTCGACCCAAATTGACGGCCTGGTTGTGACGACCCAAATTGGAGGAACAGCCAACAAACAGGGTGCAGAAAAGACGACCAAAGACAGCACTGGGAGGCCCAGATTATCTAGTAAAAGACAAAAAGGTCTTAATTCAGAATGACAAGAGTAATATTGTTAGCTCTGTATCTGCGGTGTATAAGCCTGCCGTTCCTCGGCGTCGATTTAGGCACACTGTGACAGAAGGCCCCAACAGACAATTAAATACGATGAGGAACATGCTCGGGGAGCTGAGGATCGGACAGGAAACGGTAACAGCTTGCAGTAAAGGGCACCATCCGTAATAAAGATGAGGAGAGAGCGAGATTTCCTTCCCGGTACAATTTGCAATTGTCTCTATTTCCCCAACATTCAGCCGCAAAGGCGATAAGTGAAGTCTGACCCTTTTGAAGATACAGAAGACCAGCGCAAGGACGGATAAATTTGGTTGGACAGATTACAGAGTTTAACACCACAGCTCTCCATTAGGCTCTTGACACAAACATGCTGTACTAAACTTGCAGAATAAGGTAGCATTATGCTAAAGAGGTTTAGCATAGGACACTTGCATCACCATACCTTGAACTGAGCATGTGCGTGTTCTGGCAGCCACCCCCCCGCTTACCCTTAAACTCGGGGGTGAACTCCTTCATCTCGGGAGGCAGTGACTCGTAGAAGCGCTGCTCGCGGGCGATGAGCGGCTTGCACACGGTGTGGTCATCGTAGCGCATCATGCTGGTGTGGCCGCCCACCTGGTGGACAAAGGGCTCCAGCGGGACGCCCGTGCCACCGCAGCCGCCCTGGTCCCGCCCCTGGCCCTGGCCCGTGCCATGCTTGCCCGCTTCCACGCCGTGCGGGGGGCACATGGCGTTGGGCCGCGCACTGCCGGGGGCATGGGCTCGGGCACGCAGGCTGGGCGAGCGCGAGGCGCAGGCGGGTGGCTGGGAGCGCACGCTGCTGCCGGGTGGGGGAGGAGCCAGCCCGCCGGCCACGCCCACCAGCCAGTCGAGTCCCGCTCGCTGGACACCGGGGCAGGTTTCAGTTGCTGCCTCCTGCAGGAGCAGAGGGGGAAAAGCAGATGAGGATGAACATCAATGACAGACACACACTATGGTGCACCCCAGCCTGCACCTTCTTTTACCTGGGATATGCTCCAGGTCCTTCTGTGACACTGATAAGGAAAACTGTTCAAGAGACGGATGGATGGATAAACCAGTGTTTCTCAACCCGGCCCTCGAGGAACCCCGGACAGTCCACATTTTCGCTTCCTCTCAGCTCCCAGCGCACCTGTACCAGGTATTCGGTGTTCCTGATTGGCTGGGAGGGAGCAAAAACGTGGACTGTCCAGGGTTCCCCGAGGACTGGGTCGGGAAACACTGGGATAAACTATCCAGACAAGCAGCACAGATACAGCAGACACGGAAGATCAGCGATGCCACCAACCATCCATCAGGTCCAGAGGCTCCCTGCGAATGGCTAAGGCACATTTCCCCCCTTTAAAAGGTGTCAAACATGTACACGCGTTGAGGGAATTTCCATTCCCACAGTTTCCCGACCAGCTGAGAAAAGGTGTCAGCTAACGGCGACTCCCCCTGCTCAAGCTGCGAGCCTGATGGCCTATGGGAGAGACACCCTCAGCTGGCCAGAAGCAATCAGAGAAGAGTTAGGGCAGAGAAGGCCACACTTGTGCTGGAGTTCAAATGCACGCCAAATCTGTCGTCCTCAATCGTTTGTTCCTCCCTCACCCCCCCCCCCCCCCCCCCGGTAACAGCTCACCGTGGCACGCTGCCACCGCAGACGCGCCAGGACATAAACAATCGTTCAGCTAAGAGGCTAAAAAGCTCACCCTGCGGGGGGTCCTGTCGCTAGTGGCGACCCTTCTATTTTTAGCATCATTACTGCTAGCATCGTAGCGACGAGCAAAAGCGGAGACCTAAAGAGTTCTCTCATCTTCACACAGGTGCAGTAAGATCGCCACCAAGTCTGCCGGGGTTACACCCCCTCACCCGTTACCTGCAGCTCCATCCACCAAGAAATCGCAATGGGAAGAAGCATGCTGACAAGTTGCAGTGCATGTAGAGAGTGCAAACTGACATTTCTCACATTCCAGAGCAATTTTTTCAATGCCTTCCAAAACACAAACATACATGAAAACAACAGAAGTTAAATATAACAGCGTTAGGGGGGATTAAGCGAGGTTACAGTGTGTTGTCATGTGCTAGACAGTGAAAGGCACAGCAGAAATTCTTTACGGTCTCTGGAATCAGAGTTGTAAACCACACTGAAATGGAAGACAATCACCCCGGGACTGTCCCCCCCACGTATCCAGCCCTGGATGCCCTGAAGACTGCAGAGGGTGAGTAGAAGGTGAAATAAAAGCCCAAAATTGGGTGGGTCATGTCCATGGCATGGTGCACCTGAATTATCTGTGGAAACAAGGAACATAATCAGCTTTAAAAAAAAAAAATAATAAATAAGCGCATTATAGCTATTCCCTCCCTAGAATGAGTTTCCACAAAAAAAAAAAAAACAGGTTAGTCACCAAGGTTACAATAATTTTGAGAAGAGTGCAGTCTCTAGGCAAACGCGAAAGCAAACAAACTCACATGAGAGCCCACGTCCATTCTGACAGCGAGTGGGCCTGCAGACAGATTCACCCCGACCTTCAGCAGCCATACAATGTCGCCTGTATGTTTTTATACAGTCGGCGCTAATGAATTAAAAGGCCTGAGAGAACCTCTCAGGAGCACAGAGTTCTGAAGGGCGGAAGAATAAACAAACCGCTTCAAACCTCGCTATGTCCCAGACGGGTCACATGAGCAAAACCAGAGCCAGGGAAAACCACAGATGCTGCCAGCTACGGTGACATCACCCCAACCGTTTTATACCAGCCGGTTGGTAACGCGGAGAGGGCACGCGGCTGGAAGGCGTCATATCTGCCCGGGGTAACAGGAGCCGTGCAGGAGAGCATGCCAGATTAGCACCGAAAGATCGGAAACTCACTTCAAGGGTCTCAGGCATCTGGTGTATTTATACGTTCAACTTATTCCCACACACGCATGCACAATTTTTTTCTACGTCAAGCCCTTTCTTGAGATCAGCTACGCTGCTACATAGAACCATATGTGACGGATTTCTGGCAGCAGGCCAAGGTCTCCATCCAGAGCTTCCTCTTTAGCCGCTATTTCGTCATCAAAGACGCTCTTGACCAATGCCTCGATGACGCTCGTCTTAACGCTCATCCTTTCAAGCCCCAACCCCCATTACACAAATACACCAACCTCTCAGTAACACTCAACTGAATAGGCTACTAAATCGATCGGGAAAGTGGGGGGACGGCTGCACATGCTTATCACAAATAGCTACAGGGAGATTTTGTCAAGCAGACAAACCACTAAACAGGATTACCACGCAGAGCCATTCCACTTCCACATATGGTAAGACAAGACAAGAGCAGGTCTGGGTGGGTCATGTATCATCAGCATTGGAAATTGCTTGCTCACCTCACGAGAGAATGGGTCTTGTGAGCAAGCCTGAGTATTTTACCAGGTGACCTACATTACCTCCACCACCCTGTGTCAGCCACTGGGCTGTAAAATTAACACTTTGCAGAAGGTGGTGGTTGGGGTCACGGGTTGGGCTGGGCATTTTACAAAAAAATTTAAATACCAGTACTAGAACGATACCTTGATTTCAATACTGATTCCTGAACGACACTTTTTTTGATACCAATATGATTTAAAATCAATTTCAACAACACAGTAAACATCACGGCAGCAATCTTTTATTTGGACACATTGTTTTGTTAGTCATTGGGTGGTTACTGGGGGATCAATAGCAATTATAACAGGACAATGCCTTTTATTTATATTTTACCAGGGCTCTCAAGTTTCATCAAAAGTTTGGAGTGAGTATGTCTCACGGTCAACGTGTGACACTTCAGAGCCCAACACATTCTCTGGATCTTGCTCAGCCACTTACACCTTGTCTGCACTCTGTATCTAACTCGACTGGGACAGCTATAAACTCGGTGGAAAACTCCACTCCATGTGGCTGCGCGTCATCCATTAATTGTATATAACGGGACAGCTTGGAGGGCATTATCCCTTACTTGTGCGAGTGTGTGAACTGGTTGAAATTTGTGAAACTGCAGGCCAATCAATTTAGAGTAGGAAACCGCAAAAAAACAATCATAAAGGCACAGAAATTGAGAACCATACTAGATAATACGTGAAATACACTGGGTCACTCCCTGCACCACACCTGCCCTTCTGTCCAGTGATGGTTCGCTATAGGTAGCTGATCACATAGTTTTTCCCACCCTCTCATTACTTTAACCGTTAGCCAGGAAACGCCAAGCGATTGCACATGAGGCATGAGGTCCCACCTTACAAGGATCAATTAACAATCCATACCAACAGGCACAGTTGCTCCAAGAAAAGGTCTCTATGCCATGCAGTGGTAGGTCACTGCACATTACAGCAAGTGCACTGAAGCCAAGAGGCCATCACTTCTTCAACTCAGTCAGTAACTAGAGTGTCTATGTTGACTACATGAAACACCTGTTCTGTGGAAACACTGATGGTGGGGGTATGGTTCACCTTTCCCAGAGGGCCAGCTCTGGAGAAGCGGTCAGAGAAACAAGCACATGGCCGAGCTCTAAATCCCTACAGACCCTCTTCACTAACCTCTCACAACATAGCACATTGCATGCATGGTCCCTAAGGAGGACATGACCTTCTTGCTCCACTGTTCTGGAAGCACACTCCCCCGAGAAGCAAGCACCAATTGAGAAAGAGTTGCTGCAAGTCAGGCCTGCTGCAATTCCTTTTGTGGTATGAGGAAGTGTCTTAGATGTGAAAGCATATCATTGCAAGGGAGAAAAGCTAAGCTTTGAGGATCAGGAAACTGGGGGGTCTAACTCCGTCGATTATGATCAAAAACTACATTGGCACTTTCTTTCATGACCGTTGCATCAGCGACTGCAGTAATAATACCGATGGATACCAAGTATATGAAATCATTACAGTTTGCGCAGAGTCCATTTTGAGCCCCTGGCATGAGCCCAAGGGTGACGTTAAGCAGAAGCAGCCACAGCTTGCGGAACAGAGCATGGAGCCAAGTGAAGAGCCTGGACATGCCATGACTCTCAGACATGCCAAGCAGGCCGACAGCCCCGACAAAGGACCAGCCCATGCCTGACGTCTAGGTCTGCCAGTTTCAAGTATCATATTTCTGCTGTTTGGGACCAAAGGATAAAGTGAAGTGGAGAAGCTCCCTCCACCAACCCCCCCCCCCCCCCCCCCCGAAGTCTTGATCCCATGCCGTGCTGGATGATGGCACTTTTCTGGACATCTCCATCATGGCTGATAGAGAGACATCTACATCATCCCTTCTCCCTTACACTCATCAAGACTGTGGGTCTATTCATGGCCACATGCTGCTAGAAGCAGTCACAGAAACATCCTATGTACAACAACAAAAAATAATAATAATAGTAACGTAAGGAAACATGCAGGTAGGACACAGCACAACAGCTCTGATTTTTACACCCAGAAACAGCAGCAGGAGTTGACCAAACCTCTTTGTGACAGAGCACTAGTAACAAACACCGCTGAGGAAAAACATGTCTCTCATAAGGGTCCAGCCAATCCATGGGTACAATCCGAAACCTGGACCCAGACCCAAAGCCAAACTTTCAATAATTGAAGCCACTCCTCCCTACTTCTCCAAGATGACCCAATACAAGCTGCACACTATCACCACACCTTTAGGGGAGAAAGCAAGAGTGAAGATGACTGAAGACAGATTCATATGAGAGCTGCGAGAGGAAAAGCATCCCTGATCTCATCCCATCAGGTACTCGGAGAGTAGGGAGGATTTTCCTGGGGTGGCTGCTCAGACAAACCCGTGACTCAATAAGGCCCAAAGGGCCCACCCCCACTTTGTGAGTCGGCATGTTATTTTTTTGGTTTCCTTGCCCATGAATACCTCCTGTCAAGGGTGTGCCTCACCTGGGGGCTTACATGTCAAACTGTATGAGCAGTTATCAAAAAAAAAACAAGTATGACAAAGCAGGATAAACCTGCCAGGCTCTAGGCCAGCAAGGAAATGGTTATTTACCGCGTTAAAATCACGTTAAATGACCTGCGGCACAGCTTTTAAGTAAATTATGAACATAGTACTACGTTATTACTTTTGAGTACCATACCAAGATAATCATTTAGGTTCCAAAAAGATAGGTGCGCCTGGCACAGAAAACCTCGCTACAGGGCAGCGTACACTAACAATTGGCGTCCCTCTTGGCCTGTTCCTCGGAACTTTAACAATTTCATAAATATTAAAAAAAAAAAAAAAACACAAGTTTGCAACCATTAATGCACCTCAGCTTAAAAAATTACCTCCATAATAAGAGCTGCTGACAAGGCGTCCAGCACCAGACCTCTAACTGCGACAACAAAGTCACAAAGACTGCGTGTGAATAATTAGGATGTTTCTTAATATGCAACACCTGCAGACTGTCTTACTGTCACATCAAGAAATTTACAGATAAGCTACTGAATCAGATCAATGGACTGGTTAAGAAGCTGAATGTATTAAATACTATCATGGTTTTTATTTACATACATCCCACGCATCACAAGAAAGACAACTTAAAAATTTTAGCTAAAAAACCCACAATATTTTCATTTAAAAAGGGAAAAGGAAAGGCCCAGGGCGAGGTGGTACAAAACAGCTGCTCACCTTTACTGCAACAGTGCCCTCAGGCACACACTCGCAGCTCACACTCACAGCCTCAGTATCCAAACACTTTAACCACCAGTGGCTTGTCTGAGGCCCCCACGCCCCCGATCCTGAGGTCCACTAGGACACAACCGCAGCCACACTTTCCTGCAGTGACCAAAAAACACACAATAGCGGTGAGAACAGGGGGGGGCCTTGGGGGTGACAGAGTTGAACTGCACTTTGCTTTGGTACAGAGCAGCAAAAAAAATATATATATATAATTTATTTTACACACACACACACGTCTTGGATACCAAACTGCCACCCAATCCGGTACAGACAAAAACTGCCAGCTGTGTTGTGGGGTTTCCTTTTTTGGGATGAAAAACACAAACACTACCTTTCACTCCCCCCACCAAGCAGTGGGTTTTCCCAGATGTAGGCTCCTAACAGCTTCCCAGATGACGATACTTGGCATGGGTCAAAATGCCACCTACCCACCTCCAGAAAATCTCTGCTGAAGCTTTAAGGAAAAAAAAAAGCAAGTCCAGTCTTTCTGTCCCAAATTCTTTTCTGCCAAACACCTTGATGTCAGCAACAAGGAGAGACAAAGGAGAGGTAAAGCCTCTTTTCCGCGGGAGTCTGGTCTCGCTGGGCAAATTCTCTCAGTGTCCACTTCTCTGACTGCTGACCTTGGGGCATTATTGGGCTAATTTTAGCTGCCACCTATCTAGGATTCGGGAACCGCTGCGGGATTCCAGGGTGGGGGGGGAGTCGCTGCCCATCAAATGGCCTTCTTCTAGAATGTTTGGTCACAAAAAAAGTGGGGAGCGAAAACGGCCACACACTTCCATTCAGAGGGCTAATGCCATGAAGTACGCAGTGCAGTGCAGTGCACCGTATGAATGCAGCCTTTAAAAATACACATCGGGCATCAGCCTGCCGCAGTTAAGGTCTGCGTCACCGCTGACCGCATATTCGGGCCACAGCAAAGGGGAGTACTGGCGTCACCATAACACAAACAGCAGTGGGGGATGCGGCTGGGTAATTGTGTAAATTACACCTGGGGAGGGGCTCTCCGGGTCATCAACTGTCACCGCCTGCTTGAAGCATCCGTCCAAGCTTTTGTTTACACTGGAGCAGAATCCAGCTAAATTACTAGTGACGTCATGTGGTTGGGGAAGTGTGTGTGTGTGTGTGTGTGTGTGTGTGTGTGTGTGTGTGTGTGTGTGTTGGGGGGAGGTACTAGACAGCACTCAACACACCAGGAGAGAATGGAGTGGGGGGTAAATAGACCAAAAACTACATCTCTTCAGGAGAGCTGGTGCTCGGACTTATCAGTCAGTATACGCACAGAGATAGGGGGAAAAAAACTGCATTTTTGACTGTTAAATATCCACTTTTGAATATCTATTCAATTAGGAGTTGGGACAAGCCTTGGACATCAGAAGCTGACATGTGTGCATGCACATGAGAGAAACATCATCTAGCATAGCACTTTGACATTTACAAAGAAAATAAATGAAAACAAGACAATGGAAAAGCTTTTGTAAGAAAATAAACAGCTACACCCCAAACTGTTCAGCGGCATTAACATCACCATAACATAATTAACTGTCTATATACAGACATCATATTTCATCACGTTTTTCCATTTAGGGGGCCAAATTGAACATGCCGAGAATGGAGCCATGCAGCACCTTGCGAGAGAAATGCCTCGTGGGAAAATCAAGGATGACAGGGGACTGGGGGCGCAGGGGGTCAGCGACATCCAGCCGCCCGCCTCAAACACCCCGACGCCCCTGTGCCATTCGTCAGCTGAGCCTTGCTAAAGTGGACTCCTGCAAAGTGCAGAACCTGCTTGATGGGTGCAAAAGGTAAGCGTTTCAACATTACGCACTTTTATGTTCCTTTCAGCTGGGGCGGAGTCAGGCAGAGCGAGTGGCTCCACAAGACTGGCTGGCGAGGGAAAGTAAACAAGCCAGAAGGCAGGTCGGAAGAACGATGACATCTCGCGCTTTGGTGTGGCCTGGACCAGACCGTCACCCCCAAGAGAGTAGGAGGACAGCTTGTCCAAAAATGGCTGGGGGAAGGGGCCGCTATGCAGAGAGAGGGCTATTAAAACAGGTGACAAGCACTAATGAAGGAATCAGGACATTTGGGCCTATATGAAAAGCGAGATTAGTATCTTGTTTCCACCAACGCAGGGCTGGGCTTTTTCCCCAGTCTGAAACTGTCGGAGCGACAAGGAGGTCTTGACATGACTGTGGGCTTATGACCCCCTCAGGTGTAACTCCCAACCGAGGCAGCAGTGACTACAAGCTGACCTGCCTCCAGGGTCAAGAACTGCCTCAACAGCATTCAGCAAATTCCATCTCATCACTAAAATACCGCCATTTATTTTCCCCCACCATCTGACGGAAGGGGAGCATCACGTGAAGGTCCCATATCAGAATCAATGGCATCGAGATCAACGAGACTAAATGGCCCAGTGGGGGATGGTGGAGAAAGATGCAACTGTACACAAGTGAGTCACTGCAGAACCACGGATGACACGGAAATAGAAGGTATCCACAGTAACAAGCGAGTAGGAACTGACAACAAACAGCGGGATAGCTTGGTAAAATGGAAGGGTGGGCCAACATTGCACCTTGGCGGTCACTCCCTTTAACGAGACTGACGCATCTCACATTCAGCAGACAGCCGTGGGAATGTCTGACTTTCCAATAATCCATGGCGACAGACTCTGGATGCAAGTGGTGATGGAGAATGCCTGATTGTGCCCCAAGCTGGAGACACCGACTCGTGATGATTCTAGCAACGCTGCAGGGGCGATTCTGGGTGCCGGAGCACCTGATTCCACGACAGCGATGGGGAGAGACTCCAGAAAGTGACACGGCAGCTAAGCAGCTTCTGATGCCTGATGCATTAAACCTTTATTGATAAGTAACATGAAATGCACAAAAACCAAGACACACTTTCCACCCAACAACAATTTCACATCCAGGCCTGCTATAATCAAATCAGAAGCGGCTGGTAAGAATATGCATTAATGCATTTAGAGGAAATGAACATAGGGAAGGAATAAGGAGATTAGGGATTTAAGGTCCAGGTTTGGTATAGTACCTATCTGGGATATGGTTTGGAAACACCCTCATCTGAATGTACAAAACAAACTGGAATAAACAGAACTGGAAAGCAGAGTTTTTTGAGAAAAAAAAAAACGTTTCCAAGTTACTTTGTTTGAGGGTCCTGTACCTGCATATTTTCAATTTGATTATTTTCATCTTCGTCATTATGAATGATGTAAGATGAGTACATTATTAATGAACCTGCATCCATCGTCCTTTCACAAGAGGGATGGACCAGAGAGAACTCCAGCCCCCACAAATACGCAGCGTAACGCCTGATGGGGGGGGGGGTCTCCAGATTAAGAAAACAACTGTGGTCGTCGGCACTTCAACACAATACTGTACAAAGTACACAACTAAGATACGCATCAATTAATATCCTTTCCATGTGCGTGTCCGACGGGCGTCTTGTGTAACCCCTACTGCTGCACCAGAATATCACAACTGCACTTTCCCAATTTTCTTAGAGTTCATTTACGTAATTTCATATTGAGCAAATTGGGATATCTCCCCCCTTTTAAAAAAACATTACGACACACGTGGTCAAAATATCGAAGTAGGCGTGAAGACAAGGGGGGCGGCCGGTTTGCCGTCACCTCCGGGCGAAACGGGCGAGGAGAGCCGGGCGGCTTCGCGGGCCCCTTGTGGGCCTGGGCTGCGCAATGAGCGTCGGATGCCCTGTCAGGAAACGCATGGGGGGGGGGATAATGATATATTAAAAAATAAACGACAGTCATGCTTACGCAATGGGGCGCAGTGATGGAAATGACGCATGTGGGTAAAAGACCATGACGGGTTACCGTCACTAACCAGCCAACATCGGGGATAACTAGAAACCCGAGCCGACGCCTTGGTGGCTTGAGATCCGATGGAGAAATTATCCATACGAGCTAACGGATTGCACGTTTTATTATTAGTGGGGAGTCGAAATAAGCTAACCTTTCGTAATGCGTCCAGCACAGGCTGGAAGTGTGACTAATAAACTAGTGAGGAAAGGCGCAGCACAAGCATCCACACTTACCGGTTTGATCACCCTCGTGTCTGGGGTCCGACAGCCGGAGTGACCAGGGAATCAGATCGACACGCCTCGGTCCTGGACGAATCCCGCGAAAATAATCGATACGTGTTTATCTGAATTGTAATTGTATTTATATATTTTTAAAAAAATAGAGACGTCTGTCCTTCGGCGATTCTCCGACCCAAATTTTCAGGCAGCTAGCCGACTGCCTGTACAGTCCTCTTTGACAATAAAAAAAAAAATGTTATTTTAGTTGAAGAGCTGGTCGGGGGGGTTGGGCTTTGCTTCCTATTAAAATACACTCGAGAAACGAGCTCCAGGTCGATGTGTCAGGGCATTCACTGAAAAGCTGAACAAGTAAATATCTCAGGTTAGAGACACGTATACATTTGAAACGATTATTTACGAATCTAAGCAACGATCAGCATCCTGTCCTAAGCAGCTGATATATATACATTCTGCTTGCCCGAAGCACAGTGCTCTTGGATGATGCCCTCCTTGTCTGGATAGCTGGTCTACAATATAGTGCTACCTCACTAATGTAAAACGGCATGTCATGACGGTTCGTCGGCAGTTAGGCATATCTAAGAGCAAGCATGGCCTTTCACGATCCTTCTACACGGGTACCGACTGATATTGTGACGTTTCTTCTTCTTTCTCTCCTCTTCTGACCTGCTTACATCAGCGCTGCTCTCCATGCCCTTGTTTCTCACCGCCGCAGCCGTCAACCCAGCCAGCTGCACGGCTAGCTGGATCAAAAAGCCACTTAAAAGTTTTACTCTGTTAACCCTGCAGTGCCCATCCGTCTCATCCCGATTTGCCAGGAGAAAGCGAAGAGGGAATGATCCGTATATTCCTTATCTGGATCTCGATGCTCCCCTTCTGGCCAAAAAACACCTCAACAAAATTTTACTTCTGAAACCATAATGGCGGCCCACAGATGGTGCTATGACCCAATCCCAAATAAGGGACCAGGAAATGCCCGCATCCGATATGCTGATTCGTCAATCCGTACAGAAACTCCTGTTTTCCATTGGTCGATATTCAGAATAGGCGTGGCTTGTAGGAATAAAGTTTACCACATCAATCTGTACGTTAATTCTGTAGTTTAATGTTTGTCACTTACTAGTAACTTTTCCGCTGATTTTCGCAGAACAATACAAACACAACTGCTACGCTTTATTGTGCTCCGATTTTAGTAGGATGTTTTATGCCTAGAGTAAAAAGCACGTTATTTAAGATTCTCTCATTTTGCTTATGTTGCTTTAATTAGAAAAACAGGGAAACTCATTGAAATATAGCCCATGTTTTTCAGATCATTGTTCCAAAAGCGAAGGATGAATTTGAAATACCTTTAGTTGCTGAGTGGGTCGTTCGTGTCGTATCGTGTAGTCTACCCTTAATTTAATAAAACTATTCAGGAAGAACGTTTCTCTTCCCATTTCAGTGCAGGCAGCTGTGATTACGTAACTAAACATGTGTTGCCCCCTGCTGGGTTGTTTAAAATGTCCGCCAGATACTTAAGTGTGTCAAAATTTGTGGCGCCGACTTTGATTGGCGGACAGCTAAGACATGTCGAAAAAAGAGCTCGTGTGATAAGCGGGCTTATTTACAACGTCATAAATCTAATCCAATCAGTGAAGTTCTTATTGGTCGTGGCCAGCAACCAACGTACACAATAAAGATTTCCGGAAGGAACGCAAGATGTTTTCACAATGTTTTTATATACGCATTAAAGGAATCAGCAAAACACGTTCAGCTTTTAACTAAATGCGAGAGAACTGCGACAATGAATCTGGGGTGAGTGTAATTTTTAATCGTTTAGGTGGTCATTTTCTTATCAAATCAAACATGATTTTTTCCCATCAGTTAATCACCCTCTAGATGGGATTATCTATATTACTCATATGTCAGTCAAGCGAGAGAGTCGTCTATCGCCCTGCTACTCATTTTACATAAATGAACTGATTTACCATATTTCGATATTTTCGTACTGCTTCCATTGCGAACCAACTATCGCCTTTCGGTGTTTCGGGTATTTATTTGCAAATTGTCAATACACCTCAGTCAATAGATTTTGAGTATACTATTTAAAGAAATTAATCGCTGTCTGGGAAAAGTCTTTTAAAAAGCATGAATTTTAAAGCTTAGTCTTTCCGTTTGAGCAGTACTTTACACATTTAATCTGGTATATGGTAATTGTTAGAAAGTAAATGCTTAATTCAGGGTTTCGCGACCCTGTTAAATAGCGTCATTATATATAGGCTTTCAATTCTCCGTGTATTCTACACTTGAACTAACAAGACACCAGGAAACAGTTTTTTAAATCGGTCTCTTGTCTTGCACAGACAATTGTTATACTAGTAGTGGTTATTAAACGGCGTTGTTGGTTACACAGTTGTGTGGTTTTGCATTTCAGGGACGGTCTCATGTTTGAACTTGAAAATGGAAAAGCAAAACTTGTTTTGTCCAGTCAAGGTAAATTATTTTTCACCCATGCCTTTTTAAAGTTAAACATCACATAGTAATTCCCTTATGGTAATTTTCCCATATTTGCACTGATGTATTGTCTTTTTTGTTGTAGGTCTGGAGTCAAGAAATGCAAAGAAGGTAAGCTTATTAGTTTCAGTATGGATGGTGGGAGGGGCTGGGGAGACCGGGTCTCCTCCAACAGTCAAAAGACATCAAGTTAAGTGATTTTCTTTTATTAAAATGGATGAAAGATAAAATGAATATTTCATAAGTTTTCTATGAAATCTCATAGCTGATAGAATTTTTAGACCACTTCTTCATGTTTTCATGTAACGGTAGTATGTTTTATTATTTTGTTTTGTATTGATTGCAGGTGATCCCTATAACTAGACTTGAGAAAGTCCCTGTTAGGTTGAAGCAAACATACAACAAATCAGTGATGGGGAAACCCCAGAGAGTTCAGGAGAGGCTCACTGATGTGAGGAAAAGGATCGGCTCACAGACTGTTGTTCCCAGGAGCGAGCACCAAGAGGCCCCAAAACCAGCCGGCAGGGCCTCTTTAAAGGACACGGGCGGTGATCATAAAGCCTCGCCGCGGATTGGCGCTCCGGCTCGATCGTGGCCCGTAAAGAAGTCCGGGATGGACAAGCAGGTTACCGTCCCGAAGCATTCTGAGCTTGCCACTGAGACCCTGAAGAAAAGCTTGGTGTGTCTGACCCAGCAGCAGCTAGAGCAGATCCTGAGCAACATCAACCGGGCTACAGACGGAGGTTCACAAACGCCAGGCTTCAGCAACCAACCCCAGTCAGGTGAGCTTACAGAACCACCAGCACAATTTGGGCCTTGGCAGGCTGCTGTTCTCTATGGTACAGTTTTAATATACCGTAGCATTTGCTCAAATGAGTATCGATATACTATCGATCTTCATTTCTCTATTAGAAGTCAAAGAGGGTATGACTGTGAATGGAACAGAAAAAAGTGACACATGTTCAGAACCTACATCTGTTCATACAGACAAGAGTGATATGGCATTGGGAAATGCAAAGGATGACAGGTAATACGCATGTTTCTGTCCTAGTTAACTTCCTCTTAGAACATGGTAGTTAACTTCAAAGGATAAGCATGGAAAAAATGTAACTATTGTTGGCATCATGTTACACTGTTGTTTGGGTGGCAGCTTCTCCTGTATGACTGTTCTCATTGTTCACTTCTACAGTGAAGGCTGTGTTCTCTCATCTAGGGTGATTCCAAATGGTTTTCCAGCTGGCCTCTTCAGTACGCTGGGAGAACGAGAGAGAGAGAAGGATGTTCTGGAGGCCAAGAGAGAGCAGTGGAAGAAAGAGCTTGGTATGCAGAACAGACTTTCACTACCCAGCCATTGCTGTGGAAATGTGATGAGACTATCAATATTTAGCACAGCAGCGCCTCGATAAATTGCAAATTTAAAGACTACATGAATACTGGATGGCATTTGGTCATCTCCCAAGCGAGCTGTTCCAAGCACATTTCACTGCACAGAGGTCCTGGGATAGATCCAGGACAAGTTGGAGGGATTTTATCTCCCAGCTGGCTTAGAAACACCTGGAGATCCCCAGAAGGAGCCAGACTTGGTGCCTGGAAAGGAAAGCTGGGCTGCCTTTTTAGGTTTGCCAAAACCATGACCCTCACAAAGAAAAGCAGTCTGAAGATGGACAGATTGATAGATGGATAGATATCAATATTAATGTGCTAAATTTGGTTTATGGAATACATACTGATCTAAAAATCATCCACACTCCTCTTCAGATGAGCAAATGGCTTTAAAACGGCAGAAGAAAGTTACTGAACTGAACTGCCATACTGTCACAAGGGATACTCTTACAGAGGTAGGCCTGAGTCCATCCTGTCCCTCATGGGTTATCGTAACACGCTATGGGAAGATTAAATTCCGGACATAGCTCACTCATTTCCCAATCATCGTTCTTGGGCAGGCGGCGGAGGAGAGGATTCTGGGAGAGAGCCAAGAAAGGAAACTGCAGCAGTCTAGAGCATCAGTCTGCTGCAGCCAGAGGGACCTTCCGGCTGCCATCCGCTCTGCGTTTGTCCTGGGGGTAAAAATATTGATGTCATACAGACGGTAGCATGGGGCTGCAAAAGATTTTTTTATATATATATTTGGGTTCTCCAATAGGCAGCTCAAAGGCCAAATCCAACCCATGGGAATCAAATGTACAGCCCACGAAAAACGGGTCATGAGCATTTTAGCATCACAATCAGGCAGAATTGGCCTTGTTTTGTTGATAGAATTTGTCCCATGGGTTAAAATAATTGGGAACTCTGTTTTATACAGCTAGAGATTGATATATAGCATGCAAATGTAAAGCTTAGATACTATCACTTTTATCCTCTTCGATGCTTTACCCTCTATCATTAATGAATGATTGGTAATCCCTGGGGGGGCGGCATGGTGGTGCAGTGGTTAGCACTGTTGCCTCACACCTCTGGGACCCGGGTTCGAGTCTCCGCCTGGGTCACATGTGTGTGGAGTTTGCATGTTCTCCCCATGTCGTCGTGGGGTTTTCTCCGGGTACTCCGGTTTCCCCCCACAGTCCAAAAACATGCTGAGGCTAATTGGAGTTGCTAAATTGCCTGTAGGAGTGTATGTGTGAGTGAATGGTGTGTGAGTGTGCCCTGCGATGGACTGGCCCCCCGTCCTGGGTTGTTCCCTGCCTCGTGCCCATTGCTTCCGGGATAGGCTCCGGACCCCCCGCGACCCAGCAGGATAAGCGGTTTGGAAAATGGATGGATGGATGGATGGTAATCCGTGGCCAGCTGGCATGCTCACACTGTGCTGTACCCTTCCATTCAGGAGGCCACCCCAGTGGAACATGCTTTCAGTGCCAAGAAGCGGGAAGATCGTAAGATGTGGCTCCAGGAACTGGACCAGCAGCGTGAGGAGGCCAGGCTGCGAAAGATGCAGGAGCGCCAGAACCAGGCCCAGGTACCCGGCCCGGGGCTCAGCACGGGTCTCGTACATTTGTCCCCAGCCCAACCTAACTCTGCATTCCCACGGCCACCAGGGGGAGGACCTGGAACGCTGGGCCATGCACTTCGACTCCCTCCAGAAAAGAGCCCCTTCCCAGCCCCCGGCCACTGAGGGGCGGGATTCGGGCTCTCCGAGTGCCCGCTACACTGCCCGCCCATTATCACCCCCCAGCTCCTCGTCCCTGGCTTGGGAGGGCACGAGTACCATAGCAGGGGACCATCTGGGTCGGGTCAGTGTGGACAGCTCCACAGGTGGAGGCCAAAGGAGCAAGTATGTTACACTAGCCCTCTGAGCATATTCAGGATATAATGTGGTGCTGATGAGTGGAAGCAAGTCAGCCTTAGTGCTGAGCTAGAAAATTAAAATGAAATGTTTGTGCCATTACTAGGGGGCTTATTCCCTACTGTCCTTTGTGCCAAACTGGTTGCTGATTTATCCCACTACCAGCAGATGGCGCATGTGTGTCAAATAAATGGCACTTGTTTGATAGGAGAAACTGGACTGGCGTTGAGGTGTTTTTGTTGCCCCCCCCCCCAGCCACCTGCGCACCATGACCGCACTCCTGGATCCGGCCCAGATTGAGGAGCGGGAGAGGAGGCGCGTTAAACAGCTAGAGCACCAGGTACAGCAGAGTGACAACTTATGGAGAAGAATTAAGTCTCTATTTGAATGATCACCACCCAGATCAAGACCTCCCTCTCTCTCCCCCCCCCCCCCCCCCCCCCCCCCCACTTCATAGCGTGCCATTGCGGCACAAGTGGAGGAGCGTCGGAGGCAGCGGGAACAGGAGGAGGCCCTTTGGCGGGCAGAGGAGCAGGAGGAGGAGCGCCGGGTGGCCCGGGAGAGGGAGCGCCTGGAGCAGCAGTACCAGCTGGACTCCCTGCAGCAAAGACACAAAGAGGTGGGCGGCCGACTGTGATCCCCCCCCACCCCCCCAGTCTTACAGCACATATGCATGACCAGCGCTGAAACCGTGGACCAGAATAGTCAGTCAGGCAGATCAGACGCGCCTCACAGACTCATTTGTTAGGTATTGTGGTATACAGGCGCATTTGGCAGAACCTCTTTATTATATTCAGAGGAGGCGTGGGGAAGGTAATCCTCACGTTTTGCCCTTTTAATTCAGTGGTTACCGGTTCTATCCCGTATCAAATTCTAAATGCTGTTACTCACCTTCAAAGCACTACGTGGCCTTGTTCCTCCTTGCCTCAGTGACCTTCTGACCCCTTACTCTCCCCCCTGCTCTCATCTAGCTGTCATCTACTGCCGTTGCCCCCCCCCCCCAACTCTGGAATTCTCTTCCTCAGTCTCTCTATAACTGTTCTTCATTTTCCACGTTTAGATCTGATTTATAGACTTTCCTGCTTAATGAACATTTGTCGTCCCGTACTGCTTAGATCACAAATCTCTAACACCAGTCCCTGAGACCTACTGTCCAGTCGGTTATCCATCCATCTTTCCATCCATCTATCCTTTATTTTATCAGGAAGATTCCATTGAGATACAATACCACTTCTTCCAGGATGTCCTGGCCAAGATGGCAGCAAATAAGAAAATAAGCAAATAAGGCTTCTGATGAGCCACACCCTTTCTCAGGTATCAGGAACAGGTACCAGGAACAGGTACCAGGAACAGGTGTGGCTCATCAGAAACCAGGTAGAATAGAAAACCTATTGGATAGTAGCTCTCCAGGATCAGAGTTGGAGATCCCTGGCTTAGATGATGTCTTTTGTTTTGTGTGTTTTCTTTTTATTATGCTCCTTGTAAAATAACTTTGGCATTGTGAAAGGCATAATATAAATGTAATAATTATTATTATAATTGACAATTTTTACTTGCACGACTGTTTTAAATGTATAACAGCTGCAACATTCAAAGTCGATGTTAAGTCAGTGTTCTTCAGTGGCTACTTCCTACTGACACAAGATTTTGATATTGCTCTGCAGGAGCTGCAGGCTCTGAAAGCTGAAGAGCTTTACATGACTGTGCAGAGAGCCCAGGAAGAGGCGCTGCGGGCCAGACAGAGGCAGAGGATCCAGGAGCTGACCCGCAAGGGCCACGATGTCTCCAAGCTGCTCCGCCAGCTGCAGGAGGCATCCGACTCGGCAAGCGGTAGGCGGGTATGACCGGCGGCACTGCCCACAGGAGTGATTTGTCTGGTTAGCTAGCGCACAGGGAGTGAGGGGGAGAATATCTAAGTGACCTCTGGAAGTGAACACCTTGAAGGACACCTTGAAGAACACATTCACTCATTTATACAATTGTAATTTTCCAGAACACACTCAATCCATATGTTATGTTTTCGAGGAAATTGCTGGTGACTTGGTGAGTTTTGAAAGTGTAATGAAAGTTCATTTGAGTACTTGAGGACTGAATGAGTTTTGGTTCCCAAAACTATGATGTACGTTGAGGAAGCCTGACTTTAGGTCATTGGCTGTCTCCTCTTTAACACCTCTCATGTGGTTCCCCATTGGTGGAATGAGCTGGCAAACCACTTCCAGTCATCAGATTCTCTCTCCACATTCAAGAAATTCCTCTACTAACCTGATGCTCTTTATGTTCCCTGTTTTTGAATCTTATTAGGTTCTTGCTTTTGTTATAAGTTCTTGTGTAGTTCCTGCCCCAGTCCTGCTTACACTTGTAACTCTGCATTCATTGAAAGCTCAGCCTAGCTGGACTTATCCCTAGTCGACAACTCCTCAGCATGTATGTCTGCTGCTTTGGACAAGAGCATTGGCTAAATATGTCAACATAAAAAACAAAAGTGACAGTTTTGGAAATTCGCTCTTCATTTTAAGAACCATGAGTCAGCGTTCATTGTGACATCATTATATCATCACTGGACTTCAGACAGCTGTAACAGGGCAGCCTGTCCCACCAGCCCCTGCTCACGTGACCACGTGTTTACTTGCACACCACTGATCGAACGGGTAAAATTCAAAGGACTTTGTGTTTTTAATTTATTTTTTGCCTGTCACTTGTCATCCAGCGCTCAGCTGCAGGGATTCATGCGGCCTGCCAGAGGGCAGCCTCACCCAGAATGAGGAGGGCCTGTACGCCGAGCTGCAGAGCGGGGCGTCTCCCCGGAGAGACACGGCTGTGCAGACTGGTATGGCCTTGGGTCTGGGCGTTTCTCACAGCTAAGTCAGGCTTTGTTTCAAGCGTCCATGGGTAATCAGTGGAGGAATGCCGAGTCCTTTTTCATTTAACTTTGTACCGATTCCAGTGGTGTGTAAATAACTATCAGCAGTACATGGATGGCACCATAATGTTTTCTGCAGCAGTGCTTCAGGGCAAATAATGCATTTGGACGGGGTGCTTCTCCGAGGACTAGTAATCATACTATTGCATAAATACATTTTATGGTAGTCTGAACAGCCAATCATTTCACTTGCCGTAAAACGTTAAAAGAGCACAGTCCACCTGTTGCTCTGGTTGGCTGCGAATGAGCATTATTTGATTGGCCCTTGATTGTGATTGGCCGGCAAACACAAAACTCAAAACAACCGGGTGTTATTTGCTGAACTTTGCGAGAGGAGTGCATGTCTGCTCACGTTACGTGCTCTTAACACATTCTTGCATTTTTTTTAAACTGATAAAATACATTGACACTCTACTAAATGAAATTAATTTGATGTTACAGTACTTTTAAGGGGTGCTACTGGAGTTGTGCGGCGGTTTCCAGGTGGTGCTTTGGCCCCCTCCGGCACCGGCCCTGCACCGGTACCAGCTTTAGGCTGACGGCAAACGGTGAATCTCATCATTTGAGAACAGTTATCTTTTTATACAAAAAAAAAAAACAGATGCTGATTCAGCAAGCATGGGATTAGCAGTAGCTGCACCAGCGGCAGCACCGACAGCAGATGGAGGCCCAGTAGAAATCCCGGATGCCCCAGTGGAGCAGAATCTCCTGCCCAGCATTAAAAAGCCGAAGCAGGAGGGGCAGGTGCTGGGGAGGAACTCAGGGAAGGGGAAGGAGAACGTGCGTATGATGGACGGCAGGGAGGACCCCTACGAGGGCTTCACACGGACGGGCAGAGACCATCGTCGGCAGGGATGGAACGCGCAGAGGCCTGGCAAGCCTTTCGTCCCGGCCTCGGAACGTTACCCCCCAGGACCCCGGCAACGCAGGGAGGAGTCCCGACTCCGGAGGCAGGCGGAGCTGCTGGCCCTCGTGGGGCAGTGCGCCACCTCCAGGCTGGCTCACAAAGAGCCTTCCACAGCACATCTCTCACACAGGCAGAGGCCCATCACACAGAAAAAGGTATGCGAAGCAGGGCCAGCAGGGGGCATGGTAGTTAACAAAAGGCTGGGATGGAATTAGTCCTAGATTAGTATATTAGTTTATGTTAACTGTAAAATGTCTGGCTGTATACAGTTAAGACTCCTTAATACTTATAACCAGTACTTCTAACAAGCACAGAAAAATGTCTGTTCCCAGGATGGACAAGCTCAGAAAGGCACATCAGCTGGTCATGTGGAAAACAGGCAAGTATACTACTAGTCACCACTAGGTGGCATACAACATTGAGTGATCGCTAAGTAACTGACCAGTGACTCCCCACTCCTGCCAAATGCAGTGCCCAGCCAGCCCCCTTGACAGCTTCAGATTCCACTGAGCGTCCATCGTC
This sequence comes from Brienomyrus brachyistius, assembly GCF_023856365.1. Taxonomy (NCBI): domain Eukaryota; kingdom Metazoa; phylum Chordata; class Actinopteri; order Osteoglossiformes; family Mormyridae; genus Brienomyrus; species Brienomyrus brachyistius. Next base: position 4,675,667 of record NC_064540.1, read on the forward strand.
ATCCAGCTTCGTCCCCTACGTTCGGACGGATGAGGTATACCACTTGGACCCACTCGCACCTATCTCCAGACCCTCAACCCAGGAGCTCCAGCATCACGTGCCACTAGGTGACTAAGGCGAGGGTGGAATATATATGCCATATTTTGGGGGAACGAGCTAGGAGAAGATGTAACATGTTTCACACTAAGCCTTATCTCATTGAAGGTTTCATTGAAGGCGAGATTAATCGGAGGTAGGGGGTCCCTAGTACTGTAGCTTGAGGGCCGCTGGTTTAAGAATTGCTTTAAACCCTCCTTGGTCTAAGAAGCCAGCCTGGTCCTGAAAACTTTACCATTAGCCCTTCTGGCTTTTTCTGTATCTGACTGGACCGCCCTTTGCCCAGGATCCCTGTTTATCTTGTTGGGTGATCAACACCCTCCACTTGACAGTAAGCTGCATTCCTCTAGCAATTTCCACAGAGAATCTCCACGCTAGACACAACCAGCTCCCATTTTGTTCCACAACTCTTCTAGCCATTGAAACATTTTGCCACGCTTGTCTTCCTCTGCTCAGGCATCAACCACAGCAAGCCTACCTCAAATCCCCTTCAACGTGACCCCCTTCTCAACCCAGAGCTGTTGAAAAACAAGGAAAGACAGCAGGCGATACTCAAGGGGCTTTCTGAACTGCGCCAGGTAAGACCTATCCCCCCCCCTCCAGGTGCTCAGGTGAGGAGAATGAAGAGGTTCCTGTAGACACCTCCACATGCCTCATCTTTCCCATTGCCTGGGTGCCTACATCATCCTCATGTTGTCGTTTTTTTTCCCGCTTGCTTTCAGGGTTTGCTGCTGAAACAGAGAGAGCTGGAGACCGCACTCAGTCCGCTTTTGCTCCGTCCAGAGGGCACGATGTCATCCACATCCCAGCACGTGTGAACGCGGACGTCACCGTACAGCGGCTTTCTTTGGCTTACCTTTGTTAGCTCCCCATTCACTAACCCTAGCTTTGCTGAAGCAATGAAGAGCTGAATTGTGAATACCAGCATGCCCTTCCGTTCTCAGAACACCAGGGCTTCCCAGCAGTGAATTTCTGTGCTACAGTACAGGAGCTGGTTGTCTGTTTACAGTGCCAGATGGCCATATCTACCATAGAAACCACATCACTTTGGTTCAGCTTGCAGTCTTGGCTGTAGGATGAGGTGAATGTTGCGCTCTGGCACACCTTCTGAATCACCTTAGTGGCACAAACAGTGCCCCTGCAGCAATGAATATGAAGCTTGGTCTTGAATCAGAAGCTCATAAAGCTGATTCACGACGTTTTTTTGTTTAAGTGTGAAGCAGTATTAACTGTGTGGATGTGAGTGTTGCGCTTGTTTTATGGGACTAATTTTAGCACTGAATTTATTTATTGAAGGAAACTACTGAATATAACTGCTGACACTCCCACCGGGGAGGTATAATGTATGAACTGAATCACTGAATAAAGTTCTCACAGGGTGTGGACCTGGTACAATCTATTCATGAGTGAATGTGGTTTGCCAGTCTGAAGGGGGGGTAGATACAGTAAAATCCAGTTATATTGGACTCGCTTATAACAGAATATCGTCTATAATGGATGAGGTCCGCTGGTCCCGGCCGTGTGCCTTTAAGAACATGCAGAAAAAGCATCGGATATAGCGAACTCGCATATAACGGAATTTCGCTTATAACGGACAAACAATTTGGTCCCCAGGGCTGCTTTTAGCTGTACTTTTGTTCGCTATAACAGACATGCTGGCTCCGCCTACAAGGCGCGTGGCGTGCCGGTGATATCTAGCGCAGATATGGAGTCGGGATTATTGATAGTCACGCATCTGGTCAGGTGAAGTTGTATTACTACATGTACAATATAATAATCTACAGCACAAGTGTGTCTGCTTGGGTGTGTCCTGTAGTGGTGTTCAATTCACTAAAATGTATCTAAGCCACTTTCTGCTAATGTACCCATTTATATACTTAAACACATAAAATACATACATCTAACAGAGGAACCAGAGGCCTGTCTGCTTATTGAGGAACAGATTTTGATACAGGCATATTTTAATATAAACCTCAATTTTGAACAACTAATATGTACAAAAGAACATTAAAACCAGTGGCTCACAGTGCAACACCACCTGGCTACATTTAAATTAAAAAAAAAACGGTGGGAGGGGGAGTCATGTGCCCCTGCAAATCCAGCATGTACTGGGGGGCTAACAAACCGAACACTGCAATAAAATAATCTTGGCAATTAGAAATACAGTGGTTTGAAAGGGCTGAAGAGCCAAAAATGAATCAATAGAGGAGCGTGGAACTCTGGTCTGTGCCTGCATCTTATTTTATTTCATTTACTGGTAGAAAACAGGGGCTCCCCCTTCAGTCCGTTTGAAGAGCGCACTGTACATCAGTCTCCAGCTCACCAGCAGTTGTAATCGTTCCTGTGGTTGCGGTAGCCCTCTCCCTGCTTGTAGTACTCTTCCCTCCAGGGGTAGGGGTCCTGTGTGAAGTCCATGGTGGGGGGACGCGGGGCTCCCCTCCCGTGTGGAAAGCGCCAGCCGCAGGCCAGCCCCCGAGGCTCCAGGCCATGCCTAAGCAGGCCCCGGGGCCCGTTGGAGGGCATACTCATGCCCAGGCCCTGCCCGCGCCCATTGACGCTGCCCACTCTGGGAGGGGTTGGCAGCAGCCCGGAGCCCTTGGGGGCCTCTCGCACAGGGTTTGCAAGCTCTGGTCTCGGAGCTGTGGTGTTGGGAAGGGGAGCCGAGCAGCCCTGGGTGCCGGCAGTGCTGCCCAAGCTGCCCGGCTTCACCCCTCCCTGGGCAGTCACAGAATTTAGGGTGGCCCCTGCCTGGCTGTTAGTGGTGCCGGCCGCTTCGTTCCCGGCAGCGGATGAGTGTCCCGGGCCAAGCGACCCGTCCTCCTGACTGGTGGGAGTCCCAGAGGTCGTGCCCACCTCACCCACATGGCTCCAACTGTGAGGTGGCCAGTCATCCCTGCCGGTCACCCCTCCAATGGGGAAATAGGACATCCCTAGGGAGGGGGGGGGCACGGGTGGAGCCACGGGGCCCTGCTGGCCAAGGGCAGCTGGGGTGGGAGGCGCCACCAGAGGTAACGCTGCAGGACCTGGCATCGCATTACACTGATCCAGTGGACCACACAGTGACGCAGTGACAGGCCTTAGGGTATCTGTCCCGCCAGCGCCCACATTTGGCAAAGGAGGACAGGGAACTGGAGGATTCAGAATCACGGCCGCAGCGGGAGGTGCTGGGGTCACATCTTGGCTTGCAGAGGGTACGAGGTTGGGAGGGGGGGTGGAGGAAGCCAGACTGCAGTCCTGTCCCTGGGAGGTGCCGTAGGGGGAGGCGGGACGAGTCTGGGCGCCGGACGAGTTGGAGCTGGGTGTGGGCAGTGGCACCGGGCACAGGAAGCTCTGGTGGGGGTTGACGTTGAAGGCCCCTGGTGAAGCTCCGCCCACCTCAAAGTCCAGTGGCGAGCTGGCAGCCTGGGCGGAGGCCTGGAAGTGGCAGATGGCCGTGTTCAGGGCGTCCATGTCCAGCTGCTCCGGGGAAGTGTCCCGGGCTGGCTCCTCAGGGAGAGGGGGGCAGAACTCCTGAGAGGGGGGCGGGGGCGGCTGCGGCAGCAGCAGCTCCATGCTCTCCTCCTGAAGCTGTGGGCCAGGCCTTTCGATGGGCGGGGACTCCTCCTCAGAGTCCAGTGACATGTCCTCCTCCTCCACGCACTCGTCCTTTGCATCTTCTGAGGAAGACAACAGTACATCAGACCCTTGCACCGATCTTCAGCAAGCTGAAATTGACCCGTTTGCGTTAAGCATGCAAGTAAGGCTCGGCAATTGATTACCTTTGCCTGCATCGCGCTCAGACTCGGCAGGGTGCTCGGCAATTGGCACGTCTTCCTTGCCGTCATGGAAACCGATGAGGCTATGGAAGCTGTTCATGATGTCATCCATGGTGGCAATGACGATGCCGTTGTTGGAGTAGTGGGGGAACATCTCAAATCGGCGTTCTTGCATATCAAAAACAACAACAACAATTTGTAATTCAATTCAATATAACGCCTTCCACAAGTGTCATGCTAAGGTTCATGAGAAGGGTGTGTGGTACATGAAACAGGCAAAGCTTCAGTGCTTTATCTCTAGTGAGGTTTGGGAATCAATCGTCATTATCACAATGCCGTTGTCATTTTACAGGTCGCAACTACAACAAAGTTCAACCTTCAAATATCACATCCTGCTCTCCAATTAGAGACACACATACACACACACACAAATGCTGACTCTGGGTCAAAGCACAAGGTCAGCCCTTTAATAGGCCTCTGGACCTGTTTATGGGGTTAAGGGTTTTGCTCAAGGCCAAACGGTGGTATGATTACTCTGCCATACACAAGATTCAAGCCAATGAGCTTGTAGAGAAAGGCACCTGCCACCCAGTGTGATGGCGAGGTTGGGGGTCCATTCCCTTAACCATTCGACCTCCCCTACTTTACTGATACGGTCACATTGCTAGTGGTTTGGCCCCACGGCAGAGCACCTGTGAGGAAGATGATGTGCCGATGCTGCGTGTGATGAGCCTGCAGCCTGACCAGACAGTCGAGGTCCGGGGCGTGGCGGGTTGGACCGTCGCACTCGTGGTACGGCAGAAACTCCACCAGGTGTCTCTTCTGGTAGGTGGTGAGCAGGTTTAGCAGACTCAAGGCGTCGCCATTTAACCTGTCATGGGGGGGGGGGGGGGGGGGGGGGTGGGGGGCGTCAAAACAAAGCCACATCCTGTCCTCCAGACTAACGAGGTAACCTGGCTGTCAGGTGAGCCTATGATCCCTTTCAGCTAGCAGTCTGATATAAAATGCAATGGTCTACTTATGGGTACACCTCGATTTTATTAATGAAATATATATAAACCTTATATGTTAAATATTGTGGGGCACACCCTTCCCCCCCCCCCCCCCCCCCCCCGTTTTTACATCCCCTGCCCACAGCGATGGACAGCCAACCTGCCAAGTTCCTTCAGCTTCTTCTGGCTCTTACAGTGAACCTTCCACTGCCAGATGTTGTCCGGGCTGCTCTGCTCCTCCAAGAACTTCAAAAAAGCCTGAAGCTTCTCTACACAACAGCCAAAAAAAAAAAAAAAAAGGCATTTATACACACAGCTACCGGCACACACGTGCTGTCCTGCAACAATTTCTCTAAATCCATCCTGCATTCCTTGGACTCCGGCAGCTCCAGCGCAAGCATGCGCCAAATGCCGGCTGGGGGGTTTCTAGACTTGAGGACGGCCTCTTTCCCCTGCACCGCAACTCACCGTACGTGATGAAGTCTGGGTTCAGCACAAACTCATCCGACACGATGAAGCCGCCGGAGATGAACAGCTCGTTGTACGTGTGGTTCTTCACGTCGTCCAGACTGTCCACTCCGGCAAAGCTCACCGATGGCAGCTTCTTCAGCGAGACCAGCGCTGGGATCTACGAGGATATTCACATTTCTAAGCATCAATTTCAGGGTTTTGTGTTGCATTGTGTCATTGTTCAGGGTTATTATAGTATTATTTACTGTTAGCCAGTCCTTATTGTCTGATGTTTCTCAGTTATTCTTTGATAGACTTAACTGTAGGTCAGTATGTATGTGACTATTCATCTCATTTGTATGCAGTACTAACATTTGATCGTAGGTCTCTAACCAGTCTAGCTAGCTGCTTGCGCTGAGGCCTGAAATTACCTTTGTTCTTCCGAAGCCACCATGTGGGACGCCGATGTGTGTGCACGTACCTTGTGAACGTGGGCAGCAATGTCCTCATTCTGGATGATGATGAGCAGCTTGTCTAGGTTGTTCTTGCTCTCCAAAAAGCTTTGGGGGTTACACTCTGCATTGCCGAGCCTCATCAGGTACTCCTAGAAAGAGGTTAACAGCACACTCAAGGAGGGCTAAAAGCGAATGGCTAAAAACAAACATGGCAAGGTAACAGACTTGCATCGTCTGTATGCCCCCCCCACACAATCCCACAGTATGCAATTAGTCCTGTCATGCACCCGCCCCGTGATGAAGGCCCCCACACCAGCAGGGGAGGGATAACTTCTTGTCACTCGATTCCACCGTGGGCGACACTGCAAATCGCTGTAGGTCAGCGACACAGAGTGAGCCATCTGTGCTGCGCTGTGGGTTGTGTCACGTCGTGGCCTCGGGGGGGGCCCCAGGAGGCAACGGGGGCAGTCAACGCCATGTCCCACAGCCAATGAGGCGAGACCATACATCTCACACATGTAAACGTCACCGCAACGATTTAACTCCCCGGATTATACAAACGTCACGTTTCTGAAACCTTTCTGTAATTCAATTAAAAAGCATCAACGATAAGCAGGACTCAACACCATGGGGAGTTGAATGAGCCGTTCATCAAAACGCAGCTTCCGCTACAGATATGGCATTTAAACAATTAGCTTACATAGTTTGATACATTTGATTGAGACAATAGCAACGGATACATACGAGTCCTTCCACGGATTCGTTTGTGCATGTATGGACAGGTTGATCATCCCTCACAATAAAGGCACGTGTAAGGAATCTCTAAATTTGGCTACTAATATGACAGAAGTATACACTCATATATAGTTTAATGCTTGAAGTATATCACATGAAGCTGGGAAACTCAAATTAACATATCTATTACGGGTGGAAATTTGCTGAGACGTCCCTAGTCAATATTGCATGGAGATTTGCTGGTCAATTCAATATGTGCTGCACTTTTCTTTTGCTGAAGAGTAGTTCAGATCTATAAAGACAAGGGCTGCAACAGTAAACGTGTGTCGTGAGGTATTCAGTCACATCGGAACACACACTGAAAACACACTTCTTGACATAGGTGGAACCTCACAGCTACGAGTTGGTTACGGTTAGTGTTGGAGAGCATCATGTAAGTAGTTTGGGAAATTCTGGTTTAAAAACCATTACCTGGACGAAGCATCATTTGTATCGCAATCACCCCCCCCCACCACTAGGACACAATCACACAAAGCTAGAAAACAGTATAAAGATAAATTTGAAATAATAATCTATGTATCTCTGTATAACGGCATGGGTGCTCAGTAGGTAGCACTATTGCCTTCCATCTCCAAGGCTGGGGGGGGGTTTGGCTCCTGCCTCTTTACTGTGTGTGTGTGTGTGTGTGTGTGTGTGTGTGTGTGTGTGTGTGCAGATAAGATCTAGTCCCATGAAGCAGTTTTCTTCTGGTTTTCTACTCTGGTTTCCTTTTGCAGTGCATAGATAAGCAGTTAGACTAACTGCCATCAGTAAACTGCTCGTAATGTGTGAGCACACATGCAACCCATACGCCACTGGCAGCCCATTCGGCCCATAGACTGCCCTGTATCTCAGTCAAGAAAAGTGCGGCTTTACCGCCACATCTATCATATGCAGTACACAGCATACAGTGACACAAAATAACGTTCCCCAGACCGCAGCGCTATATATACACCTTAAGTACATGGACAAACAGGATAAGAGCAAAGGAAAAAGAAAACATGTTAGCGCTGACACACAATGTAAAAGTAAACAGTGGTGGAATGTTAAGAATGTGTATGTCTGCGCTCCCACCATTACTGTCTGGGGCAGTGTGATGCATATCCATGCAAATAATCTATACAGCACCGGCGAGTATGACGACATCAAGCAGGTTAATCCTTCCACAAACAAGATTCCAAAGAGAGCAGCTACTTTCTTTCACTGAACCATAACTGACTATAACGTCAGAATCCAAAGATAACACTACCTGGTGAGGAGGGAAGCCCTTTGTTCTTCAATCAGATGCATATCAACAACCATTTCTCGACAAAGCTACGTTTGAGTGTGCGACAGGCAACATACACACTGCGGATGACCCGCTCACACATACACACACACACACACACACCTACCTAGATTCAATTAGAAGGGTCGTCTCCTTTCTGTTCAGATTAAGCTATTGCTGAATCGGCTGCCTGACGACTCTTATTTAGCTCTACTGCCAAGGATGATTAATGCGTGGCTAACGCTGATTGGCTGCATCGTGAAGGTTCAAGGCAAGTACATTCAGAGGGAAGATCTGAGTGTGATGGAACGTGACTGGCTACGCTTCCGTGCCGGAGCCGTGCAGCCTCCCGCAATCCCACTTGTCCGCACGTTCCCCTGAGAATTTCCCAGGCTGCCGCGGAAAGGCTGAACTCGGTATTTCACTCAGACGGCTTATTAAAATGCTACTTTTCACCCATCGCTGAATGCTTTACACTGATTGCCAATGTCTTCTAGGATAACACTATGGTTCTCTTGGCTCGCTTGTGTTTTTAAAGCACTTCGCAGTGTAGTACTTACTAATTAAATAACGGCACAAGCTTCAGTATATCTTCATTCTCATGTGAGGATGTCATGAACTCCCCAAATCACGCGGGTTTCCCTCTGATTTCCTCACTCAGCCCAAGACCACGCAAGCCAGCTGATATCTCCAAATTGCCCCAAGTGTGAGTGTGAATGTGGCCCTCGATGGATGACATCCCATTCATGGTGGGACAAAACCTAGACTGTGACCGTGTACTGGATTACCGATGGATAGAATGAAATGTAAACCATCCAATCAGCTGAAAATCAACACCAATGTACCACTTAGCACAAATCTTGTACTTTATGTGGTTTATGCGGGTGTTTTAATGAAGCACCTACAGACTTCATCTGTGTACATACTTGAGCTGCCGTCTATAAACGAGAGCAACGTCAACACATTCCACCAGCACTTCATAGCAATGAAACCAAGTGTGCCAGCCTTTCATAAGAACGTGCGTCATGTGACGTCGTCACACCGCGCCCAGCTGACAACGCCAGTGCTCCGCTGACTGGGCTTTCGTTAAAAGACCTTCAACATCAACTGACAGAACGATCTCTGGAGCAGAGCAGCAAAACGCAGTGTCAATTTGCTCAGAAAAGCATGTCGTAGCCAGAAAAATGACTCCTTATTTGACACAGTTAATTATGAGAACGTTCTATCGTATACATGCTCAGAGACAGGCGGCCCTGCCGAGCTAGACCTTAATAACTCCCAATTCATAACTGATCTGACTGATTCTCTTTCTATACAGTGGTAATTAAACAAAATGACTAACCCTTTCAGAATTTGCTGTGTGTGTGAGAGAGAGAGAGAGAGAGAGAGAAAGACCGACCTGCTTTATCCTCAGGATCACTGTGATGCACGCTGGTCATAAAAAACTACGCAAAAGAAGTCTGAAAAAGCCCCCGGTCTGTTTGACGGAATTCACGCTGTACCACCGGTATGCTAAGGTAGGTTTTAATGGTAATGCTGTGACTGCACCGATGTCACATCAGAACTCACCTTTATCTCCACGCATACGTCACTCTCCTCCTGCGAGTGGATGTAGAACTTAACAGTGTTCTTGCGGACATCCTTGATGATCTCCACCAGGCTGCTGAACACCTCGGGCTTCAGTTGGCTGATCAGGCAGCTGATAGAGTTGGGTCCGGAGCCGTGGGCCGGACCTGAGGCGGGTTCCACTGCCGGGGGGACGGGCTCCGGCTTGGCAGCACTTCTGTTTGCTGCAATTACGCCATCGTCGTGCCGGGTCGGCTTGGGCGGGTCCGGATCCGGCTTCTTCGGGACCCTGGGCACTTTCTGGACCCGCGGGGGCACTTCTTGAGAGATCTGAGGTAGACCTTGATGCCGCCGCCGCGGGGGCGAGGTAGTGAGGGGGCTTGGCTGGGAGGAGAGAATGGGGGTGGGGTCTGGCGGAGGAGCAGAGACGGTGGGCAGGAACAGGGACGGTGGAGGTGTGGGGGAAACTGTGAAGGTGGGCTCAGGACCCGAGCCGCACGGAGGGGTACGTGTCCTTCCCTGAGCTGCCTCCGAGTTCATGACGCGCGTCATCTTCTCACACAACGCACTGACGTAGCTCTGCACGGGCACCGGCGGCACATAGTCCGAGACGTACTCAGAGAAAGGCACCATGGCCATCCAGGAACTGGGCCGGTGTGCCAGGGTAGACTGGTCAGGCGTGTAGCGGACGCGCTCCCCACTCAGGAGGCTGTGTATTTCTGTGGAGAACTCGCCCAGCTCCTGGTCAAGGATGTTGTCCAGCCGATGGAAGGCCGCCTTCCGGCCCGGCGACAGGCCCTCTGCCCACTCGTCTCCCACTTCGGCGTCCGCGTGGTCGTCCGCTGCTACCGCCGCCACCGTCTCCGACAGCCCGTTGCGCGTCCCTTCGGCTGGGGCATGGTCAGACCCCAGCTGGGGCTTCGGGACATGGGCTCCCGCTGCATCATCGTCGTCTTCACGTTTTTAGAACAGCAGAGAGAGAAACAGTTTAAGATGGACCAGACTTCAGAGTGAACAGAGAACACAAGACGGTAAGGGAAGGGGTATAAGGGGATAGCCTGCAAAGCGCGCGCGCACGCACACACACACACACACACACACGCACGCACACACACACACACACACACCGCGCGCACACACAAACTTTACAGCAACCTTTTTTGAGCCAGAGACCCTAAAACAAAAACGAATCAGACCTAAAGACCCCTTACCAGGAAGCTGTAATCCCATAACTAAGAACTAATAACCAGCTGGTGTTAACACTTAATACTGATCCCCTGTACCTGCTGTACAGATCCCAACCCCACCCCACAGCATTCTCAGCCGGGTGCACCAGACCAGTGTATAAGCTAACCGATGATCTGGATGCCACCACACCATACCAGAGGTCCGCCATACCCGTGATGGGAATGAGATTCCAGGGGACATGCTCGTCGCCGGGCGGCTCGGAGGCGCGGGGTTGCTGCTCGCCGATGGAGCATGGGCTGAATGCCTCGGGGCTGCCAATGCCGCCGGCCGCGGGCTCCTGCACGGGGATACGGGCACATGGTGAGGCACCGCAACCAAGTTCCATCAACAGATCGACAAAGTCAATCTATCGAATCATCCTCGGCCGTAAACATACACAACTGAAAAAGGATGCCCAGACTGGGACCCCGGTTACCTGCACATCCAGTTCCCCCTCGGCAGTCGCTTGGTTCTGAAGATCAGCGTGGTGCTGGGCAGGCAATCCAAGCCGGGTCAGCAAGTCATACTCGAGGGCCTCCCTGCCATCGTCCCCGGCTGGTCCTCCTCTGCTCCCCGCTGACCTCGCCGCATCCACAGGATCATCCTTCTTCAGGTACGCATCACGGACCCCCATGCTGTTCATCACTGTGGCCAGTTAAAGGTACCTGTGAGCTTCACGAGCTGACACGATGTCCCACAATCCTCCTCTCCACCCGCCCCCTTTACGCTCAACCACGAATCCCGGTGTGGGAAGATTTTCACGTTAAAAATGAGTGTATATTCTGATGTCTCGCTCAAGGTTGTATACAAGGTACAAAAAAAAAGAGAGAGCAAGAGAAAGACACAAACACCGAACAAGAGAGAGACAGACAGACAGAGACAGAGGCACAGTCACGTGAAACTCCTCACCTCTGCTGTGCTCCCCATTGTCCAGGAAGTCAGCCCTCAAGTACTTGACGGCACTTTCGGCGGCCGCCTGCTCCAGCTTCCTCTTGGGGGCACGGGAATCCCAGACGGCCTCCTCGGGCGCATCACGGCCCTCGGCTGCCAGCCGGCCGTCCCCCTCAAAGTTCCTCTTGCACATCTGGATGAGCCTGAGCAGCTCCTTCATCTTCTCGGGGTCGTTGTCGGCGCTGGTGGCCTGCGGCCCGTGGGCGCCATTGGAGCGAGCCGCCACAGCCGCCTGCTTGCCGTCGCTGGGCTGCCCGTCGGAGCCCTCCCAGTCAGACACGGGGCTGTACTCGGGCGGGCAGCGGCCGCTCTCCATCATCTCCTTGGCCTGCTTCACGGGCAGCAGGTAAAAGGACGGCCCGTACAGATAGGCCCGCAGGCAGCGCTCGCGGTTGTGCCCCCGCCAGAGCATTGGCCGCAACTTGTGCACCCCGTCCAGGTTCTGCTGGTACTCCGTCATGTAATAGAGGCGCACCTTCCCTCCGCTACAGCCGCTCAGGTAATCACGGGCCTGGCGCTGCACTCCGGCAGCGAGGTCCGGCGGCGGGTTCAAGCGCACCTTCATCAGAGCATAATGAAGGGCGGGGACGAAGGTGTCCAGCTGGGGCATGACGGGCTCCTTCTGGCCAGAAACCAGCGTGTCCTGGGCTGTGGGCCGCTTTGACTCTGGGTGAGGGAAACGGCCATGAGGACCAGTTCCCCTGCGTACATCTCTGAACGAGAAAAGCGGTCACTCACGGAACTTGGCGACCCCCCGGGGCTCTTGAAAGACGAATAGGGCCTGCAGAGACCTCGTGCGGTCGGCTCGCCGGTCTGTGGGGAGGGCACACAGACTTAGGTTTGCGTGAGAACACAAAAGGGGGGCGTGCGCTGACGGGGGGGCCTCGCGGTGGAGGACGACTGACCTACCGATGGAACTGACCATCTGCGCAGAAGATAGCAGGAAGAGGAAGCCCCTATCCAACAAGGGGTTGACGAGAACCTGGGGAGTGAAAGCCAGTTTTAGGGGCCGTAATTCATATAGAGGTCAACCTTATTAGCCAATGATCTTGTTTTGAATCTAAGTGACAGGGAAGGGAGTACTGTGGGGGGGCAATCAGCTTTCAGTGCCCCTGGCGCCCCGCCCCTGTATACACCCCTGCAGGCTGATGTTTAATTCCAGATAGCGGAGTTCTTATTCAAGAGTGGACAAATCACCATTCTCTCCCTTTCCAGCTTCTGGAGGAGACCTGACAGGCCCGATCCAGGTTTGCCTCTATCCACCACTTCGAACAGGCTGCAGTACATCCCGCTCTTCAACACTGAAACACGGGAAATGGGGGGCGGAGCTTACTCGGCTGGCTTTATTCACACGACAACCACGAAGTCCCCCCCTCCCCCCAAGGTGGTTCAAGGCACCAGCCTCACCTTCTCGCACCCCGCAGTAAGTGTCCAGTGAGAAGAGAATGGCTGGAATCTTCCGCTTCACCTGGTCGAGGTCCATCACCGTGCCGATCTCGAGCTTTTCCGGACTGTTCCGGCAACACCAGACACAGGGAAATACTTCAGCATGGCCGAGCAACAGATTTACAACAACTTTATAACACACGCACTTGATGGACCAGAATATTCCCACATTCTACTGGAGATCAAGGAAAGTCTTCAGTATGGGAAGAAGACAGTATTGAAAACAGCCAAAATGTCTACTACTGGAGCACCAGGAGTGTTTCTCAATAGCTAGAATGCAAGGATCGTATTTGTGGTCTTGGCAAAACCAAAGAAATTCCCTCCCAAGATTCAACTTGGGCCGCAATGAATCATGGGATCGGCCTTGTTTGGCAAGGACGCAACCGAGGCACCCTTATTATTTGAGGCGGGGCAACAACGGCATCCGGGGATTTTTACCATCCTCGGTACTCCTATTCTTGAGTACTGGACTTGGCCTTCAGCGAAGGAAGATGACTTAAAACGGGTACGGAAGAACGTAAATACGGTCAAGTACGCATATTGAAAAACACCCTGGGTCTGGGATGATGCATATCGGTGGAAGAGACTTACAGCTTAAATGGAAGGAAGGGGCACATGTGGGACTGGAGGCAGACGTGGTGGACGGTTTTGCCGCCGTTTAGTAGCTGGCCGCTCCACACCGTATAGCTGCACTTGCCTGCCGCATACAGCAATAAACCCATTGGCACTTTGTAGCAGAATACAGTAAAAGCCCAGAAAAAAAAAAAACATTAAATCTGTACCTTTCGGTCCGTCAGAGACGCCACTGATTGACCTGAGGAGCAAAGACAGACCGTTAGACACACTGGCATCCTGGGTAAAATAGGAGGCTTTTTAAAACAAGCAAACAAACAAACAAACAAAGGAGACACCTGATGGGGGCCATGGGTTTAGGGGGGGGCGTGCCCTCTTTGCCTTTGTAGAGGAAGGACACCACGGCGTACGGACACACATGTCTGGGGCGCGACTTGATTTCGTCAAAGGCGTACTCGTAGAAGTATTGCTGTCGGGAAAGGGCAGGGACAGAGAGATGGGGGGAGTGATTTTAGCATGAGCAGCTTCTCCGGGAGCCAAACGAGGATAAAAGGTGGCCAGACGTTAACTTCCTGGCCGTCGCCTGCATGTCTCGGCCTTTCCTGAGCACACGCCGCCCCGCTACGTACCTGCGTCAACTCAAATGCCCGGTACGACCGCAGAGAGGTGACCTTGGCAGCGTTCTTAGAAACATGACAGTCGAACTTGGGAGTGGGGTCCAAAACATTCTTCGATATATTCTCATATATGCTCTTTACCTTTCCCTGAAGGAAAACAAAGCGTGCTTTAAGAAATCACTTGTTGTCCTTAAATGTCTCTAAAAGACAGAGACTCAAACTCGTCTCAGTTACGGCTATAAAAATGAACAACAAACATGCACGTTGACACTGATAGGTACCTTCATAACTTTAAAAATAATAATCTCTCCAGAGGCACCGGGGTCGAAAGGGTTCATCTGCAACAAGTCTGAGTACTTGGAGAGATAAACTCCTACAAAGACAGGAACAGAGGTGGACAACACAGCAGGGTTAGGGTTACAGCCAGGACAGGACCCTGGCGGAATGACAGCAGCAGTGGCAGTTATCATGGTAAAAAGAGGTTTGAGAGACACAACAAATCACCAGGGTGTATTTATCTGGGCGGGGGAGGGGGAAAGGTCTCAAAAAAAAAAAAAAAAAAACAACCAAAAACAAAAAAACAAGCCAATGACAGTAAGTTAATGTAAACATATGTGCAAATGAACATCGGCTATGCTGTGTATTAACTTTCAACATGACTGAACTATAATAAATGTATAGTAAGTCGGTCTGAGGTCTTCAGCTGCCAGATCCAATATGGCCAATACTTCAGCCTAGGAATACAGACTACATTTTTTTTCATATCCAGAACCAAACACTAATATTAGCATAAACATCCCATAGATACCGACTGAATGAGCTCCCCAAGATGGACAGTGAGTCCCACGATGGGCATGGAAAAAAGATGCACGGACGTTCACCAGGACTAGCCGCACAGTACAGTCCTTACAGAGCAGATGAGCAAGTCACTGCACTCCCACAAGCTCAACAAAAAGGACAGTCTTACTCATCGCCACGGCAGCCACCTTCGGCTAGCTAGTCAGCTGTAACCTATAATCATAACACAATATGTCTGTAATAAATTATCAGAAACTTTTTATGCCTCACATGGTGCCCTGCTTCCATATGCTTCAACACAATCCTAAACCGGACACGCTCCGATAAAAATATTCAAAGCAAAAATAATGGGGACATATACACTATTTTCACCAACCCACTAATAGACGAGCGATTGCTCACTCACGGACAGGATGGCTTTAAAGTAGAGGCGAAGGCCCAGGCCGGCACACTACCCCCCTCCCCCCAGCTGGTGGAGAGAAGCACAGCGCTACGCGGCTAAAGCATTAGCATTACCCATGGCGGGGTTCCCCAGGATGCTGATCCTGCTGTGTCCCACCGTCAGGCCCTTCTCGCAGACGGAGTGCAGCTGAAAGCAGAGGAGAGAACACGGGTTAGAAAGCAGATTTAACACCTTACAAGTCATCCTGCTCTGGTACAAACCCGAGCACACAGCGCTTCACACTTCCCCCATGCTCAGATACATATTCAGTGGATGTAAGGGTGCTACAGAGCCAAAGGGGTTTGGTGTGAGGCTGGTTTTCCACATAGATGGAAGCAAACAAAGCAACACATCAGAGGGCCAATTCACCTGAACCACATGGTTTGGAATTACAGGAGGAAACCCATGCGCACACAGGTGGGCAGAAATGCGACATAACCGTGTAATTCATTCATAAACTAATAAAACATACGTATATGCACACCGCATATACATACATGCAGACATATACATACACGTGTATAATTTAATGACATATATAAGGGTGCTTATGCAAGCATATTTCACATCAGCTGACATCACCAGATATGCTATGTAGGCTGCCCAGTGTGCTAACTGGGGTTTGGAAAAACCGAGCAAAAGCAGGTCAACAGAAAGTCAAGATCAACTTCAAGACAAAATCCCAGGTCTGAGGCAGGCGTGATGCAAAAGATCCGGTTATTTTGAAAAGTTGGGAAGCGCAGATAGTGGAGTCAAAAAGTCAAGAGGTCATTCGGAAGTGTACGGTGACCTTTGGGAAGTACTGAAGTGGTTGGGAATGCTACTGGTACATGAATTTAAACAAAAAAAAAATCTTTAAAAGTTGTCGACTATGTGCAAAATTAATCTTGACCAATCAGTGTAAAACATATGGCTGTGTGACGTGTCACTAAAAGTGTAACCACTTATAACAGTATTAGGCCACTGTATGAGAAATCTAAGCATGCATGCAAAGTGAATAAAACTAATCTAGCATTTGGAGAATCTCCTCCTGCCTCTTTAATAATTGTTTAGTCTAAGCTATTGAGATGCAGTTTTTCCACCACAAGGATCCAACCACAGGTGTGAGTCGATAACATGACCCTTGGAAATCCCACATCCCCACTGTTGTTTATACACTGGCAGTGGCACTGAGATTAATTATAAGACGCTAGGTGTCACCATCAACAACAAAATCACCTTTAATGCTAAAGTCTGCGAGAAGGAAGTAGGTTACTCTCTAAAATGATTAGAAAAATATTCAAAATGACAGCTGTGGGAAAATCTTATCGGCTTAAAGTTGCCAGATGTAACAGTTCTTGTGTTATAAATATAATTATACGCTCGGAGGGATTAGGTGTGTGGGTGGCTGGCTCATCCTCTGGTCAACGGAAGGACCTTGGTGGGTTAGCAAAATTGGATACCCAAACTTGGGAAATTAAGGAATGGGTTCAAAAAGAGCATCATCTGTACTTTATCAAGGCCTTTTTTCTTTAATGAGCACACAATAAATCTAGAAAGAACGAAAGGATGACTGTATAGAAAAGAAGTCATATGGAGCTTTTCTACTGCCACCAGTACCCTAACCAGGCCCCAAGTTGTACTGAGAAATGGTGGTTCTCCATTGCAAATTATGCAAGCCGTACCAGAGCCGCAACTGCACAGACAGGGCCCCGCTTACCAGCAGGACCGAAAGCGTGACTAAACCAAGCTGGGTGCGTCACCAACATCTGACTGGTCGAAATGCACCCAGTGCTTTGCGTTTCGATTATCTGAAGGAAAGAAGCATATATTCTATATATTCATTATTAGTAGTATCGCACATCGCGATATACCGATGCATTCCTGATAACTCGGAGCCTGAACGGAATAGATTCGTAATGCAAATTTGCACACGTGAATGCTAATTCTACTAGTGCTTGATACTAACACAACACGACGATTTTCTCAAACGTGCTAGCGGAAATTAGCGCATAAAAAATAGTGATGTACACCGTGCGAAGAGTAAATAAGCATCTCTTCGATTAAACGTCACTGTTGTTCTCCAAATCCAGCAACGCCTTTACTGAGCTAACCGAGTCTGAGGTGGAAAACCAAGGCAAGCTGGAGCCGAGCTGGAACCGGTCTCTCTTCGCGGTACGGCTCGGTTCCTGTACGCCAGTGGAAAAGCACCAATACAGCAAGCAAATACTACGCCCACAAACAGCAAAGTCCCTATAAGAGAGAAAATGAATTTAAGAGCTTGGCTAAAAGCCCTGAGATATTGCTCTTACACATGTAACCTTGTTATAAAAGTGAATAGCCAATGCATTAAGTAGTTTGGTGGGTGTCCAGAAAAAATATAGGTAATAGCATAGGTGTATAAGATAGGGAGGATCTCCTCTCAATGGTGTGCATCCAGATTGGTTGTCTAAAGTATCGGTGCACCCTTGGCAGAGATGAGGGACAAAGGACTTCAACTTGCCGGATTTGCATTATTATTTTTGCGTGACGGCTTCTCACCAGCTCCCAGAACACACCCATGAGTCACTCCGATGGGTCAACCCACCTTGGCCAGATCTGGCAGAAGGAAGCAATAAGATTCTGACAGCTCCTTGTCCGTTCGCCCATCCTGCTTGAGCTCTCTCCTCTTCTCAATGAACTGCAGATTGAGAAGAAAACATATCGCCACCCTCAAACCTCAACATTACAACACATAAATCACGAGAGGCTCGCAAGCTGTAACTTATTTACAGAAGTGAAACAATCCAAAAAGGCAGAAGGGAAGGGATACGCTACAAATACAGGGTAAAACATTTAAAACAAAAAAAAAAAGAGATTTTATGAAATTCTTCTTACATCCTTCTCCAGCAACTCGCTGTGAACGAGCCGGGCCTTGGTGTAGGAGAAGGTCCCAGCCGAGGTGGTGTCCCGGTAACAGGAAGAGAGAATCTTCACGAGGTCTTCGAACTCACGGGACCCGGTGGCAATGTGCTGGAACAGGGCTGCAGGATAGCAGAATGGGGTCAGTCTGCAGTACTGACACCATGCAGGAAAACAAAGCAGCAAAGTGCACAGGGGGGGGGGGGGGGGGGAATCCAGAGCCAAGTCAGTCACATCATAACCATGTAAACCAGGGGTGGCCAATCTTATCCAGGAAGAGCCGTTGGGTATGCAGGTTTTTGCTGCAACTCTCTAATTATATTACTAATCAGTGGGCTGATTGGCTGAAGAGTCCTGACACCTGAGTTTGAACAGCTGACCTAAAGGTTATCCCAAAAGCTTGGATACCCACTGGCTCTTCGTGGATAAGGTTTCCCAGACCTAAACATCTGTCTGCCTCATAGTTTTAATCCTGCCTGTTATGGTACGCAGCTCCACCACTTAGCGCTTTTATAAATTCAAGCGCTAACAGGCCATTAGTGCAGACGATCAATCTAACACAAACTTATAGATTTTTAAGATGTGGGCAGACGGCTACATGCAAGACAGTAAACAGACCAACTGTATCCCTAAAATGCCAACAAAAAAGGCAGACTTGACTAATGGTGATATTTTTCTACGCCTTTTGTAGAAGTTCAAAAAATGCAAACAATGTGAAGTCAGGGAATACTATTGCTGCAGTCCTGACCAAAAACTTAACGTGGCAAACATGGTAGAAACAAGGATTTGCACTGGTGCATTGTCTGACATTCCATCATCAGCGCTAAAGAGAAAATAATCCATAGAAAAGCATCTGAAACTTGTTCTGCCCCAGGGGCAAACTTTGATGCTTTTAAAGATTAGTCACTAGACATCGTCCAAAAAATAAATCTCTGAGCAAACATCTTTGTAAAAAATGAAATTCATCGACAAAGTCCCTCCCTCTTTCTCAAACAGACAAAAAAATACAGAAGGAAAACTGCACCCACGACAAGTCCTGCAGCGTCCAAAGTCTTATCTTGTCCAGACAACAGGCTGTGGCATCAAAAGGAAACAATGTCGATTACAGTAAGCCTGTGAGCCTGACAGTCAAACAAGGTACAAGGGCAAAAAGCTCTCCTCTTTCTCAGTGCTACAAGAGGTTCATTAAAGTAGTAAAATCAAAAGTCACACAGTTCTAAACAACTCATCCAACATGCCATAGAAAGTGAACTGCTGCTTAAAGGAAATTCATTGGATTTATAAAATTCAAGGAACCACAGCAAAGACACCAAATTCTCCCCAGTAACTGACAACAGCTGTCAGGCCCTCTCAACAATGGCGCCTTTATGCTTATATCTCAGAGAACACGGCACGTCACTATGCTGATCTCTGCTACACACTAGCTAATTTAAGCAATTTATATCGCCAAAAAATCCCCAGGTGTTCCAATCACATCATCAGTCATTTCATTTTGAAAGCAATTAAATCCACAGGGAATAAAAACATATGTGACAAACTAGCACTCTGGGAACTATATCATTATGGTGGAAAACTTTTCTTAACTATTGATTTCATTGTTTTATTCAAGAACTGCACCACCACACCCTAATGACTACAATGATGGTGCTTTTCAATGCACACTCCACACTCATTACCAGACAGGCACCATAGGAAACCACGGTAGGACGGTATGTGACACTCCTACTCACCACATCTCATCCCATTCTCAAGCATGGGGAAATTAACACTGTTGAAATAGCACCAATAATAACAAGAATTTGCATTCAACATATCAGGCTCAGCCCATTCCGGGCAAAAAAGAACTGGCAAACCCAGTCACGTAACGCAATCACTCCCTTGTGTGCCTAGCCTACCAACTTCTCCCGCCAGAAACCAGGATGCTATCGCCATAGTAACTAATACTGTTCCAGGACGACAAGTTACACCGGACACTCCTGTACAAACACCCAACATCACCTGCACAGAGTGTGTCAAAGTTTGAAAAAACACTGCCACATTTAAGTCAGCATCCACGCAGCAGATAACTTAGATTGTTTTTGCTTGGGAAAGGGTGATAATCTTTCATAAACAAGGTCCTCTAAGTATTTTGACATTTAATCACAACATAAGCAATCATTGCCTGCAGTGCCACAATATCAAAAAGAGCATTTTAAAGTTTGCTACTAAAGCAACACATGTTCAGTCTGTGGACAATGTGATCAGCCTGAAAATCAATCATCAAGGGCTTATTTACCGGTTGTCATAAAGTACATCAGAGTTAAATGTGTTATTGAGGACAACGGACCGCCTGGTCTGCATGTCAGAAAGCCAGGTGCTCCAGCACGCCTGAACACCACAGGTCAGGACATAAGCACACATTTCTGAAAACCCTTCTGAAGACAGAGACTTCCTTTAAAAGAAAACGACCATCTGTGCTTTCATCTATGCAGATTGTGAAAAGGCCTGCTCTTCTGTCATTTTAAAAATAAATGCATCTAGAGGGAGACTACAGGGGTAATTAAGGGGGCTCTGGGTACTGCTTAACGTGCTTATAAAAGAGAACACGCAACATTCAAGAGGGAGTCAGAGCAGAGAGACACTTAGTAACTGGCCACATTTACTGAAATAATGCATTTTTGATAAATGAGTGAAATCAAGAGAGCAAAGTTATTGCCAAAGCTCACTCCACTTCCCAGGACAGGAAAGGGTGACCAAACGCTGCAAATGAATGGAAAGTATTGCTGGGTACTCAGAGATGGGTGTGGCCATCCATCCAGGGTTTGATATCTTATGACAAGGCAGCATACGGAGCAAGTAAGTTAAGGGGAAACCATCAGTGCGCAAGTGTTGGGGAGGGTGGCCAGGTGTGAGGGAGAAAGGGAGAGTCGTAAGAGGTAGGATGAGACACCTCATGGACCACCGATAAGGTCGAGCCGGTGCCGGGATAAAACGGTACCATCGTCCTCACGTGGGGGTCTCCTCGGATCCGGCGCATCTCTTCAGCTAAATAACTCACCCCTGACGTGAAAGCTAACTACTCAGGCACACCACCCCGGTGAGGCTCTAATAAAGCACCCAGAGAGGCTGCAGATGCTCCAATCTCCATCCAGGCACCGCGGCTTCCCGCAAACATGCATCGGCCGAGTAATGAGAGCAGGAGAGCCCCCTTTCGGGGACACGGGCAGGCTATTAAACGAGAATGGCCGACCTTTCCTTTCTTTATTCTTCCGCGGGATCTGGAAGTGAAGCCGCGGCGCCTCGTCCGCCGGTCTCTGCAGTGCCGCTGGGGACGCGGTGTTCCTCCGCCGGCCGGTGGGCTCCAGCTCCGGCGCCAGCGCTTCGCTCGCGGCTTGTTCGCCATCTTGGCTGGACGAAACCGCGACTGGCAACAAATGCCTCGGCACATCACAACTTTCGGCGGAGGCGTCCGCCCCGGCGGCCGCTTCGCCGCCTTTGCCCTCTGCTTTTTCCATTATCGACGTTCAGTGGCGGTTCTGTGAACGACGGACGAGCCGCTCGCCGAATCCGCGCTTTTTTATTTCTCTCCGCGGCCGCTGTTTATGGCTAGCCGCTGCTTTCCTGACCGTCTTCTCTCAGCCTGCCTCCGCCATTCTGCTTCTCTGACGTATTCCAGCTTCCTCCCCCTCCGACTCACACCGCCGTCCGACGGAAAGACGTTGTATTTATAATCTCGCTCTTGTGCAGCGCGGTGCCGCTGCGCCTCCCGGAGGCTGTTCGCGGTACCGCTTCAGTCGTCGTCCGCCTCCGCCTGAAACGTCGCTGCTGAGGGTTTCTAATTCTAACATTAAGATATACCTATAATTTAGACGTGAGTCATTTTAATCCAATACTATTAAGAACATTTTAGAAAATTCTGAAATTATTATGAAATGATACGGGGAGGGTTACTAGGCTACACTGAGTAGACTACTTCTCGATTGACTAAAATGTACAAAACTAAAAAGTGTATAACTGTCTGCAAACGATCGAGGGACAATGTTTTCACAAACGAGACATTGATAATGTGGAGCCTATTCATTTAGTTTTGCATTGTATTAAAATTTTCAGTCTAGGTGCTAAATATTTATGAGAATTACACCCACTTCAATAACTATTCTGTGATATTTAAGGAAATTGAATTACTGCCAGGAATCCGCTTTTTTTCACTCATTCAGGGAGAAAGGAGTGTCTTAATGCCAGTAAACATGTACACTTTGCAAATTAAAACTGGATGAGTGATATCCTTCTCTATCTTCTAAATTTGATTTGTGCCGTATTATTGGCGGCATATTGTGATTAGTTGTGATTCAGTCAATCGTGTTTAGTGAATATATCCAACACATTCACTTTGCTTCACTATTCAGCTATATACCGCATATCTATATTATATATTTATTATATATTTACATATAGCACGCGTGGAGAAAGCGCACATTTTCCTTGTATATGTACAATGACACTAAACGATATTCAATTCTATATGAATTTTACTTTTTCACTGGTTGTTTCCTTCACCTGGAATGGAAGGCTTTCAGAGGAAATGATACGTATGAAGCTTTACCCCTAAATACGTACGTTAGGGTGTCTTGTTTAGGCACCATATTTCCTCACAATGAATTAACGAAGGCGGGGAGACGAACAGCGGGGTTTGAAACAGAGATCCTTTGTCAACACGAGGTGACAGACTCTCTTGAGGAGGCTGTAAAGCCAAAGCGAGGGACTGTCTCCTGGGATAAGTGACTAGTGTGCGCAGCGCTAGGGCTCAGTTACCTTGAGTTGCATCAGAAACGTTAGGGATGTTTTCAGCATAACTGCCCCAGGTGAGCGTTTTGCAAACAGCTAAGGTTCAGCTGCCGAGGCAACCTCTATCCATTCTATATTCTAATACGAGATCGTATACACCGTAACAGCAGAACTGGCCTTGTTCATATACGCTCCCCATCCAATACTGTCTGATTGTGAATGAAGTCGTGTGCTGTATATTTGTAGGGATATTGCATTCCATTTGAAATGCTGCCTTATTGTTTGAGTAAAAGCTCACTAGCTCACCATCACCTCAGGTTCGTCCTCTTCAATCACCCTCCAAGAAACTTTTTTTCGCAGATGTTCTCTCTGATCAGTTCTCCTCTCTGTTCACCTTATCCAAAGCGCTCGTGTTTTTTTTTATACACGAAACAGCTTGTCTTACAAACGACTGCTATTTTGAAACACCAGAGATTCCTGTCAAAACTCTAAAAATAATTATTCTGTTGGAGGAAAAGAAGCCTCTTTTGCTTGGAAAGATCTGAGTGCTCGAATTGAAGCTTTGTTTTGCTATTTTCCCATGTCTGGGTTTTGTGGACTTAAGACAAAATACTAAAAGATGAAATAATTCAAAGACTAACAGTAAAATATGGACCCTACTTTTCATGCATAATAGAGAAATTGTGGAAGAGCAGATTTTAACACTATTCTAATTTCAAGAACAATTATCAAGTCCAATTAGGCTATCAGTACTGGGAGCCTCAGAACCAGTGTGATTTATTTAAATTAAAAAGGCCATAATTGCTTTTCACATGCGCGTCCTACACACCATTTTAAATACTATACAATTCAAATAAAAAAATTAAAATTTACTGGGGCATTAAAACATTGCGTCTTTAAGTGTTAGATTTTAATTATACTAATCGGTAACTTTAGTGAATACATATAAATGAACAGTTTCCCGCCAATGATTAGTTTTCCATCACTGCACATACTGTACAAACATATATGAAATGTTTGCTTCACCCGCTCATGTACGAAGGCTAACTGTCATCACCCCGACATCAGTGTGTTGTGGGTATGATGAGAGGCTGCGAGGCTCATGCACCCACATAAATAATGAAATAACATCTGCCGCTCCCTGTGGCGCTCATTAAAGTCGCCTCGACATTATCACGCCCCGGGGACTTGTATGTGCCGACTTCAGAAGGACAAAACACACAAACATGCTGACGAGCATAGTGAAGTGAGATACGGCGAAGGAAAGCGGAGGCGGAGTGTCTGGCAGGAACCATCCGCATGTCTTCGAATTCACAAGTTACCAAAAACTGTCATCTGCTGTGATTCATTATGTCACGCATGCTTCTCTGTTATCCTCTTATCTCATTTAAAATGATTGCCAGGATGCCAGCTCTCACGCATCTGGCGTGACATTCAGGCTTTCTGACTCACACTCACGCAAGCAATCTTACGTATCTACGAATCTATATTATTCCATTATAAACCAAAGATCAGCTACCTTGAAATGGTTGGTGTAGCTGACAAACCCTGCAGACTATTACAGGTTAATCAAACTGTTGCATACATGTAAATACGGGTGCAGACTTGTTACGCCAGCCAGCCAACTCAAGTTGGCACCCCTGTGATAGGCCTGTGTAACACATATTCGTAACAATAATTTGAACCACTCAATAAACGCATTTTTATTTTGTCATAAATAACAGAAAACATCCCCTTTTCCCCTGTGAATGCCATCGCATCACTGCAAGTCCAGTTCAACATCTGATGCAAATTAACATCAGTAGATGCGATGCTGCTTATTATATAAAAACAAACTCAACTTTTCATAAAGTCAATGAATGTTTCATAGGCACGTATGCACAATCATGCCAGCGTCGCTTGGCATCTCGACCTTAAAACCCGAGGACAGAAGGATCACCACGGTAACGTCTCGGAGAGCAAACTACCTCAAACGTTGTGCTAAACAGTTTTATTTGGAAGCACGTGGGTAAAACAGCTTTTACGAGGTAACAGCGACTTCGGCCCAATTTCTGGGCTGACAGCATGCGCCTGCTTTAGCATAAGGGAGGTCAGGTAACGTTCCCAAGTAGTGTTAAGTAGCCTACTTGGCTATTTATATAATATATGTGAAAAGAGGCCATGTTGCGACGCAGATCGATGCCCAGATTCTTTTTCTACTGTGGTGTTACTCTATATATACTGTATAGCCTGCTGCATGTGGGATGGCATCAGCCCTTCGGGCTTACAAGATGGGGGTA
Organism: Brienomyrus brachyistius; assembly: GCF_023856365.1. Taxonomy (NCBI): domain Eukaryota; kingdom Metazoa; phylum Chordata; class Actinopteri; order Osteoglossiformes; family Mormyridae; genus Brienomyrus; species Brienomyrus brachyistius. The sequence goes on from NC_064540.1 coordinate 4,700,999, forward strand.
AGGCAGCCCACACACCTACGAACAAAAAAGTCTCAGAGCTGCGCTGGAAAACAGGACAAACGGTGCAGAAAATGAAGGAGATGAGAGATAGGCACGCTCCTTACAATTACTTACACTACTTCAAAATGCCATCAGCGCTTGTGAGCCCATATAACGGAGACACACTTTATTAAAACCATTCAGGCATTTTAAATAATTCAGTGCTACAAGATAAATTAACCGTTACAGCATTTACATAAGAAATCATATTTTGGAAAGGTGAAGGAGAGTGGAACAGTGGTCTATTTAACCCTTAAACTCAGCTTATCAGTCATGGCTATCCATTGTCAACGATCATATCTGTAACTAGACCCCTGTTTTTTTTTTTGTCGCAAATTCATTTCCGAGGATGTGTTCTAAAGGTGTCTGCTATATTTAGAGAATGCCTAAAAGAGTAGCTGCACGAGTGATTGGGTAAAGGGTTCACCTGGACAAAAACAATGAAGAAGAAACTATGGACAAATCAGTGAGGATTAAGTTAAACTACCATGCATGAATCTGACACATCTGACAGTTCTGGAGATGATAAAGTGGTACAACCACCTACCCAGATGGTCCAGCCACCTCCTCTGTGTGGTACCAGTGTAGTAGGCCTACAGTATATCTGCAAAAAATAAATGCATACAAGTATGGTATGCAGACTCTCCACAATTTTCTCAGGTTAGAACTTGCCTCATAAGACATTACACGAGCATCTGCCCAGTGGCAGTGGATGGCAAAACTGCTGATCGATGCAGCAACTGTGCTCAACCATGTTACATTGTCTGTGCAATGCTCATATTGTGTGTTAGAGCAGGGGAATTGTTGCTGTGTTGTTGTTAGTGTAAATCTCTCATGACAGACATGAACATTATATGTTACATAGGCCGATGTAAACATTTCTTTTATTACAGTTTTTTAATAGAATAGTGTTACCTGTCACTAATTAGTGGGGCCTGATATGAAAGTAGTGAGCCAACTGTATACAAATCAAGCTGGTTTAATTTGCTGCAGGCGGCATTAAAGGGCTTCATTGGTTGGGAAGCAGCATCCCCTGCACCATAGGCAATGTCTGTGCTGTGATTTGTCACATTTTCTCCCTTAAGTCCCATGATCAAATAGTAAATACAGTTAAGGTGAACTGATTCTTCAGCGTTAACTGTACTGTTTGATTGCTTGGCTTCCACGGGCCTATATCATGAAGCTGGTTTAACAAAGCCAGGCTTCAAGAGATAAGTTCCAGCGTGACTACACCAAACAAAGCCAATTGGTTATGTCAGTCAGTGAATGTAAGTGTGTCTCGTTCTTGTGAGGTGCCGAATGCAGTATTCCCCTACTGTGGTCTGTTTGTAATTTTGTACCCCCCCCCCCAATGGGTTTTGATGTGTGTACTGGTGACTTTCGCTCTCCGTTGGGCTGCTGGTATCCTCTAGCAGTTGCACACAATGACGTGTTATCTGTCATTTGTGCTTCTGGCTGTTTCCTAAGCATGTCTCATTGTGCATTCAGAAGTACAATGACAGTGAAGAGCAGCAGCATGGTTGTTCAGTGCTTTGGACTGTTGCCTCACACTTCTCTTCTAGAACCAGGGTTTGAGTCTTCAACAAGGTTTCAGTGTAGCTTTGATTATTCTCCCTGTGCGATTGTTGGGTACCTCTTTCCGCTACACAGTTAGACTCATTATATCATTCCAGTGTAACACTGCTCAGTGTATGAAATCTTTGTCCGGTCAATTTTAATATTAAACATTTGTCTATATTGTTTATAAGTGAGACATTCAAAATCTGTTCAAAATGTTATATTTTTGTTTTAAAAAGCGAAAAACATTGCAGGTCTATCAGATATATGAATCCCAGGCACTCAACACCCGGCAGCACCAACTGAACATGTCGAAGCAGCAGGTCGGCAGCAAGTGCAGAACGTGCAACAAACATCAGCCATGTTGTGTCTGGCATCCACCAAGTACATGAAGCAACACGAAGTGGTCAGCCATCTGCGCTGGTTGATCTGCGGTGGGCTAGATGGACAAGTGCGTCAAAAAATGATACAGACGACTGCAACTGTCATCAGCATCAGTGACACAGCCGCCATGTGGGATATAGCAGTACTGCCCAATCGAACAATTTCAGAAAACCATCCATGTTTAGTGACCGACTTCAAAGAGGAGAAGCAATGCCTGCTGATTGATGTAACAACCCCAGCTCATAAGATCCTGCTCAAATATGCCGAAAAACTGCATAGATACAAAGATCCAGAGATCACGATTAGCGGGATGTGGGGCACAGAGACAAGAGTTGTGTCAGTAGTGACTGGAGCTCCAGGCACTATCAAGAACGGATTCAACGGGAACCTTCGAAAGCTACTTGGTCGCCGCGCAACACAAGGAGTACAGAAGATCACGCTGGTGGGAGGGGCTCACATCCTCTGCAAAGTACAGCTAATTACCTTAGGTCCCTGGTTGGGACACAAACTACCCAGTGGCCACCAGCAAAAGCAGAGAGTAAGAATAATGAATCATTATAGGCTACAGACACCTGGGTGCAGATATCATCTGCCTACTATATACACCTGAGTGCAAATAGTTACATTGGACAGATAAAGGACAGATGATCCACACTGCGGATCACAAAAATGGAAAGAAAGGACCACAAGGGGTCAAAAACAAAATAGGTAAATAACAAAAAGGAGCAATACATGAACAACCGTAGCAAAGTAGCAACAAACACAGGACAACAACAGCTACGCACACACAATGAACAGTTCAAGAGTAAACAAAGGGCAGGTACTTACAGTAGATACACAGATAATCAAATTCAACAAGAAACAAGTGGGAACAGTTCACAGTTCACAATGACTAGAGACTAAGAACATACAGGAACAGGTGTGAGCATCCAGGGATCAACAACAAGTATAATTAAACATTGCTATAAACAGTGAAATGCAGAAAAACACCACCACAGGATTAACCCAAGAGGGAGCAAAGTAAGGCCATTAATCATGGTTGAGTTTGGCCTCAAACCAACCTCAAACTCACAACAAGAAGGGGAACCTGGATACATAGCTGTCTGCTCAGCTCATTAAGCCATACGGCATCCTAGTAACCAGAACAAACACATGAGGACAACACTAAAACCTAGGGGCAACAAGAAGCAGGTATTGGTCAATTCACAAATCACAGATGACTTAAACACTAGGCAAGGGGTGACTAGCAACACAGATCACACTGGAAAGGAAAGGGCAGGATCCTGACATGAACACATATTTCCAAATATGTGCCTTATACATAAATATATGTAGTGTCGCCATTTTTTAAAGTATTTTAATATACGGTATGGCTAAAATATATTTCACATATATGTCAAAGATATATTTGGATATATAGTACCAGGCAAAAGTTTGGACACACCTACCCATAGAAAGCTTTATTTATACTATTCTCTACATTTCAAAATAAAGATATCAAACTATAAAATAATATACATGGAATTTGAGCAAGAGCCTTAACCCAAATTGTTGCAGGGACTGGCTGACTCTACTGACTCCTCTATGCCAATTGCATGAGTATCAAGCATATTAAAAATAATATATGATTGTGGTTAAATATGGTTTAACCCATCATATCATCACTTTATACGTGTTACTACGATACGAAGAGAAGTTTCTTAACATTTTGCATACAAAAGTTCCGCGCCTTACCTGTCCCGTCTAAACACTGACAAATTCTTTGAACACCAGTATAAGTGAATTAGGGTTTCTGCAGTGAAACAACGTCTCCATGGTAAGAAGGACAAGTAATGTAAAACTGCGGGGACAGTGAATTTGAATGCTGACTGCAAGAGATTTTCTTATAAACAAATCTGGCCACTCAGCAGTTATTTTTAAAATAATTTTATATGCTATTCCTGCAAGCTGTTATAATAAATTGTTTTTTGAAAGATTTCTTCAGTTGCATAGTATCACGATCTTCCTCAAGACGTCCCCAAAAAGTTGTTCAGGGAAGATCGTCTGGCTGCCCCTTGTGTGTGTACTCTGGTCAGCTCATGGAACATAAAGAAATAGACCTACTGCAAATCATATATATATATATATATATATATATATATATATATATATATATATATATATATATATATATATATATATATATATATATATATATTTCACACACACACACAGACACACTATATTGCCAAAAGTATTGGGACACCTGTCTTTACACACACATGAACTTTATTGACATCCTATTCTTAATACATATGATTTAATATGGAGTTGGCTTATCATTTTGCAGCTATAACAGCTTCAACTCTTCTGGGAAGACTGTACCGTTCTCCAGGCAACCGCCAAACCCAGACTTGTCCATTGGATTTCCAGACAGAGAAGCGTGATTTGTCACTCCAGAGAACACGTCTCCACTGCTGTAGAGTCCAGTGGCGACGTGCTTTACACCACTGCATCCGACGCTTTGCATTGCAGTTGGTGATGTAAGGATTGGATGCAGCTACTCAGCTATGGAAACCCATTCCATGAAGTTCTCTACACACTGTTCTTGAGCCAATCTGAAGGCTACACGAAGTTTGGAGGTCTGTAGCTATTGACTCTGCAGACAGTTGGTGACTTCTGCACACTGTGCCCCCCAGCATGCGTTGTCCCCTCTCTGTGATTTTACATGGCCTACCACTTCATGGCGGAGTTGCTGTTGTTCCCAACTGCTTCCACTTTGTTATAATGTTATAATACCACTAACTAGTAGCAAAGAAATTCCATGAATGAACTCATTGCACGGGTAGAATCCTATCATGGTACCACGCTTGAACTCACCTCTCCTGAGGACGACCCATTTGTAACTGTCGCTAAGACGGTTATTTTATAATCACCTTTTGCTGGTTTGATTTAATATAGAATGTATACTGTGTTAAATTTATGTTAGTGCCCTCTGCTGACTATTTAATTGATCCGTGTTAACCCTTGAATACATGGTCAGGTGATGGAATTGGGTAGGAGTAAATGCATGCTGGGAGATTCATAGAGTCGACTTGTGGTTTGTCGGCTTGTCACTGCAGGATCTGTAATAACTCCTAAGCATTTGGTCAGAAGGCGCACACGATAATTTCTATTTATTGCATTTACTTGTTGTCTTGTATTGAAAAGTTGTTTGGAATTGCGGTGATGTATGAGCTGCTGTTTAGCGGTAATAACATGGATCTTTTAGAATGTCTTGTAAGATTAAATGCAATGCAAGGATTTAATAATGTTTATTTTATAGTTTTTCATGGTGTTTAGAAGAATAAAGACGGAACAAAACTTCAACATCAGTCGGGCGTATGTTTTCTGTACCAACTTTGGGAGCTGTTATACCATTCTTTTGCAAATGTTTGTAGAAGCAGTCTGCATGCCTCGGTGCTTTATTTTATACACCTGTGGCTATGGAAGTGATTGGAACACCTGAATTCAATGATTTGGAGGGGTGTCCCAATACTTTTGGCAACACTGTGTGTGTGTGTGTGTGTATATATATATATATATATATATATAAGCTGTCATAATAAATTGTTTTTGGAGGACTTCTTCCTTATTCATAGTTACACGGTTGTCCTATGCTCCTATGGACAGCCTCAGAACGCATCTAAAAAGGGAACGTGATGCGGGCTGGTTCCCTTGTTTCAATACCCCCACCCCCACCAGAAAAAAAAAAAACACTGCACACACCTTTCTCCCTCTTAATATTCATTGGGATTTGCCTCTCGCCCACTCCCACATAAATTTACATTTGTGTCAAGAACCAGAACCAACGTTTTTCTCAAGAATATCCGCATAAATTATACACAAAATTCAACTAAGAATAAGGAAGCTTCTTAAAACGCATACATCGTTTACATTTGCCAAGGCGTTTTCCGTATCCTGTTGCTTTCGTGCTGGTTGTCTTACATTAGGTATTCTTTATGTTTTATGTGGCCACCTACTGAAGCCGGTATATCTTAAACTGTTGTGCGACAAATACAACATATGCTCACTAGAGGGCAGTATCTGATTTATGATTAATATACATGTTACAGTAGCTAATGGTCCTGGCAGGCCTCTGTATGTGAAGGTTTCACCAAATGGAAAACTTTTAATTATTTTTATTATTTACCTTTATTTTACCAGGAAGTGCCATTGACATTAAAATGTCTTTTACGGGAGACACCCGGCCAAGGTAGCTGCAGTGCAAATTTACAGTAAAATACAACGTTAATGACCTCGGTACTGAGGCAGTATGCCGTGTTGAATTAATTGCCATATTAAATTAAACATTATAGACGACATAAGCGACTGCATTGGGCGCCGGCTTCTGAGGTGGCGCCGAGTCAGACAGTAGTGACCCTTGAAGTACTCACGCCCTCTACAGTGCAGACACAGAACAGTTACTCGATGGGGGGGGGGGGGTGGCAGGTTTTGAGAGGATGCTGACTTCCACGCAAAAAAAATGCTTTGTCTCGGGGGTGTCGTCAGGACATTGGCGGAGGGAGTGGTGCCAAGGATGCTGTTAGGTTAGCAGGATGGGACCAAAAAAATAGTGAAGTTGCGACAAGAAGACGACCGACGTTTTCAAGCAAGGTACAACAGCTTTCAGGGGCTCGATATAGCGAGGAAATAAGAAGAAGCAGAGAGGCGTACTGAAATGTACAATAAGTACAGTCCGTCTAACTACTACGCAACTAATGCATTCTTGGAAAAACCTCACGTCCACTAAAACTGCATAATAAAACACATATTTAGAGGGGAAAATATGGTTAGGGGAATGCGAAAACTCCAAAATTCAGTAACTTATGGCAAATGAAAATAATTAAAAGTGATACCAGTAATTATCCATCCACTTATCCTGGTCGGGGTCGTCGGAGTCTATGGGCGCAAGGCAGAGAACAGCCCAGGATGGGGCGCCAACCCATCGCAGGGCACACTCATACCCCATTCACTCACATACGCACATCCATGCGTTATTTGGTAATTCCCATTAGCCTCAGCATGTTTTTGGACTGTGAGGGGAAACTAGAGTACCCACAGGAAACCCCACAATGACACGGGAGAACATGCAGACTTATAGGTATTATAAAGAAGAAATAATACATTAATAAAGTACATCATAAACAACTCCTTTGGGTCTCCTCTGGGTCTGCCTAGTAACCGCTTTAAGCCAACATGATCTTACAACTTGTCGATCGCTGAGAGTTGCGAGTACTGATAGTGAAAACAATGCTCCATGAACCATTTGTTGTATTTTTTGACTCCACCAGATGGTGCTCTTTGGTTGCTTGTTGTTGAACAGAGAGCACCATCGCATGGGGCCAGAAAATACAGCAAATGGCTCATGAAGTGTTTGGAGCAGTGATGGCAGAATTGACGCTCTATGAACCATTTGTATATTGCTTTGGATAGAAGTGTCTGCTGTACTTAATTGATATTTTTATTGATCCCTCAGCTTGCTTTCTGTAGGTAAGAACAAGCTGGCTGTGAAGGGCAGCCACTAGTTGCAACCCCCTGGGAGCTGAGGATTAAGGGCTTCAGTTAAGGAGCGGCAACCGTGTCAAGGCCAGGATAAAACTGGTGACCTTTTGATCACAAGCACAGAGCCACAGCCCAGTGAGTCACACGCTGCCTCCCATTAACGGTGAAGGTAGTGACTCTCAATTCATTTAACTCAAGATGCATAAAACATGCCAGTACATCAAAGGATTAGAACAAAATGGATGCATTCCTGTTAAACCTAATTTTTCTCTTCTTATAATTCTGCGTAGATTTAAAAGTGCAGACATGAAGATGGGGTCGAGATGGAAAGGATCAGCTTTTGAAAGCAGTGGCAGGGAAAAGCCAGATGAGATGACATCAGAGAATTACTTCGAGAGTTGCCCCTTGCAGGCGCCATCAGGTAGACGACAGGCAAATAATCACTGGGATTGACATTCAGAGTTCATGTCCTTTATTTGGTTATGATTCTGCTCCGATTTACAGCACCTTTCCACACCCTCACCAACACACCATTTCTAAACACAATCACGTCTCCTTCATACTGTAGTGCTTTCATATAAGTCTCTTTCTCTCCATATAATAATTCAAACATATACATACATTTAACATTATTTGTGGGAAACCTATCGATTTTGATAATTCCCTATTTCTCATATAATCCTCTTACGGTGAAGTCCTGCGCCATCATACCACATTCTGGCTTAACCAAAACGAGGAAGGGGGAAAAAGTCTATTTTTGGGAAGGGACACTATAAATAAAAGCCAAAAGAAAAATTTTATACATTTCTTTAAAAAACAAAATACAATAAAAGGCATACATTTTGAATAAATTCGCAGGATGCGTTACACAGTCAATGACTCTAAACAAGATTAAGAACATTAAACCAAACCAGTAAACACGTTTTTTTTTTTTCTTTCCTTTTTTTCGGCAGTGGTTGAGCAGTCCCTGTAGCTTTGGCTAAGACTTTAGCGCACTGAACATGAGGACCAAGTGACCGAACACACCAGGCCTGCTGTTTATTTACACGGTAACAATACTTTCATTTTCCTTCAGACAGCCATGCGAGTTCAGCTGCTGCAGACCCTCCGCCACTTCACTCCGGAAACGGAACGGTGTAGGACGACGGGGCGCGGCGACAGCGCTATGATCCATGCCGACGTTGCCGTAGCCTTGCTCGTGATGCCCAAAGACCTTTGAAAACTCAGCAGATTCCCTGTTGGTCTCCTTGCCTCCACCCAAGTCAGCATTGCAGCTTTACCTTTGGCTTACTCTAGACTGTCTTCGACATTCTGCTGGTCATTTTTAATCGGCATTCTGGCTGCAAACATGTTCTACTTCCTGCATAATTATATACATATTCAAATACATCTGCATCTTCATCCCCTTGAAAGGCCACAGTAGTATTGCAGAGAGGAAAAGGAGAGATGCAAGTGACCTTGGATCATTCAGACACCCCCCCCTCCAGAAAACAAAAGAACACCTGTCCAGTGGGCATGCTGTAAAAGTGACTGTGGGACAATGGTTCATCAGACTCTCTTGAAGACCCTACTCACAGGGTCCTTTCCCTCCCCAAGGGCCTCAGCACAGGCTAAGATCGAGACATAGCTACCATACACACACTATACACCGTCACCTTCAAGGAGAAAAAAAAAAAAAAAGATTGGCAATAAGAAGTGCTTCTCATAGTCCGCGGTCCCATCTGGTCCAGGGAAGGATCTCCGTAATTCAATACTGCACAGGTTAGATTTGTTATTGGACACAGAGGTGTCACTGGGGTCAGAGGTCACACCTCCAGGGACCTGCCGGCCAAGTTCGAGTGTTCCATGTGCAGGCACTCAGCACTGGCCTCGCTGGTGTCCATGCTGCAGTCCGAGACATCGCTATCGCTACGGTCCATATGCTCCGAGCTAGAGGTAGCCTGTTCTGAAAGCGGGTTCCCTGGGTAACTGGCCCCGCAGCTGGCCGCCACTGCCTCCTTGGCCTGTCGGATGCAGTTGAGCCACTGCTGCTTGTTGAAGGAGTCGCTGGCTTGGAAGGAGTATGACTGGAGCTGCCCTCGGCTGCGGAACGTCACTCGGAAGAAGTTCTTGGCTGGAAAGAACAGAGGACCACGTCAGCACTATGTAGGGACTGTCCACTAATTGGATCTCTTTGGGAAAAGGGAATTTCCATAACTCAATGAGAGACCTAAACAAATTCACACCTGCCATCATTCATAATCTCTCAAGTATGGATACAGAGAGGATCCGAGAGATTAGTTTACCATCACTATGTAAAGAAGCCCTGATTGGATTTACTCATGGATGTGGTCCAAGGGCAAGTGACCAGTGGCACTTTTAGATCTTTCAGGGTTAACTTAAAACCCCGAAGACCAGCAGCAAAAAGGACCCAAGAATTCCTGCAATCCCTACTGCATTCCCAAGTATGATTGACACAGAACAAAACAAAACCTTCTCAAGTTCATGCAAGTGCCATTTTATTTTGGCACTTCGACAAATTGTACTAACATCTCACTGTGTAGTAACACGCATGTCAAGCAGTGCTGAAGGGACTTACTACACTTGTGCTATTAGCTTGTGTGCGTGTTTTAATGGATTCTGGATTAACCCTATTACTGCTAGGGCTTCCCAACCAACGGTGCATGTTATTCAGGGCAAATACAGCATTAATTTGATGAAAGCGCTTTCCATGCATACGCAAACATAAATCCCTCACAGGAATCATCACGCAGCCATGTTTGTGCCTACTCACTCCTCTCGTTGTTGCTGAAGGCTCCACGGATGGATCCCCCGAGGCGGATCTCGCCATCCTGGAGGTCCTCCCACTCCAGGTCCCGCACTGGGATTGGCTGCCGGTATAGCTGATAGCAGAGCTGCTCGTTGAGTGTGACGGTGCGCGTGATCACCAGGACGTCCTGGAACAGGAACACGTGCAGCTTCTGCGGGATAGGATCAGGAAGACGCGAGGTTATAAATGAGCCTGGAATCTGGAGTCCTACAGCTGGATAAAATCCCTTCATAGCGCTAGTCCAATTATTACACTTAGTAGCTTAACTGACACGTTAAACTAATACAACTTAGGTTTTAACCCATATGACAATTGTACTTAAGTAATGCAGGTTAAGTACTTGGCACGACAGATCACAACCCAGGCTTTAAAGAGTCCATTTAACAGCCATGCTACCTGCCTGCCATGAGGTTAAAATAAGACTCTGGCAGCAGATTGACACAGAGGAGGCAATAACAGAAAACGAGATCGGTCTCTCTGTCCAATTCATAATGTAAATGTTTCTGCTGAACTTGAGAGTTGTTTAAATTATTTTAGTCCCAGATATGACGTAAACAGAATAACTTCCAATAAAGAGTGAGGTTTGGCTGGGTCAGGAGAGAAGGACATTTTATGAGTGTCGTGTTCATGCTACAGACAGACACCCACAGCTTTGAGTTGGAAAGGGCCAATAAGAAGCTTCTGAGTATACACGAAACCCTGACAGGGCAGGTATTTTTCTGGAGTGCACTGTAATCGCTGAACATGTGTGGGCAAATTTTGTAGTGTGTGGTCGGGGTGGGACTGGGGGAGAGTGGGACCTCAAGGACAGGCAGAGGATTTGGTGTAGCTACAGAGTGGCCGGATCAAAGGGATCCTCATCTTCCTTTCCTTTAATCTTCAGTTCCCAGTGGTGGGGGGGGAGATTCTTTAAGCATCAAAGACAATATACACACCAATAGCCAATGGGGGGGGGGGTGTACGGGGGTGGTGATGGTACTGATGTCAGAAAAGCGTTGTGTCGCTTTGAAAATTTCCTGTAAATTATCGTCCTGATGTATGAAACAGTAACATAAACCATTTCCAGTGGTCACTCTGCTGTGATGTGTAATTAGAGACCTTTCGCCTTCTGTCAAGCGAGTTCCCGTAATTAAAGACATGCGTTGACAGGGCAGTGCCCCCGCATTGCGTAACTCCGCAAGTTGAGCCACGGAGACCTGCCAGTTCCACTGAGTGAAGCTGAAGACTCCTCCTCATATGAGTAAATAAGGATTCCCAAAACACATGAACATACAAGAACTAATGAACTTCCTCATATACCTAGGCAGTTACACAAGCTCTTGATTCCTGCGACCTCGAGGATGCCACTATAACAGTGTTTCCGAAGCCGGTCCTCAGGGACCCACAAACGGTCTGTTTTTGCTCCCTACCAGCTCCCTACAGGAGCAAAAACATGGACTGGGAAACACTGCACTATAACATCAGACTCGTTAGGGTATGGCTTTGCATGAGACTGTCACCTAGAACAGCAGCAATCAGAATCTCATTTACAGGAAGATTGCTTGAAAGGAAACTTAGCAGAGATGTCACCGGTTCTATCTGACTTTACGTGGAAAGGGAAATGTGCCAAGAACCTCAAAAGTACTACTTTCATAGGTGACTAAAGTTGAACTACCCCTTTCGTGTAGCTGAAACTTCCAAGACACACTGAGGTTTTACAGTTCTCGTTTCAAAACACACCAAAACGAACCTGTGGGGGGAGTGGGAATGGTGTACATGTGTACAGCATGGGTCATAGTGTGGAGCACCACACCGAAAATATTTTATTGGAGAGGAGGAGGGAGACGTATTGTAATCCACCCTGTTCAAAACAGTCAACAGGAGGCACGCACCAGAAGTATGTAAAGAACAGTAAATCTGAAGGACCAGATTCGGAATGAGAGAAGCTAAATGAGGAATGCCAGATTTTTCTGTCATGACTGAGGGATGATGTCGGGCTTTTGGCTTTCGCCTGGTGCGCATAGGGCGGTCTGCATGCATGAGTAAGTGGTGCACGTACACATCACCACCAAGGACTGCAACGGTGGTTTACGGGCTAACTTAAGATGTGCAACACGTTTTCCCCCTTTACAGCAATCATGATGCAAATGCCAGATTAACTGTGCATATTACCCCACAGTACATATCAGTACATGTCTTTTCCATTAGCTTCAGGGAACAGTAAAGCGCAAAACACTCACCGCCCCCCGGTTGTTCTTCAGCTCTCCGTGACAACTGAGCACCCGGGACTCGTCGATCAGCACGTGCCGCTGGCTGTCCTCCAGGTACATCAGGCGCTCCTTGTAGTAGCGACACTCCGACTCGCCAGTCTGCGCGTTGATCTCGGCCACGATCCCCTGGATCATGTTAATCTGAGAGGAAAGGATGCAAGATTCAGCATGACGTTTGGAAAAAGAAAAAAAAGGAGGTGCTCCTTTCACACCAGAATGGCTGATCCGATTTCTATTACACTGGTGTTTTCTGGTGTTTTGGTGATGTAGGCTCCTACGGTCCCTGTGGAAACCTCAAACTACCATAATCAGACTGATTTCAGAGAGATATCAGTCCTGGAAGCTGATGCGAGGGCAGGGCTATGGCCTGTCCCAAACGTGGCCATTTCAGCCCAACCACACTTGGACGTAGCCTGTAGAACCTCCCTTTGAGGCCTCTGCTCACAGCTGAATACTACCGCATCCGCCGGCAAAATGCCAGCATGGCTCCATGTCCTGAATTTTCACATCCATTTTTAACAAACGGAAGATTCAATCGAGCAGCTTGCACATGCCAGAGGTCCGTGGACTGAACTGCTAACCCTGCCTGCCGCTCTGGCTTTCCCAGGGCCACTTACCGCCTCATCCAGCAGCTGGTGGTCGGGGTGATCGTTGGGCGTATGCTTGACTATCTCACGCAGTAGCAATGGGTACTTGACCAGCCTGCTGCGCGGGATGTCCAGGAAGTTCCAGAGGTCCAGCTTGCGGCTGAAGGGCGACTCCAGGCAGCGCTGCAGGAAGTCGTGGACCCGGCGATCTTGCTTCTTGTGGTCCAGCAGCGCCTTGGCTGCCACCTGATTGCTGCAGTAGCTGTTGTATGAATCCAGGCAGGGCAGCTGGGACGGAGGAAGGAAAAGAGGAGAAGTGGCTTAGTAAGTAGTGATTTCAAGAATGGAGCTCGGGGGGATTTAACTTAACAAGACAGACTTCATGACTCAAAACTCCAGCCTGAGTATATTTGACAGCTGCTTACTGGGAACTTCAGAACTTCAGGTAGGTTAAACTATTTGAGCCTTGGGGGGGGGAGCAGATAGATCGACAGCTTTAGATCAAAACCCGAGCGACAGCTGCTTTCTTCTGTGCGTGCCACTTCAGGTTATTGTACTTGGTTCATAAAGGCTGACACAGAGAATACCCTCTGCACTGTGGCTGCCTCTGCCTTGGCGACAGGCAGCATCAACCATATAAGTATCTGCAGTGCAATGGGTGGAGAGAAGGGGGAGGTTGCTCCGAGTCAGCATATGAAATACATCAGTGGAACTAGACGCGTCTAGACACTGCAGTGGGGTAGTACGACAGGGGAAGAAGTTCGTGTGACCATCCCAATGTTCAAACATCTGCTTTCAAAAAGCTCAAATCGTGGGAGAAAGAAGGGACAGGTTTCATCTGCCTTAAGGCACCCGCATTGCTTTTGATTATAATTTCTAATTATTATCTATACTGGAGCTATTAATAATGGAGAAGACGAACTGTTAGTCCTAGCCTTTAAGGTCCACAGCAGGCAGATCATGAATTTATTGCTCAGGGAGAACAGAAGCAAAGGTGGGGGGAGGGGGTTCCGCAAAAGAACATTGTCATCATCCATCTTCCTCATGTATTGTGGATTCGAAGGCAGATAGAAGACCAAACATTCCACATAACTGTCTCCTTTGCCATCCTAAGTGCTTGTGCTTCACACTGATAATACAGAATCTGTGGACGCTTGTTTATTCCAAGATAAGATTTCCAGGAATTCCGGGTTCCTGCACAGTCCTCTGCTTTAAACTTCATTGTGGACTTACTTGGAAAACGCCTCCTGTTTACACCTATGCAACCCCAGCTAATCTTATCCCAGGTTCAGCCTTCCCAGCAACCTGTACCACAAAGTAGGATTTCTTGTTTAACCAGATAACTTGTCGGATTTAAGCTAGTCTGGGCTAAATGTAAGCTACAATTATCCTGCTAAACAAGAAATCTGGCTTTGTGATACACGCCCCAGGTCAGCTACCCTACTCTTTGATTCGCCAATTGATAAATCACGCGAGAACCTCAACACCGAGGGAGTGTTTGTTATTTGGCTGTCCAGTGCAGCCACTGCAGAACAGCTGTGCAAAGAGCAAGCATGGTAGCCCTCCCTTTGTAAGACAACCAGAGTCCAGCAAGATGAAACACAGCTTTCCCAAAATCATGGATGTCCCTCTTTGGGGACTGGGGAGCCAGGATTCAGAATTGTTGTGGGGAACTTGGATCTATTCACAGCTTTCAAGCCTATGAATCATCTCCAGTGGCTTCGGGTTTGTTCTGGCCTCCGCCTGCAAACAGCACCTTCAGCTTCCATCTGCTTCCTCCACATGTTTCTCCAGAACACTTTTCAAAACTAAGTCATCACTAGACTTCACTGATCTCTGCTAAAAATGTCCCACTGCTGATTAAAGAGATCCCAACCTGAGATCCCAACCTCAACTATGTTCATGGATATGAACGAGGAGAGATTCCAAGGATGAACAGCAAAACCCAGCAAATGAAAATGATATTTTTCTCCAATAATAAAAACTACCCTTTCTGCATGAAAATGCGATTTTTTTTTTTACTAATTCAAATTGCAACAGTGTTAATTTTTCCCCCCCATTAAGAAAGTTCATTTTGAGAAATAAAGGATAGACGTTTTAAGACTTCTTACTACCTGCGCTAAAGTGTGCTGCTAGCCAAGCAGACTGTTTATGTGCTCGCTGCCAACCAAAACATTCGAAAACAGAAAAAGCTTTCAGTGCTAAACACGCTTCTTGACTTTACTCCCATAATGCATTTACGGGATTCTGGCATTAATCACTCACAAGAAGGCTAAAATAAACAAAACAAAGCAAAAAGGGGGAAGCCTTTTCCTTCAGCACATCCGAAGGAGCAGGAGGCTGGTCAGGAGGGCTGGCAGAGCTTAGCGAGTCGCCTCCCACGCGCCCCAGACACCCTGAAAACATGCGGAGCGCGGGAGCATGACAGGAAAATTGAGGCCCCTGATCCACACAAGACATTCGACCCACCTGTCAGGACTGATTAGCAAGTTGGACGCCCCCCCCACTCTGGTGGCAACCAGTCATACATGACCTACTATCTGTCCACCACATTCCTTTTAATGCTAACTTTAGACTTTCCAGAAATCCACACTACCCTAACGCGGGGGCAGGGGGTGTGGTTCCTTCAAAGATGCCATGTTGTCTCCCATACCAAGTCAACAGAATCCCACACCTCCACACCCAGGTTCATAGGATTAGACCCTGAGCAAGGAGCTCAGCAACTTGTATAAGGTGACACATTAAGATTCAAGTCCACTAGTGAGTATTGCTAGGTGACCCAGGAGAGCCACATTTAAGGGCTTCTTACGTCAAACAAGAGGATGAGTTGGTCTTACCCAATTGACCAGGATCTGTCCCACATGCTCCGTGGACCCGTCTGGTTTTCTGGCCTCCCTTAGCCGACTGAGGAGGTCTGAGGAGGGACAGGGGGTACGGCCGTCAGAGCTACTCGGCACCATGACCATGCAGAGCGAGGATCACATCCACGGGCTCATTTCGAACAGTTACCTTCATGCAGTGGGATCAGTGAGTCCAGCGTGCCGAAGATCTGGTTGAGCTCCTGCTCAGTCATGATGGAGAGCTTAAGCATGGGGTCATGGTAGGCCTACGAGGAGGAGTTAAAAAAAAACACACTAGGTACAAAACCACTATGCATTGATGAGGGGCTCATGTCCGTACATTCAGCTCTACCCATAAGGCTTTTAACGAAATTACATTGAAATCTGGGTAATGGGCTCCCTGCTGGAATGTTTCAGAGAACATTGTATTCGTGGAATTTTTATGAGGGGAAAGAAGTCAGGGAATATTTGTCATTTTAGGTTCCATGGTGATGGGGCTGGAATTAGCCGATTCAGCAGCTATAAAAATTATTAAAACACACTTGACTGTGCAACACGGACAACCTCAATCCTCTATCATGTTTAACTGGACTTCATCTGTGAGCCAGCACAGGCTGTTTATATAGAAAACGCAAGGTTAAAGCAGATCGCATCCATCTCGTTCTGGCCAACGTTAACCTCGCCCATTAAAGCTAAAAAAGGCAGCCAACTAACTCAAACACTGTCCACAGATGATGTAGGTATCTTCACTCAGGAGTGAACGGCGCAGATAAACAAAGGACATATTTATTGGTTTCTACCCAATGCTAGCCAAGTGAGATGGCCAGTGAGAGGGCCAGGGAGACATCTAGGGTCATATAAAAGCTTGAGGAGCTCTCTGAAGCAAGCATATTCTGTTACGAAGACCCTTACTGCCATCCCACCCCCACTGAACCCCTCCTCTTCCCCCTCTTGTGTGCGATTCCATCAGAGCAAGATGAGAGCCATTACCCTCTTGGGTGGGATAACTCAGCTTCCCTTGATGTTCCGTGAAACGGCGGAAAGTGATACTAATTTGAAGAACAGATCTCACCTTCTTCGCTAGCTTCAGATCCTCGATTAGGTCTTGTTCACCCTGGGAAAGCTCGAAGATGGTCTGTGGAAGGGACATGGGCAGTGAGGGTTAGGGCAATGTCTGTGTTTCAGCTTATCGGTCCTAACCAGAAGTAATCATCTCTTTTGGTATTAACCTCTACCCTACAATCATACAAGAGTCCTGCTTGACTTTCTCTTGAATGACGAACTTGCAACTTACCTACTTCTTACATGTAGAATGAGAAAATTCAATGCTAGACCTGTAATGACTTTAGAACAGATCTTATAACCAAGCAAATCGCAAGCTGGCTGCCATAATGCCTAGTCAACTCCATGACAGCATGTATGGCGTTAATGTGCCATGTGATTCACCTGGACGTTGCTTTAGACAAAAGCATCTGCTAAATCAAAATAAATGTAATCGAGAATAACTAATATTACCATCATAGTTGGACGATAAGTGTTAAAATTCCCTGTTAAGTCTTGATGCAGAAGAACGTCCTAGCAAAAGTAACCGAAATGTTGAGACATCGAAACAGGCTGTGGCAGATGCAGGAAAGAGAGAGAGGGGCCCTTGACCCCCACGAAACCCATTTTCCTCATCAGGCCACCCCCTCCCCCACACTTTGAAGTCTGAGCCCAGAGAGGAAACCCGAGGAAGCAGCAGCAAGGATATTTCCAAACAGGCCACGCTGATTTTCCGCAGCACAGCGCCCCACACTAATCCTCTTCATTCCAGCTTGGGGCCGCGGAATCATTTGTATGTCTTTGTTGACATAACAGACTTTAATGTGTCTAAAACCTTTTCTCCGCTTCCTAAGCCTGTTCTCTCAGTAAGTCGAAACTCAAACCGCACAGTCGGCATATGTTTTACTGTAACATTTCTTGTGACACTACCTTAGCCTTTGGTTTAGCCCCAGTGATACTCTGGCCCCTACACCTCGATCTCTCTCGTGTTTTATTTTATTTGAGTCATGTATCCATGACGGGGAATGGCCTCACCAAGTGTTGCTATATTTATACCTTTGAGCACTACAGAGAATGTCATTAAGCATCTGGAATTATTCCCTCTTGCCTTCAAATAAATCCGGCTAGACCTTTAGCTGGCATGCAGGTCACACGTCAAGTGAAGTATCCTGCTCTAGGGATCCGACGGTAGAACCTTTAAGACCAACCGAGTTCATGCCATAGATGGAGTAGGCCACAGGTAGAGCCGATGTTCAGTAGAGGACCAATGACTGGCCTGCAGATGTCTGAAGAGAACTAACCTATAGACAGTACGACGGCCCACAGGCAGAATACGTAACAAAAACTCTGTCTTAGGGGAGGGAGTAGCCAGTTTTTTCCCCCTCCATCAGACTAGGGAATGTTGTTTTCGCTCCTCCATTTTGTTCTGGTTCTTGATCTGATCATTGTTCATTTATGCTACCGTCACCTTTCATACCAATCCGTGGTGTGTCAGCAAGTACCATTCTTTGATTTGTTGTGTTGTACTTTGGGAAAGGTGCTAAAATAAATAAACAGAACTGAAATGGGACTGACTTGAGTCAGTGACCTCAGGGTTATAAATCCACATCCTTAAGCACAGCATGACTGCAGTGTGAAACGGCACTGTACAGCTGAGAGGAAACAGTGATTTCTTCTTGATCTTACCTCCTGTCGCTTGATCTCCTTGGAGGAGAGCATCTGGTCCACTCGCACATCGAATGTCTCGCTCCACAGCTTGCTGTCCCGGCGCTTTGTGACGGCGGGGGCCCCGTGCCGACCCCGCGGCCATGGGGCCATGATCTCAGGGCGGCTGTCTCCGCGGAAGCTGATGGAGCGCTAGTGGGGTGGGGGTGGGGGGGGTGAGAGAGTTTCAGTATCAGGGAGTACAGCTGGGGGGGGGGGGGGGACATCTGCATGAAGGAGGAGTGGGTGGTTTGAAAAGGAAGAGTCAGACTGCACATATACATCTGGAACCGGACGGGGGAAGCCAATGGGAAGAAAGCAGAGAGGACACACTGTAGAAATTTGCCGGTCTGTTGACCAGCACTGACCACAGATGATTAAAAAAAATCAGGACAGATGAAACACCAGCATGCACTGGGAGAAAGAGGGATTACACATGGAGACGCAGACTTTTAGTCATGGACTAATCAGAGGGATGACAGCACAACATGTGCATCTACCAAGGTAGTCTGGTCTCCTCGAAGGGATGGTGCTTCAGTCTGACTCTCCTCGGCAAACAGTTTCTCACGACCATCAGACGCTGTGCAAATTCTCACAGCATGCCACGACAGCAGCTGAGTACCGACTCAAGTCGGCCATAGGTTTTCTTCGGTGTCACAGAGCTAGATTTACTGCCTAAATGGTGACGAGTTTCATGCCCTTAACACAGCCTATGGTAACCTGCTAACTGCTTGACAAATTGCACGAATGTGCAAGGGCTTTAAACCATGATTACGATCCTCATAAAAAAAAAAAAAAAAAAAAGTATAATGTGTGTCAAGCAGATTTCATAAGGTGGTGTTCCATCTCCATGTTAATGAATATCTGGCCAGTCAGGAAAGAGGAACATTTTCTTCTCTTTGTTCGTTTTAGATTTGGACCCCATGGAACAGCTACGCAATCACCATGTAAAACCAGGAATCAAGTACGTTGCATCAAGCCAATTCACAATCTGCTTCCATCAACCGTTAAGCCATTGGACAACCCCTGATAGTCAAAAAAATCAGCCATGCCTGTCATATAGCATGTGATATATTAACAGTGCTTATTCTTCAGAAGATGCTAAACGTTGATGGGTTTTCTATAATATGCACAGGATCACCTCATAATGGTGCACGAGTAATAATCACGAGGGCTTTAGATAACGGGCGAAACATTTGTTTTTCAGTGCTGTACAGATAATTACTTATGCCACAGTATCATAAACAGATCAGTAGTGGCGCCTAAAATATTAATGAGAGGCGTATTGCGACACCTAAAAATTTGTAATCCGAATAAATCTGTAGTATCTTTATGTTTAATAAACTTGACATACTTTAAAATACAAAAAGTACCGCCACACCAACATCATTTTTTCCACCTTGTTTAACCACAATATCTCCCCTTTTAAACCATGTTGCGGATGCTGACCTGTCCCTTTCTTCACCTCCACTTCAGTGCTTATTGCATCCATGATTTACCAAAACAGTAGCACGCGGCGTGCTCCGTTAACCACGCTTAACAGACGCAGGGATATGCCGAATTTATACAGATCACTGACTTTTGGGCGTCATAACACGCCTCTCGTTAATATTTTAAGCACACTACCGTTCTGCTTACCGGATTGTGGGCGCGACTAACCCTCCATACAGTTTCGAAAAGCCAGCGTACAGACAAACGTTTTACCCGTCATCTAAAGCCCTGGTGATTATTGCGTACCCGACATACAATTGTGATTACATCGCAATGTGATATCATGCAGCCCTAACAATGATCTTCTGCGGTCGGGGAAAAAAAAAGTACCTGGATGGTCTGTCCAATCCGCTTCAGTGGAGCCGACTTAACCGGGGGGATGAGGTTGGCCAGTGATGTGACCCGTGACAGGGGTTTGGTCCGCTTGTTACTGGGCTCCTGCAGCAGACAGAAGGGCAACCAAACAGTATTAATGAGCAATGTCTTAAATAGCCACAACCGATGCTACTACAGTACAGTCCTGGCTAGCCTGTCATTTACACCCGGGCAGCAAGCCAGCAGTGCTTCAAAGCAGAAAAACTTACAGGAGGACCAACGGGTCTTCTACCATTCCAGAGCAGAAAAGGACGTCAAATGTACCCCGCCCCTCCCCCCATGACCTCAAGGAGATAGATGAGACGATTCTGGAACCTTGTACTAAACAAAGAAGTCAAAAGCTGTTGTTCCAGCTCAAAGTATGCATGAGTGACATGATCTGTGTGTAGGTTCTGCTAAGCTAATGGCATCGATGTCTGCAGTTCATCCCAACTCACAAAATCTATAGTACGGCGGGTTAAAGATGACTGTTGTATTAAGGCAAGTATTCAGAATTTCAGGACCTGTATCCTCTACTCACTCGGTTCATGAAAAATCTGGCCACTGACGTCCTGAGAGACGCGCACCAAACACAAAATCCTGCAGTTCCTGCATCTGATATGTTCCATCCACCCATCTTCTAACTGCTGATCCCGGTCAGTCGCACACTACACTAGGGAAAATTTAGAGACGCCCGTCTACCTCTCTTTAGACTACAGAACACAACTCACGCTCCACTAGAGGAACGCGTAAACCATCCAACACGCAGCGCATTGCATTTGAACTCCCAGCCCAAAGGTGTGAGGTAACAGTCCACATGGTCAGCGTGCCGCCCATCTGGAATATTAAATGATCGAAATGGGTCACAGCTTTAAGAATAGTCTAAAAGGAAAGAACGGAAAATGAACGCGCTAAATATGACCGTTGCTAATTATGGTTGCTGTCCGCCACAACTTGGTATCATGCAGTAAACACAGAGATGAAGTGGCGGTCTGCAATTGCACATCAAGTACAAAACTTCTATAAACACTACAACTGGTAGCAAATTAAACCCCACGTAGCAGCGAAAACAAAACCACACTGTTGTCCTTATCTTTCTCCATTATTTAAGTTGCAGAACCAGATACCAGGCCCAGTCATATTAATAATATTAGTGCTCGTGTATCCCACAGAAATCCCATATTAAAATCACGGATGTAGCCCTAGCTAAAACAGAACACAACAGTAACCCAAATAAACGTGCCAGTTAGTTACATCATCAATGTAATGGAATAGTGCAACATCATGGACACGAGCAAACGATTTTCCACTCGTCTAACAAGATATAACTGGTGAGTCTTGCGCCTCACACATTCTGCTGATCCTGATGTGTCCTTTATATAAACAGAGCAATCCTAAAATAAGAGTCATCCTTGGACCAGCTTGTGTTTCCACTCCATGACATTAGAAATGCAGGACTATTCAGGCTGAGGCAGCAGTCAATCAGTTTCTGGTGGGCGAGGGAATGTGCCGAGAGCTTTTCCTACAGATGCCTCGGTCTTAAATGTCGAAAACCATGACTGGTACCCCCCCCACACCCATCCTGGCTCTCCATAACATGAAAAGGGGCTAAGAAAGCCCAGCTATCTCACGTTGGAAAACCTATTAGTGGCCATATTTGCTTAAACGTTCTAAACAATGTAAGATGATAAGCAATGATAGCATGAAGGTTACACCTGATGAGTCCCTGATGGATTGGCATTCGTGACACAACATATAAATGACAGAAGATACTCATTTAATCAATGTAAGGACTTTTGCTGGGTGACTACAGCGGTAATTAATCAATCATGCAAATTTTATGTTTGTTGAGTGTCAGGAGATACGGAACCATGCAGACATTTAGTGGGAGTGAGAACAAGGGAACCGAGTGCCTGAGTGGATTGTGTGGGGGCTAAAATAATCCAGAGGGATGCTGGCTGGGTGAAAACCCATGCAGTACTGATGGACTGTAGCAGTGAAGGATTCCATATTAAAAGAATTAAGGCCAACCAAAAGTATTTACTCGTTTGACTCTTGAGAGCAGTTTTGTGCAAATGAGTTGATGGCCCTGGCTAATGCTAAGATCATCAGAGGTCATAGCCAGGGGAAGATTTAGCCAACAGGCCCATTTTTTTAAAATGTTCTTAGTGAGTAACTTCACTGTGAGAATTGCCATAGTGCTTTGGTTCACAGACTACATTTTCTGATGCTTGTATCCAACCTGTTGATCCCACTGGCCTTTGTGGTGCTGACAGATTTAAGATTCGTTAATGTTTCCGTTAGCAGTACAGACACCTGAGCGGTTTCCTGAATCAAGCAGATACTCCGGCAGGTGCCCGACTGATCTTCAGAGGAAATCGAGACCGAAAGACACAAACAGCTGGTTGCCGCTTCCCCTCGCTGACAAGACAGTGACTTCAGTTTCCAATTTTAAAGCCAAAAATTACTCTGCGTGGTGAACTTGTTCACACATGAACATGCGGGGGTCCTTCCCGATAGCTGGCTGTGATGTAATATAAAGGTGAAGGAAAACCTCAAAGGCACTCGAATGGAGATTGCAATGTTTCAAATATACATACACAAATACAGACTCCAAATATGATATTTATCAAGGAATATGCAACATGCAAGGAAACAGTGTCAGCCAACATGAGAAGCCATAGGGGGCAAAAAAGCATCTGAACCTCTGATGTATTCAGAAACCAGTCAATGTAATACAGATTTCTACTTTTTTGGATGTACAAATACTTGACACGTTGTTTATTTGCTTTTTGTGGGGGGGGGTGTCTTGTGTTATTCTTATACCCAGTTGCCTGGAGACGGAGGAGATGCGGAGGTCTGACCGAAAGACGGTTCAGATCCGTCACCATTGCATCACTTTGAAGTCTTGCTTTTCTTCTCATTATAAGTAGGGTTATGTTCAGCCGCCATTTTAAGATTATTTTAACACTGTGTGGAATGTAAACACAAAGTGTCTTGCTATTTTAGATACCCCAGAAAGAGATGATCTTTTTACCTTCAACCATGACAAACAGACAGACGGACGGACTGATAGATGGATGGATAGATAGCGAGAGGAATTTTATTTCCTTTGTTGTAAGAAAGTTAAGTACAAAGATACAGACAGTACAAAGAGAAGACAACACATGTAGCAGGAAACCAGAAACTGACAATTAAAAGGACAAGGATGTGTCTTGGAGTGTGGTTTTTAAAAGACAGCAACTGATCAAGTGAAAGAGACGAGCTCAAGACAGGAAATGCATCTAGTGCTAAAGCACAAGTCCGCATCGGCGATGAACCACATCGCTCCTACAGCAGACTCTGATACGTTATTTTTAGAAGCCTTAAATCTTCATTCTGACCCTTATTCGTTGTTGACATTCAGAATTTACAGTGCCAGTATGTTTCATGCGTCTGGCTTGTGATTTCCGAAAACCTTCAAGTTGCCTAGGATACCAACACGAGTCAAATAAATATTAATATTATCTGACTAAACATAAAGCACAGGAATGCATCAGTTTGCGACTGGCCAACTTAGAAAAATGTTTGTCTCTGCCTTGCTGTGGCTAACTCAAAGGCATGAGATGCCCACAGATAAAACATCTGACTGTTTCCCTGACGCGCCTTTGGATACAGATCAAAGCCTGCTAAGGTTTCGGCTGAGATTGTCACATTAACGCGACACACTTAGACAGCCTTGTTTTTTGGAATGTTAGCTAGTACATTCCATGCGTGCGTCACTCCCATCTTCACGATACCGGTGTTGGATAATGAGCCGGGGCTTTCTCTGTGCGCCCAGCCGACCGCCTCGGACATCGAGTGCGGAGCAGTACGTCCCCCCACATTAACGACCAAAGTGTGCCCACGTGTGTTCCCAAACTCCCACCTCCACATGAGAGGCTTTCAGGTAGTCTCAGATCTCAGCGCGCCGCTGCCCCCTTTGTCATAGCAGAGCAGATACTTTACCCAGTGGTGAGATCTTAAAAGAGAGAAGACCTGTGGCTCCAACATCTGCTGGAGGGGGTGGGGGCTGAAACATTAAACTTAGAGACAAGCAGCCCAGGATTTAACTGAAGATAATATAAAAAGGGCTGATATTCGGGAAAAGCATTTCCCTGAACGTCTTAAAGGATATAATATAAACATAATGATCAGCATCATCATAATTAGGTCAACGTGCGACGAAAAAAAAATTCAAGCTCGCGTTCAAGTTAACTACTTAAAGGCACAGCTTCCACAACGTAACCTATCGGAGTCCTTCACACCGGCAACCCGCATCTCCTGCTTTGGGACTCCGTAGTGAACTTGCCACATGGGCAGATGGGCAATTTGCCATGTGACCTGGTTCTGGGTTAAGGACTCCCAGGGTTTCATGCTCCCAAGTTGCATGCATGGTGCAGCCGTAAAAACTAGCGTCTTGTACTGCTGCCAGCGAGCCCCACATTTCAAATTGGCTTTCATGCGCGTTTCCCTGGGCAATGCATTTTAAAGCACCACACATGTAGCCTGGCAGAGTGTAACGAAAACCTATTGAGTGATAATCAAACGCTTTGCAAGATGCCTCGTGGCTTTTCTTCTTTTGAGAATCAGCCATATCACCTTCCCATTATCTGCTCCCTTTTGTGATCCTGATCTGTCCTGGAGTCCAGTAACATAAACCAGGTTTCCTCAGAGCCTCCAATATACAGCTGTCAGATAGCAACATTGCCCTGTTGTCCAGGTGATCTCATCCTGACAAATTACAAATGTAGTAAGACTTGCAATTGTTTGCACTAGTTTATTAAAGCGATAGTTTATCCACCTTGCGCTAATCCCTCAAATAATACCTGTACCGGGCACCTCTTGAAAGTCCAGGTATCATCATCGGCAAAATCCTAATAATATAACATGCGATAACTGAACTAACACGTTTCAGCAAAGCCAGATAATTCTTACACCGTAATTACATTTTATATGTTCGAAAACATTACAGCCTTGTTCATAAACAACCCATATAATCCATGCAAACACAGTAAGTAAGTATTTCTGCCTAAACATTTATATAAAATAAACAGAGCACAATTCCATGCTGTAATACAAGGGGCACGATTAACAAATACATTTCTCCTCAATATTCGTGAAAAGCGTCACGCTCACCCTGCGACTACCGAAACAATTGGGAGTATTTTTAATGACTGCATGTTCTAGTAAGCAGGAAAAAGAGAAACAAACCTAATTTTGATTAAAACGGCATGCGTTGCTGCATAATTAGCTTTTAATTCCTTTTTACAGTCCGTTTAAAAGCAATCAAGATACACAGTAAAAATAATCATGACTAATCGTTACAATGTTTCCAGTGATGTTTTCCGCGTGCACTCTCACCTCTCCTTTCACCGACGCGCTGCCCACCGTCTGCACTTCCAGGGTGCAGTTCGCCCTCTTCACTAGCAGGTAAAATGGGTAATCCTTGGCTACCATTCCGGCGGGATCGGCGTCTACAGCGGGATAGTCGTAGAATCCGCCGGCCACGGTGCCCGCCAGCGCTGCGGAGGATGCAGTAGCGCAATCGGGGGCGGGGAACGGAGCGGAGAGCCGGTCGGGTAACTGGAAGCAGCGCCTCCCGCAGAGCGTTTACAAAGCACCGGCCCAGGTGGCTGCTGCGCCGCGTACTGGCAGAAATTATTTTCCGCTACTGCACAGAGAACTAACCGCAAAAAAAACCCTGACTCACTTCTGCAAGAGTCGGTAGGATTGGCTTACCAGGTTCAATGAACAAAAAACATGTGCGATCTATTTATATCGAAATCTATGTATGTGTGCGACCTGGCACGAAAAAAAGCCCAAGCGTGAAGGAATGTTTATAATTCGCAAGTGTTTACATTTATCTAAAAAGGGGAATATGACCACCGAGGAAATGATGCTTTTTTGGCGACGGTCCAGGGATGAGTGCAAACAGTAAATGCCGTTTTAGATGACTATTAATATAAATACAGTTATTATAACCACTACATATGGCACCAATAAACGTGGATCATTACATGCTTTTCAAGTGCTTTTATTTGTTGCAATGTGACTACTGCGTTGAACTTACACATGAAAGCGTTTCTACGCAGGGTTACATATTTAGAACATGAGTATTAACGAAACTAAAAACCGAAGTCTGCGCAACTGGTAAACATCAAATCATGCGAATGCTAGTAGCTTAACTAATTTAAGTAAATATCTGTATAGGTTTAATAACTGCAGTCAAATGTCAAGGAGAAATGCTACGACTGCATTCAGTATCTTTGTTTTTAATAATTTGTGTCATTTAAGGTAGTGGACATCATAATCTATCAAAGAGATTGGAAAATCTTGGAATAAACTTTCGGGTGAAATTCGGTATGATCTGAAAGCCTCTTAATGCGAATACAAATACATGCAAGTGGCTACAGTTCCACAGCTCCGTCTGCACCGGGTTCTCATTTCAACCAGCAGGAAGCCGGTCCCACTTTTTTACGTGCTTTGTTCGGGGAGGCAAAGCAGTTCCTGCCATTGTGTTCCTATCAGAGCCGGGGAAGTTGGATGGGGGAAAGCAGATCGCCTCCGAGCCCAGTTACGGTTCAGTAATAAACCAAAAAACAAACAAAAAAACCACTGGCTCTCACTTTTATTAAGATGTCATACATCAAACATTCTAGGGAATTTTCCTTATACAGCACGAAGGCAAAAACAGTAACAAAAAACATCAAACAAGCAGCGCTGGGCATTTCAGGCCCAGAAGCTACAAATCCAGACCAAGATTTTGTTTCTACCAACCACTTCTGCATAAAAAGTAACAGTCACAGAGTCGGTAGGAACAGAATCTTGGTCTGGATTTGAAGCTTCTGGACCTGAAATGCCCAACGCTGCAAGCAAGTTCCTTGTTCAGTGGTTCTCCACTCTTGGTCTGAGCCAACCTAAGAGGAACTTATGAATGGTGCGTACTAACAGTGCAAATCCACTATACACTGAGAACAAATTCTGAATGATCAATTACCAATGTTAGATGTAGGGATACGTGACAAAGTACTGTAGAGGAGACTGACCGATATCCTGCCTTCAGAGAAATGATTGAGGGCATTCGGATACACTACAGAAATTTCCCCTCACTTAACATTAATGAGAACCACCACATGCACTTCTGAAACACTGCATTTCGGGCTGTCAGACGTGTGGTGAGATAAAGATACTCTCCTTATATTTTCAGATGCAGAGGCAGCAGGAAATTCTACGTAAACACCTAGAAATAAAAACCATGTCAATGATTCAGCAATCGCATCCTGTTTCCTGTATGAAAGAAGCTGGTTTGAACTCTGAAGCCTACATCTGATGACGGAAAGTGGTTTGTCTTTAAGGAGGGAAGCAGAGCTTGGCAGATGTTTAAAGATCACAGTCCTGAGTGATGTAAACACATAACGGTAGAACATGTTGTTCAGGTCAGAATAACTATGTTTTTGTCTGGATTAAATTGCGAATATGCTGTATTTTCACACAAAGGAGGTGGGGCTCTTTGTACAAGCCGGGGTGACCATTTTTAATTAATGCTCGTTCTTGTGGATTTCGAATGGGATTAGTGAGAGTAGGTCCCTCTCTCTTCTCTCTCTCGGATGAGCCATTCCCTTAAAGGTAGGGGACTGTTTGCAAACACCTCGTTTGCTACGGAGGAACGAGTGATTCAATCTTGAAGCCAATTCAGCTAATCAGTGGGACTGTTTACCAAGCACGCAAGTGTATAGCCACTAACTAAATCTGTAACTATTAACAAGCCAGTGTATGCGATTGTTTTTCCTGGTACAATCTGCCCTTTTCTGGTGTCACCTGGCAAGCTTATGTGGACCGTATGTGATTCCCGAGAGCAGAAACAATTTGTACTTCAATTGGGACCCAATTGACTGAGAAGCTTGTGAACAAAGTGATGTTTTTCTTATTACTTGCATGTTACAAAGGCCAAGAAAGTGAGACCCAACCAAGGAGCCGCAACTGTACTGGACAAGCAAACAAAATGAATCACTTTATGAAGTAAAACATGTTTAGAGAGGTGACATCCAATCACATCAGCCTGCCATGTTTGTTTTTGCCGTTAATAAAATATTCATGGGTCTGACACACTGTAGCTACTGATCACATCACGCAATGCAGGATCCACACATGAGTTATTTCAATCTGCTTTTATGACTGACAAGCAAGAATCACATTCTGTTACGGAGAGCAAATTGAATGTTGGTTCTGCTTGTCATTCTCCCTTAACTACGTCCATCAAAATCGGAAGGGCCCAAATGACATGCAGACCTCATGGTTTCAAAACCTGGTTGGGTAGTGATGGCAGCTAATCCTACACTAGATAAATGGTTTATAAGTGACCCCTGATCCAATGCATAGTATGATTAGCTGTGTTTGACCAAGTGGGAGACAGATCCACAGTGCTTTACATTTGCTAATCACCACAGAGCTCATTACCATTTAGCCATCGGTGCTTTGTGTATGTGGGGAAAAGCCACCTCAGCTCTTGATATGAAAAGTGAACTTTGAAAGCATAGGAATTACACCAAGTTACTGGTTCCGCAACTCGTGAAACAGCGATGCCAATGAACACAAATTACATTAAATGAAGTGTTTTGATATCTTCACTCGCAATGTACTCTAGGTCCCATGTTTCAGGAATGAAATATCTATAAATAATCTATAACTATTTAAAGTTAAAAGCTGACTTTAAAACCTATTACTGGTAGATGTGCCTCTCAACACACCATACATGATGACCCCTTGGGGTGGAGTTTGTAAGGACATGGATATTTATTTTAAAAGTTAGCATCTTCTTCCAGTATTAGTTTTGAGTTTCCATCCATAAGGTCAAAGGCATCCAGTTTAGATGGGCTGGTGTTTGTAAATCTGGCTTAGTGTGTGTCCCGTGTCTCGTGCTCTGTTGGGACGGGCTCCAGGCTCACCACTATCCTGCACCATGTACCAGACGCATGGAAATAAGACATACATTTATGTCCTTAATCATTAATTTACAAATATAAATATGTAAAGGTTACACTCTTGCACAGCTGTTTAGCCAATCATAGTTCCACAAGGTAGCCCCATAAAACCGGACTTGAAACCAGATACCAGTAACCTTTAGCTTAGAGAAAACAAGGTTTACCATACGACACGAGTATTATGTTTTTAAAAGGGGGGAGGGCAATGCAAAGGGAGCCCTTTGATGTTTAGCATAAAAGCCGATGGTCACTAGCTTACGGGAGGACAACTGCTGAGTGCTCCCATCTCCCACGCCCATCCTCTGCCGGTTGGAGATCTACAAGCACATTACATAAGCGGCTCTGCAAAGCTTCACTTCCCTAAGTACAGCATCTGCATTATGTCTCTCCAGGAGAAATGAGCAGGCCGATAAGCGCAAGGGACTTCAGGCAGAAAAAAACAGGGGAAAAAAAAGAATTGATAGGATCAGTGTAATATTCACTCTTCCGTTCAGGTACAGGTACAGGTACAGGTACAGGTACAGGTACAGGTATAGGTACAGGTACAGGTGTGTAATTTAGAGCTATTAAACAGACCTATTTACAAAGTAACAGTTTAAGTAAATATCTGCCTGATAAATACATCCAACAAATAGACACACTAAACACTAAATAGCTATAATATAACATTTTGGGACAAGGCTAAGACTCAGTCTAAGCAGGAATAAAGTGAATGTTTCTCACACAAACACATACACACTCAAACAGGCTTCGTCGCTTCGAGCCATTCAGGCAGTACGCTGTCCATCGAGAGTCTGTCCCCTTCATTGATTTGTTCACCTTTTGTATTTGATATTAACGCTTCCTCCATCTTTCTCGGTAACCCTGTATCAGCAGTGACCATTAACAACCGCCTGAGGCTTCTGTTATGGGGCAAACACCTGTGACGTCTACGGGCTTTCTACGCAACCGCAGGGTTGGGATATCAGGGGACACTGATGGGGGGGGGGGGGGGGTGGTGGGTCAAGTGGATGGGGGGTGGTTGGCGGAGGTCAACAGTGATGCAGCTCTTCTTTGAGGTTTGGCAATAAAAGCCTGACATTAAACAGCCCGGCTTTCCTTTATTCAGGAGCAGGTTCATGGATGTGGGTCAAGAGAACTGGAGGCGATGACCTTTACCGTCCCTTTACCTCCCACCTTGAAAACACACAATCCAATAAACATTGTTTCACATGAACAAGTCATAGCATAGCAAGTAAAGTGCGTGGTTCATGTTAGGATGCTGTACCAGCAATTAGACGGTTGCCAATTCAACCCCAGAGTAAACAGTGTGCTATGACCATCGGGCCCCGCCCCTGAGCAAGGTCCCTCCCCCCCCCCCCCCCCCCCCCCACCGCTCTAGGGAGTCACCGGCTTTCATAAAAATGTAAGAAACTTTGAACAAAAGCACCTACAATCTATACGCCGCTTATTTTTTTCTCCAATTCGATGTGTCTTCTGCCCCCGTTTATCCAAAGGCAAGTGCGTCTGTCACCTGCCGCCTTTAAAACTCTAAACTGCAGGTTTTATAGCAGCAGCATCTGAAACCGGTCACACGGCGCCGGCCAGCGGGTCCAAACGGGGAGATAACGAGCGTAAATCCTCGTCACACACTGAGCACAGGAGTCTCAGATGGCGATGTCAGGCTCTGTGTCTCTGGCCAGGGTGGTCGACTGTGGGGCGGGGGGCTCGGGCAAGGGGATTCATTGGATGACTTTGATGACTGGGCTCAGGCACGCAGCCTCACACATCCCCCCACCTTGCCTTCTGCTCCTACTGCAGGCTCTGTACTGTTTACACAGAGCAGGGTGAGTTGTTCCCTGGGGGAAGGGGGGGGCATTATGAGCAAGACAGCCTGGAATCACTCGCACGCTATCCCTGGGAACGCCCCCCCCCCTCCCTGGCACTGACTGACACAGACCCCCATACCATGCAATTTACACTCCTCCGCCAGCGCGTGAAGAAAGCAGCACAGACAGCCCCCCCCCCCGACCCGGGGTCAAGCGGGACACCTGGCTGCCCGTTCCGCGGCCTGGCCCCGCCCAGTCGCTCACACGCATGGGCGGCACGCTGGGGCACGTCTCTAAGGTGGCAACGCCCCCATCAAAAACCATAAATCTCAGATAAACCCTAAAAAAAGATCCACCTCAGAACCTCCACTGCCGAAAGGGTGGCGACGCATGTGAGATAATCCATTTTGCGAAGACTTCGAACCCAGAGCAGTTTCAAGATGATAGCACCTTGTTTATAATGCTGCATGATGCTACCCAAGTGATGAGACCTAGGCCAAACTTATTTATATAATTTATTTACAACATACTATCTGAGGTCTAATTTAAGGCTTCCCACTTGGACAGGATAGCACATTTTAAGCCTTTCAGACGAAGGAAAAAATAAACTTTGACTAACCTTTGACCTACATACCTGGAAACATAACTGCGGCAAAATAATACTAAACTGATCTTGCAACAATGTGGTGAAAAGCTTCGCCGTATCAGATGTTTGTTATAGTGGTGTGTGGAGATCATCCCTAGTACTACAAAACGCAGCTGGAATATGGTTGTATTCGTTGCTGTATAACAAAACACAGACAAAAGAAATGATTTGTTTTCTATTAACTTTATATCCTATCAAATATATTAACAGTTATAAAAAGGGAAGGGAAATTCAGTAAATGTTTAATGTTAATCGAAATCACCAGAAAGGAAGGACATTTTAACATCACCGTGCGTCAAGAAAAATTCTCAACATTGTTTACCAGAAAGTAAAATGTAAATTCTGTCGATTTAAATAGAAGCAGTGAAATGGCTCATGTCCAGGCTGTCGGAATAATTCTCCCTTTAAATGTCTCATCTGTTTCTTTTCCCACAGTTTTGGTTACTCCACTGGCCAAAAATGCTGCAGCACAGCCCTGCTGCATTATGGGAGGTCTCCGGGTTCGACTAGCGAGGCTTGGATTAGGCAGTGCCGAATGGGGGTCTGAGGTAGGCAGGGATGAAC
Source organism: Brienomyrus brachyistius (assembly GCF_023856365.1). Classification (NCBI taxonomy): domain Eukaryota; kingdom Metazoa; phylum Chordata; class Actinopteri; order Osteoglossiformes; family Mormyridae; genus Brienomyrus; species Brienomyrus brachyistius. Next base: position 4,733,597 of record NC_064540.1, read on the forward strand.
AGATGCCTCACATCTTCATTGGATGGAGATGGAGGAGGTGTGATATTATCGGGGGGCCGTGTGTTGCTCTGTAGGTTAGGGCTGTGATCTGAAGGTTCAAACCCCATGTCTAGTAGATTGATTTTGCCATTGGGTCCTTGAGCAAGACCCTTAACCTCCAATTACAGCTCACACCTCCCCAGCTGAGTAGGGAGTCGGACTTGGCCAGGTGTCCCACTGGCTTCCCGTCCGGCACGCAGACCGCACACAAAAGCCAAAACAGCCGGAAAACTTGAACATCTCCTGGGGATTTGCCAGCCCCTCCTTTACCGCTCCTCACTTGGGGGGGGGGGGGGGGGGGTAAGAGAAGCAGTTCTTCTAGGAAAAGGACAGGCGTCGTTCCAGATCGTGAACTGACAGACGGTCTTGCCGCTCGCCTGCCTGTGGGACGCATGGCGGGACATGATAAGGTGACCGTGGGAACGAAAAGCTACAGGAGGACAAGTCCGGCGTGAGCAGAGTGACGGCAAACAGACGAACGTACACAATTACACAAGCGTGTGTCATCTTCTTAGCTAGACTGCGGATATTTCCGCGTTGCGCTTAGGCATGTCCGTCATTGTGTGCATATCACAGAGTGTACTCATACCAACCTAGACTACAGTAAACTTTTTTAATAAGTAGAAGGAGTGCACTCTTGGAATAGTCTATACATTAACCAGTAATATAATTGTTTATTATCATTATGTCCTGTACATAACTGTATACTTGTATATCACGGGCAGCACAGTAGGTTTGCATATGCCAGCATCACCACAAACACGTCAGTAATGCATTGTGCTATGAAGTCCCTAGGCAGTACAAATTGTGATAGCTCAATTACAGTATAATCTAATGGGACCACTGCTAATATATGTGGTCTGTCACTGATCAAAGTGTTATGTGGTACATGACTGTATTTCTCATTTGAAAAACGCTACCGAAATGTGCTGCATGTGCCATACAGTACTCGAAATTACTTTAAACCGATTCCATAATCGTAATGATAAGGACATAGACTGCATGACATAGACTATAACCTAGACTTTGCTGGGCTGATGTTCCTTTCAGACGAGGGGCCTTGATGGCTACTGGTAAAAATATCCACCTTTTTCCAGATAGTTTGCATAAAACAACCAGCTCAGCAAGTACATGGGAGTCACAGTAGCATCCAGCTGATTTCCTGGGCCATGTTTAATAGCCGTTAGGTTGCTGAGTTCTACTACATAAAAAGCAAGGTGTGGTGGAGAACAGTAATCAGCAACCTGCAAATCAGCACACTGTAAAAAGCACGCTCTGTTTTTGGGAAGGCATTGCCAGATGTAACTTGCGAAAAAACCAAAAAAAATTTAACTCCACCCAAAAATGATCATGTTCGCTCTCCCACAACTCTGCCCACTCCCAAAAAATGGCCGATTTTTGCTTCTGAAAGCCCAGAGCAGAATGTCTGCACCCTAAACCTAAACATTATGAAAAAAAATAGCCTGCTTTGTCTATTCCCGGTCCTCTTTGGTCAACTAGTGTGTATGACCTAACAGCTTCTGCGTATTTTTGGTAGTTTACAGTAAAGGACGCCCTCATCCTCTAGTGGTTTATGATTACGTACATTTCAAAGACTTATTGACCTCTTACTCACAAATGTGATTAATGCTGGTACAACCAACAAAACAAGTCACTCTTAAATAAATAAAGCCTAACAAAAGAGATGACAATAATCTTTTAGCTGTGTTTAGCTCAGCACTGACCAGCATAATAATTTAGAAGTAGGCATGGACTTCAGAACTAGATCAGCAATGACACAGGTTGCTCCGTTTCTCATGTCTATGCCAGCTTTTCTCTGATCTGCCAAAGGTGATGAATTGTCTTTCCCTTTTTGACCAACAGTGTTCTGTCTATAGAACACACTGTAATGTTTGCAAGCTGCGAACAGATTTACAATGTTATGGTTCAATTAAACAAACGACTACTGTGTCATTCTGTGCCATTACTTGCTTCCCGTCACGGTTTGCGGGATAGAGATATCTACGAGATGAAATTTCTGCTTGGTCAACACTGGGAATCGTTGTGAAGACCGTCAGGCTTTAAATTATGTTGAAGTGCTTCTTTGCGACGGCAAAGATACTGAATAATAACCAAGAATATTCCCAACAATGAAAATTACAGGCAGCTCTCGACTTAAAAACCGACGCAAGTAAATCTGGACAGGTACGTCTGTAAGTAGATTTATACTTGATCTTTTCATGTATTTAATGTGTGTTCATTAGTAGGTATTGCTGACATATTTGTGGCTTATGTGTTTTTGTGGTATAAGACGGGAGTGTGAATCGGATTTATGTAAAATCTGATTTATGTAAGGGCTTGTGCAACAGATTACTTAAATTAATCAAGAACTGACTGTATTGGCTTCAATTCTGTATTGTGTTGAAATTCAAAGTAGATGAAAAGCAGTATGGCTGACATGACACACAGAGAGCTGTAGTCTTTTGGATGCACCGGTTTCTATGTGACCTGTTTGACCTCCAACCAGGATCTAACGACCTTCTTCAGTAAGAAGAAAAAGAAAAAAAAAAGCGCTAAATAGTTCGGAATCAAATACTTCCCTGCAAAAACAGGCCTGCTATTTGAGGGAGAACAAAGGATTTCCGCTAATCCAAACTTCGCTAAGATCGCCCTGCTGGCAGGTAACCCACTTGCTTATACCTGAACGCAATATATTATTCATTATTTCATTCTTGCTCTCAAGTTTTTCAGAAGTTAAGTGTGTAGTAAAAACATAAGACATTGTCCCTGGAGGGGGTGGGGTTTTCCTATGACTCTGCAATGACATTCAATTCAATTCCCAGACAGTTCCTGGGTCCCTTCATACTGTGGCAAGTGTGTAAGACATTTAAATAAATGAGGCGATATTGCTTTTAGAAGTGAAAGCTGTTGTCTTTGCTGATAGCCACCATTGGCTGGATGAGCGGCAGCACAGCAATGGAACCCAAGAATTAACACGACAGTCATGTTCATGGTTGTGTGCTAACAAAACACGTACATTACACAGGAAACTTGACACGGTTACAACAAAAAATACACTAATTGACACTATTTACAGGTATGTGCAGTGTGCTGCTGAACTGCATGAGTAGTGCTGATGACCAATCCCGCAGTATCAAAACGCAGCTAAAGAAATCATAAAGAAATCTGACATTAATGTACAGTAACACACCCATGACTGCCATCTCACAAAAGCACATTTCTTCATTGCTGGAAGGATTTCCCTCATTTAGTCATTATCAGGCAAAATCTGAAAAAAAATCCCCTGTCTTCTCTCATTGTTAAAACTCCTAATGACGGATTCATTTCTGTCAATTGACTATTATTTAACTCGTACTATCAAATGCAAAGGGATTCTTGAAAGCTGAATGATTATGTAAGTCACCTCTGCATTATCCATAAGCCCGCATTTGACAAATTAGTAGACTGGAGAAATGTCCCTCTCCTGTACATCCCTGCCGGTCAATCACACATGCGCACGCCTCCAAGCAAACTTCCACATACGCCCACAAACGTTCACATATACGTGACTTCAAGGCCTTCGTACATCTTTAAATCGTGCGGATGCCTGTGAGATCTGAATACTCTAGCGCAGAACCAGGACTAAACGGATGCCGTGCAAGGAGATAAACAAGCGTAACAGACGAACACTTGCAGGAGACGTATCCAAACATGTCACGTCTAAAAATATATCGCGTCTAAGACACAGAGCATTGGAGAAAAGACACATTACACCGTGGACTGGCATAAATATGCTCATTGGGACAAAGGCAGTGTGCATGGAAACGTATATTTAGGTGGAGTGCCTCAGCGAAGAGAGTGACCAGGCACCACACATCATTCCCATACGTAGGATCACACCCAGGTGGAGATGTTGGGCAAACAACACACTGAGAATAAAGCCTCCACTCGGTGCCCCAGAGGGTAACAAAGGGTTAAAACACTTTGAAGGGGAATGTGTTTCTGCTTTTATCCAGAGTCACTGGGTACAGTCTTAAAAACAATGCAAGAAGTTCTGCAGACACTGTCCCCGGTGAGGAGGGAGGACTTGGCTTCAGATCAAGTACAGTTTGTTCCGTCGCCTGGAAGGAGGCGAGCTTTCTGGCTACGAAAATTTGCACACAAAGGTGTAGAGTCTTAAATATTACACTCAGCGACATGACTCTTACAGGAAAGTCTTAAATTTAAAACTCTCCATAGCCTTCAAACCGTCAAGGCGCATGGTTAAATAGGAGAGATGTTATTCAACAGTGGCAATATTATTTAAAAAAATTTTAAGCACATTCATCTGGGTTAGGAATCGCTGTGATGGTCACATGACCTTGCCATTATTTTTGTTTCAACAACCACATAATAATCTGTCTGAGAAAGAATCCATTTCACAATGTCATCTGTCAGGTAGGGCAAAGGGCCCAAATATTTTTCCTCGCATAATAGAAGAAGTTTACCTTCAACACCAGTCAATAACACCTTGGGAGAACATCAAAAAGACACAAAAGTATTTATAAAATTAAACCTGCTGCAGTAACTTGACATGAGGAAAAAGACTTGTTACATTTTTAGATCAACAAACCTGTCCAAATCTATTGAAAAACGAAGCAAATGGAAAATGTAAATGCAACAGGCTTTAGTTCGGGCAACCTTGAATTGCAGGCTGGTTGAAACAGGCAGACAGGAGGGCAGCTATAAGGAGCGGAGTGGGTAAGTTGGCAGTTTGTACTCACACTGATGTCCAGGCTGCACAGGCTGAGGGAGTCGGCATCTCTCTTCCTCTGTTTCCGCTTCTTCTGAAATGTAAAAATGGAGACCGGGCTTAACGATGGGGGCCGAGAAGAGCTCATTCCTGTCTTGAGACAGACGGCTGCTAGGACCCATGGGATCTGGCACATCTCAGGAGGCATATTGCAAGAGGCATCAGAACAACAATCTCTAATGGCATGAACTCAGTTGTCAGTCTGTCATAGCATTGTTTCCATTACTGTCCCCAGATAGTGTAAAAAGAGGCCAGAATTAACCTGCGTATTTTCTTGGAATGCTTTTAAATAATAATTTTACATAACAGCACAAGAAAAAGGTGGTACTTTAAAAAAAATAACAGTAATTATTTACTGGCAGTAAAAGGGACCCTTAATGTTTAATAGTTACTGTGCAGAAAGTTCAAATTTCAAAGATAAACGGAACTAAAAACATCAGGGAAGTTTTCGTGTCTTTTGGTTGTTCACAACTGTTTTTTTTTTTATATCGTTTGATAAATGCAATTAACCTTCCGATACTGAGACTGGGAATGTGTTTGATAAGGAGGCAGTAGCTCCATTCCCTGACATTAGAGATTCACACCTGCACCTCCTTCAAAGGAAGGCCTGCCCTCAGAGCAGAAGATAGGCATATGAGACGAGGCCCACTTCTATCACGTGCAGGACACTCACGAAATCCATGTTCTGCGTACTTTCAAGACAGTTACTGGTAATTCTAAACAAGGGTGTAGGTTTGGGCATAGATGGTGGAGACGTGCCCCTACCAATACAGTGGAAGTACTGTATGTTTAGGGGGGAGGAGGGTTATTTAGTCCCTCCCAGTGTTAAACCCAAATATATGCCTTTGATTCTAATCCCAAAGCTGGAATTTTAACCCTACAGCTGGTAAACATCACTGTAGCTTTCTGGGAATTAACACCTGTTTCTGACTTGCAGTGAAGGGAATCCCAGCCCTGATCTGCAGATCAGTGTCACAACCTGTTATACAGTCAGCTGTTTACTCTGATTCACTGTTAACATTCTTATCACTAACATGCTTGTTCTGCCATTTTTCTCCTGATTTTCCTCCTGTTTTGAGCCTATTGCTAATTCTGTCATGCAGAAGCTGCAGCTATGACATCACATTCTAGTACAATCCATTGCTATGGCGCTGTGGCAGAGAGCTATGCTTTGAAAACTCTCAATGCCAGGACCCGGAAATTTCAGCTCACAGGAGACACTTGACTTGCAGGTGGCCCATACACCAGCCTGTCCCGCCACTAGGGGGCCCCCGGACACATACCGCAAATGTAAATAATTCGGCAGTTTCTGTTACGTGAGCAGATATTTTAATCACGATTGTTCTCACAGCACATTTAAACTATTCCTGTTATTCCGTAGCATTCAGCTATGAGTTTTTTTGTTCTTCGGTCGATTCCACCTGTCTTAAATGACTAGGAGATGTAGCATCCACTTCCTATGAAACCAAAGCCGTGTACGTTTGGAACAGAACCACTTACAGCCTTGCTAGCGTGACCCGAGCCCTCAGCATCCTGTGGCACACGTACGCCACGACCAACGAAACACGGGCTCCACGCAAAGTGAAACCCGGCGACGGTTACCTAGCGAGTCAGACCGCAATAGTTGCCGGTATGTGCAGAGAGGCCACCCAGCGAACAGCAGCAAGATCGGCAACAAGAGTGCAACATGCCGGCTGAGGGCGGAAGATGTAGGCTGGGAAGCCCCCAATCTGAGATCCCTTATCGCTCTTCCGCTAATGTCGTCGCCATTGGGCAGAGACATGGTTGAGGCCAGGGTCAGAGACGTAAGTAAGATATCAGAAGAGAGCACAGCTGTACCACTTTTGCTTACTGGGACGTTAACTTGCACCCATTTGATGGCAGGAAGCGGCAGCAGAAAATCCCTCCCCTAATTCTCATGCAAAGACCTGGGTCAGCATCTCTTAGACATTTTTTTATATTATATACTGCTGTGATTAAATTTCTGACTCAACCAAACTGTAAAATAAATGCATACAGATGCCAAAAGCCATTTCTTGCTTTACAACAGGGTAAACTAAATAAGAAATAGTTTTATATAAAAGACGCAATCAGTTTTCAGATCTGTTATACCCAAATAAACCTGATTATCTTGACCGTCATAGCTACAATGTTCTTGTTGGCTTTCCTGCACCAGCAGAATGTTTCAGAATAACTGTCAGACGTACTGGATGCTACACATATCGATTTCGATAAGAGCTTCGCTGCCATCAAGAACCCAGAGAAACGTGACGCCTTTCGTCGAACACAAGCCAGCGAGTCCAAAACAGAAGCACACCGGAGCAGAGTGCGTGACCCCCTCGCATCCCTGACACCTTGGCCCCCGCATGAATGACAGAGGGTGGGAGGAGGCTGGATCACGACCTCACTCACCCTGTGTTGTATGAAGAGGCAGCACCCAACCATCGGGACAGCGAAGGCGAAAAAAAAAACCTGCTTAGCTTCCCACACCAAGTCCAAATCCAACCTGGAGGGACAGCCCAGGAACCAGAGAGACAGTGAGACAGAGAGGGAAGGAGAGAGAGACAAAGAGAGAGAGAGAGAGAGAGAGAGAGAGAGAGAGAGAGAGAGAGTGCGCCAGGACTGTGCAGAGTGAGCTGTATGGGAGGTTCAGGACGGCTGTGTGTTACGTCTCTACAGCAGGATGTGAGACGGGAAACTGAACCCTGGCTATGTTATAGTTAAGGGGCCACAGTCTCAGACAGCCTTGTTTTTTTGTAGACTAAGACACACACACACACACACACACACACATACACACACAGACACACACAGACACACACACATACATACACAGACACACACATACACACACAGACACACACACACATACACACACAGACACACACACACACATACACACACAGACACACAGACACAGACACACATACATACATACACAGACACACACATACACACACAGACACACACACACATACACACACAGACACACACACAGACACACACAGACACACAGACACATACACACACAGACACACAGACACAGACACACATACATACATACACACACAGACAGACACACACAGACACAGACACACACACATACACACACACACACATACACACAGACACAGACACACACAAACACACATACACACACAGACACACACATACACACACACACACATACACACACAGACACACACACATACACACACAGACACACATACACACACAGACAGAGACACACACAAACACACACACATACACACACAGACACACACAGACACACACACACGCACACACACACATACACACACACAAACACACACACACACACACACACACACACACACACACACACACAGTAGAAGCATCAGCACAGGTCCTAAACCTTCACACAGCATCTCATAGCATAGGTTTCCCAAGCTGGCCAAGTTTCAGAACGAGGAACTTAAGTCATGGTAATATTCACAAGTTTGGAGTTTCTACGGTTTCTGCTAATTGCTATTTAAAAACGTAGCCTACTTAGTGTTTTTACTATGGTCACATTTGTGTAAGTGCGCACAGGCTGACGGTCCCTGAGGGAATTTCTGTTTCCAGAAGCAGTATTGTTATGCCTATTATTTGTGTACCTGTAGGATTAGTCTGATTTGTAACAATTACTACTGTTCAGTTATTTGTCTAACTGGTATCGTAGCCTCCAGGTGTAGAATAACGATAACAAGCATGCAAACTCAACACCGTGAAGAATTAAAAATCAAGGTATGTATGAGCAGCGCTCTGCCAGGGCTCCTTTGCGAAAACACAATTGTTAAATGTGTAGGTGTACGCAAGATATTTTTTGCTTCAGAGGCCAGGAAGTGAGGAAGCCCCCTGTGAATCACACTTCCTGGAAACTGTGCGACTTCCTTCAGTTATTTCCTGGATATAAATGCGAGGCGAACCTGGCCCCGGAACGCCTCATTTTTAAAGCCAAAGAGCAGAATATTCGTAATGACGGAGAAAAGGTCACACCTACGATACCCGAAATTCACCATGGAGAAGCCAGCATGTGTGTATCGGTATGAAAGCATGATAAGACAAAGCAATGGGACCACTGGACCTGAGGCCTAGTTCCTGGGTACTGCCATTGAACCGGCTTGCTCTGCACGGTTCATTGCTAAAATATCAAGCAGGGTTGTGAACCACAGTGAAGGATATGACCCAACCAAGAGAAGCCAAATCAGCCCCATTAAATTACGAGCGCTTTCATCTCCTTCATTTCCCAGAATTCCCACATGATGGCCCGGTTTGGACAATAGCACTTTTCGTTATATAAAGCAACTAAACTCATTTTTTTATTTCTATCGGTACAATATTTTTTCATTCGTATTCCATTTTTCCTGCTGTCGTATGTCCTTGTGATAGCATCTTGGGTTATAAACAGAACCATTTAGAGAGGGACAACAAAGGGCACTTCTATTTGTGGAAAGTGTCATTCTTATCAGGGATATTGGGTATCAGCTAGGGAAGGGACACAATTTGCTTGGGCCACAATAAAAAAAGACAGACCAATATTAATCATAGAGAGAGAGACAGAGCAGTAGGTAGAACAAATCATTATGGACAATCTGGTTTTACATGCAAAAGGTGGTTGTCCCCTTTTCCTCACTGTTTTCATATTCGTGTTTTTCTTAATCAAGTTACTATATTAACCTTGGTTACATTTTCCCCCCTAGTATAGCATATATTATGTTAAAGCCAATTAAGCATTTAAAGACCCTAAGAATACATCAGTTTCGTAAATGATTATTTGGCTTTTGCCAGCCTTAAAATAAATCCCAAGACAGCAGGAATGGACTGAGTCCCTCTAACAGACACCTGTATCGTATAATCACCACAGAAGATAGGGAAGACTGAAGGTCGAAAACTTTGAAGGAACCTTATCAAAAGTGTACTCCAAGAAAAATACTGAATAGAGTCCAAATACTGTAGCCGTCCCTGTGGGTGACCTAGCATTGCTATCTTTCCCTAACTGCAAAAACAGTTTACAGTTCAGTTAGAACATTTAAAAATTTTGTTCAACACAAGCGTCTGGAAGGTTTCTTCTCTAACAGAATTATCTGCGCATCAGAAATGACCGACTTTTCCTGGAGCCAACGTAACTGCCCGTGTCAGATACAGCATCTTAGTGCACTTCAAAGTCACATCGCCGAAAACCACGCAGGTAGGCAGCGTAGATGAAAACAGATCATTTTTCCAAACACCTACATATAAGTTGGTTTCCAGGGAGACAGAGGTTCCATGCAGATAACACAACAGAAAAGCCATAGTAACAGCCAACTAATTTAGAAAGGGATTTTTTAAAGGTTATTCTGAAACAGAACTCAAATGTCACCTCTGTACTTGCAACAAATATTTTGTTGATATACACTTTCAATACTGTATTGGGCCTCCCTTTGGTCTCAAAACAGCCTCAACTGTTCATGGTATGGATATCGCAAGATGTTGGAAACATTCCTTCAAGATTCCGGTTGATGGTGGCATGCAATTTTTACAGACTTGTCAGCTGCACATTCATACTGCACATCTCTCGTTCTGCCACATCCCCAAGGTATTCTATTGTATTCAGGTCTGGTGACCAGGATGGTCGCTGAACAACACTGAAATCGGTGTGATGTTCATGAAAAGAGTTGACCAGAAGACTTTTGCTCCATGACATGGGCACATTAAGTAGCCATTAGACGATAGAAGCCATTAGAAGCTTCAGCTTTCTGTTTTAGGCTGACAGGACTGGAACCGGACATGCAGTTGTACTCAGTGATTAACTGAGTTACTGTAGCCTTTCTGTGAGTCTGGTTGTTCTCCTCTGACCTCTGTCATCAACAAGGTGTTTGCAGGACTTTCTGCAGGATGCTGTATATCACTCGCACCATTCTCTGTAAACTAGCGCCTGTTGCGCGTGAAACTTCCAGGAGATCAGCAGTTACAGAAATACTCAAAGCAGCCTGTCTGGCAGTCGTGCCATGGACAAAATCACCGAGATCACATTTTCTTCTCCATTCTGGTGTTTGATATCAACATTAACTGAAGCTCCTGGTCTGTATCTGCATTCGTTTATGCACTGTGATTGGCTGATTAGATAACTGCATGAATAAGTGTTCAGTGAGTGAGGACTTATTACAGCGGTGGAGCGATTCGGCATGTGAGCACCCCCGCAGCGTCCGGTGCATGGTTATGCATATATCAGTGATACTGGGGAGTTTTATATCTCTCTCTTAATTATGATGTTTTAAAAATCACTCAGGGACCACAACCCCAGAGCATCAAGACTGCAATGACTGCATCACTCAAAAACGTAATATTAATTAATATTAATTAATAATAATAATCCATGGCACCTTTCGGGACACTCCTGGTCATCCCATAAAGAATAAAAACAAAACTGTAACACCAATAAAACCAGACATGACAAAGCAGTAAGTCATGCGCTTTCATCAGGCTAAGGAGAGTTTTAACAACAGTTTTAAATAAATTGTGTTATAGAGTCCTGTTGATGGATGTGAGAGGGAAGAGAGTTCCAAAGTTTGGAGGCAATGTGGGGATAGGCTGTAGTAACAACGGTGCAGTGTGGTGATAGGCTGTAGTAACAACGGTGCAGTGTGAGGATAGGCTGTAGTAACAACGGTGCAATGTGGGGATAGGCTGTAGTAACAATGGTGCAGTGTGGTGATAGGCTGTAGTAACAACGGTGCAGTGTGAGGATAGGCTGTAGTAACAACGGTGCAGTGTGATTATAGGCTGTAGTAACAACGGTGCAGTGTGGGGATAGGCTGTAGTAACAACGGTGGTGTGGTGATAGGCAGAAGTAACAACGGTGCAGTGTGGGGATAGGCTGTAGTAGCAATGGTGCAGTGTGGGGATAGGCTGTAGTAGCCATAGTGCAGTGTGAGGATAGGCTGTAGTAGCCATGGTGCAGTGTGAGAATAGGCTTTAGTAGCCACGCTTCTGTGTGGGGATAGGCTGTAGTAACAGTGGTGCAGTGTGGGGATAGGCTGTAGTAGCAATGGTGCAGTGTGGGGATAGGCTGTAGTAGCCATGGTGCAGTGTGAGAATAGGCTGTAGTAGCCACGGTTCTGTGTGGGGATAGGCTGTAGTAACAGCAGTGCAGTGTGAGGATAGGCTGTAGCAACAATGGTGCAGTGTGGGGATAGGCTGTAGTAACAACGGTGCAGTGTGGGGATAGGCTGTAGTAGCAATGGTGCAGTGTGGGGATAGGCTGTAGTAGCCATGGTGCAGTGTGAGAATAGGCTGTAGTAGCCACGGTTCTGTGTGGGGATAGGCTGTAGTAACAACGGTGCAGTGTGAGGATAGGTTCACGCCCCCACACTTTAAAAACTGCACCTTTTAATGTTCCTAATGATTTATTAATCAAGTGTGGGTTTATCCAGCTGCTATGATCAATCGCCAGAGGCCCATAAGGGTCACGCTCAGCTTGCTTCATGACCATCATGAGAAGAACAATGCAGGGTGAAGACCACACCCCGGCAGGTCACAGCAAAGCCAGGTCTGCGAGCTGATACATGGAAATAGTCCGTTTCTAAGGAAGTGGCTGCTTGTAGAGACTTTTTGTTGGTCAGGAAAAAAATCAGCTACATAACTGGCAAAATAACCACTCACGTTGGCTTAGTGGGGGTGGGGGGGGGGTCACGGTTTTCCACAGTTCCAATATCCAATCGTTTTCATCATCAAAAGTTATGGGATCCCAGATGGGTCATCAAATTCTAGCTTATCTCTGCCTAACGACAGCTCTACATGTTACGGAGATATCATGTAACGTTTGGTCCTCGCAGTCTGCTGGACTCTCGCATCTGTACTGCGTCTGCACATCAGACGCCGTGATAGTTGATGCCAGCTGCACAAATGTCACATTCAGCATAGCATGAAGTCGATACCAGGATCTCTCTGGGCCCATAGAACAGCTATTTTTATTTCCTTATTATTCCATGACAACAATTCTCTAGTCAGGGCAGAGCAATTTCAGATAACACATACTTTGAGTGCTTATCATTTTTGAAAACTCAGGGGAGATACAGCATCCTTTACAAAGACATTCCTTGGTTCCCATTTGGACTTGTTTGCCTCTCCGCATATTGTTAAAAAAAAGAAAGAAAAATAAGAATCAGGACTTAGTTAAACAAAGAGCATTATGAGAAGTTATCGGTAATGAGTCACTGTCCTTCATTTCTCTGTGGCAGTCTACCTTATAAACGCAGGGCGCCCACGAAACATGACGTGCCGGCCGGAGACCAGCGCAAACTTCACCGTTAATGGCAATATTGGAATGTAGCGCCAGCCGCTGCTAATTCATCCCATTGAAAAACATCCACGTTAAATCATTTAACAGCTGCTACCTTGCACTCTACTTCCTCCTCGGGACTTTCCCCCCACCACCAATCGTTTCATCATCCCAAACAACAACAACAAAAACAACAACAGAATAACTGCAAGCAACAAAAAAAAAACTTCAAACCCAAGATAAGTTGAGTTGACGCGACAGACTCATGATCATTTGAACCCATTTGAAGCCTTGAAAAAGAAAGTCAAGAGCGACTCCATGATCTGGGCACTTGCCCTGAGACGAACTTGTACAATAGAGCCTTGATACAATCAGAGTCTGTTGCCAACGTAAACCGGCGGCAAACAAAGTCACCGCAAGGATCTAAATCAGGCAAAGCAAAACAAAATCACGACAACAATAAAGCAGAACACGCTATCGCCAACGGCTGCCCCAAGCTGAAGCTCTTTATTTTTTTTGTAGGGGTTTACAATCAGCTGAAGGAAGTGTTTTGTATGCTGTTCCCGGCTGAGCTGGTGCAGAAACAGCAGCAGATAAGGACCTGGTAAGGTTGCAGTAGTCAGCCCCCCCACCCAATGTTACAGCTCTAACCCCTGCAGATGCAACCTCTTACCAATATATCAGATGCTCCAACTGCTTTTCTCCAGAAGCGTGGGGGCTGCTGGATTAAATTGCTGGAACGGTACAACCCTTTTTTTTTTTGAAAAGGTTTCTGCACTTTATGGAAAATAAACATCTCTCCTTCTCCGGCTCTCATCAACATTAGCAAACGCCCACAAGGGGGTGTGTTTAAAGAAAATGCTTCAGGATCGTCGCTCTTCTCCTCGGTGCCCCCGGACACCTGAACGTTTCTGCTCAGCATGCTTACACAGCTAATAAAAAGTGTCTGGTAGAAGAATGAGCTTCTCTTCTCCACGTCCTTCACAGTTTTGCAGTACATATGTTTCACATATGCAATGTGATTTTTTCCAGAGCAATTTCTGTATTAGACGGCTCAGTAGGTAGCGCTGTGACTTTAACGCCCCCAGAGTTTCGGGTTCACTTCCCTCCCCGGACTCTATATGTGTGGAGTCTGCAAGTTCTCTTTGTCTTTGCATGGGTTTTTTCCAGCTACTCTGGTTCCTCCCTGCAGTCTAAATGTAGGGTGATTCTTAATTGTCCTTAGAGGGAGATCAGAGTTGAGCAGAGTGATGGGCCGGCATCCCATCCAGGGTGTCCCCAGACCACTGCATCCTGGGATACACTCCAACCTAAACACTACCCTGTACTGGACAAGCAGTTAAAGAAGATGGATGAAACTTAAGTACTTTTCTGTACAGTACTGCAGGAGGACCACTCCTGGGACTAGAACCAGCAACCTTCAGTTCATAAATCCATGTCCAAATTGCTACCTACTACGGAAACTGAAATTAAACACGGCCTTGCTGAAAGTCCCAACTACAGCCCAGAGATCTGAACTGGCGACCTTCTGATCAGGGGCATCGACTCCTAACTGCTGAGCCACATCCTGCTTTTCTCTGTCTGCTTTTAGGGTAAGGAGCACTAGACTCTGTTTGATGTCGTTAGATATTAGGGAACCTCAACGAATGTCTATACAGGGTAAAGGAAGCTGAACTGTGGGATTGGAACAGAACATGGCAACGGTGCCAAGTCCAAAGCAAACAGCAAACACATTTTCTGTCCCCAGCTTCACTCGCCGAAGCTGGACAAAAGCTGAGAAGTGAGCGATGTCTGACCGGGCGGCTGCAGACAGGCAGTGGGCTTTCTGAGGCAAGGGGCTGACCAGTCTGCCAATGGCAGGTCACTCTTCTGTCCCATTGGACTCGATAGTCTACATCCATAAATGTAACACAAGCACAATTTCACCTCAAAAGAAAAGATTCCTGATACACTACAATCATTCCTGGACAAATCTAACTTTCAGTTTTGTTCCTTTAACGTTTTTATTTTTCAACAAGAAATCCAATGGCAAAGATTGAATTTTGAGAGGAAATGTTTTGGAAAAAAAAAAAACATTCGAAATGCTATTAGGAATTTCTGGAATATGAGTGATGATGCTACGTTTCTCCGGTTTTACAAACAGCTCGGAAATGGAATGTACACGAGGCCGGGAGACGCTGAACATTGCTAAATATAAACGTTCCATTTCGAAGGACTGATGTGAAGTTAGAAGGACCCAGGGATGGCGCGTCAGGAAGCCAGAAGGTGGCACCCAGCAGGGAGGGGGGGGTTTTCAGCGTGTCAGATATTTACAGCAGACAATAGTAACTATCTGACTACATCCTTCTGGTATTCATCAACAGCCATCTGATGCAGAGCAGCTATGGAAAGTCTTTGGGTTTTTGCTTTTAATGTCATCTTTACTTGCCGCAGGAAATAATAACCACACTCAGGTTCCCATATTTGAAATTTCCAAAAAAAAAATGACCCAGATAAAGTGTGTATGTGTAGTGGGGGGTCATTATGAACAAAACAAAATGCATGATCCTATAAATCAGGTTAGAAGCCTTGTTGTGTCAGAATGTCCAAATATGTGTGAGACAGAGAAACTATAAGGACAAAATATTTGGGCTCATTCGGGGGAAAAGGTCACATGAGATAACCTTAAAGTCCGGAAATTGACTAATTTCGGATTTACATCAAACCAAGTAATGACTAACTTTGTGAGGCACTCAAACCAGACAAAGACAGTGTGCAGTGCTCCTCCTGTGTGATTAGGAGGACAGCATCTCCCCCAGGAGGATGGAAAACTAGCCTCCCCACGGAGATGTTGCCCCGGGAAACCAGCCGGAAAACAAAACAGCATCACCAGTAATCACCCGATTTAAGCAAAAGCTATTTCGGGCCCGTTTGTTAACGGCACAGCTCACCTGCAGAGACAAATAAGGACTGGCAACAAATAAAGGAGGGATGCAGGAGATGCGTGAATGTTCGGCTTGCTGGCAGTGACACCTTACGGATGGAGTGCATGTGAATTTTCTCCAGGAGTTAATAAAGAACAGGCCTATAAGCACCGTACTGGGGGTGTGGGCTCTGTTTATGATAAACGCACGATCTCTCAGGAGCGTGCACAACTTAATTACACTGACGTCAACAGCGCCCCATTGTCATGGCAACCCTCCGCAGGGTATGACTACCGGTTCATGCGGGATTATTGGAGTCGCACTGTACTGCAGCAAAGTGACACAGGTATTTGTATAGGTGACAGACAGGCCACAGTGATGCAAATTTAGAGGAATATGATTAATATGACTTCTTTTTATTTTACACTTCTCTTACTAAGACACTTTTGAATATTTTAAGTTTGTTATGGATAGAAACTATTTTGGAAAAATTAAAGCAAAGCATCTATGTGAGCTATTTTGTGTGTGTTTATTAAGGATCTCGTTAGGGACATTTTTTGAGAAAAACATAGCGTGAACGCAAAACATTTTAACAAATCCAGAATTTTATTCTGAAAGAAAGTTTAAATGAGTTTGATTTTTGTTTGGGGTAGAATTTGGAATCCTTGAATGCAAACATGATTATCCAGAACGGCTGATGATTATACTTACGCCTCGCAATGTCCAGCCATTTGTCGATGGAAAGAGTGAGAACGGACTCTTTTTCTCGAGCGTCGACCTAACAAAAAAGAGAAAAGAAAAAACACTGATCGTTTGCCAAGTGTGTGGTTGTGCATGATGACCATCACCATGTTCACTCCTGGTTTTTCAGCTGAGTGCCCCTTTAATGCCCCCAAAAGCATGGAGATTTCCTTTGTGTAGAGGATCATTCACAGTAAGACATCACGCACATCAAAAAATCATAACCCGTGTTATTTAACGCATCACCAGGGATCAGCCTGGGGAAAAAAAATCACTGTGGAATGACAGTAACAAGAGAGTCATTTGGTGTTAGGAGAAGCTGCATCAGTAAGGCTTTCTGGATTGAAGTGGAGGAACTGCAACCCATCCATCTCCTATTTGCTGGGGTCTCTGGATAAGTGATGACATCACAGCAAGCAGAATAAATTCAGTAATTAGTAACAACCATGACAATGTCTGGCCTTTTCGGATGGGAGATTATAGTTTATGCACTCGGCCTTTGAACACCCTACATCTTTCACATTCCAACATACCAAAATACATGCCTCACATGACCTTCTTATTGAAGTCCTTGAATACAGCAATCAAACACCTAAACTAAAGTGAAAGACATGGATTTTGCCTCTCTATGAGTGGCCGCTAGCTGACGATCGACGCTGCCAAGCAGAGTGTTCCACACACCCAACCATCCACCAACCATGTTATCTTTGAATTTTTCTCTGGTGTGTCAGCGCAGTCACTCTCACGTGGAACAAGTTGGGATGGTCTATTTTTAGATGCTGAAATTACTGAGCAGATCACCGGTCACATTGTCATGTAATGGCATTTGAAAACACTACACTGTACAGGGCCTCTTATGCAACAAAAGGTCTGGACGCCAATGGACTCTCATTAATCCTCACCACCATTTCTGACCGATTCATTTGAACTTTGCACGTATTTCTTGAATATTTCATATTTTGTACATTTTGTTAAATGTTACAGACACTTGCCTTGTGTTTTGTTTGCCCTGCCTTGGGAGCTGCTGACCCAGTCTCGCTGTACTATCATGTACAGTGACAATAATCAGCTGACTCATGGCCCTTGAATGCTGCAAGCATGCTCGACATTTAAAGCCAGCTGGAGATATTAGCTGTAGGTTTTTCGCCTAACAAAGCCCATTTTACCTGACCATCATTCCAAACCTCTTGAATCAATCTGCTGCAGCTGTTATGTAGTACAGCCAGTCTGATCTGAGATCTTAATGGGTTGTCTGTGGTGTTTGCAAGGAGTTTGTAAACCCTCTGTGTTTACAAAAAGCTAAATTCTTTTCTCCCCTGCTCTGTCTTCATAAAGACCTCGAGGTGAACACCTTGCAGGGTCAAATAGATACTGGTTATTTAATCTTGAGGATGGTGAACATTCCCATTTACTGTATCAAATTTTGGGAATCACAAGAAATTCATAAACTAGGAGAAACTGATACTGGTATAACTCACTTCCAAACGGATAACTTTTTGGTTTTCATGGCGTTAAAGCAGGCAGTGACTGACAACGTGTGTTATGTCTGAGCTAATGAGAAGTGACTAAGTCAGGCCAGTCAAGTTCTTTAGAGTCCAGATTGAACTCAGATAAGGGTCTGGGTATCCCACCCACCCACTGGCATGCCAAGTGGGCGCTGGTGTTTAGAGGAAGCTCATGCCGGGATGGAGGGAAACGCCCGGGCCCCTCCCCGGTGACGGCATTACACCCGGGTGCCGTGGAAAAAAGGCATAACCAAGACTGGGCGGCATAAAAGCAGCTACACCTAGTCAGAAACGCACATCTGGAAGCAAAACCGTGGCCCTGAGCTGAGAAGACTATTCACTGTCCTCACGATTCCAGATGATGATGATTCTGAATTTACTCGGTCCAGTCTACCATATGGAAGACGCTTATGAACTAGGGAGCAGAATATACTGAAATCTGCACTTTGACTCCACCCAAAAAGCAGCTCTGAACAGAGTTTCCATCGCAGGAGAGACAGAAAACGAATAATGACCCGCTTAGGTCACATCTCAGGCAAACAAAATGCTAGGATAATGAAATCGGTCGTAGGAGGCTGCTGACAGGAAAGGTCTGTGTAAAGACTGAGCTCAATTAGCTGTGGCTGCAATGAGTCATGCTTAAGCACGGCTAGCCTTAATTGGCTGTGCTGTTGCTATGGTCTTGGTAATTTATCAGCTTGAATCCTGTATGCGTCTCCTTTTTTTGAATCACATGTGTGTTGAATTCTGAACATGATTCATACCTCTGATTGTTTCTCTTAAAGGGCTGCTAACGCATTAATAAAAGGTAAAATTCCAAGAAACAGAAACAAAAAAATCTATAACTGAATGTTATGTGAACTATAGTAACGCACTATTAATAGAAAGACGTCATGCCACTAGGGTAGACTTCCAGCGTCTTTTTTTAGGTCTTTACTTCCATCTGGTGGCAGCACGTGGTAATGCACTTGACCAACAGTGATTGGCGATACAAATTAACGGCTACTATTTTACAGCGCATATGGAAACTATTAACGGACACTGTGTGCAATCATGTACGTAAAATGCTACTTTGAACATTACCTATTTGAACTGGTAAGTGGTTGTATTTTCTGCAATACGCAAAATATATAAAGCCCCTAATTTCATGAAAAAAACAGGAAAAAATGCTTTAGCCTTACAGTTTAGCATGAATCATAAGGGCAAACTAATGACGCTAACACCTCATTCATCCGCTGCAGCTGGCTTAGTGAACGGGGCTTTCTAAAACTAATAAAATAAACATATACCAAGTGCCATTATAGCCATGCTGAGAAATCGACGATGGGGGAGGGTGACGTGAGCCTGTGTCTCCTGACAGCGGCCCATTCGCCCAAGGGCAACTGACAACAAGTCCGCGAACATGGGGAGGGCAGTAATGGGAACGTGGAGACACAAAACAGACAGCTGGAGAAAGCGCGAGCGCAGCAGCGGTGTCTTAGAGATAAACATATCCTCCCTGTCAGAGACGGAGGAGCTGGGGTGGGCATACCATGCTGCAGTTATGATTAAGTGCAGAGGGAAGACCAAACACAGGGGGGTGTCTTTTGATTACATCGTCCTCTCCAGCCAGAAAAAGCCTATAAATTCATAGTAAACACTGCCACATGTCAACCGAGGGCGAACGGAGATGCACTCAGAGTTTCCCCATCTGGATCACAACCTTACAATTAAAGTAGGGGGGGGGGGACACTGTATTTGACAGAGCAGGGTCCCAAACAACAGCTGTGGCCCCAGCAGCCTGACCCCCCCCCCTCGCCGTCCACGCTCATTGCTCGCCATCAGACCTTCACATCACTTTAACATAGTTCACCCCGCGCCCCCCCGATGCCCCGCATCGGCATGCTGACACTGTTTATACATCACGGACAGCGGGCGTAACACATCTCTCCACGACAGCATCAGACAGACAATACTGCTTAGCATCAGCCACCCCGACCAATCAGACGACTGAGCGTAACATTAACACAACGTCACGTGTAAAAGAATAAGCTTACAAATTAACTCTAGTATGTAACACAACACCTTTCAATTCCATCATTATATTCCTGTTTTTACCATTTCCTTTTTTTGTGCCATTCTATTAACTATATAACCTAAACTATTTTAGAACAAATTCTAAACTGTCAGCCAGAAACCAAAAATGGAAATAAAGCAGGCTTCCCCTTTACATCATGGGCCAGTTTAATTCATCTATGATAAGCTGCGTGTAACTGAGACCAGAGTAGGATGGAGGTCTTGTCCCGTCCCTGGAGCTGATACAGGAAGGCCAGCGATCCCTCGCTCTGATTGCCTACTGTCCCTTAGGCTCACACCCATCTGCAGGCCTGACACAGGAATACCCCCCCCCACACACACACACATAACCCTCCCCTCCCTGAAAGGCTTCCTGCTGGTTTCCCAACTGTAATTCCAATTTAAGGGTAAAATTACTTGTTTATTTGGTGCTTAATCTAAGAATGCACTGGAAGAACACAGTCAGACACAAACACATACGAAACAATCAGAAAGGAAATGCCTTCCTTACTGAACGACAGCATGTATTAGAATTCAGATTATGATCTGTGGATAGCAGGTCATTCTCTGTGACTGCACATACACTCCGGAACGCACGTCCCCACAATCCGCGACAGGTGAACTTCGCCAACGTCTACAAGGTCCAGTTGAAAGCTCATTCATTTCAGGAACGCTATGGTGTGCCTACGTAACATTCGCGCTGCCGTTGTTTTGCTGTTGCTGTTGTTGCTGTGTGTGTACTACTTTATTGTATAGTATTTGTCTGTATTGTAAAGTGTCCTCGAGTGTGTGAAAGGCGCTATATAAATACAATTTATTTATTACTACTATTACTATTAGTAGTAGTATCACTGTGTTCTATTAGAGACACCAGTATTGTTTCATCAGCTAGAACAAAGGAATGTCATTTATAGTTATATACGTTGCGTCATATATATATATATAACTATTATAAGAATAACACATTCAGCAGCGGAGGTGGTCTGGTGCCTTAGTGGTTGGGCACTGTGTTGCCTAAGTGGTTTGAATACTATCTCCATTCTGTGTGTTTGCAATTTGCACCTTCACCCTGTCCAAAGGCATGCAGATAGATTCAGTTATGTCACTGAATTGCCCATAGTGTGTGAATGCATACATCCGGCGGACTGGCACCCCCCACACACAAAAGTTCTGACCAAGAATCGCGGCTGACATGTGCATACAGCAATATTAGCTTCGGTGGATGTTTGAATTAACATCTAGAAACAAAAAATCAATCCCTAACCATTAATCCGGTACAGGGTTGTGGCGAGTCTAAAAGAGCTAAGTATGCTTCTCCCCCTACTGGACACCTCTATAAGGTGACATTGTTTACTGCCGTGGTGTCACTGGGTCAGTCAAAGCAATTAAAGCTAAAAATAAAGAAGATGCAATGAGATATTTGTTTCAGAGATGGGCTGTAAACTGACAGGAGGTCCTAAAAGAAGCGTCTCAGGCTAGCGAGTTAAGAGGTGTGTGGAGGTACGTATCTTCTCCAAAGGCGCTGCAGGAACGGGTCCGCAGCCCTGGGCTTGGCTGCTTTCGGGTCCCATGTTTCCCTCGGAGCACCAGACAGGGTGCATATCATATGTTGCAGTATAGGGACCCTGGGGGGGGGGGGGGGGGCTGCAGAGGTGCTCGAAGGGCATGACCTCCATGGGCTGCAGCACCCCCACAGCCACACACACCTGCCCAACCAGTCAGCCGTAATCAATGTGCCCCCCCTCACCTCCACTCTTACCCAAGGCTACTATCAGTATTTATGAATAAACTAGATTTTATAACAATATCGTTCAAAGCAACAGGTAAACTTAGAAATAGGACACTGTGCAAACATAGTCATGAGATCCATTTACACCTGTGAGTTCTGATTCTGGCAAAATACCCTGGAATCAGAATCATGTTTGCAGATCGCGACGGTATATAGGAAGATAGCATTCAGAGGAAATGTCTATCTTCACCAAAAGTCCTAAACTACACTCCACTATCGGGAAGTTCAGGGTCACTGGAAAACCACAGCAGACGTTTGAAGTCTAGAGTCCCTTAAATATCATAACACGATCACAGCGCTGCCCCTCTTTGCTTTAGGGGATCATCAGCACACCTGGTGATTTCTCAGTCTCCCTTTGATGCAATAAATAATTCCTGAGCTCTGACCAAAACATTAAAAACAGAGGAGGATGGGGTCCCCTTCTTGGTTCCTCTCAAGGTTTCTTCCTGCTAGAGGGAAGCCTCAAGCCTGCTGGGGGGGGTTCAGGCTGGTTATATGTAAAGTGCTTTGTGACAATGACTGTTGTTAGAAGTACTATGTAAATAAAAAGCACCTAGTGGCAGTATTTTTTGTAAATGCTACGTAAGGGAAATGTAATTTAAATTAAAAAAAAAAATTGTCCCATGTCTGTTTTTCCAAGATATGTCATCTTTTAGCAACATTTCCTCAAAATTGGACCCCACCAAGATAGCGGAACACGTGTGCGAGTGAATCAGCTTCCCCCAAACCCAGACCCCAGGGAGCTTCTCTCAGTTTTTCCGACATAAAACGAATCGGAAACTCATTGGCATGAGACTGGGGTCAAACCACTCAGCATCACAGCCTTCCCTGTTGAGTTTTAGTCTCGTGCATTAGTTAAAAAAATAAATAAATAAATACATAAATAAAACAAAAAGAAAAAAAAACAAAACCCACAGAAGTTTCATTATTACGGGTTGACAACGTAACGCACATGAAAATATTGTGGTCAGAAATTTCCCGAAACCACACTGACCAGGGTTTCCCCGCACTGCTGAACGTAAATTGACACAATAAAGTTTTAGGTTTTAGCTAAACAAGCAGTTTATTTTTTATTACTTTATTTACAGCACACATCCATTACACAAACAGAACATGCTAGAAGAAAATGGAGTGCACCATTTTACAAGAAGAAAACTTAAACGAGTACTTCACTGCAAAAGTTAAAAGCTATAGGTGGTGATTTAGCAGCAAAAATATATAGATTTTTTTCCCATGTACCCTTATCACCTGCTGCCCCCAACTGTAAGGGAAAAGGTCAGGGAGGCCGGGAATCACAAAGGGCTGCCCTTGTCCGTATCGCAGTGGGACCCTGCAAGGACAAGGTCTTAATCACAGCTGTGTGCTCACTTTTAGCATTTATCAGCA
The DNA here is from genome assembly GCF_023856365.1 of Brienomyrus brachyistius. NCBI lineage: Eukaryota > Metazoa > Chordata > Actinopteri > Osteoglossiformes > Mormyridae > Brienomyrus > Brienomyrus brachyistius. Next base: position 4,757,067 of record NC_064540.1, read on the forward strand.
CTGACCCAGCAGCCGTGCGCTGATTCACACGAGGTGGAACGGAGCAGATAAGAAACATCCAAAGAACGCATTAAAAACGTCACTTGGTTGATTAGCTCTGGCCTCGTTAGCTGGCTTGAGCCTGGGCGTGTCCTGGTCACGCCGTCCCGAAAGATCACAACACTCTCTTACAGGGACGGGAGAGCGGACCTTACCACAGCAGGAGCAGAAACAGTTGTGGAGTGAGGAACAAATGTTTTTCTGTCGATTTAGGCTACCATTAATCCCCCCCCCCCCCCCCCCCCAAAACCCACCACCCCAGTTGTTTCGGAACAGGTGGCCAGAACTGGTGACGGTCAGAGTCACTTACAGATCTCCCAAGGCTTATGAACATTTGAGAACTTAACAGGGTTAAATCTAAAGTCCAGCCTAAATCAGGACAGAAACCCGAATATAACCTTGTACAGCAGACCCACCTCCCCCACCCCATGTCTCTCAGTTCCTTTTTCATGAGGAAAGTACCCATAGATAATTCTCACAGATAGGTGAAGCCCTGATTGAGTTAATTGAGTTTTCATGCCATGAAACAAGCTGGGGCTATGTTCATGGAGGAAGCTAGGTTGTATATAAAGCTTAATAAAGTGACTGACTGACTGACTGACATACAGGCAGGCAGGCAGAGTGATGGATGGATGGATGGATGACCGGAGAAGGTAAAAACTTAAGACAGAAAGCCATACAGAGATTACCTGACGGTTATAAGATACCACATAAGGTACTTCACCTTGCTCCATTCTAACCACGGACGATGAAGCACGTCATGTGGACTCCAGCTTCCGTGTGATGCTTCCAAAAGCACTAAGAGGAAAGGATGGAAGATACACAGCAGCAGCAGCACTGAGACAATCTTCAGACCACAAAAGATGTGTATATTTTATTATATATGTTAAAAAGAAATAATAGATCATAATAGAACCAGGAGAAGCTGATTATGGAACGGCTGTCTGATTTGTTAAAAGATTTGCATACAAAAAGCTATTTCTCAGGCCATGAATATAAGCTTTACTTTGGTGACCAGAGTTACTGGGTGAATGTGCTGGGTTTGACGGTTGCAGGACAGTGCCGAGAGCTCAGGTTCCACAGTGAGGTCTGGTTACTCTGACGCTCCCCCGCATGCCTGCAGCCCCCATGGCGAAGGCTGTCGCTTTGGCCCGAGTTCTGGGCATCACATGTGCTCACAAGATTATGTCCCTCTCCCTCACGCGCCCTGAGAACTTTCCAAGTCAGTTTCACAAAAAAAGGGCAGCTTTTTTCCCCCTCAAGGGCTACTGACTAGGTTTACAATGAATAGGAAAAATAAGACTAGTGTGAAGTTCTGCATGCGCTGCAATGGTGTGGCAATGTGTGATTCTCTCGCTGTTAGCCGCTGCTAACTGTGGTCTGCGTGCATAATTCACACAAACAGCCCAGACATCGTTTCCTGCTACTCATGTGGTCGATTGACTCAGGGACACAATCTTGACTAATTAGATTCATTTTCTTTTTCAATTTCCCATTCATCTGTCAGAGCGAGATAGCTGGAGCTGAACATGCTAGAAAGCTTGTGAGACGGCAGGTTCCAGGTACCGGTGCCGAGCGTCGAAAAACACTGTCGGTTCAGAGAGCTACACGGAATGTCAAGACATGTCGAGCAGGAGAACGCGGAGTAGGCTGCGTTGTCTTTTAGATCTTCCAGCTGCAGGGATCAAATCACTAGGATCTGGTGCTTTGTTCGATACATTTCATGGATGAGCCCTTGCTAGCCTTCATCTTCTCTCCCTTAGCAGATACCTCCCACAGCAAAGCAGACTCAGTTAATGTCCCTGGGATTTCCAACACAAATGCACTGCAAGAAGAGTCATCCATGCTGAAAATATTACAACCTGCCAGAGGAAACAGTGGACAGCGAGCACAAACCAATGGGCGTCATGCGTCAAAAAGGAAAAGAATAGACACTTGGACATTTTGCCGGTATGTGAATCATCAGGAGCAGTTGCAGAGCATAATTAAACTAATCCGTCTAGCAGAGACTTCCTCTAGAAATCTCACCTTCTGCTGATGGCATCGGAGATACCAACACCACCAAGGACAGAAAAAATATTCCACAGATTTCAAGAAGCACGATTGGCTCTGACGTACAATAGAAGCCAAGCAGAAAAATCCAGTTGAACTGCAAGCAGTTAGACACACCTAGTTTCACAACCAGTTCCAGGGAAAGCCTAGAAGATATCTGGCGTTTGTCAAAACTCCACACTGGATTGGAGACAAGCTGAAATCTCCTATAATTCGACGTGCATCCGATTATAGCTAGAGGTAGCTAGAAAAACAAATGATAAAAACACAGTAAAAGTAGCTACTCTTTTACACTATTACCAATAATTACACCTAAATGCGCACGCAAACATCATAGGAATGATGCAAGTATTAAATGACGTGTCATGCTTAAAACAACCTAAGAGGTTCCCACACTCTTGGGTGGTTCCCCTGAGGCAATGTCCACCACGCAGAACACAGTCCCGCCCCTAGGTGGAGCCTTCCCATTGGGCTTGAACACAACCTCATCGACCGGTGTCAACTTTTATGAGAGAGATGGAGACGGGACGAGATGGTGAAAACAAAATTGCCGCAACCCTAATTAGTCGATGTCATGTGATAGGAGCAGAGAAGCAGGGCGTAGAGATACTCTGTAGTAATCCCCACTGCACCCTAAGTAGTGGGAAGGCACTGCAGTCAGGTCATGTTCGTAGATGATTTCTGATGCATTGAAAGTGGATTAGTAAAGGGATTATCCCTTGGTATGTCTCTTTGCCCCTCTGTCCTACAGTAGAATCACACTTGTTCAACACTCGCAGCTGAAAACCTGGGAGATTCTCAACGTGGGACAAAACGCATGACGGCTGGAGATTCAGCCGAGACCAAAGCTCACTAAAGGTCAATATGGCAACAAGACACCTGCGGGTCAGGTGATCACGGAGGCTGGACACCTGATGATTATTAAGGGGAGACCAACAAGTCAGTTCACAAAGCTTACAAGCTCACTACAATCATTACAGAAAAAAATCAACAACAAATAAAACCATGTTTTCCAGGTTTGTTCCTCTATATCAGTGGTTCTCAAACTCAGTCCTCGGGCCCCACTGCCCTGCTTGTTTTCCTGCTATCCCTGCTTGTTTTCCTGCTATCCCTGCTTGTTTTCCTGCTATCCCTGCCCCACACACAAGTTCCAGCTGTCTTTCAGCTTCTGATTGACTGAACACACCTGATCCAGGTAATCAGCAGTGTGTAGGGCAGGGATAGCTGGAAAACAGGCAGGGCAGTGGGTCCCGAGGGCCGAGTTTGAGAACCACCGCTCTACATTAAACTTCATCTCCAGCACAGACTAAAGAGTGATCATCGCCATGACCTTGAACAGGAGAGACGGTTGGAAGATGGGCAGATGGACTGACAACCTATACTGTTTATCACTCTTTTCTTAGCAATCGCAATACAGAACCTGATGGCTGGATTCCCAGACCAAACAAACTCCACAGACTACAAACTCCAAGCAGAGGTGCCGTGAAGGGGGGGTGGGGAGACAATTTTGTGGGCCCTATAAAATTCTGGAATATAATTAGATTGGTCTTGGTTGGGGGGGGCAATATGATATGATTTCTTGGGGCCCAAAATCTCTAGCTGTGACCCTGACTACAAGAGTTAATCCAAACGACTGAGGTCTCCCGGTAGGGTTAGCTGTACAGCTGCAAATACGTGTGCATTCAACTACTCAAAGACCCATGCTCTAAATCTCTAAATAGCACACCTCCTCTCCTTTTGAGAAATTATAATGCAGTGAAACCAGTTTACAGCTATAAATCAGCAATGACAAAGCAAGGGAAAAATCTGCAGAATCAGACCTATGCAACCCCCAGGCAAAAAAGAAACTCCGCTTCTAATCTAGAACTTTACACACATGCGCCACATTTGCACACTTGCAGCTGTGGAAAGAAGGCTTAAAAAATACCAGCGTCCATTTGCCGTGTGATCGTCACAACTCAGCCCGGGGAGAAACATGCAAGTGTCAGCTAAACAAGTCTAAGTCAAGCCAGTACAGGACACCCTCTTCAGATTATACATCTCCCCACATTCCTGTTTTTTAACACACTGTTAAATATGCACAACAGTGGGTTTTGGGGGCATTAAGCTATAACCTCTGATGAGCTCATCCGCGTTAATGAAAAGATCCCAAGTCGTAAAGGTGCTGCCGACTCTCAGATGTGGAGTCCATAGATTCGGGGAAATAGCTTCAGCCAGCATGGCATTTATAAAAAGAACTTCCTATTAACTGCAAATTCATAGCTTACATGAGGCAGTTTAACTCGAAACACGGCGAATTGCTCAGCGGTAAACTATAAATGGAAGAATTCATAGGACATTCATTCAGCTGAGGCTTTAACTACGTCCAAGTAACGTCGAGTTTCCATATCATACTGATAATATTAAAATCTAACGAACGACGCCGGTCGACATGAAGGAAAATCATTCAGAAAGTGTTTTTGTTTTGTTTAACGAACTGGGAAAATACCCACTGTCGTTTCTTCTAAAAAATTTTAACTCTCACAAGTCCCACAAGACCCCCAAAAGGCACGGATTTGAGTTGATTGTTTTACCCATCACTGTTTCTACTATGCCGTATATCCTTCACGTAATAGTTTCCAAAAAAACAAGGATGGTTGCATAAATCAACTGAGCTAACATAAGACATTAAATCAGATCTGTCAAGTCATGTTTCTACAAGCGAAGTCGCGTAATTATACCAGTTAGTGCACTTGGAAAAGGAAAGAAAATGATCTTACCCTGAAACTTCATTGTTTTCAACGCCTTTTTGCATATGACCGGGTATTTCCTTGATTCTTTAAAATAAAGTAAATAATAATAAAATAATAACACGTCCGGAACGGGGAGACGAAGCACGACCGATCTGAGGTATCTATGTATCCGGACAAAAAAAATCTAGCTTCTCTCCACAGAAGGTTTAACATAAACTGTATTGTTGAAAGAAGGGAAAAAAACCCAGAGGCTTTTGTGAAATGCCGGTATCTATCCGCTTCCTTGTTTTATTTTCTCTCTAATTCTATGTTTTTGTTTAGTTTCACGCTTCCCCGCTCCCAGCTCTTTCTGTTTAAGGGAGGCAGCGCCGCCTATAAGCGCGCATCAGCAACGGGGGACTTTCATTACCGCGGGGGGCGCACCGCCATGCGGGACATCTTCGTATTGCCGATTCACTTTTAACTTTATCTATTTCTGCATTTATATTTGTACAGAATATGTAGATTACCTATGTAAATTTAAATCGGATTTGTGCCACATATTATATATGTTATATACTACACACATACATATAGATCACAGATGTATGTATACATACATACATACATTTAATTTGTGTGAAAGTTTTGTTGCTTTTCCCTACCTTTGATGCAAATTTCCGAGGCCTGTTACAGCAAAATAAACTAAATAAAACTGATGGCGACATTTTGCCTGATACAATGTAATTCAAATTATGTTCTTGTAATGATGTTGGTGAATAGGTGCCCATCTGGTTTGATCTTACAGATGCAGGATGCCCTGTAACGGTTTGGAACAAGGATTCGTGTAAATGTGTAATATGCAAACTGACCATGTAAAGCCAAGTTAAATCTGCTACGTAAGTGCACCGGCTGTTGAGAAATTTATGTTAAGTGCCGTCACCGCTGAGTAATTGTTTATTAAAAACTAAATATAACAATAAGAATAACACAACAGAATACGATAAGATAAACCCACTTGAAGTTGAATACAATATTTTGATTCTACCTTTAAGTTTGTAGTCATTTTTCTGGAAAAATTAACTAGGTGTAATATCTAATTACCACTGGATCTCTGCCGCTGAAACGTTTTCGACGTGTGCAAGTTACCACCAACATAACAGTATAAATCATATACAGACACAGTAACATTTATGCTTTTGGGTAATGAAAAGTTTGTTACATCCGCAGGAAAGTTTGTTACTCCCATACAGAATGCAGCTTTGACGGCTAAGTATTTGCATTAAACAAATAACTGTCATTTTGAATGAGCAGGACGGGGTGTTGCATCGTGACACCTGGTAGCCATTTCCATACTGCTTCAGGGGTGTGTTGACATACGGACATCCTTCAAACGCAAACTTGGACAATGAAAAACGCCAGCATCCCGAAATTCCAATTCCACCTCGCTGGTATTCAAGATCAAACAAAACGCCATTACTGCCACCTAATGAAAGAATTTTGCATTGCACACACTGAAGTAATACTCATGGAAACCATCCATAACACCAGTTTTATTTGATGCTTATTTCCTACGTTTTGGTACTATAAAACAGTACAAAGTATATATATATTTATATATATAAAGTAGAAATAAACTCTAATATCCTAACACTATACAACAATAAAACAAATGTTTGGGGGGGGGGGGCAGTCAAGGGTGGATTAACTCATTGCTGTTTGAAACTCAACAGAACATGGAGCATATTTGTAGTTTGAGATCTTAAAAAAAAAAAATAACCTGACCATTCTGCTGTACAGCACGACAACCACGTGTGAAATCATTCACAAACCAGGAACATTTATAATGTGCTGTAGAATCGTCTGTAATCATATTTGAGAGAAGTCAGTTCCCACATGGCGCACTCCTACGTGGAAAATATTTATGTCTGTTGATGCGCAGTTAATATCAGATTCTGGTTTAAAAAAAAAAAAAAAAAAAAAAAAACTCAAGAAACTGAGAAGGAAAACTTGTATTTCAGCCATTTCCACAGTAGTGGTGCTCCTGTCAGTTTGTAAAAATTCAGCAAAAAAACTGAGGCTTAATGATGTGTAAAAAAAACATTACAAAAATAATTTACCTCAAGCAACACAGCTGTAGTATCTTAAGGCAACAGATACAAAAAAAAAAATAATAAACCGTACAGCACTGATAATGGCAAACAGAAGCAAAATTTCACATTTTCAAAATTAAATACTAAGAAGATTGCGATGCTGCGTATCATCTAAAAGTGCTCTGACACACACGATCGGCTTTAGCGATTTGTCAGCCCGCCGGCAGAGGAATAACGATCCCGCTGAAAAGACACGCTATAAAAAGGAGGGATTTGAAAATAAATTAAAACAATATGCACAGAACCACTCAAATGGCTAACGAGCAGCTGTGCTAATATTGCGATTTAATGCTGTCGGCACAACAGGTACAGCAGTATAAATATGGAAGATTAGGCAGACACAGAGCAGATGAAATGTTGTATATATAAAAAGTGTGCCACATACAAACTGTGATAGCTAAAAACAGGTTTAAAAAAAAAAAAAAAAAACTAAAAGTGTAACCTCTTTGGTCACATAGCGGCATGTCCTTGCACATTCCGACTGACTGTAGCCGCAAATTAGACAGGACTAAAATTAAAGTGTGTTGTTACTCCCCTATCAGTCTCTGTGGGGGGGTGGGGGGCATCAGTAGCTACCGCCGATGTTCTTTCGTCCCTAAAATGTGACGGGCAGCTGGCGAGGGAGAACCCGTGATGTCGGGGTGGGGGGGGCGGGTTTATAAAGTGGCGACGTGTGTCCAGCCCACAAGCTCTAGAAAGGCCCCTCTGGCGTCAGCATGTCGCTCTGATGTAAGCTGTGGTGGAGCTGAGCTTTGCAGATGGTCGGCACGCCGCAGTGAACAGAGCTACCAGCAGGGGGCTCCTCGTCACCTGAAAGAACACACAATAGACACGAGTTCATGGTCACGCAAAAAACCACTCGCAAAAAACCACTAGCAAATCCACTCAAGGGGGCGGCATGGTGGTGCAGTGGTTAGCACTGTTGCCTCACACCTCTGGGACCCGGGTTCGAATCTCCGCCTGGGTCACATGTGTGTGGAGTTTGCATGTTCTCCCCATGTCGTCGTGGGGTTTCCTCCGGGTACTCCGGTTTCCCCCCACAGTCCAAAGACATGCTGAGGCTTATTGGAGTTGCTAAATTGCCCGTAGGTGTGAATGTGTGAGTGACTGGTGTGTGAGTGTGCCCTGCGATGGGCTGGCCCCCCATCCTGGGTTGTTCCCTGCCTCGTGCCCATTGCTTCCGGGATAGGCTCCGGACCCCCTGCGACCCAGTAGGAAACGCAGTTTGGAAAATGGATGGATGGATGGGAATCCACTCAACAGCCATTTTAACATTCTATCTACACCCTTTTTGATCACTATGCTCCCCCCCCCCCCTCCCCAGTGTTTATGTTACGAGGAATATTAGGCCTTATAGGCTTGATATGCTAAAAAAAAAAAGTGTTCAGCTGTCTGATTGGTTGAGATGTTTGAATTGGTAGTGAATTTCTGATCAGGGTCTTACCCAATCCAGAAGAGGAGGACATGCTTTCGGCCAAGGAGGAGGAGTCTGCCTGGTCCGGACACAGACCTTCCATCAGGGGAATGGACAGCTCAGAGGAAGGCACTGATGAGTCATAGATGCCCGAGTCCCTTGGCATTTCAGGGGGGCTGGCATTGCCATCTGCCTGCAGAACTGGCCTCAAGGGGGCGCTGCTGTCCTGGGAGGCAGAACCATCATGTTCCCCCTGCAACAGTCTGGACAAGGCGGCGGAGGCTTGCGGGGCCGCAAGCAAAGTATTCTTCAGGGGGCGGTCTCCCTCGGGGATCCCCTTGAGGGTGACCTCGTTGAGCGCCAGTCCAGAATCGAGCTTCTCAACAGGCGGGTGCGCACACGGCTGGGGCCCGGGGCCCGGTGCCAGCTGCCTCTCGAACCAGTCGGGCTCCTGGGCGATGTGCTGGTGCATGTTGCAGATGGCGACGTAGAGCGACCGCCCTGACCGGCTGCGGAAGTAGTTGCGCTCGCTGATGGCCGCCGGCTGGGCCTCGCGATCGGGGGCGCCGGCCGGGTGGCAGTGCAGGCGGGCGGACAGGCGTGGGAGCTGCTCCATCAGCTTGAACCTAGGTGCCAGGTCCAGCGCGGCAGGGATGTCGCTCTCGCGGGAGTAGTCGAAGTAGACCGCCATGAAGCGGGAGAGGTCTGGCGAGCGCTGGCGAGCGCGCCGTAGCTTCTCGGCAATCATGGCCACGGCCACGACAAACATCTCCCCTCCCGCAGCGCCCCCGTTCCCGGCACTGCCTTTGCCCCTGCGATTCTTCTTCTCCACAAAGTACTTCATCCCCTTGGAGCAGACGGCGATGATGAACTGGGATTCCTGGAGCCGCTGACTCAGCCAGGCCATCTGGCTCTCCCTGCAGATCTCCAGGTGCTCCCACAGGTCCAGCGTCACCTGCGAGTGGCACAGAGACCCGGCTGTTTATCATCGGCCACCAGCCAGTCTGACCATCACGCCATCATTACCTTTGCACTCGCTGACAATATTTTACCCAAATCAGCCATGTGTTTTGAGAAAAATCAGGCTCAACAGCTACCTAAAATGGCACAACAGTAACACCTCCCCCCAGAAGCAATTCGTAAGAAACAACTTGAGATCCTAAACTAATCGGTGTCATTCACCACAATGCTACATCCTACCCTGAAAGACCAAACTGACCAGCGATTTATTATATAATGCACAGCTAAATTAACTAAACGAAGCACCAATATTTACAGCCATTTAAAAGATGCAGATGGGTTTGACAGGAGGTTAGTGATGTAAATGTTAACCAGCATCTATGATAATATGCACCGTTATACCTGGGTTTAAAAAGTAGAGTAGAGCAATTTTGTTCCGGCAAGTAATGGAGTGGACAAATAATGACTCGAAGCATGTAGTTACTTCAACGGTCCATTAGGGGGCAGCAAATACCTAAAGTAGTTTTACAGCCACTGGATTCTCGCTCACTTTAGGGTCGCAGTCTTTGTCGCCATGCCAGCTCCGCAAAACATTTGACTGCGTACCTCGCAACCGCAGAAGTCCTGCAAGAAGGCAGCGAAGCTCTGGATGACAGCCAGGTGTTTGGGTCCATCTTTGTTGGAATAGCAGAGGAAGACCTTGGGGCGTGGGCGCGGTCGCTCTGCGTGGAGGGCTGTGGTGTGGCTGGATGACTCGGAGCTCTCCTCGTCCAAGTGGGAATATATGTTCTCTGAGCCAAGATGACAGAACAGAGGTGTCAGGCAAGGACCGATGCGGCAAACGTCTGGGGGAAATTCGGAAATCACAGCCCTGCAGAGTGAGACGGCTTGTATCCCTTTACCAGCATTGTTCAGCAACAGCGGGAGTGAATTTAAAGGCTAGTTACTGAGCGGCGGGAGCAGGTCTGTCGCGACGATTACGATACCGACTTATCACGAGGTGCTTGGACAAACGGGCAAATTGTCCTCACGCAAGAATGAATGCCGCCGGTATTTTTGCCGGTCGTGCTGCTCCTGCTCTCTGTCACAGACGTCTGCGCAGGACGGAATTTTGAACCCCCCCTTGGCTGCATCTGCGAGGTTCTGTCACGCACCCACCTGCACATCATGTTTTGTTCAGTACCCATTTGCCATCTTTTAAGTCGTGTTCTGCTCGCTGCCAGAGAAGCTTGTCATGTAATAAATAATACTACTAATAATAATAAATTTCATTTGTAAAGTGCATTTGTCATACCCAATGCCGTGTTCACTCACCAACATGAAAGAGTTTGATAAAATAATAAAAAACATATTTGACCAATAATTCATTATTTAAATTCTTTTTGCAGGATGCCGGGAGTCATTTCTATTCTCCCACATTCAAAAGTGAACATGCATCTCACGCTTTACTGCCGCGGGTCCCGCGGGAATGCAGACCTCTGCCCTGTATAACAGACAAATGTGTTACTTGAGGCTAATAGGTGTGTGTTTTAATAGGCGTTTTTTTCTGACTGCTGCGTAATTCCAGCTAGAAAGGATGGAAGAATAAGACCGAATGGATTAGGTAAGCTGAGTGAAAGGGGAGCCAAATGAGAGAGAGGGAGAGCAGGCCATTGACGTGACTGAGCCAGTATGCCGACTGAAAAGATGAAAAGTGGCAATACAACTAACCTAAAAACCCATCCTTAACCCTAACCATCCCATCCAGTTTTCCAAGCTGGGAACAAAAAATGCAGTTGGACACTTGTCTATGACAGACGCCTTTGCCTGACAGTGTAAATATAAACATGACAGTGCAAAATGGCGCACGCTCACAGACACCATAATTTGTTTTATTGCCAAAGAAATACAGCCATTAACCACGGTCGAAAAACAAGCATCTAAAAAATTGTGGCACGATTTTAACAAACAGTACGAATTGCCAAAGAAAATGCGCATCTCCCAAACTGTCAATCCAGAACGGTAAAACAAAATGAAGGAGGATATTCCGAAGGAGATAAAAGACATCTCCTTTCACTCTACTGCTACACACAGGTGGGCAAGCTCAAATATGACCTCATTCGTGAGCTAGACCATACATTACATCACTGCTGACTGCACTCCTCAGCCAGAGTGTTTAGAGAGCAGATACATACCCCAAAACATTGTGCAGTTTTTATTTATGTAGGTTATTTTTTTGACATTGCAATTACAATGTCTGAACGTTCTTCAGAATTAAAAGTTTTTAAAGGGTTTACTTGTTTTATTATGCTATAATATTATCACTATATCTGTGGCTTGGTGGGGGTCTTACCTTGTTGCTTCTTGCGACACATCACAGTGAAGAGGGTGGCGAAGGCCGACATGATGACCAAGGGTACAGTGATGGCCATGGCGCGGATGGGTCCAGCCCAGGGGGAATGCACTGGGCAGCCAAACAGCGAGAGACACAGACAAAATCAGTCCAATGCTAAAAATGAAGACAATCAGTATCATCGCCTAAAATGCTAACTAGTGTTTGCAAACTTAGTAAGCGTTCTAAAGTTCGATGGTGCTTTCTGAAGGTTTCAGAGCTTTCCTCCTTTCCGAGACGACGACAGATCAGAGGTGCTCCGTATTACCTTGGCTCACGTGGTACTGTGTCTGGCGTCTAGTGGCGTTGCTGTCATCGCGGAGCTGAAGAACGGGAGAAGAAAAACAGCAGGATATCGATCGGTCTTGATGTCATTTCGCCTCAGAACCCAGAGGCGGCTACAGTACAGCCCATAGGAATCAGACATCGTAACTGATTTTTCAAGAAAGTGTCGTTGATTGTTCTTCCCGGGGTATTTCCCAGACATGACATGCAGACATGCCAGTTGGTCATCAACCACAGTGCTTAAGAGCTGGCCAATTAATATCTGCTCGATTCTGAGGTCATCTGCGGTTTAAACGAACTAGCCTGCAAACACAGGATGAGACCCAGAGAAAGTCCACATCGCAACTGAGTGAAAACGACCAGTCAGTACACAAATTCCACAGTGTCTGGAACTTGACTAACAAAAACAAAGTAGTCACCTCAATCGTGTAGGTTCCTGGGGTGAGATCTTCCAGCACGCAAGTAGTTTTGTCCGAGCTGGACTCCTGGAGAGAGAAAGACGATTCAAATGGGGCTTCAAGCATCACGTGGGAAAAACGTCCCAGCGTCAACAACGAAAAAGCAAACAAATCTGCATGAAAAGTTTTCAGCGATTTTCTAAAAGAGTAACGCAAGCGTGAGATAAACATAAACACTGAAACCACTTTGAGGATAGCCGCAATTGTAACACGCAGCAGAGATTTTGAACAAAATATCACTTAAAAACCAGAGGGGGGGGGGGGGGGGGGGGGGTTTATCCTGCCTGCACTCAATCAGCAAGCTGAAATGTCTGGTACACAGTTGTAGGGACTGGGATACTGGGATGAAGCCTTGACTCAAATCATGCAATTTCCCCTGCAAGTGACCGGTCTCCTGCACACCTTATCTTCTGGAATGGCTTTTTTTATAATTATACAAGTCAACCATCTTCTGACCACTTATCCTGGTCAGGGTCTTTGGGGGCCTGGAGCCAATCCCAGGCAGCACAAGGACACAAATGTGCGATTAACCCTAGATAGCAAGCCGGTCCATCGCAGGGCACATACTGATACACACTGCCATACTCTACGGGCAATTTAGAAACACCACTTAGCCTAATTGCATGTGTTTGGACTGCGGCAGGAAGCTAGAGTACCCAGAGGAAATCAGCGCCACACACACACACGCACACACACGCACACACACACAGCTAGAATTTGAACCCTGGAGGATGTGGCAAAAGCGATACCCACTAAGCTATCATGCCACCGATTCTGATATACAATCAATAATAATCTCAATAAGTACAACTTTATTTTATCACTTATATATATGACTACGGCCAACAGATGCAAGTAGGATGAATTTATGCTTTTTTTATCAAAGTTTATGAAAGAATATGTCCTTCTAAACCCTGCACATAGAATCTCTTCTGTGAGATTAACAGACTTTTAAGAGTCCAGCCGGGACATTTGGAACCAAGTCATTTCTGGGAAAGTACTCAGGCACACACTCGTTACTATTTAACGATTATGAACAGGAAGTTGGACCGAGCGTCTCCCATACAGCGCGAGAAGGCGGCGGAGATCCTAGAGAGGAGGGCTCCGCCGTACGGCTAATCGCACACCGCTTCGCAGCGCTCACTCGGACCGGAAAGGATGAGGTTTCTCGGTCAACTTGGAAGCCGCATTTCAAACTACTCATGAGAAGATGTTAACCTTCTGTTGGTCCAGCGGAACTGAGAAAACATACCAAGACAGATATCAGCGCTAGTCAGGGCATGCCTATAAGTACCAGGTGACACGGCTGACTTAGCCTGGCAACCCAAAAGCGCAAGGTCCAAGGCAAACACCCAGAAAAGAGGTGCATAGCCCTGATCCATCCAATACAACATGTAAATGGGTGAAACCAACAGCTGGGTTAGGATTCAGCCGGCTTCTCAGCGGTAATAGCCCGATAATCATTTTTATGCTTGTATACAGCAAATCAGTGATTCTTCTTTTGTTCTGTGACGTGTCCGCAGTCATATTTCTAGAATAAACCCAACAATCTCCATGAGAAGTCAGAAGGAACCCTTGTTTTCCTTTGGCCATGTAGACCAGGGACTCGCATTTAAGTCGCCAATTCCAAAGCAGCAGAAGAAGCAGGAGGAAAAAGAATAAATTAAGAAGAATATTACCGTTCTGCAGCGTTTTAGCCGAAAGGAGCCTTCCTGCCTCATCTTGTAGTTCAGGTAGTAGGTGTTGAAGCCAAATGTGGAAGGGGCGTGGTCAAACACCACATGCAGGCTGGAGCCGAACTGGGAGACACTGAAATTCCGCGGCTTCCAGACTGTTTGCAGGAGAGAAGGTGATTGGAAAAGGGAGCCAGAATCTATTTGAATACTCATGAATATTCAAATAATAGGAAGCAGAACCCCCCCCCCCCCCCACAAGAAATGGCTGGTAGCAAGAATGTTAATCCACTTTCCTAAAACAGTACATGCTGTGTGTGTATGTGTGTGTGTCGGGGTGGGGGTGGGGGGGGTACAGGTATCGATGGCACAACTCACACGGCTTGCAGACCAGATTGTCTGATCCCAAAAGCACTTCGCAGCCTGTGAAAACAAAGAGACTCAGTCAAAATCCTTCATCCCCCTCAACTGATGAGAAGCACCCAGGAGGGTCACCATCTCATGCGGCTCTTGCGTTACTGAAAAGGACTGAATAAGAGTCTAAACCAATGCAGGTGTTCGAGGAACTTGCAGCTCCACGCTTCAGAGATCTGAGGAACATGCACGACTGCATCCTTTCCTAAGAGGTGCTTGCTAACAGCCTAGATACAGTCTAGTGCAGGTGTTTAGCTCAGAGGGCTACGATCTATACCTGTGATCAGGTCGTGGGTTTGAATCCCGTAGCCAGCAAAGTAAAACTTCTCTGCAGAACCGCTGAGTAAGACCCTTAAACCAAAAAGCTTCAGGCGATTTCAGATGCTGTCTAACCCCAAGTTATCCTCACTTGAACATTTGGACAAAAGCTACTGCTAAATAAACATAAATGCATGATGGGAACATGCCCATCCTCAGTGTGAAGCAGGGAAAGCAAGAAAAAAAAAAATTCACGTACTGTTTGTGCGCAGGAAAGACGGTGGGAAATAGCTGTCATTCATGAAGGTGGGGAACGGCAC
Source organism: Brienomyrus brachyistius (assembly GCF_023856365.1). Lineage (NCBI taxonomy): Eukaryota > Metazoa > Chordata > Actinopteri > Osteoglossiformes > Mormyridae > Brienomyrus > Brienomyrus brachyistius. Next base: position 4,772,175 of record NC_064540.1, read on the forward strand.
GATGCGGACCATGTAGTCCGTCTCAAAGGCAAGGCCCGAAAAGGGCTGGGTGCTCATCCTCTGCGGAAGCCAGAAAGAGAGGGAATGAGACCCAGAGGAAGGGGCATCCACGTTCCACAGGTTCTGACCGAAAACCCGCACAGTCCGAGTTTGGCCCAGGGCTAACTTCCCCTTTAATAAATCGCGGAAAAAAAATTACCAGCAACTGAATACGCAAAAACACATGCACACTATTGACTACCATCACGCTTCTAGATTAAAAACAGGCCCCTGCGAAAATCGAAGCGACCGATAACCGCAAATACACAGCTGCTCTTTTATTATTTAACCAGCTAATAGGAAGAGGCTAACGATTAATTTAATTAAACAAAAAGGACAAAGAACAGTATCTGAGACCTTAGCGACAAAGAGCTGAAAACTGAACTCACAAAATTTCTGAAAGAGAAATTGAGCTGGCGTGGATCCTTCAAGGCCATGTGCTGGCACTGTTTCCCCTCCGGGTTCTTGTCTTCTAGGTAGACCCGGAAGCCTTTAACATGTTCAATCCCTGTAAAAAGAACCACACGGTGTTTTGTTCAGTCGTTCAGAATGTCAGTTACTAAAAACAGAGGGTGAGTATTACACAGGATCCAGCACAAACTGCATCTCTGTGCCAAGAGCTGTATAACCGAGACCGAAAGCTAGTGACTGGCTGCGTATGGAAAATAACCCAAATTATACCACAATATTCTTCAAAAAGGGGAAGGACAAACTTAATGGGCATCTATGTTTTGGTCTAAAAAAATTTCACGGCATCCCACGGAACACGAAGTGTCCTTCAACCTTGCACTATGCCCCCCCCAAAAAAAAAAGCAAAAAAAGAAACGGCTGCTGAAGTTGAGGCCGATTTTAAAACCAGGATGGCGGGGATGAGAAGTGGTGCACCAACATGCATTCCTCTGACCCCCCCTCCGAATCCGTCTAAATTATTTTCCTGCCTTATCTGTGGAGACACAGGAAGACGAATTCCATCCGGCTCCTGTTACCACAGCGTGCGGGTGGGGGGCACAAAGAGCCTCTTCTTAGCACTGGGTGTAACTCCACACCTCTAGTCACTCCGGAGATACTATCAAGCCATCGCTCCGCAGAGATGAAGGGTGGAAAAAACGGGCTGAAAAAGTGGCCCGACTGGTTTGGCTCCTCCGGTAGCTTTTTGTCCCACCGGCAGTCGTGCCACCATGTCATATACACAGGAGGAGCCCCCCCCCCCCCTTCTTTTCTGTTCTTCAGGAAACCCTCTTTTTTATATATAGACACACACCTGAGCAGTGTTGAGTCCTGCCCCAGTCAAAAGGATTAACCCACAGCGCACGCTCACAATGGGGCCCATTGTCCTTTGGTCGAAGGGGGGGGGGGGCTTCACATTACTGGGTTCAATCGAGGTCTGGCTACCAGGGGTGGGGGGCAGTGAGAGAGAGAGTGAGCGAGCCCTTCCCTCGCACCCACCATGCACTCTGACAAGGGCTCTAGGTGGCGCTGTGGGGCTGAGGTGCCTGTATCTGCCTGGGGCCACCTGACAGGTCACAGGGCGTCAGGACCTTTGATCATGATGGGCTCGACGGGTGGTTTTTGTCCACTTCGCTTCACCACCCCCCCAGACCAATGGGCACTCGTGCATTTAAATAAAAAAAAAAAAAAAAAACAAAAGCAAAATTCTAAACTCTGAAGACCACCGCATTGTCAAAGAATCCCTGAGAGGGCCAGCAGGGGGCAGAGTAGCTCAAGAACAAGAACCAGGAACCCAGAAGAGCCCCCCCTGTGGGACCTCTGACAACAGCATATATCCTGTATGAGCACAACATCTAGCTGTATAAAAAGTCCTTAAGGACAAACAGAGGTTCCCGAAAATTAACCCTTCTGTTGTACCCTTGAACACAGTGTTTAACATGAATCGCTATAAACACAGTAAATAACTACCAAAACAGATGTTTCCTAGGTGACGGAATATGAATAAAGCGAGCGTACCGAGGGGACTGGGGGTCCAGTGAACCAGCACGGCTGCCTGGCTGTCGCAGGAGAGGTGGCTGAAGGTGACGTTGTTTACCTCGTGGATTGCGTGCTTCCCCACCAGGCCCCAGTTCACCGTGCAGTCTGGCAGGCACAAGGAGGGAGGGTCACCACAAGATTCCGGAACATTCTAGGCAACGAGCTAGAGGCCCTTCCGCTATAAAGCGCTGGCCTCCTCCACGGGGAGGATGAGGGGTAGTCAGTCGTTACGTTTAAGACCCCAGGCTCTGGAGCACCGCTTTGTGATGCTAAATCAAGGCCTATAGAGCAGGTCGGGTAGCCCTGACAGGCACAGACAATGGGGAACTGGCTGCTGGGAGAAACCGTGATTAGCATCCGCAAAAAAATCTGACTTCTGGTAAAATCTGCAGGGGTGGCATGGGGGGGGACACATTGGAATTTAGCATGACACTGAGTGGTATTTATTATTATAACCCTCATGAGTGACACTGCTCATTCATAAAATAACTGATACAAAAAGGAGGAAAATGGAGCTGGCCTATAAGCTAGGGAAGGCTTACTGTCAGTACGAAACGTGACCGCAGGCTTTCGGCTGCTGTCCTCGGAATTTGATGGGAGACCCTAGAAAGAGAGGGAGGGTGGAGAGGGAGAGAGAGAGAGAGGAAGAGAGAAAAACTTTGGTTATTTTGCGAGCTGGTTACTCCAGAACAGCTGCTGGAAAAACAAACTTCAGTGTCAGGATATGAAGAAGGAATAACAGAAAAACACGGGGGCAGGTCAGAGGTGATGGGGCGGCCCACTCCCCCGTCCCCAAAACGGGGTTGGGGGACAACGAGCCAAGCTGTCAAAAAGCTTGAAAAGACCAGTGGCTGGTGTAAAAGGTGCATTTTCATAAATATAATTGTCTGAACCATGTTTGCACCAAGAGCTGCCTCACAATTCAGACGGCAAAGGTTGCCTGCCAAATAAAACCCAAACAACCAAACTTCACAATACATTCCGACAGTAGAGACCAACCACCATGACACTCACGACTTGCCTGATTACAACGGAAAGCCATCGAATTCCCTGGCATCTTTCCCCATCCCTTCAAACAGAACAAGAGGACATCTACCTTCCCGCTTCTCATGAACATACACAGATAACACTGCTTTACCTGCCCACCCCAAAACAAAAACACACTTCGTACCAGATCGAAATCAACCAAGGCCAGACTGCTATATCAGGAGGAAGCACCCAATCCAGGGTGCTCTTCACACATTTTACTTTGTGGGATGGCATTCCTCACAGAGTATGCAGTTAAACTGAAAGTTTAAGGTTTGTTGGGGGGGGGGGGGGGGGGAGCGAATGCCTTTAGGCTAAGCAGAACCATTATGAAACTCTATTGAATGGGTAATGTTTACCAGCTCAAGGAAAACGGGGCAGCTACTTAATTTACCCACAAAATGAGGTGCTAGCCTGAGTTCCTGGAGCCTTTAAAAGCAAGATCGCAGTAGGCCTCCACCAGGCCGGACCATCTGAAGTGAGCTCCCCTCTACACCTGCAACCAATCAGCAGGACCGTGCTGCCGACCATGACCTCACACCTGTGTGGTGTGAGTCAGACACCCAGCCCAACACCTCAACAGACCCGCATCGTTGTCTGCCCATGAAGCATCCTAAATTGTCCTTTCACATCACAGCTCCTCTACATTTCTATGTAGAGTCAATCCACTGGAGAGACGAGAGGACTTTGGGGGAAGTCCGTGTCCTCTCTGAATTGTCGGTGGGGTGTATTACCCACAAGCCACTTCAGATCCTAGAGCCCCCAATAAAAAAAGTAGAAACTTGAAAGTCCGGAAAGTGGGTGGAGCAGAGCCCATAAACCCATAAATGAGCTGGATCTCATGTCGGTTGCCTCGGAGGTAAAAACAGAAGGTCAGCTTCAGGTCACTCACAGGGATGATAAATAATCACACCACACGTACATAAAAGACTTCATGGATTCCAGTCCTCCCCTACCCCCCCAACACTGGAAGACCAAGGGTGGGAAAGTACACGCTTGGCCATCAGACTTCATGGGCTTATGATGGACAGTCAACCTGTTTCCTTGTCTGCCCATCCATCAGTACAGAAGAATACCTTCCACACCAATAACATTCGTTCCACTCAAAATACAGTCAATGTTATGTGTGATACTGCCCGTTATCAAACCATATGTTCACGTCTCTTTATTTAGGAAGAGTGACATCCCACCCAAGGTGCAACCCAGCCTTGTGTCTTATACTACTTGAGATAGGTTCCAAATCCTCTCCCCCCCCCCCCAGTCCCATGACCCTGACTAAGATAAGCGGAAGATGGATTGTTTTGGAAGCTGTTGCTATGGTCTACAACAACGAGATATCAAGTGAATGGGGGTCAAACACAGATGGTGGCATTTAAAAAAAATAAAAATAAAAAAAAATCAGTTGCTTGCTTCCTTCGTTCTCCAAACACAGAGAACACCGGCCTCCATAGTGCTCCAGAGCCAAACCAAAGAGCAAAGGATATCTAAACGGAAACAAGGGCCTGTATAATAAACACGGACATGTCTCGACAAAGTTCGGCGGCAGGCGAGGACTGATCTGAGCGTTCCTCCTCCAGCAGGAACCGGACTAACCTTCAACCAGGTGTTCTATAGCTTCCCTGAATAATAACAATAATTATATAATCACAAAGATAGCTTGCAGACTCTCAAACCCCAGGGCACCACCCAACCTTTCAAATTCTTGGTTGAGCAACACACAAAATCGCTTTTCCTCGCCTATGCTAATTCTTTAGATGCAAGTAAACAATACCACTGTATACTAATCAACCCCATAAAAAAACAAAACACTTTGTTGCATGTTTTTTGCGAAGATCTATTTGTTGCTTTCAAAAGAAGGTATCTGGATTTAGATCTCTCACCCCCCCCCCCACTCCCACACCCCCTTCTTTCTGGCATCCAAACTCACACGTGAAATTCATTTAATGAGGCCACTGCCAGCAATGTTACAAGTGGAGATGGTTGTCTTTAATACCCTATTAGCTGTAACCCATATGGAGACAACTACAAACAAACTGGTCGGGGGGGGGGGGGACTATTTGTTTGATCTCCCAACTCCCCCAGTTCACCCCTTGAACTTCAAAAAAAGAGGGGAGGGGGGAAAAAGGCCTTCTGGAAAGTTCTCCAACAAAAGTAAATGCAATGTGCCTACACTGACATGTATTTTCTAACCTTGCTTAGTGATTTGGTTGAGGGGGTGCAGAGTTACAGCTGGGTCCAGCATGGGACAGAAAGAACAGACCAGGCAAGGGGAAAGGCTGGGGGGGGGGGCATCAGACTTGAAGACTAATCTAGCTGCCTGAGGGGTAAGCTAGTTTAATTAGCCAGTAACATTTGTGGGGCTTATGTTCAATCTGCCCCCCCCATTCCCAGTAAGGCCTCCTTTGAGGTTCTCCAAGTACCTGTGACAATACTAATATTTTCAAGCATAGAGCTGATATGTACCTCATCATCCACTGATGAGGTACAAGAAACGTAAAGAAGGGCATCGTCAAACACCTACCAAGACTTATGGAAGGACGTCTTCAGCCCAGGGAACCTTAAGTACACGCCGACGGAATTCTCTCCAAGGCTTTGCGGCTTGCAGGACATACCATTCCAGATATCCACTGCTAGCTGTGTCGTTTAGTCAACTTAGATCAATTTATTTGTGCAGCACATTAAAAAAAAAAAAAACAATGGGAATTGTCCCAAAGTGCTTTCCAGTTGAGCGAATACGTGTACAGTGAAATACATAAATAAAAATACCATGAAAACTAAATGACAGAATGAGTTCAATCTTTTTGAGAGGTAACCCGGGAAACCCGGTAGTCTCAAGACTCAAAAAAGCTGAACCACAGCAACAGGTAGTTTTAAGAACAACTGAATTTTGATTTTTATTTGAGGCACATAAGGCTAAATGATGATAATATGTTGAAATAGTCAGCATTTTCACACAACAATTGAAGTAAAAAGTATTTAAAAAGTATTCCAAGACCCTAGAGTTTATTGCTTAATTACAATTGTTTCTGTAAAAAATAATTATAAAAATTATATATAAATAAAATAACTACCGTTTAATATGGATGCCAAGACTGATTTTTTTAAGTGGACTATTACAAATATACAAATAATTCAGGGAATGAGCAAAGGTACTTCCACAATGGGTGGATTATTTGGGTTTTCAAATGGCAAGAAGAAAAGGGTGAGACTGCATTGCATGCTATAGTTGACACCTCGGTTGGGAAACTCTGGTCCACACACGCCGAGGTGAGCGCGCTCACATTTCAGACAGGCAGGCCTAGCTATGTTAGCAATCATGGATGGAGATCATAGAGCAGTGAGAGGTAAAAAGCACCACCAGGTTGATTTTCAGTATTCCATCCCATAGTGGAAATACGTTTGATTTGTTTTTGGTCTATTTAAGTGACTATTACAAATATACCACTTTTCATTGTTAAAGTACACCAAAAACACACCTTTGTATTCGGAGACAAGGCAAATACCTGGTTATTTTCCTCAGACATCTGCAGATAATGGAGGAGCACAATATTAGTACTGTGAGGATTTATACACATGGGCTCTACGCAAACTTTCATTAGGGAGGGTTAGTGAATGTCAAGAAATGTCAGTGTGAAGTGGAACACCGGCACCAGACCTGCCAGCTCTCCTCTCCAACTCCATCATACCCCTATACCAGCCCTTCAAAACATTCACCAAATCCCCACCTTCTTAAAGTTTCTAAACATGTCACTCGCGTTCAAGTCCACGGGGACTAACACCAGCATCAGCCCCATATGCGCAGCGGACAGGAAACGGAAGATGTAACGTCCAGCGCCACACTGACGCTAACACATCTGTCACTGGCTGGGAGACCTCAAACTGGCGCGGCGGCTCACATCTGTCGTCCCTGGCAACACACATCATCCAAAACGAACTCGGGTAGAACTTCCAAACACGGCGCTTTCAGAGTGCGAGTTGACTCGCAGAATTAAATGTATTAACGTATTTTTAACCAAAGCAAACCACCCAACTGTCATTGCGTTTGCCAAAACGATGACAACCCCCAACACCCCCCCCCTTCCCCAGACAGCTAAAATCAGCCTACAAATGCTTTGCCTTTTCCTAAAAACTGCAAAGGGACAGAGAAGCTGTAGAGATCTGAAAACCAAAGCGAGCGCCTGTGTTTGCAGGCCCAAGTGGCCCGTGCAAGAGGAAATGAGCACCTTTCCGAAAGCGGCCGAGCCTGTTGGACCTTGACTGAGGTCCAGAATCATCCCACATGCGTTTCTCATTACCCAACACATGTCTCTAATTTCACATCCCCCAGAAGGAGCCTTTTCTTCCCCCTCGGACAATCAGCTTTGTATCTTTTATCAAGGTTCAGCGATGCTAATTAATCATCACGTCCTGCTACTCATTTATTTATTTATAATATTTATTCTTGGGGGTCGGAGAGAGAGGGGCATGAACCCCGAAGCCTTTCAGAAAGCTCGCTTGTGGGACTCGCGGAGGAAGCATTATGGCATTACTAGATTTTTTGGTGCAAAAGAATGAATGCTAAGTCGAACATGGCCACTTAACCGGAGAACCAACAGATTTTCTTTATCCCCCCCACACTGAAAAGTAGTCAAAATTGGAGAAAATGTGTTTTATTCAGCATTGCGACACTAATTTCTACGTTACTCTTGCTTGTTTAACTGCTGGACACCAGGGAACCCATGATGGTCACATGAGTGCCAGACTAACCAACATAAATGCAATGCCCAACATTCTGATATCTAGGCATGATTTCAAACAACATCTGAAAGGAACTTTGATAACTAAACAGACAGCTAGACGGCTCCTTGTATGTAAACCGTGGTCGTAGCTCCCCAGACATATAATCAAAGACCTAACAGCTTATGATTAGACAGGCATCAACAGACCTACATAAAAATTCTCATCTAATTCTAAAAAGCCCACAAAAAGTCCCCCAAAGGCTGCAAAAATTTATCTAAATGTCTTGTCATTTAAAAGCATCACAAAAGCAGTTTCCCATAACAACAAATAAGCAAAAATTCGAAATATTTAAGCCCGTTGAACGAAATCCAACCTACCAACCCAAACCTTCCTACAACGAAAGCAAGAACAGAGAAGTAGTTAGTGGCTGACAGCACAGAATGATTGAAAACGTGTTTAGCTGTTGGCTGATGCGTTTCCTTTTGGGTGGGTCTGATGAATATCAAAGGCAACAAGTATCACTACGAAAGCCTAGGCCAACACATCTTGACGATAAATGCAAGTGTTGCTGGGTTTAATTCCAGTATGCATGCTTCCAGTGCCTCACAATTGGGAACAATTCAGGGTATGCTGGAAAGAAGATGGGAAAAAAACAGGCACATCTTAAGTCACAAGGGGAACGCCTGATCAGTTCAGGCAGCTGTTCATCCGAGCAGGGCAAATGGGATTGCAGTTTTGTTTTGCGTTTTTTTCCCCCTGATATATGGCGGTTGTCATTATACTCATCGACTGTTCTCCTGAAACGCTACCATATGCAGCAAAAAAAAAAAATACCCAAAGTGATTCGGAGGATGCTCAACAGGACACAAATCACAAATCGCGTTTCGAAGAGTCACCGCCAAGTGTAGGAGAACACATGGACTTATCAGGCAGGGGTTCCTCTCCCCTGGAAATCCCTGTGAGTAATGAGTTTCCCAGCACCAGACCGGGTGTCATCTCACCCACCCCTCCTAAAAAACACACACACACACACAAATTGGATACAGCTCTGAAAATCCATGTTAAATGGATTTGAGCCTTTGTGCACTTGACCTGCATGCTGTCATGAGACGGTTAGCAGCCATGCAGTGCCCTGCAAAATTAAATCAGCAGCAGAGGCAGGTCGGAGGTGTAGTAAAAGAAGAAGTTATTCATTTGAATTTAGTTTTGTTTATGCAGTGTCCTTCCCAGGAGCCCTGAAGCACTTAAAGATTTTGTAAGGAGCTTTTGTAAAGCAATATATTAAAAACAGCAAAAGCCTATTTGTCTCGTGAAAATGCTTTTAATACCAACACTCCTAACCTAATGAGCCTCATAGCCTAGCCAACACGCTTAGAAGGTTTACATTAGCCTACAGTTGGGCAAATTTTATAATAGTGTTGAATGTCTCATGTAATTCACTGAATTATCATACCCATTGTAAAGACCAAACACTGCAAAATGGAGAATCGTAACCCAAGGAGCATCTGCCTATCGATTCAGAAGAGTTTCAGCAGGTTGCTGAATAAGCAGCATTGACAAATTAATAACTGAAACAAACATTTTTTTAAGACTATGCTCCATGATGTAAAGAAGCTGGAGGAATCGACAGTGGGCCCTGTTCTGTCCTACTGGAAAAGGATTTATGTGCTGGTATGTATCTGGAAGCTGCATTAGTGGAGACTGGCATGCAGAAACTTCATCAACATTTCATGGGAAGACAGCAGACTTCCGCGCACATTCAAAGAATCCGGGATCCCTGCACGGTGAAGACGCATTTGCAGTTTACCAGCGGCCTCATTCAGGAATTTGGTCTGAGGAAGTCATCGTTATGAGCATGCAAATATTATTCCGAATGTACCTTGCTGCCCTGTGGATGCACAATCAGTGCGAGAGAGATTCCCAGCCAAGTTTGATCTGTCGTGATTCAGAATTAGTCAATATTTGGCAATGGCTCACGCTTGCTACAGTATACAACTGCAGGGCGCCTGCCGTGTGACAAATGGGGAACTACAGAGCCGTTAGTGACATTACTGCATTGTCATCGTCACAGCTTCTGCTCACGCTAGGAATTCATCAGGCTCGAGAAACGTTTGTTTACAATTACGATTCATTTAGCAGACAACTAAAAGCAGGGTCAGGCCATCCCTGGGGCAAATCGGGGTGGGGGGGTCTTCCCCAACAGTGGGGTCACTCGTATGACCCTGGCATTTAAACCGGAGATCTTCTAATCACAGGCATTGCACCCTAACCCACTGAGCCTCCCGCAGCCGCCAGAGGCTTCCATCCAAAGCGATGTCATCAAGGAGCCAATCAACAGGAAGTGCATTAAGGGAAGAGAGAGTGGTACCAAGCCCAGCAAGGGTGGTGCTGGGACAGACGTGAGATTTCTTGAGGGCAGAGGGGGAAGCTGCTGACCGGATGTGGCTTGGCAGCTTGTCCCACGATACGCATCGCTTCTCGATTAAACGCAAACATGCAAACATCACTGTAACCCAGGCGATCACCACTGGGGGCAGGGGAAATTTTATATATAGATATATAGATATATATATAGATATATATATAGATATATATATAGATATATATATAGATATATATAATACACACACATACACATACACACACACACACACCACATTTTAAATAATTTTAAAAACCTAAGCAGAACTGCACGCCTGCAGTGAAGCTGAGGTGATCACGGTCTTGCAGAGGTACCATATCCCACTGGCCCTGGGGTGCTCCATCCAAGCGTTGCGGAGGACTTTTAGACATCCTGTCTGGTCACTGCCCAGCCAAGTTTAGCGGAGGAGTGATCCTCCAGATGACATTAGGGAACAATGCGTTTCTTCATGAGCAGGGAAAAGGTCCCTGGAATCCGAAGTATTGTATTTCATGCTGCAAGAATGTGCTACTGGCCTGGGCTTAAAGCTGCATGCAAACGAGATTCCCACCCCACATTAAACAACCCTAACCTATACCATCTCATTTTTACACTGCAGCATATTGTTTTTGGACTGCATTTTCAAAGGCAACCCTATTCTGGCCTATCGTTCAATGTTTGCAATAAAATTCTTTGGTGGGGGTAAAATTTTTGCCAAACGACAAATTCTCTCATGGTTGACGGTAAACTGTAATGCCGCCCAATCCTATTTCCAGAAACTTAGAGACTTCCCATTGACTCCCAGTTTAACACCAATTTCAGTGTCTAAGAAACTATACCAATGTGCTTAAAGGGGACCTTGTTTAGTGGGACGTAGGCCTAACTGCTAGTTATTAAAATGTCCTGGAAGGGTATTTTCACAACATTGGCCCCCATAAAAATGACAAAACTCGTAAATACACACAGTACAGATGTGGGGGGGGAAGAAGTTGACTGATTCCTGGCCCCTTTTCCTGGATGCAGGACATTCTAATGACCTGCAAGCTTTCATAGCAGAGCAACGACAAAACGAACACAAAGACCCCCGATCTGACAAAAGCCCCCCTCCGACTACACAAAGGCTGCCCAGCATACTTCACGCTGCCACTCCAGCTGGGGGCTGGCAGTCACGGAAATCTCCCATGGCGGAGGTGGACGTGGGGAGGAATAATGCAACAACCACAGCCCCCGGTCACACCAGGGACATGCGCAGCTCAGTGGGTTAGGACTCTGCGCCTGGGATCAGAAGGTCGCCAGTTCAAATCCCGTGGTTAGCAGACGGATTTTATCATTGGGTCCTTGAGTAAGGCCCCTAATCCCAAGGGAACGGCTAGCTCTGCATTCACAATTGTATGTTACATTTATTTATTTACATGCCACTCATCCACGGTTACCGTACTTTCTCATATGTGCTGCAATGAGAAACCTCTTTAGACTCTTCTCTTCCAAGACGACCTCTATTAGTCTAATACCTTCTCTTAATGCTGCGCTGTCTGCTGATTTAATTGTAATCTCAGGTATTTGCTTTGTTGGAAGATGCTGTGTAGTTCTCGGTCTAACGATAACTTTCACTTGTAACTGGGCCATTCATTAGAAGCTCAGCCCAGCTGCACTCATGCCCAGTCGACTCCTTCACAGAATGTACGTTTGTCTTGTATTATTTGCCTCGATTGAATGTTGCTTTAGACAAGGGCGGCTGCTAAATGAAACTAGTAGGGAGCAGCTTACATGACAAGGTCAGGAACCTGACATGAGGACAGGATATAAAGAAGAGGCAATAGGGATGTTCCAAACATACCCGTGGATTTTGAATGGCTTATTATGATTGGTTCCTGATAAAGCAGGGGATGGGGGGTGGGGGGGGAGGTCACTCTGTATCCGTGTTCTGTAAATGAAACCTGATTTTTCGCCAGGGGCCTCTCTGGGATGGGACTCCTTGATTAGACAAAGAGGAAGGATCGCCTAAGTGATTGTAATGACTTCAATCTGTTGGATATGGGAATTCCCCTCAGGGACTAAATGTGCCGGTCAGCATCTGGCCCCCATGTTATCAGCGCAACGTCCCGGCAACGCAAAACGGAAACGGTCCCCTTTCAAAAGAGGTTGCCATGGTACAAAAGGTAAGAGCGAATCAGCCGCTCGCCGGTTTTAAAGAGAGCCCCGTCAAAACTCTTTTAAAAGGATCTCAGCTATAATCAAGGCAAGTTGTTTTTGTGTACAGACCAACATTTCTGAAGATTTACATTCCACAATACTTTCCAAAATTTAGCAGAACTCGCTGACCTCTTAATACCCCTTCAAGTGGCTCACGGAGATGATCGATAGGCACCCAGTTAAATCACAGAATCGCACATTTTTAAGTCTACCTTTAACGCACCTTCGCTGGACAGCAACAGACTGCTTTTATTTCCCAGTATCAGTCAAGGGGAGGGGTGGGTGGGTTGCGCCTTAAAGACCAGGGGCGCCGTATTCAGCAGGGACACACGGCACTCCGGCCCAATTCAGCGCCAGCCAACCAGGGATTTTCCCACAGAAGTGCACAAAACGTCCTCCAAGGGTCCGAGCTGGTTGGGTGGTTTTCAATGCTCCCTCAGGACGCCACAGAAATTACTTGGCAGCCATCCGCCCACCTCCGCAACCCCCAAATCTGAGTCCCCCCCCCCCTCCTTCCTTGTTCCCGTATGGCGAATGCTATGAAATGGAACCCCACCAGAACAACCCCCCACCCCCGCCCCAAAAAAACATCATTCATCAGCAGCCAGATGTTATAAAGATGGGGGGGAAGAGTGCACGAGAGAGAAAATGTAGAGGCTCCTTTGAATGAATGATTCGGATCACAGCAACTGACAAAGGTGCCCCCCCCTGCATACTCATGTCTGGACTTGTAGGTTTTTTTTGTTAAAAAAAAGAAAAAGAAAAAAGAAGAACACCCCCGCCCCCCCCAATAAAAGGCCTGGCTCAGCATGTGTTTGTATACATCTAAAACGTCTATAAAACATTTCATACATTTCATCCCTGAGATCACGGATTATCTCACACACTATACTGCAAATACATTCAAGTCACAAAGAATTTTTCAAAACCTGCTTTTGACCGAGACTGTTTTCAGGGAGTGTACCGTTTCTCTGAATGAAAATCAAATAAAAAAAAAAGACATATTGCTTGCGTACACAATCCATATTTACAATAAACAAAAGCAGGCTTGCCAAGACAGAATGTCTAGCCTGAAAAAACAGCACTTAACTTCACCGTAACTGGCTTTGTAGTTGAACTGACATAGAATAAAAAACAGGATTTCATTGCCATTTTAAATGTCACAAATGTATCAGGTGATGGATTTCCTATCTCGGGTTAAACTAAAACTTTAATTGCTTCCACTAATTTTCCCCACAACTTAAAACTGCTAATGAGGACTTCTTGGTAATTTGGTACTAGCTGAGAGGAAGGCTAATCAAAAAGGGTTAGTAATTCTTGATTAGTGGTCTGGCCTGTGTTTTGATTACATTTAGACCCCCAGGCACTCAGCCTGGTGGCCAGGGAGATTTTTACTCTATAACAACAAATGCCGCCCTTATTCTGCAGCTACTAATGATGCAAACAAATTCTACTGTTGAGCAAACAATCTGACATATAGAAAATGGCATCTTTTCCTTAAAAGACAAAAAGCAAAACAGTCTCATATGAATCGAAGAGAATAAAGCTGCTCAAAATGGACACCCCGAAGGGAAGGTATGAGCAGACGGCTCAGTTAGCGTTTCTCGTAGGAATTACACCTGATTCTGCAGGCCTGTGGTTTCCAGCTCACTGTGTTGAAGTTAGATCTTTAGACGAAGAAGGATCTGATTTGAAGTGAACAATTTTAACAGTGTGACATTCAAAAGCTATTTATGAATACGAGAAGTACGCTGTATACCGAGAATTTCAAAAATATACAGAAACGTGTAGGACCCCTTTAACACAAGCAGCTGGAGAATAAAATCACTACGTAAAAGCATATATTAGGTATGTTTTTCCGCTATTCGCCGGTCCCAACTGTCCACCTTATGGCCAAGAGGTATCACTGGAGTAGCCGTGAAAGGACACAGCACTGCAGGAGGTCGCCACTTTTACGCGGCTGTAAAGTTTCGACAAAAGCAAACATGGGTGAATTTCCGCGGCCTTCAAATTGGTCTTGGAGGCAAATATAAAACAGACCACAATGTACCAGACCTCTCATGGACAGCCAAGATGGAAAAGCAATATCCGAAAGAGAAGAAACCTACAACTGCCTTTTACCACAGTGTGGCTGTGGTGAGTCATTGTCAAAATCACTAAATGCAAGTGTACACAAGTCCGCAATTCATTCACAAGGACCGGGCGACGGCCCCAAGTCTTACTTACAGAAAGGCCTATTAGCAAAGACCTAGGAGCTGAGCATCACACTTTATAAACCTCACATAAGACTCATCATTTATGTACGTTTGTCTGTTATTATTATTAGGTGAGATCCAAAGTCCTTCCAGTCCACTTTTTCGGCTACACCACACCATACCAGAATGCAAATTACAAAAAACAAACAAACAGAACTGGTTTTGGAGAATTAAGTAGATGGACAAACTACTAATAAAGTACATAATCCAGGAGCAAAAAAAACCATAAGATCTTCACTAGGCTAAATAAGTGTGAAGACAAACAAACAAGACCAATGAAAACAGATGGGGCTGAGAATAAAGAATCTCAGGTGGGGGGTTGAAGGGGGGGCTGTGGTTAGACACGGTACGACAGGGCTGTATTATTTGATGCATTTGGTGGCGTTTAAAGAATGGACGTGGCACCTGTAATGTTGAAGCGTTTCTTTTAGCGACCGACTGACTGAAAGCCCAGCGCCCGGCCGCGTTTGAAGTGGCCGTGGGGGGGGAGTGGGGGGGGGGGGAAGTGGCCTGTGGTTTCGGAGAGGAAATACCGAAGCATTTTAATAGAGCAAACAGTCCCCTCGCTTCCTATGGGAAATCACTTCAAAGGCGGCCCTCTCCCCGGACAGACAATGTATTACGGGGCAATCACTCACTAAATAGCCCGTCATTCACATTCACAAACTAACGGGGCACAAAAAAAAAAAACCTCCCCGAATGTGGCAATCCCCCCCACTAAATACATTAAGACAAACATTTTGAAAGGCACGTTTGTTCTAGATAAAGGGGGACGTTTTCTTCAAGATGAAGAGGAAAACGTCTGACACGGATAAGTAATATCTGAATAAATGTAGTCTCTAAAAGCGAAGATAAAGTGCTGCTAATTTATATTCCAGTAAACAAATCACAACTGGCCATTTGACATCAAATATTATTTTTATTATGTGACTTGCAACTAAAACTGGGAAATTCTGGACCCGTCGTTAACTTAAACGAGGTTTCCCGGAGTGACCCTCAATGGACATAAAATGACAAAAGACCTGCGGATTCCCAGCGGAACCCAACAAGCCGGGTCAGGTCAAGCAAATCGTCCACACAATAGATCCCGCTGAATGACTTTTTCCATACATTAATCGGAGCCTAATCCCCAACAAAACAAGGGTCTCCTACCCAAAGCATGCTCTGCTGCATGTGTGACGCATGTAATGAAATTCCCATAGAGATGCACCTCAAATGTACATTTCCTTCCCAAACACAATACAGCCAGGAGTAAAAGAATCAGATGCTCGAGTTGCTGCTGTTTAGCAGCAGTGTCCCGTGGGCAGTAATTAACAACAGGTATATATTAACCACTCGATCAGCAAGTTAAAAGACATCAGCTAAAGTAAACGCTTTAAACCAAAATACTTTAAATACTCTGTAACAATTATTAGGTTCCCACCTGCCCCGACTGACTTTGCCACGGTTTCAACAAGTCCTAAACCTAATGAAACACTTTGGGGGGAAAAAAGCATTACACCATTCCAAACAAACTGCAGCAATACGAGACGACCAACGCGAACACGCACTTAGTTATTCTCCGAAGTTACGCATGAAAAGGGCAACGATCATTGCTTTACCTTTAGGTTGCATTTGTCTGTGTTCCATTTTTTTGAGGTACTAGCCAGCGTTGCTATATATAGGCTCAAAAGTTGAATTACAAACAAAGTTGTGAGTAAAGAGACTAGCTTCCCCGGCGGAGCCATCCCTCCTCCGTCCATGAAGACGGGCTAATCCAGTGTGAGAGCCTGCTCGCTTTGACTAATACTGTTATCCCATGTGTGTGTTATGGCCGCGAGGTGGCGCTGTGGCTGACCTCCTAAGTCCTTCCTCTGTTCTTGAAATATTACATCCAAGATCCATCTATATATTCTGTTTTTTTTCTATTTTGCGTCTAATTTGCATGGTACTAATTGTTCTTCTGGTGCTGTAAACTTTGATTTTGTTTTATTTATTGCAAAGGAAGCCTCCAGGTTGTAGGAGACCGCGCATGTCACGCTCTCAGGTTTTTCCCCTTCTGGAAACGCCCAGTACTTAAAACAAAGCTTGGAAGAGCTTCTGTTCCTTCAGTCAATGCCATGCGGGTCAGAGCCGGTGTAGAGTTACGGTCTATAGCCCGCTGGGCAGCTATGCGAAAAGATGATACGGTTATAGACTAGAAGCTTAGAAACTTGTATATTAATGGGTGCTTTCATTCAGCTGGTAACGAACTGAAACAGGGAACAATTTTGCTCTCACCGTATAATCTGCTTGTACGTATTTTATTGGCTTTTCAAATCTAGGCCAGAAAAACCGAATCAGCTTTATTACAGATGTAACACTTTCGAGGTCACCAGTAATAATAAATTGCCACACTTTATAAATTATAAAGCAGGTCAGTAACATGTACATTGATGCATTTTCAAACTTGTACTTGTAAAGTACCTGAAGAATGATTAGTTCGCTTTCCCCATAACCTAAACAAATACATATAATAACTATATTCTTTGCTCTCGTGGTTCTGTGTATTAATATGTTCTTGTAGATTTCAAAGGCTGGATTCCTGTGGGTGTTTTTTCCCCCCAGTAAACCACTGTTCTTAATTATGTCAACTACGTTACCTCGCCTGGTATTTCAAGTGCCATTTACACTGTAATTAAAATGTACGTTGGATTTTTGCATCTAGGGAATCGGGACGAGGAATTCGTAATGTAAGGGTGCAGCACATTTAGCCTGAGGCATCGGTGGGAATTCTGCACTGTCAAAGGCTGTGGTGCTTTTTGGGGCTGCCTCAGTTCATGAGGGGGGTCGTTTCACCAGGTGCTCCCAGGAAAAAAAAAATCAGTTTTTAAGAGGTAAGCTTAGAGACGCAGTGCTCCTGTGTGGGAGAAGATTCGAGCCAGTGCCTGATTATACAGGTACTGGCACCTGCCTCTGTGATATAGTACCGCTGACCAACTCTTGTAACAATAAACTGACCTTGCGAACTATAATCTCAATGTTAAAACAGTCGTGTTCACAGGCTAAGGGATATTCTGGATTTCTCTCAAACTCCACCCTGTTTACTGATAACATTATTTAAATAGTACATTTACTTGCTTCAGTGCTATTGATTAGCTGCTAATTAAAAGTAGCCGCTAACTTACATACATTTTGAAAGTGATGGACCCAGAGTTTGACAACTGCTATGAGTTGGAGACGTAGAAATATCGTCAGCGACTTTCTTTAAACTGAATAATGGCCCCAAAGAGAAATAATACAATTGATTGCTTTAGGTCTGTGTCGAAAGTGTACGGATGGCGGGACCGGAACGATATCTGAGTGTGAGACGACGACCCCACCTGTTTTAGGAAACAGCTGAAATAGATGTAACAAAATATGAATACAGTGTATTTGCTCAAGGGCAGAATTTAGGCTAATTTATTTATTTCAGTTTGCTGCATTTTGATGTGTGTCTGATCATTGGGCTCTATAATGGCTGCCTTGTCTTTCTCAGATGGGTGTTGGTTGTGGATGCATATGTTGCTATCTAGCTCATTGCTAAGACCTTCCTTTATGTACAAAAAAAACATCTTCTAACAGCATTTGGCTTCAATTCCCACCACTTAAACAAGTTGATGTAAAGATCAAAGTTAACCAGACCCGAAGCCTTTGGGGAAGGAGGAAGATGCATCTGAGGTTAATGTATAAATTCTACAATAACACCCTCTGGCACAATGTCTCTTTCAGAGTGATTATGTTACCATTGAAGTTGGGATAAGAAGGACCTGTCTTTGTTGGCTTCTTGAAAGCTGACCAGTGCACACCTTCTCACACATAATAGACTTGCGCAGCCTGATCCACGCAGAGACAAACCACATCAGGGACTGTTTTTGCTGTCACAGTTACCAGATCACAACGGCGGAGTATTATTATGGAAGAATAGGCTAAATGTTTGTATTAGAGACTAATGATTTTTTCCGCAAGCCAATGAATTTTTCACGAAATTAGCACGTTAGTGCTCTTCTTGTCATACTTTCCATAGGTGCTATCATTTAAATATAGTTTTAAAATCATAAATTCTAATAAGTAAATATTGTAGAATTTGTACCAAGCAGCAAATTTCCAAAATGAAATATTAAAAACATTACCGCAGAAAGATGGCATAGGGGAAATGTAGCTGTTTATTAATAATTTATGAAAATAAATAGAGCACAGAAACTCTCTGTAGAACAAGAAGCAAAGGACACAGCTGACACTATTTCCTGAAACAGAAAAAAAAATACTTCTGAGATATAAGTGTTATCTAAGTCAGTTTTGAGAGGTAAGACAAAATCTGGAAGTTGGTATCAAATGCTGTTTGTCTAAATAAATATGTCAAGACTGTCTCGATCAAGAGCTGTAACACTAAGTTTGTCTGATTTTCTCTGAGGGCTTTTTTTTTGTAAGGGAGCAGTAATAGTATCGTTTTACAGGAGTTTTTGGCAAGAGGGAAGTAAAATAGAATATATCCAGATCTATTTGAAATAAGACAAGCAGCTAAGCAAGTTTTTCTCTTTTTTACTAGTTTGCCAGGTCAAAGGAAGGACAAAGGAAAATGTATCTGGTTATGGGCAAGTCGTTCTTAGATCTCAACAAATAAGACTTTTTTTATGACATAAAATTTACATGGAGAGTATGCTGCCTGGGATTGGCTCCAGACCCCCTGAGACCAGCACTAAATTGTGGGTGGGGGGTTGATTTATGGATGGATAGATTAAGTTTATGATGTGAGCAATTCACTATACGCAAAGGCATTCTTTATTTAACAGAATCATTTATTTTGTCCGTTAACCAAATCTGTAAAAGGACAGGTGTATTGATTTGTAAACGAAAACATGTATCTTCAAGTGACCATCTGGCCAATATTCCTGCTAGTTTACGCAATAATGCAAGCATTGTTGTGGACTGTCAAACGCACATGTACAGGTAAATCATGCAAATGCAGGGCCAATGGCAGTTGCAATACAAAAGAACAGATTTTGTACTGATTTTTAACAATTCACGTCACCCTCTTGTGGCTGGCAATAGAATAACAAGTCAATGTTCCCGCTTCATAGGCATTCACTGTAAAATGAATCTTCTATCCATTCCTGTCAGGGTCAGAGCTCCTCTCACTCTGCTCTTCATGTCTCCTACCTGTTTGGTCAGCAGGTGTTGATGACAAGCCTGTTCTCCTCCCTCTGGGCATTTTTCATACGTGGATTGGTTTAGCTGGATGTCATTGTTGACGATTTGGCATGATCCTAGATCCGTTGGTTTTCCGAAACTCTTGCTGGATGTGTTGTCATAGTAACACATCCAAATCCTCAAACCTGCTCGGAGCAGGTTTGTTCTACGTAAAGAAGGATCAGCTCACACACTTAATCAGTGTCCGTGCTTGGAAATCCGTTCAGTCGTGGCCTCGCCATTCATGGATGAGCGACCTGTTGCAATCGGTGCACAAATAATAAGAAGGGACACTTTTTGCCAGCCGTCTTCGGTTTGGGCCGCTTTTGATGCGTTTCCTTTAGTACATATTAAATCTTTAAAATCATCATATCCCTCTAATAAAAGGTCCTCTTCGAATTATATGAAAAATGCACCCTGTTTTTTGATATTTTGTGGAAGCCAATGAGAGACTTGCCGATCATGTTTTCTAGACTGGATATATATGGGCTTTTCAAGCAGTACGGGCGTGCGAAATCATCTCAGATGAATGGATCCAGCTAGACTAATCTACTACACAGTTGAGTTTGAAAAACCGACTTATCCCGGATGAGTTTCCCCGGCATTAACTCATCCAAGATGAGGCATCTGATCTCGGATGATTTAAGCGACGTACGAAAAATACCCCCCTGGTTCAATCTTGTTTATTTAAGTGCCTGCCTTTGTCCTGCTCCTCAGTCTGCTTTTGTGAATGTCAGTGTGTCTCCTCCTCCTCCTTCTCTTCCTGTTGTTGTTGTTGGAGGATTCCCTGTGGTTTTCTTTAGTTCTTAGCTGTGCTTCATTTCATAGTTTTAGTAAATTCAGTCTTTTCCCCTGTTTTTTTTTCTGATGCCTTGTGGTCCTTTTGGTTTAGTAGTTTTACCTTGTGTGTTCGCTACCTCAATAACCCCCTTTTTTTCTCTTTTCCTTTCCTGCACCATGCTGTACAAATTCCGTCCACTTTCCCTAACCACTCGTCTTGTAAATCTCACACACGTGCAGTGTGAATTTGTGTGGAGGCTGGGAAGCCACTAGAGATGTCGGGCCCATAAAAGCATGTCGTATTGGGCATCCAACCAAGGCCTCCAATTTTATTGGGCTCTTTGTGATGGGGTCCCTTGGAATCAGCCTAACTCCACCCCCCTTTACAGTGTTTCTGGGTGGAGGATATTTATAGTTTAATAAATTCATGCCAGAAGTAGGGGCTGGGAGATACATAAATTACCACTTTTAAATGAGCACATTCAACATGTATAGTCTAGAACAGGGGTAGGGCCCTGATCCTGGGGTACCTGTCCTGGCCAGGTTTTCCATCCTACCTGGTCTCTGATGAATCACTCCTGATTTCAGGCAGATAGTAACTCATCAGGTAGGATAGAAAACCTGCTTGAAACCAGCACTCCAGGATCCTACCCTGGTGTAAAAGAACTCTCAAAAATCCTGTTTGCTTTATCCATCCATCCATTTTCCAAACCGCTTATCCTACTGGTTCGCGGGGGGGTCCGGAGCCTATCCCGGAAGCTATGGGCATGAGGCAGGGAACAACCTGGATGGGGGGCCAGCCCATCGCAGGGCACATTCACACACCATTCACTCACACATGCACTCCTACGGGCAATTTAGCAACTCCAATAAGCCTCAGCATGTTTTTGGACTGTGGGGGGAAACCGGAGCATGGGAAACCCCACGACGACATGGGGAGAACATGCAAACTCCGCACACATGTGACCCAGGCGGAGACTCGAACCCGGGTCCCAGAGGTGTGAGACAACAGTGCTAACCACTGCACCACCATGCCACCCCACTGTTTGCTTTATTTCACATTAAATGAAAAAGACTTGATCTCTTCTATTATGTTTTACCTACACATTTAATTGGTTGAAACTGGTGTTAAAGAAGATAGATCATGTTTGTAGGAGGCTCAGTTGTAAAACAATAGATGCAAATTGGACGAGCTTAAACCAGCAGACCACGCTTGATGGAAGCCAATTAAACCACTGATGTTGTCTTCATTGAAACCCACAGCAGTCCTCACAATGGACTAGAGTCACTAGACTATCTGGAAATGCATGTAGCTCCTCCCCTCAGAAAACAACAATGGGAATAGAGCATCTTTACTGTCATTGTACATGTACAACAAAACAGATGAACTACAGTACTGTGCAAAAGTCTTAGGTAGGCAAAAAAATTATGTTTAGATTATCCTCATGTTGGTGTAAAAGTATAATATTATGCCTGTCAAAGTGTGTCAGCTTAGCCATTTCAGAACCTCTGCTAAAATCATCCTAGTATTTGCAGCGACCGTCCAGTGCAGCCATGTATTTTCTGACTTGGCCACTAGCACATCTCACACAGCTAGTCAATCTGTCACTGACTTTTTAAACCAATATATTTAATTATTTAATTGAGCTGTTGGTGAAATGTAATAAAATCACATGGAGAAATTTGGGAACTGAAGCGGTGTTCATCTAACCATCCAACTAGATATCAGTAACTTTTTAAAAAACAGAAGAAATTATTATTAGTTTTTATTGTGTTACTCTTAATTTGCACATGTTCTAATGTTAAATTGTGTTTTTTGTTCTAAGCCAAAGTACACTTGCTACCCAGATAAACAGCTTTAAACATTTCTTTGGACTGCCTAAGACTTTCGCACAGTACTGTACTTGAGGTAAACGCACACTTAGGATTACGTTCTGCTTAAGACATGTTTCATAATGTTCATTATAAGCAAGTTGTTTCTCTATCCAAAAAAAAATCATGCATTTGTATAATATATGCAGGATATGGATGTGGATGTCTACCTGCTGGACTGTGCTGGGTTGAAGGTTTAGTGTTAAAACACTCACCTCTGTGACTTAAGTTCATTACCGTAGTTAGCTCAGTAATTTACTCCACCCGAAATGATCCTTTGCCCCTATCACTGTACTGTATTCCCTCCCTGTTTGACTGCTGAACACTCTGCCCCCTCCCAATCTAAGACTAGTTCTGCTAAATGGATTAACCACCTCCCTCTCTGGACTGGACTCAAAACATCTCATATTGACACTAAGATCTATTTAATCCATTTATTGCATTATCTTCTCACCTGTTAATTCAATCCCATTGTCAAATCTCTTCCCATATAATTAGGATTTTAACTGTATTTTATGCCATATTTATGTCTTACATTGTGAATACCTTGTTTGGATTGGTTTGGGTGTCCAATATTATAACAGTTCTGTTGAGGCCATTGATTTTTGATATAATCCTTGTTTGAACAGTGCATGTTACATGAAGTGAAGCTCAAATTGCTTTACATATAGTATAAAAGTCAAGAAACACTGAAAGGAAGAACAGGGCGAACAGAATAAGCATTTAGAGACACGGCTGACATATTGCAAAAAGGTAATGCGAAATTATTATATATTAAAGGACAAAACTGCCATACAAGATAAAAGTAATAAAAGTTTAAATAAAAAAATAAAAGGCATATACAGATTAGAGTACCATTAAATAAAAGTACAATAGAACATAAAAGGAATAAAATATTTAAATGCAGCAAGAAAAAAAAACAAAAAAAAAAAACAGGACAGTTAAAAGAAATTAAAAGAATACAATGCAGACTTAGACCCATTTTAGGATTGGAACTATCTGAGGGGGTCCGTGAATTTAATGACTTCATCTGAAATATTATGTTATGCAAATGCATGAAATAGTTTGTAAGAAACTCTTAGCTTGGCAATTAAATGGATTCTATTAACTCAGTTCCACGTACCTGTGATGTGCCAGACTGACTTGTGGATTCTCTCTTATTTTGCAGGAGCACAGAAGCCACTGAAAACATTCTGTTAATGATCCCCTCCCATTTGGCCCAGAATATAAATACTTTCATTCTATGCAGTGCAGACATCAGCACAATGAGAAATCAGTGATGTATTACATAATCCCATTTAGCTGGGCTTTAGTTTAGAAGAAAGTTTAATAAATATTTCTTAACTAATCCCTTAATGCTATTAAGACAATCCTACTGGAAAGATTCTCTATACACTAATCATGAATAGATTCTATTACAACTGTTGCTCTTAGCCTGTAATGCCCCTTAATAAGGTAAAGCAGGAGTGAACACGTGAGAAAACACGAATTCACTTGGAGTCTGGTCCAGCAAAGATGATAGGGTAATTCAACGCATGTCCACCCCGAGATTAAGGTACATTCTAGCAACACCCACTCACATGGCTACAAGTTCACCCCTTCTGCTACAAAGTGCTCGTCTCCTCTACAGAGAGAATGAGGGGCAGTCAATCGTTACATTTAAGACCCCCAAAGATGGAGAGCAGCTTTTGTGATGCTTAACTCATGGCTATAGAGCAGTATTTGTGAACCTGGTCCTTGCTGACCTCCAGACAGCTGCAGGTAGGACTGTCTGGGAGGGAGCAAAAATGTGGGCTGACTGGCAGGGAGCAAAAATGTGGACTGACTGGAGGTCCCCAAAGTCAGAGTTGAGAAACACCGCTAGAGAGTAGATCAGGTCCTTCTGACAGCCACAGACAATGGAGAGCTGACTGCTGGGAAAATTGGGATTAGTGTCCACAGCAAATCTGCCTGTTATTGTGAATTTCTCAAGCTGATCACTAGAAAATATTTGTCAGGCCTCTCCGCTCCGTTCATGACAATAGCTACATTTACTATTGGACTATTCTCCATTACAGAAGATCCATTTACTTGTACATGTCTGTGCTGTTGCTCACTATATTTATCTGTTACATGCATCTGCAAAAGTAAATGCAAAATTAAAATCAAGGCTGGACAAGATAGTGTTTCTATACACATTTTTACGAACACAAGTCATGCCAATAGAACAATAATTTTAACTTAATCAGTGTATTTCCCTTCTTTATAGGTTTTCTGGTAGTATGGTTGACCCAGTGAAACATTACTGGGCAAACTCATTTGTGGCATTTATTGGGGACTGAGAATTGCTTAAGGCTAAGCTGAAGCTTTTAAAAGCTATATTGCGAGCCAGTCAATGTTTAGTATTGCAAGGAGAAAGAGGCAGCTATGTAATTTATTCGCAAATGAGGTGCAAGCCTAAATTCCTGGGCCCTTTAGCACTGAGATCGCAGTAGGTCTCCACCAGGCTGAAGCGGAGCAGCTTCTACAGTGGGCACCACGCACACCTGCAGCCAATCAGCAGGATCCTGCTGATTACCATGAACTCACACCTCGGTGGTGTGAACTGGGGTCCCGGTTCAACACATCCCAACAAGTCCGTCTTGCTCGCTGTCATGCTGTATGCAAGATTTTCCCTTCCCCGGTTTCCGCTGCATTCCCGCAAAAATGCTCATTCTGTCTAGTTTAAAGTTCAGGTCACTGGCAGGCTGGCTAAATTCTCCCGAAAACCTTGTTAATGTTAGTCTAAATGGGGCATGAGCCACAATAATCTGCTATACCAGGCTTCTCATAGGAAAGCAAGAGAAAATACTTACTTCGACCCCAGAAAAAAAATTATTCTCCCAGGTTCCATGCAATAAATTTTACGCAAAATACCCTTTAAGAAAATGAAGACGAATTTAACTCAAAGGCGTAAACAAGAGATGACCAGGACTTCTTTCAACATCACATTATTTAATGACCGAGTACGTGGTTTTATGCAAAATGCATTGCATCGCCTACGGTTTTACTGAATTATTCATTCGTTGATATACATATATTTTTGTTGTATAATATATTTATTCAATTTGTAAGTACCTTTTAGTTACATCTAAAGGACTTATCCTGGGGTATTTCTTAAGCTCCATCAGAAAACACTTCGAAGATTGTAATCACGGGGTCATATCAAATTGGATAATACCGAACATTTAAACTGTCGTAAAGAATACCGACCACGTGCCGCATAAAAACAAGTAAAATGAAAACATAGATCTCAACACGGGAAAGAAAGACTCAAATCCTAATGCACCGTTATCCGGAGACGTTTCCCCCACGGAAAGTCAGTAATGTGGCGCCACTGAAATGGCTCCGTGTTTCGCTCCACTGAATTGGCCTGTACTAACTTGGTCTAGTTCAAGACCCAACACTTCCTCCCACACCTGGAATGAAAATATCCAATCCTCTTTCTGTTATTTGCTTCCTCTGTTAAAATGACATGAACTCTACCTCTCAGATATTATTCATGCGCATTCAGCTGTCACAAAAAATAGCGTCTTTCTAATGAACGTTATGGAGCAGAGGTGCTTCTAGGACCCCAGGCAAAAAATACTCCAAGGAGCCTACCAACTCCCCCTCCCCTGACATGAAGAGCTGCATTAACGCAAACTCAAAATTAATAATATCAACAAAGAAAATTTAATTAATGTAAATCCTTTATTTGTACTTTTGTGAAAAAGAATACATAAATAAAGCAGATTTGTCATTGTAATGTGCTTGCCTGTCTGTGGGGAGGGGGGTTGGGGTGATTCCAATGGCCCTTGAGTGACAGGAACAAAACTGGAACAAAATTGAATTGGTCTGGGTTGAGCTCATTAAGGCTTCCAGGTTATTACAATATGGAACACCATGAAACTGGTCAGGTAAAGCATGTAAATCAACGCACCTCCTCCCAACGTTTGGTCCCCACAAATATGCCTTTTTGTCCGTCCTGAGGAGACCACTAGATGGCGCTATGGGTAACCAAATAAGCCGCCCAAAACTGAAAATAAACGGCGTACAATGGTTCTGCTAATACACTACTTTCTAATCATGTCATAATTATAAGTCACGTCAGTTCATGTTGTCACGTCAGGTCTAAGTCTAAAATGGCTGCACATGTTCACCATGTGTAACTCCCAATTCAAAAGTGGAAAAATTAATTCTACCACATTAACAATTTTTAAGGAAAAAAACGACTGATGTACGAGTTGGTTTACAGAAAGTGTTATAAAGCTTGGTGATTGAAATAATGCAGTAAGACTACATGGCTCCTCTATCTTGTGTGGTTTGGGAAGGTACATTTGACATGCGATGAAAACTCAGTTGACACCCATCTATACCCGCATTGTATTATTAAAACATTAGAGGGTACTGTTTCCTTTCTTATGGAAAATAAAGAAGCTTCTAATTATACACGGAATAATGTCATTTATCTCCCATCTTTCACTGCAGACACAGCAACTAAGAGATAGTATGGTAAATCGAGATAAAATGGTAATGCTCATCTCAAGTCGATTTAAGTGATTTTTAGACCACTAGATAAGGAAAAGCGATTACTGCATGTTTTTTCATTGATAATGTACTCAGACATAATTCATACTTATGTAACGCTGATACATATTTATAATTATATATAATATAAAGAATTATTCATTCGTTAAGCTCACTCTTTACATATAAATGCCTTATTACTATTGCTAAATATTAATGAGATCTTACTGATAAAACTCCACTATTAAAAAGAAACTATTGGTCATTTCCTCCAATAAAATACAGTCAAACCCTGCATTGACACTACAGTACGTCGTGTGAAGTAGGATTTTATGAAACAGGACTACTGAATTTTTTTTTTCCTCCGAGTGCTTAATATTCAGTCTTAAAGCACCTTTAAAAACAAATCATTTATTTTTATTTATTGAAGATACTATTTGTGCATTGGATTAATTTACATATAAGAAGATTATCTAAATCCCTAAATGGGTTTCAATAAGCCTTGAATACGGTTGTAAATTAAATTAACTACTTATTTCTACCAATGCTTTGTCTCCTGCACTAAGTTGCTGTAACTGTACCATTAAGACAAATTACTTTTGTAAGGGGGGGGCATTTGTTTCACAATAAGCAAGACCTGAGTGGGACTTAACCCAGTATGACAGGCTTTCTGTAGACCAATTAAAGCACTGGCCAGTAAAACCCACACTATAGATGACAATAGACTGGTCCACCCGCATGTGTGTTTAGGTCCAGTACATGCCGACTGATTCCTGACCCCTCCCACCACAAAAGAGGAACAGAAAACCACTTCAGGTAAACTAAGACCAGAGATTCTGTCAATTTACTATAATTGTTGGCGTATCTACAAACATGCTGAAACAATTTAAGCACATATAATAGTGACATTTTCAAATAAAAAGGAATACATCTGTATATACACACAAACGTTCAAGCCAGAGTCCCAACCCTGCACATTTTTAGGTTTCCCCTCATTTAACACACCTGTTTTAACTCAAGAAATGGGTGGTAATTAGCAGAGAAGTTGTATCAGGTGTGGTGGAACAGTCAAAGAACTAATCTGTAGAGGGCTGGTTCTCTGTGGGACTGAAGTTTAAGACCCCTGGTAAAGACTGTACAAAGATAGTGGAATTCTGGGGGGGCAGCAGCGACTAGCTGGATGTCAGAGGGGACCGTGTGTGAATGTGCATCTCTGATATTGAGTCTGTGAGGAAACACTGCGACACTAGTGTCCTGCCTAGCTGTGGAGATCGGAGAAGGCTCTTTTCACCATCAGGAACTGGGACTCCCTGTGGGATCGCTTCAGCTTTGCCCGCCGGTTCTGAAACCAGATCTGAGAAAGGAGGCAGAAACGTCCTTTAAGTTTCAAGGAACCACAAAGAATTTAAATATACCGTATATCCTCTTGAAATTATGAAAACACAATATATTCACACACACACATATTTTCCATTCCAGGGGTTATGCATGTGCCTTACGTGTTATATGAATATCCAGTACAACCAAATGTTTAATGGGACTGTAAATAATGCTGCTAATCCAAAGCAGAGAGATTTAGCCATTTACCTGGATCCTGTCCTCCTCCAGTTCCAGTCTTGTGGCCAGCTCCTCTCTCAAATCTATGCCAGGGTAGGAATTGACTTGAAATATGCTTTCCAGGATCTCAATCTGGGGAGAAACATAAAGTTACCCTCACTAGCCAATAAACCTCGGGTTGTATTCCAGTCAAAAAAAGCAAAACCTACAGAACATCTGTAAGTCTTTACCTGTGCACCGGTAAATGCGGTTCGGGGTCTGCGGCCGATATACCAGTTCAAGGTTCTCTTGTACGAATCTGAAGCCGGTCGGTCGCATGAATCCTGTTTGCATTTCGTCTCCTGTGTAAACTGCGATTCGGATCCGGCCAAATTGTTGCAGGCATCTAAAAAGCACAATATCCATATTATAAGCACCAAAGACCGTGCCATTTAAAAAAAACACTTAAGTAATCCTCGCGCTTCATTTGTATTTACTAGTACGCAGATACACAGCAAACATCTTAAAACCCGTTGACGCTGTAATGAAAAGGAAGGACGCGAGTAAAACGTTTCTGCCTACCTATCCATGGTCTATGCGGCTTTACAGGTACAGTACTTTGCTCCTTTAGGTCTAATCCCAAGATTCGTTCAATGGTAAACGGAGTCTTCCTCTCCACCGGCTGAACGGCAGTGGAAGACATGCCGATCAATACAAGGACGACAAACGCTTATCTTAACCAGGTATAAAATAAGACGAGTACTTTACAGCCGCTCCAGCTGTAATAAAACGGAAGGCTTTCACAACATCTAGTTCTTAAAACCAACGGGATTTTCTACGTCATTACTTAGAATATCGTAGTTGTGAAGTTTTAGCATGTGAATTGAGACCCCCCACTACGGACCTCGGCGAGTAATTGTTGTAGGTAATTTACTCGTCCAGAATGGATGCCATAAACAAGTAAGTGTTATCTTTTCAGGACAGGGAAGCACTAAACCTCGTATTAGAGCAAACAAAAGTCATCTTCTTTCAGAAGAGCCTTACTCCCATTTGCCCGTTTGCCGCAGAATGCCATTCATTCATCATGTATTCTATAGGTATAATAGGAAACCAGTCGAGTATCACATAATCCCGTAAAATTTGGAACCAGAGAATTTTGAAATAATAATATTAATCCCTTAATGCTATTACGAAAATCTCACTGAAAGGAAATTTCTTCCAAGATAATTTTCTATTTTTCAGAAGTCAGGCATTTACGGCGTGCAGTGGCATTAACCGATTAAAAAAGTATTTCTGTATTTATTTGGCTATTTACTGCTCAGACTAGTAGGCTACGTCTGTTTGAAACGGCATGTGGTGTGTGATTTTTTTCTCTCTCTCTTTATAGGAAAACTCCAGATACGCGAACTGATTGTCATTAACACACATGTGTAACTGATCTTTTCAGTCTTGGAACAATTAATTCTTAGCTTAACTAGCCATGAAGCCAACACGGAATTCGCTAAGTTAAATAAAGTTTACGAAGTTACTTTAAAAACACACCATTAACTCAAATCGTTTAATCCCCATTCAGCTAAATAGCCAGATGATTATCTTCAATTGTGCTAATAGTTTAAAATAATAGGCTGTTGGTAAGCGAACTAATTGTTACTGATGGTTAATGTTAATGTATAACAGGTTGGGTTCCTTATAGGGTGAGTATGTTGAAAATGGCACACCTAGGAAAATGGTTAAAGTTAAACTTTGGAGTTAAAATATGCGTTTAGTGATATTTTATTTTTTCTTCTCCATAGTGTTCAAGGGCCATTCATTTATTTAGGATAGTATCAGGTTGGGATTGAAGACATTAAGATCGATGATATTTTTAGAAAGCAAATTTTCCGAAAGTGTCCCATTTTAACAAAACCCAGCCAGTGTTATTATTATGGTTTAGGTTGTGGCTCTGTGATTTTCTGTTATAAAACTACAGTCTGAGCAAAAGCTAGACTATGTGTTCAGCAGCCCTTTTATGTAACTGTTGAAGTGAACTTCATGACATCGGATAGAACATTTTTTATTATTTTTTTTACATTTTAAGTCATAGCATAAGACATCAACAGATGGCCTTATTTATTTGGTGGGTCATGATGACATTGAACTATTTTCTCTGTGCTGTGAATGTTCTGTAGCCAGCTAGCTTTGGGTGGTCTTTCAAGCCTTCGGACGGACAGCGAGCTACAGTCTTGAACATGAAGCAGGTTAAAATATTTTATGAAATGTAGAGCATGGAGTAAATTATGCTTTTCTGATGCATACAAGCACTGGACACAGCGATTTTTCATTTAATGTTCCATGGGACAAAATAAAATAGGAGCAACACTGGGTAGATGCATGATTGAAAAACTGAATTCCTGGACCAGATAATAATTGTTAGGCCTATTTTATTGTCAATGGCTGGTTAAAACGAGAGTGGCTGACATTTAAAAGACAGTAGATAAGTGAACATGTCCACATAGTGACTGTATGGGTGTAAATTAAGGGGGGAGATGGGGGGTTATAAGCCCCCTCATAATCAAAACCAGCCAATATAACCCCCTGGAAAGGGTGGAGATCCCTGCTCAAAATGCTCAGCTGAAAGTTATTCCCTTGGGTGACTGTCAATTGCAATATTCAGAACAGATTATTGCTGGGGTTTCACTCATAAAGATAATGATTGCAATCAAATGGCCATTTTTTCCCTCCCAGCATAAAATCTCTACAGGTCGCGTCACCATAGAGCCGCATATCGGGGGAGAAGATGTGAACGAGAACATAAGGACAGTGAAATGAAACCTTTCCTTTCAGAATTTTTTTATTTTTTTTGGTTTCCTGTTGCAATTCAGATTTACCTGTTTCAATGGCTGCTTGTGAAATTTTCCTTGCAAGACATTAAAATAAAGCATTGTGCATTTCAGAAAATAGAATATTACATAAAAATGCAAAATACACACTGAATAAATCTTTGAATAACTACTCAATCAAGACAAGATTTATACAGCTTCTGCAGCTCGAAGAATTTAGTGTATAGATCTAAAGTCGATGTAATATACAATCAACCCTCCCACACTGTGAGAGTTAGGGCTGTAGAGGAGAGAGAGGTAAGGAGCATACACTGATTACAGCACACTGCCACACCCAAACGATGAGAACCTGAGTGCAACCATGTGGCGGGTGATACCTCAGCACCACACTAGTCCAAATGGACCAGTGTGAGGTTTTTTTTCCAGTGGCTGGAGTGCCAATCCTGCCACCAACCCCCAAGTTATTCCATTCAAAGCAACTGCAGGTTAAGGGTCTTGCTCAAGGGCCCAACAGAGTAGAATCACTCTGGGCATTCATGGGATTTGAACCAGCACCCTTCCATTTGCTGGCACAGATCTCTAGCCTCAGAGCCACCATTCCATCCCACTCATGGGTTGGAGGCTGCATCACAGTTTTTGGTCTCTTTGGTCCCCTTAGCGTGTGGAGCAAAGCAGAACATAACAAGGGGACACAAGATTTATATATAACCGTGACATCGGCGCAGTATATCACCCAGGAGGCTGCTTGGCCTCCCCCAATCCAGCTCTGTACAGATATTTAATGCATTTAGTAAACTTAGTTGGTCAACTTTGTACATGTTGTCTGCTGCCCTTTGCATGTCGCCTGCAGCTTTGGCGAAACTCCCAAAAATTCCCGTTTAACTTCTTATGCCGACCCCGCGATGTATCGATGCCATGATGGGGAAAGTCGCAATGCAGAAGGATCAGATTGTGCATTTCATTTTTTAGCAGACATAAAGGTAACATTTTGAAGGTTCCCGTGGAGTCGTAACAGAGTTCCTTTTCTTGGACCATTAGTCTCTGGTTCAAGAAAAAAAAAGGTTCTGGTTCCAGACGAAAGTTCCGGCGATGTGAAAGCAGCAGTTGGTTAAAGTACTGAGAAATCTGGATAGATACATTTAATAATTTCTGGGGGTAGATTAATGATAAATAGCAATGATGTATTGAACCTAATGGTGACTTCGCTCTACCAACAGAGCTATTGAAGCAAGTCTGGCAGCTTATTGCCATCTGCTTCCTGGTGAAAAAATTATGTGCAGTCACACAGCTAAAACGTATAAAAGTGAAAATGAATCAAACATGTTAAGAAGCCTAGTAATGTAGTTATTTTTTGTCACGCTAAATGGGGAGACTGTCCACAGGGGAGAATGTAGCGGGACTAAAACAACGGCCTATTTCAAATATTTCTGTTTGGCTCCCACAGTACGTGTCATGGAGCTGTTGTGTCTCATAACATTCCTCAGTGACTCTCTGAAAATAAAGAATTTGGAAGGTGGTCGGTTTAAAAATCTCAGACTGGTTGGAGTTAAAGTGCAGTTAAATTTAAACCTTTAATACTGAACAGAATTATAACCAATCAAATCCAGGTTATATGATTACAGACATACACAATCAGCTGTAAATTCTGCAGTGGGGGCTCCAGATTATTTTTTAAGCATAATTTATGGTATCTGAAGAGAAAAAATTAAGATTGTCACTACCTTAATATGAACTGCACAACATAAAAAGACAATAATTACAACAACTGTGGGCATGACATAAGTAGGCCTACTATTAAAATCACAGTTGCATCATATACTGGCTTTTGGGAAACTTGTTCCGTGTTCTATGATTGGCATCACTCAGAGCCAATGAAAATAGGGGGAAGCCATTTTGAAATGGGAATGTTTGTAATTTAAATGGGGTAGCTATGTTTAAGAATGAAAGTTCAATTAACCTTAGCAAAAAAATAACTTCTAAATTGTGGCATGAAATGCGATTCACAAGAATAGACAGGCATCAAAACCCTCATAAATGGAGGCAAGAAAATCATGGGTTACTTGACAACGTGGGGAATACCTGTTTGGCGGCTTTAAAGCCACATTTGAGTTAAACATAGCAGATAATTGCTAAAACAGCATTTTCTGAGCCACAATGAAGTCGTATCAGGGCATATCCGTGCTCGAGGCTCATAGCACTGCCAAAAATATCATCCCAGGCCTGGTGGTTGCCAGTTCTCACAGGTCTGGAAGCTTCCCCAGAGGACAAAAACATCTCCAGAGCTTCGGAAGTGCAGTTCAGACAATTGACTACTGGCGGGTGGAGTAAGTTGCTTAAATATTTGTGCACAGCCCATGTTTTCCAAAAAGCCAGCAGACTGTTGAACAGATGGACCCGTGCACCAGGGTTACAGGCAAACTCTACTGAAGGGTTAATGCAGGCTGCAAACACTGTGATGGAGTTTTTATTGGTTATATACAAAATGATAATACACATTCATCTCCGTCTTATGTCACACGGTAATGTGTATATATAAAAACTATAGGCCTAAATAGAAATAGGAAGTATTAGAAATAGGTTAAACTGCTTTACTGGCAAAACGTGTGCTTTACTGTAGAATATCTTGCCTTTTGTATGAACTTTCATATATTTATTTGGAAATATTTTAAGTTTACATTTTTGCAGCTCTAACATAATAAACACAGCATACACTAACAGTTTTCTTTCAGGATTCTGGATTTATTACTTTGAAAACCATACATTTACAAGAATTCCTGCATGACACAATATTGAGGGCGAATTCAGTTCTTTGCTGTACCAGACTCGGCACATGGTCCCCACCTGTTAGAACACAGAAGAGAATATTTGCAGAAACGACCCAGCCTCCTTTGACAAGGGCTATTTTTAAACTTGAAATGTGTTCCTTTATAAGCAGCTGTCCATTGTTGTCACCCTAATCTCTTGGCGTGTTGTGGATTCAAACATTGTGCTTATTTACACTGTCATATTTTTTTTATACATCTGTATAATTTTCTCTCACCTCATTGTAGCCTATCAAACAATGGTTAACCAGTTTGTTTCCCAACACTCTCAAAACTTTGAATTGATTTTGATCGTCACAGATAAGAGTAACAATAATCCATGAAGATTTTGTTGGGAAAGTCGTTAAATTAAAATGAATAGAAAGAGCGCAAAGAAAATATTTTAGAAGGTGACTGGGAGGAACTGGTAATATGATTCTGTCGTTTGTGGCATTTATACACATTTCTGATCGCGGTTCACTTTATACTTGCACTGCAGTCTGCCGGTGACATCAGAACCTGGACTTATAAATACAGTAAGCCGCTCCCGAATAGCCCTCAGACTAAGTCACCGGCAACGGGAAGCGCCGCGGCGCAGGAAGGCTGTTAACCGTCCCGCGGGCTAACGAAACCTGGAATGATGCGCTTCATTTGCTTCCTGCTCATTTGCACAATTGCACAGGTGAATTCCCGTTACTTTCCTCCCTCCAGCATATGGTGAAGTTATTAGCAGTGCGACTGTTTTCCCACTAACTAAACGTTTTCTTATTTCCATGTTTTCATTTAAGCCAGGCGACTGCGTATATAACACGACTAAAATACTGTATTTTAGGACCAGAATGCAATTTAAATGTCCGAATGACAATAAATGATCATTGTTTTGATTACTTTTCAGTGCTTAGGAAATATAAAATTGGCATTTTTAAAAATAGATCTCGTTTGCTAAAAAAGTCACCTGTTTCAGGTAGACTGAACACACCTATTCAATTAAGTATAAAAAAATACAAAATAATAATAATCTGTTTTTTTTTTTTTTTTTAAAAAAAGAAAAGATCATTGCCCTGGATTTAGCATAAAACACTGAATTTGTGTGCTCTTCACACAACAGTATTTCAGGTAATAGATGGATAAATATATAGTTATATGACTCCAGCACAAATGACTATGTTACTTTAAAACCATAAAATAATACTGAGTGCGTATTTAAGTGTTTCTCCTTTCGCCAGGTTTCCTCTCAGCTTTGTGGGGGCCCTTGCCATTGTCCCGAACCCCCTCCCCGTTGTCCTCCTGGGGTGCCCCTGGTCCTGGATGGGTGCCACTGCTGCCAGATGTGTGCCAGGCAGCTGGGTGAAACCTGCAACAAGAAGTACGCCTGCGACAGTCAGCAAGGGCTGGCGTGCGACTACAGCGCCAGCTACCCGGGGGGGCCGGGGGAGTGTGTCGGTGCGTAGGCTTGCCTTTTAAAGCAGGCAGTGGGGCGATTTATCACTTGAATAATAATGGCCACTGGATGAAATCCCAGAAGGGTATTGGCTTATATACCTTTGGCAAAGCTGAACTTCAAATAACAGCCAGGAGCAAACTTGCGGTGATGTCAAGGAAATCCTACAGATGGAATAGTAATATGAAGGTTATGTTTAAATACTGCAGTGACAGCTCATAGGTTTTATTAAGTACAGCAGGGAAAGTTAATGTTTCTGGAACATGCTGACACTTTTATTTTAATAACTAATGGTTTTTGACACAAGGAGGTGAAAAGTGCCGGTGTTGCGTTGTCACCTTGCGTTCCTCAGGCGCTGCTATATGAAAATGTGTAGTTCTCTGCTTCTTCATTGCATTTTTCACTAACCCTTCTTCAGAGTAGGAAAGTGAGGTACTGCCATGTCAGGTGGGAAATAACTGAGAGCCCAGGCTCATCTCCACCCATTGTGTCTCCAGAATGACAATGCTTTTACTTTAGCTGAGTGTCTCTCCACTCGATCCTCGATGACCCCTAGATAGCGCAGCTCCCAGCCAATCAAGGCCACCGAATATCTGGTACAGGTGTGCCGGGAGCTGGGAGGGAGCAAAAGTGTGAACTGTCTTGGGGTTCTGGAGGATTGGGTTAAGAAACACTGCACTTGGCTGACCAGGCCAAGAGGAGCTCGGCTGTGAGGTCAATGGCGTGACCTACCAGGAGGGGCAGCGCTTCCAGCCATCCTGCGCTGTGCAGTGCCACTGTCTGGGAGGAGGAGTGACGTGCCTGCGACTGTGCAGTGAGGAGCTGCGGCCGCCTGGCCCTGACTGCCCCCATCCCCAGCTTATCCAGTTGCCGGGACGCTGCTGCAAGCAGTGGCTGTGTGAGAGCATGGAGAACACAGTCTTACAGGATGCCCTGGCAGGTACATGTTCCAGGAACTGCCGTTCACAAATCCATCACCGTGAACGGCTATTCGGTCGCTTAGATTGCACGCGTTTACAATGCAGCACATTTTATACAAAAAATGCTGGATCAGGACTTTTCCTGAATGACTTAAGTCAGCTGTGGAGTTCTGAGAAACATCTGGGTTTCCACACATTGGCTAGCAAGTAAAGTACACAGGAAGGGATCATTATTTTTTAGTATCCTCTTTCATTTGAGCCAAAGATGTCTATTATACTACAATGGCTAGAGAACATATGATTGGTTTGGTTAACTGTTTGGCATCCTGAATTCATTCGTATGCCAGAAGAGGGACTTCATCGGGTTCTTACGAATTTAGTTGCGTAACAACTGCAGTATTGCTCCTAACCATAAAATGATGGTGGGAAGAAGATGATGTTGTGGGAGAACATTCTGGAAAAATAGAACAATCTCTCTTTGGCAGTCTAGGAAGACCAGACCATTTTGAAAAATGCCGCAGGAGCATTCTGGGAAACTCTGCAAAAAAACGTTACGCGATACCAGTGGTTTCAGCACATCCCTTGCTAGCAGAGTTGGTGTGCAATACAAATGGGAGGGGCTTTGATCATGGGGATAATTGTCTTAATAGAATGGCCCGGTTCTTTAGGTACACTCTGATTGGTAGACGAGCTCATGTCTGGAGCTCTCTCAGGCCAAGTGACCAAGTGACATGTTGACAGGCGTGCAGTGAATGTACAGTTTCCCAGTTTCAAATCAGTATCACGGCAACCTTTTGTGTTCGTAATTTGCCGATCACTGTGCGATTTCAACTTTGGGGATTCTTTCTGTTCAGTTATTGTGTTTTCTGAGCAGTCCTGCTTCTCACTATTCTAATTATTGTAGCTTAAGTAATTTTTTGATTAAAAATGATTCCCTTTTCAATAATATTATTCATTAGAATATTATCTGTTTCTACTCATAGTTGTATACCGTGGCAGTGCAGTGACTTATTAAAGGTTGGGAGGGTTTCACCCTTGCTAAGATTCTGGACTCAGAAGCCCAGCAAACACACACACACACACACACACACACACATCCCTTATCTATACATTGTTACTGTTGTATTACATATATTAAATAGGTTCTGATGTATAGCCTGTGTTGGCACTGTGTTCTAGCCTACAGGCCGGACATAGATCAGCTGGACCTCTCGACCTTGAACAAGAAGATAGACTCTAACTGTGTCGAGCAAAGTACCGAGTGGAGCGTTTGTTCCAGGACTTGTGGCCCCGGCGTTTCCACACGGGTGTCCAACATGAATCGGGCCTGCCATTTGGAGACGCAGTCCAGATTCTGCATGGTCCGGCCCTGTCAGAACCCCCCGTACAGGGCAACAGCAGTGAGTAACCACCATCAACTTTCACTCAAAATTTATCTAATTTGGGCCCTGTAGGATTAAGTAATTTTAATGAGCTAATTTTTAATTAATTTAAATTAGTTGATTAGGTGACAAGGATCTGCTATGACCATTAAATCTTGTGGAATATGTATTTTCATTATCATTCATCCCCTGCCTGTTGTAGCCGAGGGGAAAACGCGTCAGGTGCCATTATGTCCTTCAGTTTGAGTTCTTATACTTGATAAAAAGCGCCACCGTGTGGTCATTTATAAGAATTAAAAATACTTGTTCAACAACTTGTGTACGATGTGTATTACAAGTGCAGCTGTTTTATCAAGGGCCTTTTGATAAACATAGTTTGGAGGTAATTTTATAAGATAAATATGCTTTTGTTCTCAGGGGACACGGTGGTGCAAGCCCAGCTATGTGATTCCTCTACCAGTGCGCCTGGAGCGGCAGGGCTGCCTCAGCGTGGGGGCATTCCGGCTGACGTACTGCAGCCTGTGCCCCGACGGCCGCTGCTGTACCCCCCACCGCACCCGCACTGTCCCCGTAGCCTTTCGCTGTCCCGCGGGCCACCTGCTCCACCTCCGCGTCATGATGATAGAGTCCTGCGTCTGCCACTACCAGTGTCCTCACCCCCAGAGGGCCCACGCTGCAGCACCAGACCAGCTCACTCCCTGAGGAGACCCCAAGACGGCGGCCCGGGTGCCAGGGCTCAGCAGAACTCGGCTTACGGGGCATGCAGCCCCCCCCCCCCCCCCCAAACACTTCCACTAGTGATTTGCAACGGAAATAATCCGGAGACCCAGTGCTGGCATGACCTGGCCTGTGAAGACACAGCACCCGCATACAGAGACACACCCAGGGCCGAGGCCTGGCCACCTGGTGCTGGAATGAGCCCTTTCAGTGCCTCACACCTGGGAATAGGGTCACATCACATCTGGGTATAGAGAGGGTCACATCACATCTGGGTATAGAGAGGGTCACATCGCATCTGGGAATAGGGTCACATCACATCTGGGTATAGAGAGGGTCACATCACGTCTGGGAATAGGGTCACATCACATCTGGTTATAGAGTGGGTCACATCACACCTGGGAATAGGGTCACATCACATCTGGGTATAGAGAGGGTCACATCACACGTGGGAATAGGGTCACGTCACATCTGGGTATAGAGAGGGTCACATCACATCTGGTTATAGAGAGGGTCAAATCACACCTGGGAATAGGGTTACATCACATCTGGTTATAGAGAGGGTCACATCACATCTGGGTATAGAGTGGATCACATCTGGGTATAGAGAGGGTCACATCACATCTGGTTATAGAGAGGGTCACATCACATCTGGGTATAGAGTGGATCACATCTGGGAATAGGGTCACATCACATCTGAGTATAGAGAGGGTCACATCGCATCTGGGAATAGGGTCACATCCTATATATATGCAGAATTAATCCCAAGACTCATCTCTTGTTTTCTTGTAAAAAGCTAACAGTGAGATGATATTATTGGATAAGTTATTTCATTTATATTTTTAAATGGGTTGCCTATTGGTTGACGAGTCTCTTAAGACAGATTCCTGCACATCTGGTAAAATTCAGCATTTGTTACACATTTTTACCTTTTTTACAAATCCTCATGTACATATAATTTACTGTATTGCTATATCTTTTATGCTATGTATTATTATTACTGTAAATAATTCCATATTAAAATATTTACGAACATTTTGCCATTTTATGATTACCATAATTGTATGAGCAGGTACACTGTACGTCATGCGAGACCCAAGCTCACATTTTCCAGATTAAACTTTTGAAATGGCTTGATTTTGAAAATTCAGAGAACTGGTTTTAGCTGAATAATGAAAAAAAGATCATTGGTCAAACATTTTGACGTGATCAGGAAGGTTGTTTTCATTCAACATTATGACAACAGACTTGTAGGATTAAGATTCTTAGTAATGCAAATAAGTCCCAAAATCTAACATTAAATCTAATATTCTGCAGTGTTTAGTATTTCACATTAAAATCTTAACAACATTATCATTAAAAGAGAATCAGTAAAAAGCAGTATGTTGGTAAAAGCCAAAAAAAAAAAACACGTGAAAAATTAAAATAAAAACATTGCTTTTCGGACCAAATACACGGACAGTGATTTGAGCCGCAGAGCTAACGTGAAAGAAAGCCAGAAATGAACATCTATTTTAATGAAAAGGTGCCGCTCCTTTTTAAATGCCTGCAGTAGCCGAGGGGGAAACGCGAGTCAGGTCCCATTATGTCCTGCAATTAAATGGGTTCTCTGCAACATTACGCCATACGATTTCGCAGCTACATCGACTCTAGTGGATAAAAGCAAGTTTATTAAAACGGCACAATAATAGATGAGTCGACTGCACAAATACACAAAATACCATTCCCCCCCCCAAATGCAGTAGATCCCCTTAACCCTCAAATAGATTAACCACAATACTACGTTTCAACATCTGCAATTCAATTAACTTTCCTCGTTAGCTGGTCCAAAACAACATTTCCCTCCTTTCCTCGACTCCTCTCAGGTAATCCCTCACAACCTCTCCCTCCTACACCAATTTTCTCAGTCCTTATGAATAAAAACCTTTTTGTCATCCTCCCTTTCAAAGCTGCCAGTGGTCAGTGGGAAAACATCGATCAACTGGTAGTTTACAGCCAAAACATAGATAATAAAATCCAATGTCAAAGACTGTGAAACAACCAAGTGTTACTAGTGTATGAACTACCACTGAGTTCCCTGATTCGTAAATTTTAATGTGTTCTGACTTGAAAGAGTCAATTTTTTTTTTTAAACTCTGCTGGCATCTATGGACTTTTCTGTGCAGTGAAATTTTAATAATCTTCTAAAACGAAGATGCCTTACCAGTTTGAGAAATTCTTATTTGTTAATAAATTTACAAACAAATTAGACAACCTTAATTGTATATTTTCCGTTATTGCAATCGTAAATTCTACCTGAATAGATGAAAGTGGCCACTGTACTTTTGTTTTATTAGCATTGCTTATAATTTTTCATCCAAAATGTACTAATAAACAAATTACAGAACCATCTCATTCTATCACACATGTTCTACAGTGTTACAGGGTTATAATGAAGTTATGCAGTTTCAAATCGATCAACAATAATGAAATAAATGCATAAATAGAAACAAAAAACATAAAACAAATGTAAAAACCACTACAAATAATGTGCGACAGACTCAATAATCAGAGACTTAAGGTAAATTGATTTAGAAAATTGAAAGATTGCGACTCATTATCACCATTCCAATTCAGACTTGAAAACCAAATTCAAAGTCACGTATTCTGACCATTATAGAGCAATCGGCTCCATTATCTACAATAATTCTAGAATTCTTAATTTTTAATAAAAAAAAAAACTGGAAAAAACATTTTTTCTTTTGTCACAAAGTGCAATGCTTTATTTATAATTACTTATTGTGGGAAGCGAAACGTGTTACACAAGCAACTAGAGGAGGCGGGACCAACCAATTAGATGTCTTGGCCCTGCCTTCTCTTCAATCTGATTGGTTATTTCTCTGAATCAATACTTTTTCATTCTGCCCTCAGAACAGTTTTGTGTCAGTAAAGGAGGCCACGCCTTTTCTCGTGTCCCGCTGCCTCCTCCCTGATTCTCAAGGTGATTCTGTTTTATTCCAATTCGCAAATGTCGCCAGGAGAATCAGTGCTAAACCACAATCCACACTGAACCAAATTCTCGCAAAACTCACAAATTTTTATATAATCACACCTAACAGATTCATTAAGCATATAAGGAATAATTCCAGAGCATATAGATGCACCTCCAGTTTATGGATTTCTGGGCTTTCTGGCAGGGATGCCACAGGTTCTGATCTGCTGGTGCCAGTGGAAAATCAGTAGGTATCTGATTCCAGGAGGAGGTGCGTGTTTGTGTTGGAAATCCCCCATACCTCAGATGATGCAATAACCTGCCGTGTGGAATATGCAAATACGAAAAGCTCACTCCAGATGTGGTCTGCGGAAATTTCATTATCGCAAAAATGCGATGTGACTGTGTAGGTGATGAATTACTGGCAAATATGTGGACACCGCCCTGTGCGATTTTCAAACCTTGTTTTATATGGCATGCAAGTAAGGGGTACAACCATCTGCTACATAGATAATTTACAGGAGAGCATCGGGCTGGTGCAGTGCCTGGGTAGATAACATTGTCACTTCACATCCCAAACATTCAGGTTTTAGCCCCCAGCTCTAAAAGTGTGGGGTTATTTGTGTTTCTCAGTGTAATCCAGTTTTCCTGACACTTGCAGGTCACCCAGAACTGCCCTAATTGTGTGTGTGGTTGTGTGTGTGTATGTGGCTGTGTGTGTCTGTGTGGCTCTGTGTATTTGTGGCTGTCTGTATGTGTGTGTGTGTGGCTGTGTGTGCATGTGTGGCTGTGTGTGTGTGTATGTGTGGCTGTGTGTGTTTGTGTGTGTGTGTGGTGTAATGTCTTGACCTGAATTGCGCTCTATGTTTCTCAGGATAGGCATCACATTAACGAATTAACTTCGCTGGGGGCCCTTGGCTGTCCTGGCTAAGGAGCCCCCCTACATGAGCCAGAATAGTCTAGAATACTCTATGCATTAGTCCCCCCCCCCACCCCCGAGCATGTTGCCACAGCAACTGGGATTGGATAAATAGTTACTAAAAAATTAATAAAAATCATGGAAGGGCAAATATCAGGGAGAGAACTTCTCCTTTGTGAGTCACAAAAGATGAAACTAATACCATGAGCTTAAGTGCGGTAAGTGTATACATTAATTTAATGGGGGGAGTCAGGTGACAGTGATTATCCAGGTTAATTTAGTAAACTTGTCTTCGGTTACCATCCATACAACCGAACCTTCTGTTTATTTCTGCCTTTGGTAACCTAGGCAACGGCTTTGATGCCAGGTCTGATTTCTGTCATTTCTCTGCTTTCTTTATCTTTCTTTATCCTCCTGTTGAACTGGCTACTTAATTTTTGCCAGCTTTTGTGTCATGCTGATGCCATCCGCATCACCTGTACAAAAGAAAGCCCATCCACAGCCAAACCCCCGTGCTACGTGCTTCCGTAACTGGTCCAGATCTCGTGATGGAATGCATATAAAATTTTCTTAAAGAGACAGTGACTACTGACAAAAAAAATATCACATTAGAAAAAAGGCTAGGAGTGACATCTTACTGCTGTGACCAGGAAAAACCACAGATATAGGTCAGTGTATCTATAGAAATGGCTGACATCACTGAATTTCTTCTCGAACTGATTCAATGCCTGTGGTATATTGTGATACTTACTTTAGCCAATAGATGATGCTATACCGGGGCGGCATGGTGGTGCAGTGGTTAGCACTGTTGCCTCACACTTCTGGGACCCGGGTTCGAGTCTCCGCCTGGGTTACGTGTGTGTGGAGTTTGCATGTTCTCCCCATGTCGTCGTGGGGTTTCCTCCGGGTACTCCGGTTTCCCCCCACAGTCCAAAGACATGCTGAGTCGCTAAATTGCCCGTAGGTGTGCATGTGTGAGTGAATGGTGTGTGAGTGTGCCCTGCGATGGGCTGGCCCCCCGTCCTGGGTTGTTCCCTGCCTCATGCCCATTGCTTCCGGGATAGGCTCCGGACCCCCCGCGACCCAGTAGGATAAGCGGTTTGGAAAATGGATGGATGGATGATGCTATGATACCATGTAGAGACCAGAGACAAGATATGGAAGCGATGGGTGGGTGGTTCAGGAGAAGTGAAGCGTGAGACGTTAGACAGCTGCGTTCTGCTGGATTCCTTTGCAATATATAACAATATCAAGGCTGGTATCGGCGATTATGATCCTGATATTCA
Organism: Brienomyrus brachyistius; assembly: GCF_023856365.1. Lineage (NCBI taxonomy): Eukaryota > Metazoa > Chordata > Actinopteri > Osteoglossiformes > Mormyridae > Brienomyrus > Brienomyrus brachyistius. The sequence goes on from NC_064540.1 coordinate 4,815,952, forward strand.
GGCCCAACCCTGACCAAGTGGCGGGAGGGATGACGAATAGATTTCTGGCTCCCAGTAATATAAACATTTACATTTAAAAATCTAAATGTCACAGAATGCATTCTCAGAATGCTGAATTCTCAGAACACTGAAATCGATATTTCAGTATCGTTCCAGCCATCATTACCTACCAGACTGTGGTCGTTTCACCAAAATGGCCCTCACTTTCCGCAGGGCATGAAGAGGGATGTACACAGGTGTGTGGTAATAATCCAGTTTGCTTAGTGGCTGTTTCTCCTTTCTCCAGAGGATAATAACTCCTTCAGGAGCCGAGGACTCACCGGCTGAGAAGAGAAGGCAAACAGACGCCGCACACGCAACATTTTCTCCAAAGCCCCGTCATTTTTCTCAGAATAAATGGATTTATCCTACATTAACATTTGTTTAGCATTTATAGCTGTGCTCTGTTTAGAGGATGTTATTAAAAGGCAGAGCTTAATAAAACCTTCTACAACATTCATATGCCTATGCAAAACAAACAATGGTGAAAAATATAGCAATTACAACAAGGGAAAGAACAGAAATCAGAATATTGTATTGTTTGTTAAGGTGTAGGGGATGAATGTGTTCAAAATATTGACTATATCATGCTGTAAAAAGATGGATGGTGGTAAGGTTTTCAAAATGTGTTGACCCAAACGTCATTAGTGATTGATTCACTGGATTATTAGTTTTGTAAATGATATTTATTTTAATGACTTCTCAGTAAAACACTTTACTTGCAAAACATGCCTCGTGAACTTTGGTGAACTTATGCAGAATGCTTAAATTCAAATAATATTTCATGCTTGTTTCCAGAAGCCTTCTGCTTGGTGTTCAGCATCATTCTGGCCACTGTGTGGCAGCCATACCCCACACTGCATGGTAAGAGTCAAATCTATTTTCAGAAAGCGTTGCAAGACGTGTGGGCACGGTGTGTTTGCGTGCACGCATGACACATTTCACACGTTTATGTAAAGATTTGCTGTCGGCAAAGGCTATAAAACTTACACGTTCCGGTATATAGGCGCGACAGTTTGGACGTACTGTTCCCGGTGATTTACACGTTTTTAACAACTTCGCATCGAAAGCTGTTTTAACAGCGAAAGCTCTGCCAAAGATGATAGAGTGAGAAAACATTGAATATCAGAGCGGTTATAGTTTCAGATCATTTGAATATTTTCAGTTAACTTGTAAAATCTAAATTTATTAAAGTTATTATGGAGTTATTAAGTTTATTCAATTTATTAAAGTTAACTTAGAAGATTATAACTTCGGCCGGCTTCAGAGCAACATAAATGTAATTTTGTGGTGTCAGAGACCTGCTAAACTCCTGAACTGGGATATTTTACTCCACAGAAGCACAGGGTACCATTAACCAAAGATGCGGGGCATTTTTATATATTTCCCTTTAGCTGTATGTCATGTTCTCCTCGCTTCAGGTACATCTTTCCAAAAAGGGCAGGTAATCGGCGGTTGATAATTCGTCGCCCACCCCCTAGAAGACGGCGCCCTAAGCGGGTTGACCAAAAGTGATAATGACGTTATCGGAGGCTTGGGAAAAGGTGACGCAATAGTCTGATTCTTTTTTCAGTGCTCATCACATTAAACACTAAGTATTATTTATTAAAACATTTAAAGAAACATATCAGTAATAAAAGTAATTGCGTTAATAGTTATTATTAGATTTGAGGTGGTATAGTAAAGGGCAAGAGACTGCCATTTTGATTTACATTGTTCCCCTCATGAAGGATTTTTCTGCTGGCTCAGCTCTCTTCCTTAAATATCAAGCGAGCGATGGCCTTAGCGTGTGCAGCCCTGGTAGATACCAGACTACTGAGTTTGTGCAGGTCATAATGTTATCTCAGAAACGCAAAGTGTTCTGCAGTCCCATAGAAACTGCCAAAGCGCATTGAACCTGCTCAGGAACTTTCGCTAATTACCCTCATGTTTTCATTTGCATAATTACCATGGTGGCGTGATGGTGTTTAGGTTGCATATCATTACAGCAACTTCTACATCCACATTAGTTTACTTAAAAGCACATCTTCTAACTGGGTCGAGATTACTATTTACTCATAGTAAAAATGATTAGTCACTATTACATTTGTTTAGACACACAAGGAATAAACAATCAAAACTGCAGATAATGGAGACATTTTTGAAATGGTCTGAAAGTTTTGGTGTTTGGTTCGTACGTCACAAAGAGCACATCGCATTTTGACCAGACTCTGGTCAGATTCTTGTTGTTCAGCTGAAGAATGTGTTTGCTCTGGTCGTAATCCAAGAAAAAAAGGGTTATCACCAGCAAATTTAAATGAATTTAACTAGAAAGTCTTTGTTTATATCTCCATATCTGATCCTATAGGAATAATTACAGTAGTGGATATGGTAGATCTTAGTTAACATAAGTAATGGTTTGCTATAGTTATTCTGCTTTAAAATGTAAATAAAGGTTAGAACGCTGTGATGAAATTTAAACAGAAATAAAAAGAACACAACATTCTGTAGGTATACCCTATGCCAATTATTTTTTTCTTTTTACCCCCAAATATTTTGAAGTTGTGTTTCTTTACTGGCGTAGCGATGAAATGTTAAACCAGAGAGACCTGCCTTTGTAAGCGCGGCTTGTAATCATGTGATGCTGAGCGGTTCTTGGAAACGACGAGGTACGAAAAGCGAAAGACGATAACAGGCAGAATTATCCCAGACAGCGTTGATCTCGAATGATGAAACGGCGGCGGGCGAAGGAATGAAGGAATGGAAAGCGTCCAGCGGCAGGTCTGTGAAAAGGAGGTGCTGTCAAGGGGCGATCACGCTGGGCTGAAGCAGGAGGCATTTGTACCTGGGGGAAGGCAGGGTCTGGACTGTCAGCTGACACATTAGTAACAGGTTACAGAAGGAGATAATGGATACAGGGGTGATGCACAGTTTAATTTGGGTGGGGAAATAACAGACGGTTGCTTTGATTGATGGTCTCTGTGCTTCCCTGCATTAAACACATAATTCACCCTTGAGTGATATCTTAATGTAATCTACATTAGTCTAAAAAAGTGAAATAAGAAGTATGAGTTCACCTTTTAAACTAGCTTCAATGTGTGCAAGGTAACCTTGATTAATACAATCGGCCAGTAATGAATGCTTCGTTTAATGACGAATGCTTAATTTATTGTTTGTAGCTAAACATATTTCCTGCAAGGAGTACTTCGTCAAACCTCGTTTCAAGCATGATATTTTCCTTCAGCTTGGCAAACCTATCCAGTGTGTCTTTGACTAAAATACATAACTTACTCAACATCAAACAGAGGCCGTTTGTTGTTTTTGTCGCTGTTAATTTATGTCTCAGCCAATACATCTGCTGAAGTGACTGACCGACTTATATATAGCTGAGGCAGGACTGAAGAGTTTGTGTACGACAAACTGCTAGCATGTTATGCAACAAATAGAAATGTCCTTGCTGTGAATTTGCAAGTAAGGCAGTGGTTATGGATGTCCTTCCAACCATTTATCCTGCTCTGGGTCACTGGGAGGTCCCATAGCATGGTCTTAGGCAGCATGGCGTCCCAGGCAGGGGTAGATCCAGGATGGGATGCCAGTCCATCACAGAGGACACACACACACACGCACACTATGGGCAAATCTCAGGTACCAGTTCGCCAAAATGTATATCCTTGGACTGTGGAAGAAAGTCTGCAACACAGGGAGAGAAAATGCAAACTTCACACATACACCGAGATTTCAATTACCAACCCTGAAGGTGTGAGACAATTGTGTCGCCTACTGAGCCACCTCTTCGTCCCGGTCAAGAGCGTGAACTGATGAAACTGAAGTCCCAGGGGATGCTGCTGTTGAACCCTTGAGCCTGGTGCTAAATCAGCTCAGTGTGTATATGGGGTAACTGGGTAAAAACTATTGCGTCAGCTAAGTTAGTAAAAGTGAATAATAGTTACTGGTCTGCTGAAAAAGCTCGTATTTACACAGCTGAGGCAACATCCAATTCGGTCAAGCTAATTGTATTTTTGCCCATGAAATTAGCTGAATGGACACTCCATTACAGCTGCATCCATTTGGGATTTCTGAAAAGGCATAGTATGACGTATGTCTGGCTTCTGCCAAGTAGTTTGAGAGCTGCTGTGTTTATCCATGTATTTACTTATTTGTCCCAGTGGTTAATAACTGTATTTTTATGGCATAATGTTTATTCTCTTTAGGAATGTGTATTTTGTTGCACTAGAAATGATGCTCTTCCCAAAATCATTTCTTGAAATTCTTCGAGTCTTAATGTTTGACTTTTCATTGCTGCGTAACTAGTGTTTCTTTCGTACTTTCACTGTCCTTTTGGTATGATTAGGCAAAAACTTTAGCAACCCAATGCTAATGGGGTTTACGGCTCTCATTTCTAAACTTTGGGAGGAATTAGGTATTTGTACAACTAATATCTTCATAACATCCATATAACTGCTGTTTCAAATTGTAGCCATTTGTGTCCAGGGAAAAATGACCCTCATCAATCCTGGAAAACCCCCCAAATGGAACTAAATAAACTAACAGGTACATAATCATGACCATTTGAGAAATAATTGCATTGTCAAAGCATGATATAAGTTAATTCAGTTCTGTACTATGAGGTAAACAGAACAGGGCATAATACGTATAATTATTCAGTTTTTAAGGGGATTGGTTATTAAATGCTCATGTGTCTTTAAATGCTTACAAAATGTCTGTTGCAAACCACAATTTCCCCAAAATAAGTACATAACAGATACATTGTTTTAGACATGGAGCTTTTATTTTCTTATCTCAATAAGAAATGCAATGCATGAACATATACATAAGCATCAATTATGAAGGGAGAATATATTTTTCTTAGTGATAAATAAGTACACGATGGAATTTTAATGCAAAAATACTTGCCTGTGAGCTTCAGTCATTTCTTCAGGACACTGCTGTTCCACATATAAACACACAAACATTTGTGTATCTGTCAGGATGATCCATGTGACCATGCACTGGACAAGATGTAGGACAAGGACAGACGTATACTTTATTTACACTCGTATAGCTGTCAAAAAGAACACGTCTAACTAATCAAACACATCTAACTAACACATCCAACTAATTTAACTCTCTTAAGCTTTGCCGTACTTTCTCTCCTCTTTAGATTCACAGATAACGATCGTTATCATGCAATCAGCGATCTCATTAGCGAAAAAGAAAGCAGAAATTACGCTTGGCTTCCATGCCAATAAGGTCGACTTGTTCTCATCCCTTAGTCCTATTGAAGGAACATATCCCTAACCTAATGACCATATTCCCCTACTCTGAGCTACTCTGTGATTCCTGTACACTAGCCCCAAAGCCCAGCCCGACCTATGATAACCGCCCATTTGTGATACTGCGCTGTCATGTAAGCCAGACTGGGTAATATATCATGGTTGTACCTGAATGTTTCCACTTTTTGGGCTTTGAAATCATTCCTCATTCATCATATTCATCCTCCACACCTCTGGCATCCTGTCCAGATTGGCGAGCTTGATGCAAATCTCTGTTGATTTTATATCAAAATTAGGACAGCATGTTCTAATGCTACAACAGGACGTCTGGCGAACAGGGCCACCAAAGTGCAATCCACAAATGAATAAGACAGGGAACACTCTGTTCCTACAACTGAAGGTAAGGGGACTTCACACCTCTCATGTCGTGAAGACGCGATGCACTCCAGGCTTCTCTTCAAGGGCCCCCGAGCCATGATTACGAAGAACCTCTGCACGATGTCGCCTTGCATATCACAGTGAGGTCATGATTTTAATATTAGGAGAGACACATACCAGTGATGCCACAAAATTACCTTTTGCCACAGAAGGTCAGGTTTTAGCAAACGGTAGCACAGTATTGCTGGAAGGGATTATGGGTAATTCTTTTGCATAATAGAAGGAACCAGCAGCTTCTAATCCAGATTTTCTCTGCTATGTCATTATATCTTATTCAATGCTGAAGTGTTTATTTCTATAATAATGGCCTCACCGTAACTGACATCTTCACTGCGGGGTCCGCTGCCTCAGGACACATGGAACACTCGCTGTGACGATGAGACCTCTGCTCTGATTTATGCAAATCGGAGGCTGTCCCTGCCACTTTCGTCACATCTCTGTGACTCTCCTTGCTTCGCTCAGCCCAGAACAAAGGCAGGGGAGTTTTTATGCGGCTAAAGAACAAGCAGGGAAAGCAGTTACCAAAGAACACTGAAGTCAGACACTCAGAAACAAGGCTATTGTTTAGTCTAGGCAGCAAAATCAATACTTTAAAAAGGATATTAGTCATGTGAGAAGATACCTAAGCTTATTCAACATGCATTGTCTGATATTAATTAAGGAGATTCATAAGTTTATTGCAAGTAAATTCTGCATGTCCTTCTGGTCACCGGTAAACGCGCAACAGATCACAAATACAAATGAAGTCACTTACAGTAAGAGAAAAATACCAGTCCAATTGTGATGAAAAGTAAACACTGTGCAATGTAATCAGAGTGCAATATAAACATTATGCGAATACCATGAGTATTAGGATCAGTTCATGTGAGATAACCATTTAGACATGAAAACATAAAAGTAGTGTAAATTATGACTGAGTATCTTCATTCACAAGACTAGCGTTATATATTAAATGCAACCTTATGTGAGATATGAACATTGCATGACAATTAGTAGAAAAAACATCTCTTATCATAACTGAAATGCTCAATTCCATTGAAACCTTACGTCGACGGTGCTCTCTGCCTGCCTGTTGGTTGCCATTTCAACCTGCGGACAGCCTTACACTGAGAACGAAAGACCTTCTGAATCTATTCCACTCCCTCTGCCAAGGTCATAGAAGACATTCTCGAATTTTCCCAAGAGGCCGTGGAAGGGACGGCTTTCCCTGCGCTGTGCTCCTTTTCTCCGAATGCGGACTGCAGTGACTTCCTGTCCCCAGTCTGCATGCTCTTTGACCCCCAGCTTTCTCAGCGGAGGTCTGCCCGCAGTTGTTCGCATACATCCAGCTCCACCCCCACATAACGTCATAGTGTCTCCTTGAGGGAATCGTGGTCTTTGGGCCACGAGGTGGGGTCTATATTTTAATTAGCCCGCGCAGGCTGTTCTGGGTTGCTTTTCATTACATCAAGAATTCATTTTAACGTTTCGCATCTGTTACTGTCCCAGAGAACTACTCCTAATACATGATGTCTGAGGGATGCAGATGGGATGCTGAAAGTTGCATTTGCTGACGCTACCCAGGAATGAGACTATAGCCAAGGGAGATGACGGGACTGGGTGACAAGGCGATGTATGTTTAAAGTCTTTGGGAAATAGGAATGATTGCTCCCTATTCCGAACGTAGGGATTGCCAATGTCAGACGACATGCTGTCTCATTACACATGGAAAGGAGAGTAGTGCAGTGGGAATTCTCTCATCTGACCCATGGGAGGGCTCACTATGGACAAAGGTAAAATTTTAACAAAACGAGTAAGAATAAAACAGCTAAATGGATTTAGAAAAAATATTTTTCAGGGGGGCCAATTTAAAAATAGGGTGGTTCGCCCCCCTTAAATAGCATGGATTTCATATAAATGCAGTCTAAAAGCCACTTTGAGCAACATTGCCGCTCTCAAACATATCCTGAGAAGTGGGAACCTACCAGCTCCCTTTTTGGTGCCACTTGGTTGTGGTGTAACCCATACACTTCACCTACGATGAAACTGCTGCACGACTGCCTGAAGGAGACGATGCATTACCAGTCACCTCCTGCTGAGGAAACTGAAAGTACTCTGTCTTCTGCATTTGTGTCTGCGTGTTTCGGTTATTCCGGTCGATTGTTGTAACATGACACCTATTTGACAGATCCTGACAGGAGAAGAACGATACGACCTGATCAGCGTCATCCTGTGGCCCGTTCGCCTGTAACTGTATACCTTGGGAGAGACTTCAATTTAGCTTCGAAATCAGCAACTCTGACTGGCCAAAGTTTCACTTTCAAAGAAAATGCAGCACACTCCAAGTGAAACAAAGGCAGTGGTAAATCTGTTTGTAAGTGCAGGCCGATGTTATAGAAATAGTCTCTAATCGCGTAAGGAAAACACAGATAAGATAGGGGTTTATACAAGGCAGGACACTGGAGCCAGAAGCCATGTGGCAACATTCCTGGGCCGTTTTGAAAGCCATAGTAATTTTCCTTAAGAGGAGCCATGGGTCTTAATAATAACACTCTGATTGCTGGTGTAAGATGTTAGTGGTGATTTGTAATCAAGTACCTGCATGTAGATAAAGTAGCTTAACTAAACAGCTAGAGATCCAAACGGCGAATTAACAGAAGCCTGTGGCGAATACGCACTCGAAGTCCGTCCACTATCATTGGTGACCCAGCACTCAGACAGTCTTACGCAATCCTTCCAACAAAAAAAAATCTGATGACTCGGAAAAGTCGTCGCTTCTGGCTTATGCCGGCTGGTGCCTGTTGTGGCGTTTCTCAGCCTCAACCGTGTGACGACCATAAAGACCACGGCCTCTGCCCATAGCTATGTCTGCGTAGTGGTACTTGGCCCTCTAGCAAGGGCTTCTTAATTGTTTCACGCCCCACCCTTGACTCTCGGCACCGGTTCTGTTTACTTAGCACTTGAATGATGCGTTAACTGCTTTCTGTGCCATGTTAAACTTTTGGTAAGAATTCTCATGATTTTGTGCAATTTAGGAATTACATGCCCGCCCTTTTGCAATACTGAATAGCTTCCAAAATCCTAGGACTGGGCGCGATAGCATAAATTCTGACAGAAGAACAAAAATGTGTTTCTAAAGTTTTTTTATGAACACATCAAGATTATTTCATAGAAATCTTGACTATATATGACACAGAACCATGAGACAGGAGTATGGAATAGTGGTAGAGGCAGAAGATGAGTTGAAGAAAAAGGAGCGGAGAGAACGAAATGTGTTTGGGTGTCAGGCTCTCAGGAGCATTACCTGGGTAGAGGTGGGGGGGGGGTGCTGATTAAACTTGATCTTATTTAGACGTGGGGAAAAAGGAACAGGTCAAACTCAGTTACCTGTCATTGTTCTGTCTCAATTCGCAGGATTCTGGAAGAAACCTCCCACATCTTGTGTTTCCAACGTAACCCATTTAACATACCATGTCCTATGTGTGTGAAGGCTGCAAGTTCCCCTTTCATTTATGTAGGGTTCTGGTTTATTCCCATAGCCCAAAGAGATGTGGGAATTTCACTTACGCAAAAATGTTCTAAGGGTAAAAAGAAAAACGATTTGTTTAGCGAGATAACCAGTTAGATTGTAGAGGAGGTGGGTCCAAGCAACTACAGGATGCAGGATCAAGACATCTGATTGGTTGGTCCCGCCTCCTCTAGTTGCTTGGACTCACCTCCTCTACAATCTGATTGGTTTTCTCTCTGGATTATTAGTTCTGTCCTCAGATCTTTGTGTAGGTAAAACTCCCATTAGTGTCATACTACCCCCCGATTTATCTGCCAATAAAAAAATGAATATAATAATAGATAGAACTATAATATAGTACAGGGGCAGGCAACCCTGATCCTGCAGTGCTGGTTTCCAGCAGGTTTTCTATCCTACCTAAAGACCTATTGTCTGCCTGAGATCAGGTGTGGTCTATAAGAGACCAGGTAGGATGGAAAACCTGCTGGGAACGGCGCTCCAGGATCAGGGCCCTACCCCCTGATATAGTATAACCCTGTATCTTCCACCAGCTGGGAGCTTTCATAAGCGTTTGTTGCAGAGAAATCCTTGTTTATTGCATGGGGCAAGTACCTCTGCCCCATTTATGGTGTGGTACACATAAAAACAGCATGTTTAACTCCACGTCTCGACTCATTTACGCTTCGTCTTCAGAACATATGAACTCCACATGCACTGAGCTGGGCTGGGGTTTGAACCCTAAATTCTGTAACTGAGAAAGCAGTAGTGAAAGCAGGGGTCATCCTGACCCCATTCATACGCTATGAAAGCGGCTGAAAGACAGCTAATCGTTTGACATCGGGTGGACAGTAGGGGAAGAAAAGGTTCATTTAATTAAATGCCGCAGATGCTCCGTAATACCATTTAAACAGGCACGTGCCTCGTAGAGGGTTTGCTTCTTGCTCCTGCATTTGTAGCGAAATTTCCACCCAAGATACAGCCCTGTGCTAGACGTAATGCTAGATGGACTATTTGATACCACGTAGTGCCGCAGACCCCAGGGTGCAAGTGTGAGGGCTAAGGGACTCATTAGACAAAACCACTTTAAGAAATGAGACGGACTGACGGATGGGGGTGTTGACATATGTCTGCCACGAAAGGGATTCCCTCAAGTAGAGTTAGGAAGCTGAGCTGGTGACCGCAGGAAAAAGTGGATTCTGGCCATTGGCCCACAGTTATTCCTCATTCTCACTATTTCCTCTATACATATTTATGTTAACTATGCATATCTCAGCGCTGAGGTCCCAAGCCCCCCCCCCCCAGGCCAAGCCACTATCTGCAAATGGGCCTGGAGAACTGACTTCGAACAAAGAGTCATGTTAGCGATAAGCCTACGCGCTGATAAACCTCGGCATTTAAATAGCGCATATTCGGATTTGAAAACGGCATCTACAAATTTTTACTCATGGAGCTTTTTGGGGGGTGGGCGGGGGGTTGAGGCGAGTTAGGACTTTGTGCCTGAAGGTCAGCAGCTGAAATGCGAGCTGGCAAAGTGCTTCCACCATCAGGCTCCTGAGAAAGACCCTTAACCGCAGCTGCTCCTGGAACTGGCTGACCCTACTTTCTCAATTGTATGTCACTTTGGATAAAAGTGTCTGCTAAATCAATTTTATGTAAAATGATGTCAGTGTATAATGGATATACATGCATAAACACGAAAAACAGAGGTTAACAAAAATATGTATAAAATCGACCATGTTCTAATGTGTCTAAATACATCGTCTGAAACCAACTTTGACGCATTAGATCATACTGATGATAATTATTGAATAAAACATAAAACATTTCCTTAAAGCAATATAACATTTTTTTAACTGCTGTTTTTACATATAAATAGTATGGTGATGGGATCTGCAATTCTGAAATATCAGTATGAAGCATAATTGAATTTAGGGAAACCTTGAATGAGATTAGCACACAAAGACTAATCTGTTTGCTTCATCATTACAGATAAAGTGTTCATTTTATCACAGGGCGGCTAATCTCCATGTACTGACCGGCAAAGCCTCTTTACCCGCTTGCTTTATCACAGGGTAGGTGGTCATGCACTACTCCTTTATCTCTCGTACAGTAACCCTCGTCTTGGTGTTCACTTTTAGATGTTCCAAATTGATGTTCACCCGGTTCCACTTAACATGATATGTCATTGCTGCTCTATCAAATCCTCCATCAAAACGCCAGTCTGCATCCGTCAGGCAGAGTGAATTTTTAAAAAATGAAAACATTTGACCCTTTAACATCAAACACCACAGGTTGCCTTTCGTCCATTCACGATAGCGGATCATTTATTTTTGTATAGTACTGCCGATTTCTGTTTTGTTTATGTGAGTCATCAGTGATTATGATTTATATATTCTATCAGAACTATTACATAAAAAATAATGTAGCCCGAACCCCTATGGGGAAAATTGTGGCAAGCAAGAATTTCTTTTAATATAACCATGCATCCAATAGTCATAATTTAACAAGATACTGAACTGAAAACTTAAAACAGAACCCCCTCCTTTAAATCTTTGGTGTATAAAATCCTTTGTACAAACTGGAAAGACTACTTGTGATGCAAAAAAACATTTCAACACCCAGGGAGCAGAATTAAACAGAAACAGATTTTCTGTCAGGAATAGGATAGCCTGCTATTTCCCTGGAGATTATGCTCTCAATGTTCCTATTGGCTTCCAGTCTGGGAAGTAGAACACTATTGTGAAAAGATAGGGGAATAGTAAATTGAGCAACACCATCAAAACACAATCACTCTAATTAACTACAACCCTTTAATTATAGACATCTGTGTATATACTAAGACATTTAAGATTTATTAAACTGCAGTTTATTAGTATGTCTCTCTCACTGGGGTGCTGAAGCTATGAGAGAAGTTGTTGTATAGAACAAATTGATTTTCCAACGCTTCTTACCTCCTGTCCTAAATAGAACCTTCAAAATCACTTTGTGTAAGTTGTTACAAAATGTTCGTCTACATACCGACTTTGTATATTTTTGATCTTTGTGTATTTATATATGTGTTTGTCATGATAAAAAAGCAAAAAAAAAAAACAGTTCCTTTCATTTGATCTGCTTCATTAGCTCTGATCAGACAATACAACCCTACTGAGTATTCAAATTGGCCACGGTAACTGGTAGGTCAAGAGGTTCAGGGATTAGGAGTTATTAAGTCATTATGCATTAATCAGAACAACTCACTAGTATTACTGATCCAACAATAAAGGGAAATACTTACCGGTAAGATTTTCTTAACCTTTTTATTAATGCAGACAGTGTATCAATGAGTCCCAAAAATAAGATTTTATAATTTTGTCAGCCCAAGTCTTATCAATTTAGCATTCAGCAAGTGTAGCACACAAAGTGGATCAACAGTGGATCGACCAGAGTAAGAACCATTCAACTGCCTTAGCAAGGTTTCTATCCTGTATGGTTTCGGTCCCTATAAAATAGATCTCAGTGCCTGCACAGTGGTTCATAGTCTCTGCAGAAGCCAAGGTCAGTGTGCCCAACTTAACTTTGCTGATCTGGCAAGATTGCCTGTCTCTTGTGCTTCATCCTACACAAAGAACCAGCAGGATCCTGTTATGCTGAAGGCCAAAATTAAAGTCAGATGAGCTAGACTGAGGGTGTGAGAGAATTGCAGGGAGGACGTGGGTTTCACAACATTAATTATTTTCCGGATTCCTTTGTTTACTACTGTTGTGTTTCTGCTAAACTTTCATAGTGCTTTTAGCCTATCAGTTGTAAAAGAGCCAGATTCCCCATTGTCGCTTTCATATGCTCTTTATGTGCTGAATCTATTGGTCCATCTCGTGCTGTCTTGCAATCTTTGGTCAGCCCACAAGGAGAACCTTGCTGGGGAACCTCGTGGTTCACCATCTGGAAGAAAAAACGCTACATCAGCACAGAGTCGATGGCCTCTCATCAACCTGAAATCTAACCTGAAATCAACCTTCTGCTTGCTCTTTACTTCCCCAGTTTATTGCCTCTTGGTCTTTGTGGTGACGTAAACCGATTTGATAGATACAGTGTGATTGTGTGTATTCTCTGCAGAAAATTCTCAGCACCGAAGAGCCAGTTATACTCATGCTGTGTGCTTGATTTTTGACCGGAAAAGCTCTTGGTAATTGGTCCATATTGACTGGAATTGGCAGAACATGCAGTGAAGTCTCAGATTCCCAAAATCGTGTCAGTGTGTCAAGTCGTCGATTACAATATACCATGGGACAAATCATGACTAGAGCAAGCCTTCCACACGCCTGACCTTGGGATTTCCATATTCATAAAAATATATTTGGTCACATTTTTTTTTCAACCTAAACGGCTGCAGTTCTGCTCAAAGGCTACATTTAATACTGTAGATAACTGTGGGTGCTTTCAAAAGCAAACAATTATTAACCTTATTCTCAGATTTTGTTATGCCACATTAATTTTGTAATTTAAAAATGTTGTGGTTATGGATGTTATCGGGATAATGGAACAGCAGAAGTGCAAGGTCGTGTTTATTACCTGCATTGCCAATAGAAACCCGACCACAGGGGGGCGAAGCAGAGTCAGTTTATTCCGTGGCGATACATCTGCGCGGTCTGAGCACTGAAATGTACTGCATGCACAGTTTAGCCCAGTTATACTTCAACGACTGTATGCATGAAGATGTTCCTTTAAGGATCCAGTGCATCACATTTATAAACTCGATGTATTCTGATCTTGCAGCAGTTTAACAATAATGTGACCGTGAATAATACAGAATGTTCCACAATAGTTAGAACAAAGTTTGAATTAGAGGTCAAAAGGGTGAGAGCACCAATGCTGCTAGGTGACAGAAATCTTATTCTCACCCCCCAAATGAAATTTAGAACAATAAGCAGCCACCATTTGATAGATAGCATCTACGCAGAGCCAAACAGATGACACATGGGCACAATAATATTTGCTTTAAGAGCTGCAAATCCCTATGACCGGTAACACTTGGCAGGCTTTCCTATCAATAGCAGCGAAGTTCAATTAAACAGGCAACAGCCTGCTAATATAAATCATGGACTTCAATTCCATTAGGTCACATTGTTGCTGTACTGTCCTTGGTTCCTCATCTAAGGTACTATTACTGATACTGAGAGGTCACAGTTAATATCTATTTTCCAAAGATCTAAGCTGCAAGGTCAGCTGACGAAGAGGAAGATTGCTCCCCATCAGGTACCCAGGGCAATTTGTGTTTACCATTTTATATACCTTCAAGTCTCCGCCTGGGTCACATGTGTGTGGAGTTTGCATGTTCTCCCCATGTTGTCATGGGGTTTCCTCCGGGTACTCCGGTTTCCCCCCACAGTCCAAAGACATGCTGAGGCTAATTGGAGTTGCTAAATTGCCCGTAGGAGTGCATGTGTGAGTGAATTGTGTGTGAGTGTGCCCTGCGATGGGCTGGCCCCCCATCCTGGGTTGTTCCCTGCCTCGTGCCCATTGCTTCCGGGATAGGCTCCTGACCCCCCACGACCTAGTAGGATAAGCGGTTTGGAAAATGGATGGATGTTGTATACCGTAACATCACCAGGTAAAGCTGCTACAACATTTATTTAAAAAAAGATGTTGGGTGCACTTTGAATTCCAAATGGTATGTTGTCTAACTGGTAAAATCCAAAAAAGATATAAAATGCCAGTATCCCCTTTGTCATTGGTCTTCCGGACTGTTTTACCCTGCCATTCCAGTAGGTTTTTGCTTCTCTATCCCGTAAAAATGTCTTCCTAGATGAGCACAACTTGGACATTAAACACCATGACCTTCTTATTTGTTTAGATCTTTTTAGTAATAAATGCCATTGTGGGCTCTGAGACCTTGGTATCCACCTCCATCAACTGTACGACAGCTATTAAATAATGGTGCCAGATTCATCATTTTTGCCATATCATATGTGTATCCATTTTTTACCAATTACTTCAGAAAGTCCTAGAGCTGTATGACCATCCATCCATCCATCTTCCAGCTGCTTATTTTGGTCAAGCTCAAGAGAGTTGTATACCTAAATGGCATATTTATTAAAGGGGGAGGTCACCCCAAAACTAAAAAAAATATGTCTCAGAGGGGTTTTGGCGCTGTCTATCCATCTAGGTTGTTCTGTTGGGAGTTGCCTAGTTTTGGAGATATCGGCTGTAGAAATGTCGACCTTCTCTCAGATATGATGGGAATGAATGACATTCTTTTCACACGCCAATCGCATCACTGTGCGGGAGATTTCGCTGGAGTGTTTGTGCTCACATCGTGTGTTCTGTGCAGTGATACAATTAGTGTGTGGAGTTTGGTAGAAGAAAATAGTTCCTACATTGAACTGCCCACTACAAATTTAGCTGGATTATCTTCAATAACTGGTCATGAAATCTAGTAAGAGTCATTCCTGTTGATTTTTTCAAAAGTATTTTTTGGCACTTTAATCACCACAGAAAGAATGTCATTCAGTTACATTATATTTGATAGAAGACCAACATTTCCATGACTGATATCTCCAAAACTAGGCAACTCCCAGCAAAACACCCTGATTGATAGACAGCACTAAATCCCCTCTAAGGAGGGGAGGTAAGGAGTGTGTGCTGATACAGCGCATTGCCGCACCCATCGCACAACGAACCACCTCAGGGATGAGAACCTGAGTGCAGCCATATGGTGGGAGATACCCCAGCACCACGCTGGCTTCAATGGAGTGGAACAGGGTGACGTTTCTTTTTCGGTGGCTGGAGTGCCAGTCCTGCCACTAACCCCCCCACATTTTCTCTGGAAGTTGGAGGACCAGCTTTCATATAGTAGCCCATATCTTTTTTTGAGTTTTGGGGTGAACTGCCCCTTTAACTTCTGACTAGCTGGTGTGGGCCAGTAGCAGCTGGAACAGAAACACAGAGCTGGATTTTGTGGTATTCTGTCACATGCCCTACTGATGCCTTCGGGTGATGAAACAAAACTGACCCTGATTGGACTGATCACATTGACACAGGTTAAGCCAGGTCAACTGGCCAGAATATGGGGATAGTGAGAGGTGTGTTGCATAATCTTAGGATAATGTGTGATGTTACGTGGTTTGTAACTCTATTTCAGTTCACCGAGTTTCATTTCGTAGCTGTATTTTACTGTTTTAAGTGCTCCTATTAAGATTTTATGTTCTTTTTTTTCCTGTAAGAAGTTGAACTCCTCTGGACTCACCATGACCCTGAAGGGGTCAGGCGGTTACAGAAAATTGATGAATGAATGGGGGTATGGATGGATGTATGTATAGGGTGTGAGCTCCACTCTCCTCAGCCTTTGTCCTGTTCATGATGTAAAGACCTGCCCCACAACTTGGCACAATAGTTTGACTTAAAATAAGCTTATTGTATGTCTGTCATGCAGTTCATGAATTACTCATGCTAGGAACCTTTGGCAGATGACGAGAGGTTCTGGACCTGTTGCTTGGTGATATCTGCATCTGACGGGCAACTGGCTTTTTGTTTTTTCTCTCGCCCAGAGCGTGTTTTTTTTTTCTTTTTTTACATTATTCATCGCTGAAAATTGTTCCTCAAGTCAACGTTTCTCCAAAAACCAAAAGGCGCTGAGATGTGGTCTGACATCACATTATGTATTTAGCCCACGACCTCATCAAGTACACCTCAGCACGCAAGGCTTTGAGTGACGGTGCGAGCAGATTAGTGGCAATCATAGTTAGGCCTGTCACCACTCCTGCAGAGCATCCCAAAGTCATTATTTTTATACTTGAAGGATTGCTGTGAAAAAAAGTATTTGTTTTGACACTTTGCTTATCCATTTGAGAGCATGAAAAATAGACTGCAACCAGAAAGCAGTAGTAGAGAGACCTTCACTGTTCTGCTCCTGTGAAACTTGTGTTGTAGAGGTCAGCTCTGACTGCAGAGGTGTAGGTGAAATTAGGAGATACACAGGCAGCTGGAAGCTTCGCAGTTAAGGAGACAGACATATTCTGCAAGGTTTATAGGAGAAGCCTGGCTAAAGACCCCAAGAGAAAACTACAGTATATCTCAATACTTCTCCATAAACATCTAGCAGATGAATGTCAACACGTTACCAGTATAGTAAACCACAGTGAGGAACCCTCCAAAGAACCTCACACTGAGCATCAACTGACAACGTCCAGATTTAAGTCAGATGTTTCTAGCTCAAAACAAAGTGGCACCTTCAGCGTATAATCTACACAGCCGAGGTGTCTATGAATAAGTCACAAGTCCAAGCAAGTCAAAAAATCAGGATAAGAAAATGGTGTTGGGTGACCACAAGCCTTGGGAGGAAGCTCATGAGAAGAGGTACTGGCATTGGAAAGCGTGAGCGCTCTAACTCAGACCAGGGAATGACCTCGGATTGGTATTCCCCGGAGGGTCCCCATTCAAAAAGCAAATAAATTAAAAGAGGAAAAAGGCTAAAGTTCACGTGTGAGTAAATTTATCAGCAAAAACACAGCTTTTGACTAACAACGAACACAGCTGTTGATAAAGTTTTAGGATACAGTTGACAGTGTTCCAAAAAAATAACTTCAGATCGTTAATCTTCAGAAATACATCAAAAACAATATTAATAATGTTCTCAAAATGTGAGAAACAGATGGTTTATAAAGTGTCCTCCTTATTTAAAATGAAGCATATTAAAAAGAGCAGCCGTCCATTCATGAGGAGATGAGCTTTTGATAATGTAAATATTGTGTGTTCAAAAACAGAGCTAAAAAAAGCCAGAATATGTCTCCAGAGCCAGATAGACAAGCAAATTGGAAGGGTCTAGAGACACGGTGGACAGACCTCCCCAGATTCTAGCCCCTCCAAACCCACCCCCCCCCCCAGTCCCTAGATAAGGGGCAGAGCTATATCTTTCTGGTCATTTCTGAAACTCGACCCGACGGAGTGGAAGAGGAGGGTAGTCCTCTCTTTTTTGGTAAAAGAGCGAGAGGCTGATTCAGACCGGCTGCTGCTCCCTGGTTTCTCGCGGGTCAGTGTCGATGACTGTTCTCCCATGTAGCGGCAGGGCCAAAGAGGAAGTTCAGAGGAAAAAAAACACAGCAAGCCTGGGGGCCCGAGGGCAGCGTTTCCCTGAGACTTCTTAAAGAGGAAAGCGTTTAAATAATCCATCTGCAAGTGGAGCGGAGGCGTGCAGAGTCATGCCCGGCGTGGTGGATGAGTGACAGGTGAGGCGGTGGCATCTTAGCATAGGAGAGCGCACCAACGCAGGGACAGTCTGCAGCATGAGGCTCGCAGTTCTCGGACTGGGTCTGCTGGTGGCAGGCGTAGCGTCGGGTGTGGCCGGCGCGAGCCAGCGGCGGGGCGGAGACGCCAGGCGCCGAACGCACCGCATCCAGCAAGGCCCCTGCAGCTACACCTTCGTCCTGCCAGAGATGGACGCGTGCCGGGCCGGGGTCACCGAGCAGTACAGCAATGCCAACGTGGCTCAGAGGGACGCGCCGACCGCCGAAGCCGACTGGTCGACCCAAAAGCTACAGCACCTGGAAACAGCCATGGAGAACAACACACTGTGGCTGCAGAAGGTAAGTGGCGGCACCTGTCTGCCAGACGTGGCGTGAGGAGGAAAGGCTGGGCATGCATTTGCAGAACATAATAAGTTGATCCGCTTCACAAGCGGCTGCCCGGCTCATTTTACAGAAGTAGTTTTAAGATAAAATATTACATAATGGGTCTATAATAATACTACTGGACTGATTGTGTAATAACACCTGTGAGCTGATTGTTGCTCGTATATCATGAATTGTTAGTGTGGTTGTCTTAGAAACAACTGAATTATTATCCTTTGGCTGTCTGCCGATATTTAACTATGCATTCTGTCCATATTTCTGCGTAAGCGAGAACATGGGTGTTTATAAAAGTTTTAAAAGGGTCGTCTAAAAATGCTGTAGTCATGCCTGCGTACTTAAGTCGGTGTTGCGGTATCGGTGAGGGATCACAATACAATTTAGAACAACGCTGCATGATCAGTTTGTGAGAAGTTGTGAGATAAGAGGAGTAAGCTGGACCATGAATAGGAGCTGTGTGTCTGAGATGTTGGTCACTGCGTGGCTTTACCCCCCAAGTAGACTCCTACCGATGCGGGTCACGTATAAAGCCCTGGAATTTTACTCCATAATAAGGCTAAGAAGACTGACCTCTGACCTACCCCCCCCCAGCCCCAAGGGTCAGCAAGGGTCACGGTTTAATGCAACAGCACGCCAGACGGCATGTGTGTTTAGAGAAAGGTTATGTCAGTCGGTCTGCCGATTGCGCTGCCAAGATATATAGACAGTTCAGGAACCGAGGGGATCGATGTGAATCTGTATACTGTTTTTGTGTTTATACAAAAATCAAAATGCATGTATTGAGGTGTCACAATAAGTGTCACACAAAAGTAGACCCGTTGATCTGTTTTAGCTTCTATGCATATGTGAATTGTTCTAGGATCTTGCGGTGAACATTTCTTCCCGAAAATGTCCGTGGCTATTCAGTCACCATTAAATCCTTTATTTATACTAACAGTGTTTCTTGCACTTATCGGCACATTTAAGCTCTGATTAGGGGGTTGCCTGGTATGATGCCGAATAAATGGTTTCAGAGAAGGCTCTTGTCTCTAACCGGTTGTCTGAGGCTTTCTTTGATGTGGGGTGGAACTCTTAACTCCCCCCAGCTTGGAATCCTGCAGGAATCACACACAGCAAAAAAAAAATAAAAAAATCGTATCAGTTCTCCGCACTCGCTGGGCATCGACTGGGAAGCCGTTAGCTTTAGGAGAATGCATAAGAGGCTCTTTGAAGTCCGTCTTTGTGTGATGACTGAGCAAGACGGATCCTTCTGGAAAAGTGCATCAAAGACAGCAGCATCGATGGTGATTGCATGTCCCATTTAGCGCAGCTTGAGATACCCAGAGTGGTATCGAGCGAGACTCAAATTTACTATTCCTGACCTCACAGACTGATATTCGTGTTCAAAGCTGTCTGTTCCTGGCTGGTGGGTCTGATTCGGATGTCATTAATGCGCTTCCCGTTCTACACCAGGCAGGTGCTCAACGACCCCCCTACCTCCCCCATCCCCCGTGCATCTGTCCCATTTGATTGTTAAAGAAGACAAATTTTATTAACAAATACTGGGAAAACACTCATACAAGAAATAATGTACTACTCTTTTGGAGGGAATTTCGTGGAACGGCTGCTGAGGAAATATTTTACAATGGTGATATTTATACGACTGCGCAAACTAATGGGGAAATTTAGGTTGTAATGAGCTTGACCTGAAAGGAATGATAAAAAAAAAAAAAAACGGCAGTCGTCGCTAGAAATAATAATCACATTTTTTAAAATAGCCTGACACAGACACCGTAATCCGTGCTTCTTCTACAGGGCGAGAACTTTCATCCTTCCTCTCTGCCTGATGTCCGCTATCAGGACCGAAGCCTCCCACGGCTGCGGCAAGCGCCTTTAAGATTAATAAACCGCCGTCTCGCAACGCTTTGCTCTCGGAAACATCTGGTCCTCGTTAATCAGCCCCGCGTCTAAGAAACTGCATTTTCTCGCACAGTGTCATCGGCGGGCCGGCCGGCCCTCAGTCTCTTCCACATCCAGTCCGTTTACAGTACACAGTGCTGACAGATTTTCATGAACGGAGAAGTTCTCTTTCCATCAGTTATTTCCCATTCATCGTGATGAAGGCAGCGCTGCTGAAGCGAACAGACAACTGCACCGGTAGCAAGGTTCTTAAACGGAGGGGTAAACACAATTGTCTTATCCATCCATCTTCTAGCTGCTTGTTCTGGCCCTGGGCCAGCCTGACTTGTAGGCGACATAGGCAATGTGGGGGGGGAGGGGACGCAATAGTGTTGCCCACTCTGTCCCCAACATAATAGCCTATACCCCTCAGAAATTAATTACCTCTCAGATTTTCTGGAATCTCTTCAAGCTCTGTATATCGATGGTCAATTAAAGTATTTTTATAACTCCAATGGTTCAATGGATATAACCAGGTATAACTACTGTACATATAACCAAAACTAGTCCCATTTCTGCTCTCTGTTGTACGCAGTGGACAGATCCTGTGTTGTGCAAGAAGCCTGAAAGATCATTCATTAATGGGAAATCCTCCTTACTGTGAAGACAAAGTATCACACATAGTTTCAGTTATTGAATAATTCCAGTGCGAAATGGCTCATGACAGATCGTGCCAGTGCACTGAGTTAGCTGGACTGTGGCACTGTAACGAATGTCATGGAGAAGCAGCAGTTCTTGTTAACATTCATTTGTAATGTTGTTCGTTTAAAAGTCACGCTGATGCCCTCAGTTCCTTTTTCACGCTGCAGAGATACGTCTGAATTTCCCCAGAAAAAAAAACTTCTATGGCGCGGCTTGATACCAATCGCTGCTTTTAAGTTTAATGAAAGATGACAGAAGATGAGGGTTCCAGGGACTCTGTGAAAGCTGCTGACAGAACAGGCTTGTCCACCAACAAGTTTGACAGCAGTAACAGACCCCCATGGGGAAAAACATTTTGCCATTAGGAACTAAAAGATTAAACTGGCCCACATTATTTACTGTAGCACTTGTGACTTTAGGCAAGATTCTACCTCCTGAACGTTAATTAAGATATTAGTTGGGATTCCCTTTAAGGTCATTTTTTTTGTGCAGTCTATTCCTGGTTTTGCTTTGATTTTGGATTTCTGCAAGAACTGGTCTGGGTGGAGGTGGGGGGGGGGGGGGAACTGAAGAATCTAAAAATGACCATGGGGGGGTTAGGTTTCCAGTAATCGGCCATTCTCGGGAGATGGCTGAAGAACAGGAAAGGAGAAATGCGGAGAGCAGTAGACTGACTGCCCCCCCCCAGCCCCATAATGGGGCAGAAGGGCGGGGGGGTGGGGGGGACCTCAGAATTTAAAGTTCTCACAGCACCAGACTCAATTTGCGTCACGGGAAAACCATCGTTAAAAAAGGACCTGCAGACCGCAGAGCTAAGGAACCCTGTCAGATCTAACTTCCATCCACCTGTTTCTCTAGTACACTGGCTCCGTCACTGTTGGCTGAATGGCTGCGTGACTATTGGCCGAATGGCTGAGTGACTGTTGGCTGAATGACTGCATGAATATCGGTTGGATGGCTGCATGACTATTAGCTGAATGACTGCGTGACTATTGGCCGAATGGCTGAGTGACTGTTGGCTGAATGACTGCATGAATATCGGTTGGATGGTTGCATGACTATTGGCTGAATGACTGCGTGACTATTGGCTGAATGGCTGTATGACTATCAATTGGATAGCTGTGTGACTATTGATTGGATGGCTGAGTGACGATTGGCTGAGTGACTGTGTGAATATTGGTTGGGGAGCTGCATGACTATTGGCTGAATGACTGCATGACCATTGTTTGAATGGCTGCGTGACAATTGGCTGAATGACTGCGTGACTATCGGTTGGATTGCTGCGTGACTGTTGATTAAATGTCTGAATAACTATTGGCTAAACATCTGTATGATGATGTCAAGTCAAACCTTAATATCAGCATGCCAAGTACTGTAAACGTATCCCAAAACAATCCAAAACTACCTCAGCATAATCCAAACCTAGCCCAGAACAACTCAAACCTTCTCCATCTAAGCTTATTTGAAGCAAAATGTTTTTCTCGGCTATAAAATATGGAAAGTTTTTAATTTTTTGCCATAAGATGACCAAATCCAGTTCCAGAAAAGAAACATTTCTCAGAAATTAGAGAGATACATCATTCAAGCAGTCACACAGATAAGGGCAGTTCATTAACCCCTTACTAACTTAATGAATGAATAATTCTTCTCAACTCACGCCAAATAATTTTACTGTTCCTATGTTGTGAAAATTGCTGCACCTCCTGAACAAAAACTCAGTTAATATTTCTTGTTTTGAAACCAGGCCTCATCCAAATGGACCTTTTTTTTTTTCCTTTGCGGAATTGTTTGTACAGAGTGTCGCGAACGTGAAACAAACGGTTTTGTGATTTCGAAAGAGCCACAGGAAAGGAAGCGAAATGAGTGCTGCTTCTTTATAGAGAATTCTCCTGTCAGGCCGCTGGGAGTGAAGTTCTGGCCTCGCAGTTGCCAGATTGATGAATGAATGTGTATGGGAAGGCCGGTCTTAATGCACTGGACACAGGTCCTAGTGGGTTAAATAAACATTTCAGTAATGTTTATCCTTAGTAAGGAAGTTTTTCTGAGAGCCCCAAGAAGCACCAATGCAAGTGCAAGATGCAGTATCAGGACTGTGAAAATCCCATTCTGGTGGGATTATCAGGCAGTTTCACCAAAAAACCTTGTGATCAAATCACAGCATGCAGGGATCTGGGTGCTCCTGCATTTCAGATTCTTCTTTGATTTGTTCATTTCACTTAAGGCTATTTTGTATCATCGAGTGACGACTGATTCCATGTAGTAGAATATTCAGGAATATCGCAATTAGATAGATTGACCCTACTAAAAAAGAGAGCCAGAGAATCCCACTATTGTTTGTGAAATTTTGACAATTTAGCCTTTATATAATTACAGGAAAAATAATTTTAGAAAAGCTAAATTGTTTAATTAAATACAATGAGGATGTAATTGTGTTTGAGAAGCTGTAGCTGGTTTGTAAACGCTGAAAATGCAACTATATTTGGTAAATGCTACAATGGCTAGTTATATTGTCTGGCCATTCTACTTATTAAAATGAGAAAATGAACACAGTGTAATTAAAAAGATTAATTATAGTCTGATTTTTGTGTAGTTTTGTCAATATTTATGTTTCGCTCTGAAATGTCATTCAGGTGTCAGTCGTCGTCTCCAGCATTTCAGCTACTCAGCAAAATCTGTGTGCCGCATTTTCTCCCACGGGGTTTCGGCTACGTCTCTCTGCCGTGTACACATGCATGACGAATACATGTAATGTGTAATGAAACTGGGGGGGTCCAATGACATAGAACAAACCGAGTGGCCAAATCTGTCACCACAAAACGTAAATTTTTAAAATAATGAAGGTGAAAAGCTTGATTCATTGCAACAGACATTGTGTTTGTATTACTATAACAGGCCGACTTACCATGAATAACTGAGATTGCTGGTCTTAGGTTCATGATAATGAAGACAAATAGCACTGAGGTTGGACTAAATCAGGCATGGATGTGATTTTGACCGAAATTCGCTCCATGTCTTTCAGGCTCCCTGGTGTTATTGTTCAAATAAGCATGGCTTAAATTCCATACTACGGTGCTGACATAGAGGTATCTTAACATGTTGCCCCCCCCCCCCCCCCCCCCCCATAGCAACTCCTGTTACTTAGAGGATTTCTATGTATTTACAATAAAATCCGGCCATCCATCTTTCATCCTTTATCCAGTACTGGATGATGGTGAATCTGGAGCCTTTCCCAGACAACAAAGGCCATAAGAAGGTGCTAGTATATCAAAGATTTATAATAAAACAACATATTATGAAGATACGCGCAAGCATGCCAAGAGATTCTAAAGAGTCGGGACACTTGTACCAACTTAGATTAAATATAAAGTCAGGAAAAAAATGTTGTGATTAATGATTAGTTTATTTATATTATTAGAAGAGAGTTCCCCCGCGACCCAGTAGGATAAGCGGTTTGGAAAATGGATGGATGGATGGAAGAGAGTTATCAGTTAATTAATAATTGGTAATAAAATTAGGTAATGAAATCTGCTAATAACTGTATAGTCTGATTCTGCCGGAAATTACTCTGAATTAATTATTAATTTTAAGTGCATAATTATTGTGGACAGTTTCTTATAGAAGTCCTTTAAGCACTAAATGGATTTTATAGGCTACATTCCATAAGAATATAAATCTAAAATGAAACAATACATTAAATTTAAATGAAATGCTATTAAATAATGATGGGCTGGATGAAGACTGAAAGTCCTCTGCTTTATAGCGCATTAATATAAATGCCTACTAATAATTTTTTTATATAGTGAGTAACATAGCAGAAACCAAATCAAAAGACCATTTTCATGTTCGCTGAAAATAATAGATGTATTCATAGGAAAATACCTTATTGTCTCAATGATCCTAGTTCTGTTTAATTTTCTGGGAACTGCATGATTTAGGGGAAGATCCAAGCATTATAATTTGGTAAAAGGTACCATCGTTGAATGATGTGACAGTGGACTTGTGCATTCTTTTAAGTGTCGCGTGTACTGTAAGTCGGACTGATGGACTGACATCAAGGTTGCTGGTTCCATCAGAGTCGATGAAGAGTCTATAGTATGATGGACACAGTAAATGGCACACGGCCAGGGTCTTTTAAATAAACACTGATTTGAAGACATACGCTACCGATAGGGTGAGAGGTGGGCAGCAATCAGTCATGGCTGTCGACTGAACTCTGCAGGCGAAGTGGAACATTTGTTCAGCTAATCCAGCACATAAACAGGAGACCCCAGAAAGCCAATGAATCATCTATGGACACTGAATAAATCCAGATTCCTTGGTAAAGAAGCTATTTCTGAAAATATCTAAAGCCTACCTGACCCAGTAAAATCTGCCAGAAATCTAGTCTGATTAAATATGGCCCGGTTTACAAAACCAACAATAGGTGTGCGTTGAAGGGGGCAGATTCAGATCAAAGCTCGGTGTTCATGCACAGTTTAGCAGCAAATGCTTCAGATCTTTTCCTGGGTTCTCCAGCGGTTCCCTGAGCTGTATCTGTAACACACAGCAGCTTGTTTATTTTAGCAGCGAAAAAGAATTCCCTCTCGCCCCTTAAATAGCTTCACATTTCCTCTGGACAAAGTCAGCAGACATGCAAGCACTGCAGGACGTGAACTGGCAAGTCAGTAGGGTCTACTCGGAGCAAAACTTTTTTTTTTTTTGCTGATGATAATTAATGCTGGAATCCAGTTTAATGAAACATGCTCGTAACCCCCTGATCTTGAGGAATTAGATGTCAGTGCTTTTGGAGAAATTGTTCATAATTTGGAAATTTTAATTTGCTCCGCTCCTAAGTTCCACTACTCTGCAAACATGACCTCTGCATTGTGAGACTGATGAGACCCCAAATGTCTGAAAGAAGCATCTGACTTCTCTTTCACCTTGAAATGTACATCATTAGGACATCTTGGGCTAGATATTATCTAAGGATTCCAGCACAGAATACTTGTGTGTATTTACATATTCATGACTTTGTTCATTCCATGATACTAGGATGCATCATATACACATTATAATGCTGCTGATTGATGATTATTATTATTATTATTATTTATTTTTTTTTTCTTTATCTCCTTTGAATTTTTTTGAAGAATATGAGGCCAAAGGGGGCTAGAATGAGGTAATCTGCTTTGTCTCGATTGATCTGTTCCAGCAAATATCAGTGTATTCTGTTTTGTTCTGCACCTGGTAACCTGAACCCCGGGGATGATGCTGGTTCTATAATCTCCTTTCGTTCTTTGACTCTGCAATCTGCCATTTTTTTGTCAACCCCCCTCCTTAGGTGTTGGGTTCGTATTCTTGCCCCATCCATCTCATTCATATCGATCACAGCCTGGTCCCAGTTCATGTGATTCTGTCCCACTTTGAAGAGCAGGCCCATAGCCACAAATACATTTTGGGGGGTTAGGGGGGGGCAGGAGTGCGGTCCTCCTCCAAAAATTTTGCCAGCTGGGGATCTCATTCCATAGATTTTGCTGGCTGCGGGGAGGGGAAGCAAAGTTCAAAGGGGGTTCAAAGTCGTAATTTAACTACCTGGCTATGTGCCTGTCCAGTAGCAAATGCTCAGCTTCGTGCTGAAATGTGGTGCTGAAAGCTGGGGTAGACCTGGAAGCAGACACCATGGAAAATTCACCATGGGTCCTCAAATTAATTCACTGCCATGATAAACAACAACAGGTCTACAACAGGGGGTGTCTCAAACTGAAGGCAAGGCTCTTATTTCAGGGTCCTTCTCTGTGGTCTACACAGTTGTAGTCTTTGAAAAGGGGCGCAGGTGACAGCGTATGTGTGTTTATTGCACACGGCCATGTTGTGTTGGTCAGTAATGGTGAAGCGGGTGATGTAACTGCCGCTGAGTATTTCTCCTGCTGGAGCAACCCGAAGTGTGGCCTCCTACCTACAGGTAAATTATGACAGAGTGCTAATGGACCTACCAAATGGAAGGATTACTGATATGCTTCACACTCACTAGCATGAAGCATCTCTTCACTATGCTCGAGTAGCTCCTGTTTTTCAAAAAGCAGGGTTTGGATCCAACAGTACAACCCAGCGAGGGTACAGTGGAGCAGGTGACACCAAAATGGGGCAATCGCATCAAGACGGGTTTGCACGGCCCTTTGTAGGCTATCAAAAGTAATCAAAGTGTTGAATTAATGTGTATCCCTTACTCACAGTTTTATTTGAAACTAGATATGAATGCTGGCTTTGAGTATCACCAAATTTCAAAGAAAAATCAGCTGTGTGGATTACTCTGATTGCTACCATCTTATCTAGTCTACCCAATGTACCTTCTATCTTTTGGATTCTGTATCAGCGCTATTCAAATCACTGTCCTCAAGGACCGAGCCCTGCTGATCTCCCAGCCTTCCTTTACCTGTGAGCCAGGTGTGAAGCCTCTGACCAATCAGAATCAGTCATTATTAAACTAACTGCCTGGGAGAACTGAAAACAAGGCCTGGATTTGGGATCAAGGCCCAGATTTGAAGAGCCCGGTTATATACTCTACATGGCCAATGACATTTTAATGCACAGCAAAGAGTAGCTGCTGTATCCGCAGCATTTGAGGGTGATCTTTGGGTCCCTGAGGGAATAGAAGGAGGTAGATGGCCCCCCCAAATGGATAAAACAGTAGTGATCACAGCCTGCCTGAAAAAAAAAGAAAGGTGATGGTAGAGATGATGGTGTTTCCTGAGGTTGATCACTCAGCCATATTTTGTTCCTCACATCAAATGTAAGGGATTTCCAAGTCTAACGGTGGTGCTCGGTTAGTGCCAGTTGCTAAAGTGACATGACTGTACCTACTCGCTGTTCTGAAGGTGAATAGCTCGCAAAGAGATTTACGGGTCCTTCTGGGTTAGTGCTTTACCTTCTGGTCTGACCAAATGATATTCAGAAGCTCCATCAGATGAAGGACACCACTGGTTGGCTTTTCAGCTTATCCACTTCCGGGTGGTCCGGTGGTTAGAGGAGGACCCGGTAGCCGATGGTTTCCTCTTCTGAGAGGGGAGGGCATGTCATTAAAGGCCAGTTCTTCCCTGGCTTGTGGAAAGAGCTGGTCCTGATTTCAGCAGCAGGTGGAATCAATTTGAGCTTGTTCATGATGGTGATAAAGGATGGGGGAGATGGGACCACCGGCAATCTCAGGAGAGAGAGTCTTGAGGATATGTTTGATTGGATATGGGCATATTTATTCTACTCGGACCTTTTGCTTTGTCAAATTTTTATTTCCTGTCATAGACAAAGATGCTCTCTAAACTTATTTTCACCTTGACTAGCAAATGACATTTTATATATGTCTGCTGTTTTAATTAGGAGCCATTTCACACATACTTCCTAACTGTTTGATCTTTCTCCAGCTCACAAGGAGGAGATGCATTAATCAATGGAAAAATCTGAGAGTTATGGTGCCACATCAGGGCCAGACTGAGAGACAAAGCTCTCACAGTAACTGTGTCACCCCTAATTAAAAAAATCATGAAATTGGCAAAGAGTGAAAAGATAGACTAACTTAACAATTTTTATTTATAGTGACCATTTACTCTTATAAAAGGACAGTCTTTTCTTCAAAGTGAAGCATTAAAACTGTATTTTTAATTACTGTAGAAATATTCATAATCAATTATTTATCTGTGACTTCTGTGATCTGCGAGGAGTTTATTTTTACTTAGCAGTTCCACAATTGCCCTCAAGGTGTCCCCACAGGTGACACTGCATTCAGCAATAATTAAATAACAAGCATGGGGCATGGAAGCAGGCCTAGTGGGTGCTTCCTGGAATCAGGCTCCAGCTCACCGTGACCCTCTACTGGAGAAGAAATTCACCACCAGCACATGCCCCAAAGATTTATTCATTTTGCCCACCATAAACTAGGACTGCATGCGTTTCATTGCATTAAACCAACAAAAACTGACATATGGACACATCATCAAAAAAAAGTTTAAGGAGAAAGAGAACAGAGAACAGCTGGTGGTTGTAGGATTTATTTGAGTCATAGATCAATCCAGTCACATTGTTTTTAGTTACGTGCCCCTGCTGCTTTCAGTTTATTTTGTTTCTCGCAACTACAGTATTTGATCAAAAAAAAGCACAGCACATTCCCAAAAACAAACTGTTAAATGTGTATACTTTGGACGTTTTACTCAGAGCCTCATTATCCTACATGTGGCAAGTCTGACTGAACATAAACACTGGCCTTAATGGTGTCCGATTAACGCAATGCTCCTGGTAATTGTGTGGTAATTGGTGTATAGTAATTGAATGATGGACCGACTTTACCGCTGCAGTTGACTGGTAAAGGTGTGGTTTAAGAAAGGTGCTCCATCGCCCCCTGTCTGAAGGAGGACTAAGATTCGTCTAAAAAATATAGGCTCTAATAATATACTCCAGCTAACTCTCTTCAACTGCTGCTTATCTAATATTATTATATGACGATACAAAATGAAAGAGAAAATTCTTAACCATTTTCATGGGGAGCATGTTCATAATGAGCACAACATAGATTCCTGGACCCCCAAATCCTCAAACGTGTCCTGCTGTTGTACTTGTCATCCACCAAATTAACCATTGAAGACCTGGATGAATAGATAATATTATTATTTAGAAATATAAGATGCGCGCAGTTGGAGGGCTGTACTCCGCCAGGCCCACCATGGCCGCTTCCCCTCCCCTCCCCCACTTTCAGCAAATTTTACTGAGGGGCCCCTCCCTGTGGTCATCCTCACCTCCTGCACCCCTGGTTAAACTGACACCCGCATGCCAGTTCAGGTGTCCTTTCACTGAGTTGCTGAAGACCTGATCTCAGACCCTGGCAGCCCATCAGCTGTCTGGCAATAAGATGAGAAGAGACATTGTCTGAGCCAAAGGCGACTGTGAGATGATGTGATTTTGCGGATCATGTGATCATTCACAGTCATGCAGGTGTTCCTAGGGATTATAGCTGTAGTGCAGGGGCTTAAACTCCCTTATCCAGATGTTGATGGTTCCTATCCACTTCTGGACATGATGATTACAATATAATAGGTGTCACCCAATCAACATTACCAGTAAATGCCATTCGTTATGTGTACAGGTCACATGTAACTAAACTGTAACTTTACAGTCAACCAGATAATGCTGTTCCTAGTTCTAGCAGGAGATGTTCATCACTGGTTTCATCTGTTCCTCCTTTCAAGTGAATCCTAGGCTCAGCCCAGTTTTCCCATAAACACACTTGAACGAGAGATGGCTTCAAGCCTCCCAGGTCGTCTGACTAGCGGGACGATGTCGAGCTCCGAGAAGCGGTGGGGTCAGAGCTCTTCTGGTAATCCCACACAGATGGGCCTGGAGGTTTCAGGCAGGGAGGATTCAGTCAGCCTCATGCAGTCATGTTGTGGTGCAATTTACATCGGTCAGCTCTCCCACGAAGTCTGCACCATTTAAGCATGGAATTAATCCATATGTTTCTCGTGTGTTTTACAACTTGATTTCCAAAATATCACGTGAATGGAGAAGAATTACTGTGAAGTGTCAGATAGTTTCAACACAATTATATTGAGCAGGAATCCGGTCTTGAAAATTGCATTCTAACCATCACTTTCAACAGAAACAAATAGCTATTTTTTTTTAACTTTGGAAAAATGTTCAGCGCTTCAGTTTCAAAACTTGCAATTCTATTTTCACTCGCCATTCCATGCACGGCAGAACAAGCGTTAGGCTACGTAACGAAAACAAAGATTTGTGAAGCTGAGATCACTTGATAAATGTACTATTATCTTAAGGTTTTGCTGTTCCAAAGTCTGACCCATATGAAAACAAAAATAGAGATTGCAAAAAATAAAACAACGCTCTCCTAACAAGGAGGGCACCTGATTTTCATTGGTCAAGCCAGCGAGTGTTCTTTTGGCTTCCAGCACAAACCACATTGTACATATTTATCTGACACTTTTACCAAAAGCAACTTACATTAGAGAAAAGGGTTACAGTTTATTTATCCTCATAGGGATTTGGACCCGTGACCTTCACATTGCCAGCACAATGCTTTACCGGTTGAGCTACAAGAGCAGTATCGGTAAGCACAAGCTGAGGCGTGTGTGAGACTGCGGTATTATTGCACTGGCCCAACACAAAAGTCCGAGAGAGAGAGTGGGCACGGGGAAGGTCGGCGAACAAATAAATACACCGGGCCGAGAAAAACAGAGACGGTTCCAGTTGTTGACTTTGCCCATCTGGTCCTTATTTCGGCTGGGATGAATGAAATGTTTGTCACAGCAAAATACCAGGGGTCTGCCAACCTCCGTGACCTTCTGAGACTGCGAAAACACCGCTGCGTGCCAGAAATGGCCAAAATGCGGCATCCGTATTTCAGCATTTCACAAACGTGAAAAAGAAAAGACATATTTGTCCAAAAATCCGTAAGCTTCAAACTGACTACTGCACTCTCTCGGTAATTAAATGCTAGTGCTACTTTTTCTGGTTGTCATCGTTTCATGTCGTAAAAATTTCAGACTAGCATATCAGAAAGAAAACAACGATAAAATTAAAAGTTCATGTCAGTGGTTGTATGATGCCTCATGGAATTTTGGGATGCTGAAGTGTGGCCATTGTCTCATGAGAGGAGGTTCATCAAGAAGGTTTTTTCTGACCTGTCACTGCGTAATGGGTCTTCATCCAATGAGCCTGATCATACACCCATGTTCTCCTCTGATTGTCATGGGGTTTCCTCGGACTGCTCTGCTCCCCCTCAGTCTTTACAAAAAACATGCTGAGGTTAATTGAATTAACCAAATTGCCCATAGGTATAAATGGGGTATGAGTGTGGCCTGGAATGGGTTGGTACCCCATCCTGGGTTGTTCTCTGCTTTGTCCTTATAGTCCCAGTGACCCTGAATAAGACAAGCAGAAAATGGATGGAAGAAACTATCCCTTTATTCAAAGTTTGGTGGCACTGAGCCTGTCCCAAGGAAGTCAAGGCTGAAAGGCGGGGGACATCTTTGATTGGAGGCCAGGTTTGAGATGAATGCTATAAAATAACACAATCCATCCATCTTCTAACTGCCTTCCCAGTACAAGGTCATGACATTGTAATATAATATAATAACAATAATAGATTTTTTTTTTACAGCAGCCTGTCCCATGTTGGCAGTGATTAATTTGTATATCGTCTCTCTCTCCAGGTGATTAGGAAAAGGTCAGATAGTCCTCCGAGGGTCTGTCAGTCACCTTCCTTAGCCCATTGTTGCTGTCAGGAGGGGCGTTGTGGGTCACTGAGGTGCTGTGGTTAATTTTATGTGACTGAAAGAAAACAGCCAACTGCAGCCGTACTGAACCCGGAGCGGCTGATCATGACAGACGGGCCGCTGACTAGGACTCGCTGATGGCTCCTAGAGAGGAGTCTGAGATACACCACTAGCTGCAAGTCACCATGAAGAACACCCCTGGGCTGATTTGGGGTTTAAATTAAAGAAAGCGCTCTGTTTCCTTAATGGACTCCAGCCCCTATGGGCTAACTGAGCAAATGCATCAGACACAAGACAGTATTGAAAGTTAAAAGCCAAGTAATCAGCAATATAAACATCATGTGTGTAGATGTGAACCACAGGTCATGCTGAGAAGGTGGCAAGAGGGTGAGGAAATCGGGGGGTGAATGGGGAGTAAATAAAATTCAGATGTATGGGTGGTGGGTGGGTGGTCTGTGACCCCCCTCTGTCTCCATCCACTCCATGTCAGTGACTAGGAATAACCCCGGATACAGGCGCGATGGTCGATGGAGAGTTTAAAGAGTCAACAAACAGTGGGCTGCGTTGTGTGAAGGCGCGTGGAAAAGATGCACCGCACAGGACCCAGCGGACATGTTAACAGCCCAGGCCAGGGCCCCCTGGGCACTTGGTGACGAACGGGGGGGGTGGGTCATGGTGCACCTTTCATACCCCCATCCAGTCACGAAAAATCCAACCATAAAAATGATGTAAGGAATAAATTTAGGTATTAAACGTAATAAAGCTGGGAAATAAAACATCACAAAATATAAACCAAAGAGTAAATCAGTAATATAACCCTTTACATTTATATATTAAGCTGGTATTCATGTAAGGCTAATAACATCATCCATCGATCTTATATACCTGCTTGTCATATGCAGGGAGGGGTCCGGAGCCTGTCCCAGAAGCTATGGGCACAAGACAGGGAGTAACTCAGGACGGGGCGTCAACCCTAATTACATTGCAAACTACGTAATTATGCATTTAGCATTTATTTTGCAGAAACTTTTGTCCAAAGCCACGTACACGGAGGATCAGGGTCAGCTGGCGTCGTGGGAATAATTAGAGTTATGGGCCTTATTCAAAGGTCCAACAGTGATATGATTACTCTGGCAGCTGTGGGATTTGAACCCTCGACCTTCTGGACATAAGCACAGATCCCCGACCATGTAACTGATGCTTGCAGTAATGCTATACTGTTTTTCTCCAGATGAATAATCTATTTGCAGTGTTTCCAAGCACAGAGTAGGGCAGGCGAAGGAATACATGCCGGCTTCCTATTTGCTACCCGATTTAGAAAGAATGATTTGGAGACCATGGCATGAACATGTCGGTAACAGCGGGAACTTACTGGGGCAAGATGGCAGGAACCAAGCCTTTGTGCCAAAGAACACAACACACTGACTTGGGGGGAGGGGGGGGGTCATGCTTTTCGAATTCACTGCTGAGGGTGAGATTTCATTGCCTCCCCTTGCAGTGAAAACCCTCTTGTTTAGTTTCAAACCAAAAGCTGCAAGTGATGTGAAAATGTTGTATCGCAAAGAATTATTGGCCGTATATTCTGACCAATTAAACAGCTTAAAAGAAACAGATGTCCTAATTCCAAGAGTGAGGACTGTTACCACGGCAATGGGAACAGAATCTTTGACACCAAATGAACACAAATTGAACAAAACATAACAAACATTGCAGTAGATAAGGGAACAATCCTTGATGATCTACATGCTGTTAAGAACTTTGTGCACTCTGGGTCTTAAATATGCTGCAGTGACCGAATAACTAAATACCACTGTCTATCTACAGTGTGGCATGTGTTATGATTAAGTTCCACAGTTAAATCTTCTGTTTACAGAAACCACTATATTTCAATTGTATATTCCATCTATTTCAATGCTGTTTAACCATGCATTGACATTAAAAACATACCCACAACAATGCACTACAGAAAATAAAGGATTTACAATACAGACAGTGAAACACACATCGCCTATATTTATGATGTCATGTGTAGCAGCCAACTATACTTAGGTTACAAGGATTCGAAAGCTTATGACTTTGACCTGATTACCATAACACTCACTCTGTTATAAATTCACTATATTTACATGTTTACCTAAACATCTATCGTATGCAACATGTATAATGTGCATTTTGAAAAGCTGAAGATCATAAATCGCTCGTGTTTGGGAGAGGTGGGTAATCCCGCAGTCTTGTCACTTTTAAGAAATAGGTAGTACAGATTGTTCACATCTGTTCAGACACGTTCAGATCCTCTGTTTAACATCAAACCAAACACATCCTGAGCGGCAGAACTGCAGGGCAACTTCAAGGCATGTAATGTAATGTCGAGGGGATAAAAATTATTTTAGTTACTAAAACTATTTGAGCGGCGCTATGAGCAAACATGGAGCAGGATGCAATATCGTTTAGTAGTGAGTGAAACTATGGATTTCTTACGTGGGCGAGATTAGCATACTGTGAATTAGGCAGCCTGACACATAAGGGGAAGATGGTGGCACAGGAGGTAGTGCTCTCATTCGGCAACTGGAGAGTTGCCGGTTCGAGCCCTGGTTTCTCCTGACCCCTTCAAAGTGTCCTTGAGCAAGACACTGAACCCCAAATTGGTCCCAGTGTGCAGGTTGCCACCTTGCATGGCAGCCTCCGCTACCGGTGTGTGAATGAGTGAATGTGAGGCATAGAATGTAAAGCACTTTGAGTACTTGTAGGAGTAGAAAAGCTCTATATAAATGCAGTCCGTTTACATATCAGGGATTAAGGTCAACTAATGGTATTATGGTGGGAAATGGCCTAAGACAGCCATGGTTATACTCTCTGTTACGTTTTTGTTCTGAAAATAGTTATGTGCCAGACTAGGACAGTGTTGTTCTGGCAAAACAGTGGCTCAAAAAACACATGCTTTGTTGGAGCTTTTTATACACAGGTGACTCAAGGTCCTTTGTCCACTTTTTGTGTGTGGATGCTGGTACCACCAAGGTGTATGGGGACGTGCAGTAATGTTTGCAATAGTAGTAGCTATCGGCGTTTGGAAAAAAATCTAAGAATTTATTTAGAATTGCACAGGGCTAAATATGTACCCATGTTTTGAGTAAACTATATCTGTTTCATATACAAAACAACTGCATGTTTCAGTCTGTTTATATGTAATTCCAACAACATGGTGTGCTCTTGTGTGTGTGTGTGTGTGTGTGTATGTGTGTGTGTGTGTGTGTCTGTGTGCATTTTCTCTTTTGATCGTAAAAGGACCCAAATGTGCATAAGTGCTGTGTTTGCATTTCTCCGCTTACCCCAGGTTTCCAGGTGTCCTTTCTCTTGTGTTTGGCAAATTGAGACAAGAACTGCTGCTCACATTTGGGTCAGAACCCCCGAAAATGTCATCCTAGTGTATCTCAAGGATGGAAAACTGTTTGTGTGTCAGTTGTCAGCTCAACATCCCCATGGAAGCCAGTGTCACAACCATCTGAAGCCACTTGACAACACAATGCTGGTCTTCCCTTGGAGTATTTCTGGAAGCATTTCTGTATATCGATCCTATTTTTTTGGTCCTGTTTCATACGTGCGCATTTTTATGGACAATTTCTAGTAAATTGGTAATTAAGAAGCTGAAGCGTCCCAACAGGGGCTACCCTGGAAATGATGGATTGCATCCATGAACATGACGATAAGCACCTCTCCAAATGTCCCGTGGCCCCCAGCCAACATGCTGTGTCCTTCGGCCTCTTTGTTTTTCACTACTTATACTAAAATGCAATTATGCACTTCCATCATGGCCATTTTCCTTTCACTGGCAACTAGTCCCAACTCTATGCAGTCTGGTGTACGAGGCAGGAAGATCAGAAGGACTGAGACATCTGGTTTAAGTTACCAGCAATGAAACAGACCCTTAGAAAGTAAATCTGTTCCCAAACTCATATTATGGGCATGTTCCATGTAATTTTAATCCAAAGGCAGGAAACGAGGGTCGATTAACTGGCCTGGGTGCGCAACTTCTTCAGGGACCTAATATATATTTTTTTAACAGTTGCTCTTTTTGTGTTTGGTTTGATTCTCTCAGCACCCGCCGTGGTCTGATCTGTTCCCTGTAACCACATTTTTGCCACGTTTTACAGGGACATCTGCCTGTCATTCAAATTCTCACATGAGTTTACACTCCACGGTGCAGCCACACTGCTGGCCAGGGTGGCCTCGTTACGCAGCTCACGCACAAAATGCTTTTCGCAGCAAGACATATGCACTTAATGGTGATAATAATAGTTATTGTTATCATTATAATGCACAGTTACACTGTTGTAAATTTTTAACTAGAAAGGTGCTTTGCCTGCTGATATTTGATATTACAGAGCTGCTTAAATAAAAAAAACTGGGCTTCAAGGCTGAAAACTGAAGTACATTAATAGCGCCACCTTTTTCTTTCTTTTGCAAAAAAAATAAATAAATAAATAATGCGTAAATAAATAAAAATAGCTCAGTGCTCTGAGCTTGGGCCAGAAGGGTTTATATGAACTTGTATATTTGTGCAGCTATGTGCATTCAGCATGATCTGAAACGAGAGCTCCAGAGGAAAAGCTAATGATGCAAAATAAAACGAAAAGTTAAACATACACCCACTGAAGACTACTGAAGGGACAAAGGCAGAGGGGGATCTGCGTGTCACTTCCAGGCAAAGGGGCTTTGGCCGCAGATGTAGCAATTCTGAATTTATTGTGATCATTTCTTGTACCTGGATGTCATCTGTGGTGACAGTTCAATTGACAGTCTTTTAGAGAAAGGTGGAGGAAGACGGTCCCTGCATGTAGGCCTCACAATCCATGCCGAAAAATGTACAAGGACATTGTTAATAAACTCACAATGATCTAAACGAAACACCATAATGTTTTGCTTATGTACTATTGCCCTTCTGATTTAAAATTGTTCTAAACGCAACTCATGACTGACACATGGTTGTCATTGCATGTCGAAACGCTTGGTAAGGAAAGCCTTAAAGTAAAGTTTTACTGGGTTCTCAGCCTAAGGCACTGAAATCAGTATGCGGTCATTACTGGGTTTTATATTTTTCCTGTCGGACCAACTAAATTAAAGGGTGACTGGTCAGCTATCGTGATAATTAGACTGTATGATACGATCTATATACAAAACGTAAAGCTGGTCACGGTGGAAATGTGGGATCAAAACCCACAGAGGCTTCTGTCAGTCACCGGCTACTTTAATCCGATGGGAACCGGGAGAGCAACCACTGGGAAGTGTGTGATTGCTGCCACATGGTGATTCCAGTTAAGGAGCATCACGTCTCGCAGCTGCTGTGGGGGCAGGAAGGACTGTGCAGTGAGGATTGTACAGGAAGCTGTTAATTAAGAAATCTATGCATATGAAGCATTATGGCAACTACAGCCGTCAATCCCTGACCAATCTGTTTCAAAGAAAGCCTGGATGTACTGCATGTTTATTCCCAAATATCCTGTCTCCCGTACACATGGACGGCCAGCTGGAGAACTACATCCAGGGGAACATTAAAACAGAGCTGGTTCAGATCCAAGCCTACGCTGTTCACAACCAGACTGCCACCATGCTGGAGATGGGCACCAACCTACTGACTCAGACGGCAGAGCAGACCCGCAAACTCAACGTCGTGGAAGCGCAGGTAATGGGGGGAGAAGAGCACATATAACCCAACCCTGTCCAGGATAAGTAGGTCCAAGACTGATGGGTGAATACATGAGACAAAAATAACATTACACCCATAGAGGAAAATTCTGATAGGCTCATGCTGTATGCACCATTCTAAGTAAAATGTGCCATTTATATATAAACTATGTCCACCTGCTTACATTTCTTAAATGATTGCAGCCTTTTCCTCACATACCTACTGTATACTGTCATGTATGTAATGTATGGGTGTATATTATGCTTTGTCATACATTATTTCTGCTGTTGCATTTTGCATGGCCAGTTAACGGCCTCCGACTACCCAGTACACAAGTGCAGTAAAGCTACAGTAAATTCTTCAGAGACCTGTAATGCATTCAATAAGCGGCCAAAATGTAATTAGTTTTGACGATCTCGTTGTAACGTCAGTAATGGCTGTAAAAACTGGCCATCTCATAATATGACAAATAATGTGTTAAAATAATATCAGTTTTATTCAGTGGAGCTTTTTTATCCAAAGTAAACTCCCTGTTTCACTCATGAACGATTTGAAGACTTACGGCAATTTTCAGTTGCTGGCATCTGTACAGATTGCGAAGAAAAAACATTTTAGATCTAGTTTGCCGTTAACTGATGTTAAATACGGCACGCAAAGTTCAGACATCCGCGTTGACTCAGAGACAAGTCAAAAAAGCTACTCGTTTCTCTGTGGTTCCTGTGATCCAGGTTCTCAACCAGACGTCCAGGATTGAGATCCAGCTGCTGGAAAACACGCTGTCGACACACAAGCTAGAGAAGGAGCTGCTGATACAAGTCACGGAGATTTCCAAACTTCAGGACAAAAACAGGTAGCATAAAGATTTAAATATGTTGGCAAGTGCAATCTGGGTTTCAAATCTCGTATTTTTTTGTGTCGTTACACCACATGTGTTAATACTTAAGTTTCTCCTGACAAAAGATTACTACATGAAATCCTCTGGTGTTTCTTTTATTGTATAGGGAGCGATGTGTCAAAACTGAATCAGAACATCCTTCCAAACATCTCGAATACATCTGCATTGGAATTGCAAATAAATTATATTATAATGAACGCAATCACTGTAGTGTATCAAGTTACTCACAATGTAATCGTTTTTTGTACTCCAAGCATGCTAAAGATTGCCTTTAAACTTACACAACAATTACATCATTAGAAAAAATGTTGATAAATGGTTTTCAAATCATTGTTAAAATGCAGAAATGAACATGTGAATTTTGCAGCCAGTGTTTAATCTTGGAGTTTCAGCTCTCAGATTTTGATAAAGATCACTGTCATCCTTTTTTTTACGAACAATTACAATAAAATCTACAAATATTTTACACGTCTGAGCTGGCTAATGCATTTATGACAGTTGATATCAGATATGCAAATGCAAAAACATGTTCTCTTCTGCATGTTTTTACACAAAATCAGACTTCTGGAGAACAAGGTGCGCGTTCTGGAGTCACAGCAGAAGAGCGAGATGGACCGCCTGCGGGAGGAGAAGCAGAGGCTGCAGAGCGTGGTGGTGCATCAGACGACCGCCATCGAGGCCCTGGAGAGGCAGCTGCACGTCGCCAGCAGCAACAACTCCGCCCTGCAGAGGCAGCAGCAGCAGCTCATGGACTCAGTGCACAGACTCACGAGCCTCTTATCCATGGGATCAGGTAGCATAGCCAGAAGGTTCTTGGTTTAGATCCTGGGGAGGGCACTTCTCTGTTTTCCTTTGACCGTGGTACTTAATGAAATTGCTCTGGGAAATATGGCACCAGTGAAAAGTTTGGGCATTCCTATTTATAATGCATTTGTTTTTATTTTAGCTGTTATTCAATTTATAGTAAAAGTTCTAGCGGCAATGGAATAGTACAATTCACCTACTGCAACGACCAACGTAAGTATTCAACATCTGAATTTTTTTTTTACATTTTCAGCTCTTCAAAAGAGCCCCCCTTGCCTTTGATGACAGCATCGCAGACTCATGTGATTCTCTCATCCAGCTTCCAGATGTAGCCACCTGGAAAGCTTCTCCATGCTGAAGGGGTTTCCATGAGGTCTGGGCATAAGATGGCACATTGTTGTCACTCCTCAATCTAACTCATTCCAAACCAGCTCTATAGGCTTTATAGCAGATGGGGGGAGGGCAGGTCATCCGTTGTAGCACTCCATCTCTTTCCTTGTTCACAATGCGGTGCTCGAGGTGTGCTTAGGGTAGTTATGATGTGAAAAAACAAATGATTTTCAGTAGATGTGTCCAGACTTTTGACTGGTACTGTATACGGTCCGGTGGGTAGCATTACTGCCTCCCACCTCCAGTATTGTGGCTTTGTATCCTGCCCCTAATCTGTGACTATGCGGTTTGCATGTTTTGCCCACATTCGTGTGGGTTTTCTGTTACCTTTAAGTTGCCCGTTGTGTGTGTGTGTATCCTATGATTGGCTGACGTCCTGTCCAGCGTGGTCCCCTGCCCGCTGTGTGTGTGTGTGTCCTATGATGGGCTGACGTCCTATCTAGCGTGGTCCCCTGCCCGCTGTGTGTGTGTGTGTCCTATGATTGGCTGACGTCCTGTCCAGCGTGGTCCCCTGCCCGCTGTGTGTGTGTGTGTCCTATGATTGGCTGACGTCCTATCTAGCGTGGTCCCCTGCCCGCTGTGTGTGTGTGTGTCCTATGATTGGCTGACGTCCTATCTAGCGTGGTCCCCTGCCCGCTGTGTGTGTGTGTGTCCTATGATTGGCTGACGTCCTGTCCAGCGTGGTCCCCTGCCCGCTGTGTGTGTGTGTGTCCTATGATTGGCTGACGTCCTGTCCAGCGTGGTCCCCTGCCCGCTGTGTGTGTGTGTGTCCTATGATTGGCTGACGTCCTATCTAGCGTGGTCCCCTGCCCGCTGTGTGTGTGTGTGTCCTATGATTGGCTGAAGTCCTGTCCAGCGTGGTCCCCTGCCCGCTGTGTGTGTGTGTGTCCTATGATTGGCTGACGTCCTGTCCAGCGTGGTCCCCTGCCCACTGTGTGTGTGTGTGTCCTATGATTGGCTGACGTCCTATCCAGCGTGGTCCCCTGTCCGCTGTGTGTGTGTGTGTCCTATGATTGGCTGACGTCCTGTCCAGCGTGGTCCCCTGCCCACTGTGTGTGTGTGTGTCCTATGATTGGCTGACGTCCTATCCAGCGTGGTCCCCTGTCCGCTGTGTGTGTGTGTGTCCTGTGATGGGCTGACGTCCTGTCTAGCGTGGTCCCCTGCCCGCTGTGTGTGTGTGTGTCCTATGATTGGCTGACGTCCTGTCCAGCGTGGTCCCCTGTCCGCTGTGTGTGTGTGTCCGTGTGTACTATGATTGGCTGACATCCTATCCAGCATCTTCCCCTGCCTTGTGCTGCCTGCGGGGGGGGGGCACCAG
The DNA here is from genome assembly GCF_023856365.1 of Brienomyrus brachyistius. NCBI lineage: Eukaryota > Metazoa > Chordata > Actinopteri > Osteoglossiformes > Mormyridae > Brienomyrus > Brienomyrus brachyistius. Next base: position 4,857,686 of record NC_064540.1, read on the forward strand.
CCTCTTTCCCTCTGACCCTGGATACTAGATAAGTTGTTTGAAGTTGTATTAAAGACTGCTTGGGTTTTTTTATACCGCAATCACTTCAAACAGGCATAGTAAACTAGCCAGCTGTGTATTAATGTCTACATTAGGCTTACAATCAAAGATACAATGTTTTATTTTGCAAGCCAGCCATTCTGGACGGGGTGCTAAATTTATACTGATTGCTTTGCACGGCTACTAGTTTTTGTTTTGGAATATGAACATCCTCTTGGTATCGATATTGATTTTTTAAATTTGCTTTAGTATAGTAATTTGGAAACATTGATTTTTTTTTGTTATTCCTGGCAGCATCTTCACACAGGTTCTAAACCAAACATGTGGAAAAGCACCCCCCCCCCCCCCAAACATACTTTGATCTCTAGCCTTCAGGTTTCTTTGCTTGAAGAGTGTGGCTACAACTGCCAACATCTATTTATTTTTAAAGCACATGCAGGAAGACCGGCACGTCTAGACAGAACAGCAGTGAAAATGGAGCATCATTTTTACGAGATAAGAGGAAGGTAAATTAAAGTGATCCATGCCCCTGAAGAGTGTGCTTGACGTTTTCTTCCCCCAGCGCCACACTGGAGGCAGCTGAGATTTCGGGACTGTGCCGAGATCTACAAGGCAGGTTATAATACGAGCGGCGTGTACCGCATACACGTCGACAGCAACGCGACAGAGCCAACCAAGGTGGGGATGGGCCGTCGAGCAAGGTTCTGAGATGTTTCGTTGACGGACAATTTTTGAAATTTCCACAGCTGCGCTGACTGTACAGCATGTGCTGAGATTTGTTAAAAAATACTTGCTTGTTATATTCTGTAAAATAGCACTGAATCGTTTTACTGCATTACACCAATACAGTGTTTGCGTTGCGGTAGCACTGGGTGCGTCCCATTCAGACATCATGAGTGTTTCCTCTTCACAGGTTTTCTGCGACATGGAGACCAGCGGAGGTGGCTGGACAGTCTTCCAGCGCAGAGTAAACGGCAGTGTGGACTTCCAGCGGACATGGAAGGAGTACAAAATGGTAGTTATTCTTACATCGCCAAACCAGTTCCCTGCAGCCCTCGCTGGGCCGCCGTCGTCCTTGAATTTTAGACCCTGCATGCGAATGTGGGACCATCGGTCGACACACTCCCCAAGAGAAATGGGGGGAAATTGTCATGTTTCCATTTGTAGTGGTTTTCAGAGGCAATTTAAAAAGCTTTTTAGGACATAGCTGTTTTTTTGGATGATTTAGCCGACCCTAACATGGACCCTCCCCTGCTTGGCCAGATTTAGATGCCCTGAGCTAACAGATCCTCTAGTTTCAAACAAAGAGTAAAGAGACAAAAACAGGATCCGGCAACTTGGCTCAATCCTCAGGCTGCGACTGACCATCCATCCTTTAGGGTTACCGTATGGCAGACCGATAAGGGACGCTGATCCCCCGACAAATCGATTGTTCCATTATGGTGACAGAATTGTACAGAGTGGATTTCTAAGGGATGCCAGTTCCCCAAATGAAAGATTTTTCTATGAGACTGTCCTGAACATCTGACTTTCATAGCAACTGTGAATCAATCAATCAATTAATCAATCAATCAATCAATCAATCTAGCTATTTCATGCAGTATTAATCAATGGCCTGTGAAGCTAAAAATATTTTGTACATTGAAAAATGGTCAAAAATGGAAATGAAATTGAGAATATTGAAAAACAAATTTTAAAACTGTCTAAAATGTTATGTAAAGAATCAAGAAAAAATTATTCTGGAATTGTTTCCAAATTATATAATTTATTGCCTTTAAACAATTATTTGTACACCTGGCCATTCATAGAGTTGAAGAAATATGTTCCAGTGGGAGGAGGTCTCAGTCATAATTTTTTTTTAGTATTTTCGGTATGTATGCATGTATCTACCTACCTACCTACAGTACCTACCTACCTTTGAAATCTTCACAACTGAGATTATGAGAGACTCCGCATGAGTATACAATCAGCTAGCTGTTCAGTAGTACTGGCCACACAGAAATAGATTCAGGACCGGTCTAATCTTTAGATCCATTGATGTGGGTTCATTACAGATGGGGGGGGGGGTCAAACCATTTCTGTTACTTCCTAAGCTTTATGGTTGGCTGATCATGCCAAGCCGTCTCATTCAGAGTAACTGTTGATTGTCATAAGGTACCACAACTGAAAAGAAGGACACTGAAGCGTGCAACCAACTGCGTAATTGCAAGAGCGGAAAACATGTTGTTCCCTTATGTTTAATCTGGTAGTAATCTATACCAGCTGTTTTGTTTTCTAGGTCATAAAATATGCATTTACATGTTTCTAACATGGTATCTAGAAGTCTGTGGCGGTCATTGTAATTTAATTCCTGTCACTAATTTAATTTCACATGCATTAGTTTAATCATTTCCAAGCATGGTTTGCTTTTCCTTAGGAGAGTTCAGTGTCAGGCTTTGCTGATATGGCATCCGAGGCGATCATCACCACCAGAGCCCCCCATCCGAGGCAAAGTGAAACTGGCTGGCATGTCGGCGCCCCCTCCGAAAAAGGCGCCCTAGGCAGCCGCCTATGTCACACAGTTATATCCCAGTTCAGAACTATTCATATGTGCCTAAGATTAAATGACATGCAAACCTAAATGATTTATGTGAAAAGATGCAAAGCACTGGCTATATTTCCTAGCACTATTCAGACGTGTGTCTTTCCTGAAGCAGAACAGTAATGCAAACACTGCTGTTCTGCCTTAAACAGGGCAGCAGAAATTCAAAGACGTCCTGTTTAGGTCCAGTGGATTATAAAGGAATCAGAGCAAAATTGGACAAAAACAGAAGTGAAGGGAGTTCACCTGTTTCAGACGGAACTGGGCCGTTCATCTGTAAGGTGCCGAGGATCGATGGAGATGAACACTGTCTCCCGGCTTAGCCACAGAGGCACTTTATCTCTCTGTTTTTATAACGCATAGCTACATCAGATCGCCAGTCCTGTCCCAACACAGAGGCACGTCATGGCCAGCAGTCGGCAGCCGAACGAGACGTTTCAGCCGCAATATAAATCATCTTTCATTGCCATGACGCGTACATACGGAAGAGGATTAGGGCCACCATGAAAATATTGTTTGAATTCGAGTTTTTTTCTCAGAATTCTGACTTTAATCTCAGGATTCTAAATCTAATCTCAGAATTCTAACTTTTTTTTCTCAGAATTCCGACTTTAATCTCAGAATTCTAACTTTTTTTTCTCAGAATTCTGACTTTTTTTTCCTCAGAATTCTGACTTTAATCTCAGAATTCTGACTTTAAAGTCAGAATTCAAATAATATTTTCATGGTGGCCCTAATCCTCTTCCGTACGTTCATTTGGAAATCTTCCCTAGTTTTTCCCCTCCATATTTCAACCCAGATAATGTTTTGACAAGCCTTTCCTGTCACTTGCTGTTTTCCAAAATCTACACACTTTTTACAATCTTAGCAAATATTAAAAAGTACAAGTCAACTGTAACAGAGTATTTCAAAATCCCAGCATCTTGGCGATTGCTCTTGCTTGCCTACAGCCAAATGTAAACCAAGCTTCTCATGTCCCATCGCTGTTCATCTCTGTACATCTATGCTCTCTTATGGAGCCTGAAGTGTCGTACGCTCACATTACACTGATACAGTGAGTCTTAGGTAATAAGTGCAACATAATAAAGACGTAGAACTTGTTCAGAATAATCTAAAACGTGTCGTCATCCCAGAAAATAATGGCAAACTTCTAATGGCATCTACAATATTATGTTTATATTACTGGATTACATTACTTGATTAAAAGTGTTGTAATTTCTCCAGAAATACAATTTCGCAAATGTTATTCATAGGATGGATTTTTCCATGTCATCCTTTCCCCAGCTAAAGTCATGTCATTGTGTATTTAATTATGAGTAATGATGATTCATTTAAAGTAATACGGTTAAATCAGGCACTGGCTTTCCAGGGAAAAAGTGTAACAAGTGATGTTTATTTTTACAGCAATCTTAAATCTTTATACAAATAACATCTTTTATACGCTATATATTTTTATTACATTACGCAGTTTAAATGCTGAATTATGGTTTTAGAGGCCTTATTTTGTCCTTTGAAGTATATGAGTTTGTTGGATTGATGTTTTAAATGGATTATTTTTCTGAAAGTTATGGGACACATAGTTATATGAATAGAAATTACCAACAAACTCATATACTTCTGGACTAGTCCTGCACTAGTCAGGACTGTCTGCTGATGCGTAGCAGGTAAAGCACCGCAAAGCACCCTAATTCTGTGTCCCGGCCTGTTCCAAAGATGTTCCGCTAAGTTATGAGTTGAGGTTCTTTGCTGACCGCGGAGATCTTCTCAAATTACTCCCTGCACGCATGACTGTTAAAGCTAGCGAGTGTGATTGCAAGCACACTGTCAGACGTTGACTCATTTGACGGTGGTGATGTTAAGGTTCAGTGATGTTAGGGTTCAGTGTATGCAACGCAAAGGTTTACTTATGTGTGCGCAACAGCAACAGTGATATTAAGAAAATATTAAGGCTCTTACAACGTCACAGCTTTCATGACTTGCTTCCATCGCCCACCCCACTATGAAACATTTCTGTGAAGGTTATGCCCATTTTAATACAGTGTTATGCAGTGTTACGCAGTGGCTGCTTCATTAGGTATTGCCTAGCTGGGACTGGGTAGAAATCACTGTTGCCTCCAAAACAGCTTCAATATTAGACAAGTGATGTGTTCAGAAGCTATACACCACTGTTAGCTTTAGCAGGTCTGGGAATTCTCCTTTACTGCCTCTGACTGGATGGATTTTGTCTGTCATACCATGGTCAGTAAATTGTAGACGCTGCAGTGTGTGAAAATCTCGGGAAGGCTGGAACCACATTCAAAATTGCTTGGATTGTGCACCCTGGCCATTCTGATCCTTAGCCAAACAGGAAGTCAACCTCTTGACCCTCCCTGCACACTGTGTGTATTCAGTTGTCACATGATTTGGTGTTTGGAGAAGCAGGTGAACCTAACAAATTGGCCCATAAGTGTAGTTTAATGTGAAATGCTTTGCTGTGGTCGTTATACCTCATTTATACGCCATATGCTGTTGTGGGTGATCTAAGAACTGCACATTTAAAAACTGACAGAATCGTTCTTTGAAAAACACAGGGCTTTGGTGATGTTGCTGGGGAGCATTGGCTGGGCAACGAGGTGGTGTTCAGGATGACCAGCCAGCTGCAGTACTCGCTGCGGGTGGAGCTGCAGGACTGGGAGGGCAATGCGCCATACTCACTTTACGACAAGTTTCAGCTGGGTAGCGAGAAGCAGCATTACCGGTACGTTACACCACCTTTGCTCTCCTCAGGGTGCTATTCCTCTTCAGCCACAGCTGTGCGTGTCCCGTGATGGACTGACATCCTGTCCACGGTGTCTCCTCTTTCTGTCTGGGATGGACTGTAAGTTCATGGCGAAATGAGTGATCATTGAAGGCAGATGGATGGTTTTATCAGATGTTATCAATGTGACATACAAATAGTTCTCAGAATTTCCAAATGGATCTGCAACTGATCCACCGTTTATATCCCAAAAACAACAAAAATGCTCCATGAAGCTTTCGCTGGATGAGCACTTCCTGCTTTTATCCAGGATCGCCGGGAAAAGTGCTGACTGCAGCTCTTGAAATGACATTGACTTCTTCCACCTGTAATTTTTCCTCCAGTTTTCCAAGGCATTTTTTGAATGACCTCTCTCACCTGTCGGTGAAGCAGAGAATTTCCAGCGAAGTGGAGAGCCTTCCGGTCGTCTGCGAGCCCAGGAAACGGAGCTGCACATTATCTGGCTCGTTGAGCTAGATGATGTGATTAGCAACGGCTCACTCAGGCTCATGCAGCCGTACTGGCTCCAGCTGCAGAGGGCAGCAATTAGTGCTGTGTGACACTGGATAGTCACCCTTGCCCCCAACACAAGCGCCGGCTTGTAGGCATAGATATTTGACCCTAATCCTTTTTTTCTGGAATGCTCATCACCTCTTTTCTATTGAACATGAAAAGCCATGTTTGTATATGACCTTAAGCCTCCAGTTCAGAACTTATACTAAAAGATGAGGTTGTCAGATTCTGGTACAGACTGTGATACATAATTATTCCAGAGATCCCTTCTCTTAAAGCATTTTGATCTCTGGGTGTCTTCTGTAATTTTGGTCACAAGCGAATATCACCAGCTGAATTATGGTTAACTATTCAGCAGCTGTGGTATTCAAACCTTGGTCATTAATTTGCACAGCAAATTAGATGTCAGTGCAGTTTGCCTGTGTATAACATTTACTGGAAATCCAGGTCTATAGGAGTAACACATAAGCTGTAGGATTTGCATGACTGTGTGTTCCATGCCTTCTGTGATTTCTTTAGGCTGTTCTTGAGGGGCTACAGTGGAACTGCAGGGATGCAGAGCAGTCTGGCCTCCCACGGCACCAGTTTCAGCACTCGTGACTCTGACAATGACAACTGCCTTTGCAAGTGCGCCCTCATGCTGACTGGAGGTATGACAACAGCTCTGGCCTCTCATCATATTTAAGACCAACATATTTTCGTAATTTTTTGTGACATGAAGTTTGATTAACTTTCAAGCTGAGGGAATGAAATTCGCTGCAGCAGCTGTTCGGTGTCATGTTAGCTACCACTGATTTTCCCCCGTTGGCTAACTTTTATTATTAAGATAAGATATACTTTATTGATCCCCGGGGAACACAAGCAAATCACCTTTTAAAATATTTAGTTTTGATTTATGAACATCATACACATACATAATATAGGCATACTGTATGAAAGGAATTTTTCTTTTATTATTATTGTATATGAAATTTTGACAAATATATCCTTTAAGTTAATAAATATTTTCTTCAGTATGGTATCAACTAGTGTAAAGCCACCAAATTTAGGTTATCTGATTCTTATCTGATACCAAAATCTGAAAGCACTGATTAAGACCCTGACATTATATGCCATGGCCACCTTTATCAAGAACTGTAGGTTACGTTGTTCCCTCTGGTCAGCGTTAAGCAAAATAGAAATATTGGTGTGAAAACAGAAAGCTGAAGGGTGTTATACTGAAATTGCAGCCGGGAGGCTCCATAGCAACAGACATAATTTTGTACTCTTCTACTGGAGAGAGGATTTGTCAGGTGCGTGGAAAGATGCAATGTTTCTGTACCACGTGACTCGCAATGTGACCAATAGACATCAGCTGTAACCAGGGAAGTCACACCCTGTGCCCTGCTTCCTACAATAAACAGGGATGATAAACCTGAGCTCAAAGACGTGGAAAAAGAACAGCAGCGAAAGTGATAACTCTCCTTAAGCTGAGGGACTTTTCTCTCTTTCCAGCTGTTCTGATGCCAGACGCAAATGTCATATTTTTCTTCAGTAAAAGCTTAGCCCTTGAATGTAGCTCCAGTCGTAGGATGAAAGTGATAATTGACGCCAAAAGTAAGTTTCAAAAAAGCTGCTTTTCTCTAAGAGATCAGATTAGGCAGATAAAGGTCAAATAACAGAAGTTTTAAGTAGCAAGACTTCAATCATAAAACTTCATAGCGGAAGTACATCAAGACGATCAAACATTTCTCAGCGCACAGCTATTTACTTTGAATGTCTGATACTCCGAACATTTACTTGACCATGAAATAACTGTACGTTGACTTTTGAAAATGATTTCGGTATAAATAGCAGTTTGAAGAAACGCAAACGAGCTGAAAACGCTTCTGAAATAGGTGGCTGACATATTTGATCCAAAATAAACAGGGTTTGAGTGAAAGGATAGTGAAAGACCAAAGAGTGGCTTGTCAGGCCTTTCCGCCCTGCGTATACTGCATTCCCCTTGCTGACCCGTGAAACGCTTTGAAAATAAAAGCACGACTTACACTCACACTCAGCAGGCGCGAGTGTAGTGAAAAAAACGGAGAGGTTAGTGACGGCGAAGGGTAACTGAATCCCAACACCACCAAAAATAGACCAAGAAGGGACATTGAAACAACTCACATGCTCTACTCGGGACTCCAAGATTCAGGTGCCAAAAATCTGACAGAATTACCACAGATGACGCCTGCTTTTATCTCTATTACTTTGAAGATATTTACATTTATTTAGCAGCCACTCTTATCCAAAGAGACGTACATTTGAAAAGGTGGAGCCAGGCAGTCTCTGGAGCAATTGGGGGTTAAGGGCTTTGCTCAGGGGCCCAACACTAAAATCAGTCTTATGACCATGGGCTTTGAAACAGCAACCTTCCAGTTACAAGCATAGTGTCCTAATACACTGAACCACACCCTCCCCCCCCCAACAGGAAGAGACTCAAGCCAGCCAGAAGTTGAACCTAGAATCTTCTACTCTATAGTAGGATGTGTTATCCATTGCTAAACTGTCCCATATTTCCCATCATGGTAAATCTGACACAAGCCGACTCATTTCAGACAAACCGACTTGTAACTTCAATGGTATTGCTATATATGTCGTAGAACAAAAAAAAAATAATAATCACCAGGAATGCAGCTGATAAAAGTATATAATTTAACTGGGTACAAATTTTCAGCTTTTGCCAAACATGAGTTTCATGTTATTCATTTCCTTTACTAACAACTCAAATGCTTTCCCTAGAATCCCGTCAAGCTCTTTGTCAGACTGTTTTAATTATGACCTAGTGAGAAACACACAAGGGATTTCTGTGCCGAACCTTGTCCATTTAGCTGTCGTGTTCCCCTTTCAGGCTGGTGGTTCGATGCTTGCGGCCTTTCAAACCTCAACGGCATGTACTACACAGTGGGGCACAACATCCGCAAGCTCAACGGCATCAAGTGGCACCACTTCCGAGGCCCTAGCTACTCCCTGCGCTCAACCACCATGATGATCCGCCCGTCAGACTTCTGAGGCGGGCAGCCGATGAACCGCAGGGTGCCTGGAATTTACCGATCTGCTGGTGGAAAACTGAACTGAGGACGGCACCCTGGAGATAGAATACACCACCCCCTCCCCCCAAACAAATCTACAAAAATCCAGTGAGACCATGCCTTAGACTCTCTTTTAACAGGTCTTCAACCGGTAATCAAACTGTGTCTTTGAGGTGAACAAGACATTTCACTCCATAACCAAACAAGGGAAAATCCAGTCAGCGCTTTTCACAGCAATCGAGACGTGTGGACAGTGCTTTGTGAATTGTCTGTAGCCATGGAGATCGGTATAAGCCGGCGTGGCCTGGAGCAGCGATATTTTCTGATGACAACGGTGCTGTGAGACGCTCAGTGCTGGTTGCATGATGATTTCATCCTTTGGCCATGGTTCTGCGGCAATTTTATGGCCCCATAACGCAACCCCCAACCCATCACCGTCCCCTCCACATCAAGCCATGTGTTTTTACAAATAGACTGCATGAGCACTATGTGACAATTTGTTTTTTAAATAAATTTACTTCTTGTACAATATATGCATATCAAGAAAGTTTCCTTTCACATGTTACCGTCGTGTTTTTCTGTGTGACACATTGTAAGTATATGGTGTTTATGTCCAAGTGCGATGATCTGTCAACATATTAGTAATTTATATTCTTTTATTTTTTTAATGCCATGTTGCGACTCAACACACTGCATAAAGTTTTATACTGAATAGTAAAATTATGTAGTAAGGCTTTTTTAAAACAGTCTTTAATTCCAATGTGCGTTATAATTTCAGTTACATAATTTCAGCAGTTTTCAGATTTTTTCTAATATTGCTTATAACTGGACTGCCTGCTCTTGAGTGTGTCAGATTTCAACCTTTCCACTTTGAAGATGATTTTTTTATAATGGTAATTCAGACAATCGTGTATGTTCTTAATTATGGTAATTGTTACTGTGTGATGATGAATCCTCCAAACATGTGAATTTAGGACTGATTAGGTCTGTATTACTTACCTATTCTGGGGAAGACACTATTACATGATAACTTTTATGCACTTTATAATACTGAAACAATAACTTACTATTATATTTGTTATACAATAAAGGATGTCAAATGACCAAGTATGTAACTGATCAGATAACCAGATAAATGCAATCTTATAATGTAAAAGTTCCTTGAGTTGTGTTTTATAGTGTTTTCTAAGAATAAATCTTATGTATTTATGCTATCCTTCTTATTAGAAATGTAGGGTTGAGCTGAAACATGACAGAACAACAGTTGAATATTATTTGGATGCCTGCGGTTGCCTTGTAAGGTCTGAGGAATTAAAGAACAGGAGCCAAAGCATTTTGGAAAGTGATCAAAATAAACCCGGAGGCTGATGCGACGGATGAGACGTGTTGAATGTGCTCAGGGAGTTTCTGATGTTTGCCGTTGACAGCATACGGCACATATGCATGATGTGTTAAATGAGATGAAGGGAATCCGAATCACTTGTTTGTTGTGTTTGGAAAGTAAAACGCACTTCATTGTCAATTAATCAGTGATCTTTAAAATATGGGCAAGAGCACACGCTCAAATCACTGTGTGTAACAACCAAAGTGGAGCTACCTAAAATCGTATTAGGATTTGGGTAGCAGAAGAAGATAATAGCAAAGGAACAAGGCATTAAACGTTTTATTTATTATCTTTAAATGCAACTCAACTGCTCCCAAATATTTTTCTCAAACTCACATGGAATTCTGTAGGGTAAGCCAAGTAAAATACAAGTACAAGAGTCATTCCCTGCTGAAAACATAGTGAAGATCCAGCAGGGTCTCTTCCAGAAAAAAATGCGTACATTTAACAAATTCTTCAAATATTGATATGGCCTTTGATTTAAAGTTAATTATCCTTTGACTCCAGGGCTGGTCTTTGTCGAGTTGACAGTGATTTTCACCAACCGACTAGCCTGTGTAGAGTCGTAATAGTTGTATTTACACGTATCTACTAAAACAATCTTGAGTAACAATGTTTTATGCTCTGTGGCTGCAACGTATAAATATCGCATTTGCCAGCTGGTTCCCAGAAAAAGCACCGCATCTGTTGAAGTATATTCTTTCCCCGTTGTCCATGCTGCAATCATTAGCTTTTAGTAACTTTGACTGAATTTTAAATGTGGTCTTATCATGTACCATTCTGGTCTTAAAACCATAAACCGTGAAGTTATACAATACCGAGCGGTGCCAAAGATCTGCCTAGCAGATCCGCATGCTGCGATAGAGAGGATAACACTCGTATGGAAGTACTTACGTCGATCCTATCGCCCTTGAGCCAATATTGTCCCAGTTTGCTTCCATTTCTGTGCCCCTGAGCAGATAAGTACACCGAGTAGATAGCAGACAGGTAACAAAGGGACCATTGAGGAAGAAGACGTAATTTTGCAGCCTTCAAATTCATTACCGATTCATAAGGCTATCACGTTAAGGAAGGACTTAATTTTCATTATGCTATAAATCAACGTGATTATAAGCAAAATAACTCCGGAATTAAAAAAAATACTAGGTTATTAAGTTTAGTCAAGGAAATGTCATCGTAATAAGGTTGTTTTGATTATCGTGTATAATAATTATTCTTATAACAACCATCCGGAAGACAACATCGTTTAATGCGGCTGTGAGTGACGTAAATCCCATGCTTACTTCACCGAAATAATCACAGAGAGCACACGTACGCATGCCAGGTCAATTTGTCAACCGTTTATGGATTTGGATAATTATGAACTAATCTGAACAGTCATGTGATGTGCCACACTTGTCCAACCTGTGTGTCACTCTCTAGGTTGGAGCAACACACCCACAGTATAAGCAAGCTGGTCAGAATCTCACGGCTGTCAGGCAGGGGACCTAAATTCACACGCCCACTGTCTGGGTCTGGGCTGGTACTGCACACACATCTGTGCTGCAGAATCCCTGGAGCTCATCTCTGTTGGTTAGGTGAAGAAATCACAGCATGATTATAACGCAGCCGGGGAACCTTTCAGGTATCTAGCAGAAAATGTATGGCAGAATATCTAAAGAGGATTTAATATCAAATAAAGAGCAGGAAATACAGCAAAACACTCTGACTATAAAAAAATACATGAAGTTAGTCGGAATGTGAAGTAAAAATCAGGGAGCGCACATAATTCACGCGTAAAACTTTTAGAAGATTCGGTGTACGTTGATAAGGAACTGGAATGCGCGCAAACTCCGAGTACATGACTGGAGGGGAAAAGGGCAGGTTAAAAAAGAATTTATATACTTTCAGGAGTGCCAAAAAATACATTGTGATTTCATAGAAGTGTCATATAAATGAGTAGGAAAAACAAATGGAACAGACGCGTGGACGGCTGACAGAGGGAGAGACGCGAGGACAGACGTTGGACGCGGGGGGACAAAATGCTGAGCTTGATGTGTGTATGCAGCATTAGCATGCGGTGGTGCGGGCAGCCAAGGAGGTTTTGTAACACAAGACGAAGCCATGACCATGCAGACATCTGGCCTAGTGCGCACGCATAACAGTAACTCACGGGAAAGTGATGTATTGTAGCACGATTGCAAGCGGCACACTGGGTTCACTGAGGTAGCCCTACATGTGCGAATGGACCACTGTGACTGGATTGGGCCTTAAAGTCACTGTATAAACGCAGTGTAGTCTTAGTGTTTTGTGTTTTTACAGAATTCGGTTAGACATATTGCAGATCATGTGGGCTGAGTCTCGATCCCAATTGAGAAGAACCTCAGACAAAAAGTCATAAACGGACACGCGCAGAATCTTTTGCATTATTTATTATTTTTTTAACGATTAATGTTAGATACAATGTTTGTTATGGCCATAGTTGGCTTGTACCTAAATACAGTTTTCAGCGAGACGGCCGGCAGCTCCAGGGTTGCAGATCAGAATTCGAGTCCATTTCTGAATGAGGAACTTGCACGTCCTCTTGCTGGATTTTACACACACATTCCTCCCACACATGTAAGACATGCACTTCAGGTGACCTGGGCATTGGAGGTCAGCACTGGAACTGTGTCTTATATCTGTCTAAACGAGATAAATGCTTGTTCAAACCTTAATGAGATAAATGCTTATTCATAAGTTATCAAGTTGAATAAACAATCATATTAAATAACCTATTGCCAGTGAATGAACACTGAATACGAACGTGAGAGATTACCCTCCCCCCAATACACACACAATTTAATCTGTAATATATATTTTTTTTGCTGGTGGTTGGCTACCAGCACTTCTTCTTCAAGATCCAGGGGGGGGTGGGTTAGAATTGTTTTTTAGAATTTAGTGATCAGTTGTCATTGTTGACACACCACAAGTAAATGTGTCCTCTGCATTTAACCCATATGTGACATAGCAGGGGGCAGCTAAATCAGCACTCAGGGAGCAGTGCCTTGCTCAGGGTACCTCAGTGGTGTCTTGCTGGTTGGGGATTTGAACCTGTAATCTTTCATTTACAAGTGTGTTTCCCTAACCATTAAGCCACCACTGCCCCTCCAGTTGCAATTATCAACAGGTGGGGCTGCAAACCCCAGGTATACCTCCCTGAATTTACCAGAACTGGGATTGTGACATGAGTTTCGTCCTGCCCTTCTGGAAGAGAATGGAATTCAGACAGTCCAGTAGCATGCAGCTGGATCCAGTCCAGTGGCTAGTGGCCATCCAAATCCAGAGATGAACATAGCTGGTTAACATGTTACTTACTGTAAAGTTTGCTCTGCTGTTACGCTGGGAGGGGGTTACTGTGGGTTTTTGGCTATCAGGCCTGCCAAGTGAACAGGAGATCCTGGATTCAAATCACAGCCATGGCTTGTGTATTTGCTATCTGAATCAATGTACTGCAGGGGAAGCAAAGCATTATTTCAAAACACTGGAGTTGGAAACAAACAATAAAATACTAAAAGAAGTAGTCCATGCTTAATAATACAGTCTTAAAGATACTACAGGGTAGTAAAATGAATGAAAAATCAAATCCAACGCTTTTAGATTCATAATAGGTTTGCAAAATCTCTCTCAGAGATTCCAGGGTCTTTCGTTGATTATTTACAAGATCAGAGGGAAACCATCACCCCCCCCCAACAATAATGATCATTTAGAAGTATTAAATGCTAAGGAAACGAAAATCCCAATCATTTTGTTTTATGTCGCCCCCTGGTGATAGATACAACTCAACACCTCACATAAATCCTGAAATACATTTAGATCTGAAGAATCCTAATCATGTTTAATACAGTTTTCACTGATAATGACACTGCATTTATAGTTGCCATTGATAAAAAAAAAGAGAACTGTCAGCGTTAATTGAATGTCGATTATTGTTTTTTTTACGTAGTGTCACTTACAAAGAAAAACACATAAATAAAAAACCACAAAAGAAAAACGTACATAAAAGTAAAATGTACATAACAGTAAAATGTACATAACAGTAAAATATATCCTTGCACAATTGCCAGCTAAATTAATAAGATAATCTTTTCCAAAAGTGTCATTATGTCATGTGACAGAAGAGGCAAGGGGATATATTCTTGGCCTTGTTAAAAAAAATATATATATCTGGAGAAAAATGTCCAAAAAATATTGTCTGTCACGTGGGATACAGCAATCTTTCTCTGACCTCGATTTCTCCCCCCCCCCCACCCACCCCCTCAGGTCTATTTTGGTTTCCTCTAGAGGAAACGGAATCTAGGCTGTCATGCCTGTCTCCATTAGCATTCGAAGCAGGCCTCGCTTAATGTTTTCGCTGCTTACATCTTCATCTAAAACCTCCCTGGCTATTTCCAAAATGCTTGTCTTAAGATGCACGTCTTTTACCGAAGAGTGTACCATATACGAATAGGCCAAGTGCCATATAGTGCAGTCAATAAATATATGAGGGCAGTATTTTCACATACTACTAGCTCATGAAGTGACACACAGAAGGTCAACAGGTGGGACTGAATGGAACAAACTAGAAAATCTACAAATTAGAATCTAAGAAAGTGTGTATTTTGTCACGCCAATGTCTTCTCCAGAACTGTAAACATCTGACAAAGTATTTGACCTCTGTTAAATTTAAAAATCCAATATCAATTAAGGAATACTGCCTCTCCCCTCTGCCTGTATTCTGGAGTTGATTAGTGTAAAAGTACCATTTTTGAAAGGTATCAATTTAAAACCCCATCAACATTGTTCGGTTTTACTAAATAATCATCACAATTATCTAGGGGCAGCTGAGGTAAAAACAAAAAAAACCACCGTGGGCAAATTCACGTATATTTCCCTGTTCTGAGAAGTCGTGACTTAGATGTGAGAGGGTGTCTCTGAAATTAACACTGACAGTCAAGCTACAGCTGTCAATCTAATGTCCAAAGACTGACCGACAGGAAGATCAGGAGGCTGAGCTAAAAAGTCCAGAACCTTCTCTTCAGTACGCTGGCAGGTCTTCTGACTCCAAACCACTGTGTCACAAAGTTAGAATGCCAACTAATAGGCCACGTCTCACCTGTTCTGGTGACGCGTTTCATTTAAGGCAGAAGCGTGCTGGCTTCTTTTAGGGACTGGGTCCAATCTCATACGAAATCCATTTTTAATCTCCTGCTCACTTCACAGAATCGATTTTCGGGGGAAAATTTTAATTAGCCACCACGATTAAACACTGACCGAAGGCAACTTTCTGATTCTCTCATTCTGGATATGGCTGTTAATAAAGTATAACATCTTTTTCATGAGCATTAATTTGAGCAATGCATTTTACGTGGGAAACAATGGCAAAACAAACAAATTTTCTATAACAAAGAACATATAAAAAAAAACAACAATGGGGTTATTGCTGCGGCCATAATGACTCATAAATTTGGAGCTTTTTCTAGCATCTCTGTGCTGTATAAAAGCTCCTGGAAATTTGTCTGGAAATCCAAACTATGAAAAACTGACAGCTGCTTTGTCACTTAAAGTCAGTGCACAAAAGCAGTTATATACTCCTCTATTATTATATATATGCTTTCTATATTGGCCCCCTGACACAAGCTGTACTTTTTACATATTTTTAGTTTTCTTTTTTTTTCGCAAACTAAAACCCACTGAAGAGAGTTTCATTTACCAAACTCACATTTGGTACACTACAAACAAGAAATCTTAATAGTTATTTTCAGACGCAACATTCATTTACTTGGTTTTGTGTGACTATGTTTTTCATTTCATAACAAACATAACTGTCTTAATCCATAAACAAACAGCTCACCTTATCAAAAGTAACCAACTTCTTTCACATCGGGAACGAGGAAAGGCTCGGCTGTCAGCATGTTTAGTTATCCAGTCGGTTTATTCTCTGCAAGTGAACTACAAGTGAACCATCAGTCATGCAAGCCCATGCTATGTGAATGCAAAGGGAACAGACATCCACTGTGTCAACTATCAACTTTCACCCTTTACACGTCATTTACTTCAACTTCCTCTCCACTAATGTTTGTCCACCTGTTTTTTATATACCACATATAGTGTATTATTATTAAAGTATTTCTGTTATATTTAACAGATGGTTTTGTCCAAAGCCAAGTACAAGACAAACATATAAGCATACTCCAGACATTATTAAACACACCTGCCATTTTTTTTATTAAAGGCTTACGTTTTGTGTATATATATATATATATATTTATGTTTTGTATTTTTAATAGATTCCCTCAATGCCATTACTGCTATTCAAACATCTTTGCTTAAACGATATTCAATTACATAAATGTTATTACTAAAACGCAAGACACATGAGCACATTTAAAGAGTGAGAAATTGCCTTTGGTGTAACTTATCGCGACACTAGTCTAGCTACTCAGTTAAGATAAGTAAAAAGGAGCACTTTAAACATCGGGGAACCGTAATACAGCAATCCAGCAATTAGGTCCCATATATATTGTTCCACTAATTAGCCCTTCCAGTCTGACAGTCTGTTTCATTAAAGTTTAATAATAAATGAAAGAGACCTCGAAGCCAATACCATCTCAGCCTTGAAAAGCTATAACCTTTCTGTTTCCCGTAATGTAGAAATCCCACTTCTTAATGAAACGTATTAACTAAACGCTTAATGTTTTAAACACTTAAAACGTACTTTGCAATTTAACTGCAACTGGCAGTGTTTCTTTTCCTATATATATATATATACGTTGTAAATTTTTCGACACTCACAGCTGTAGATTAATACGGCCCCTAAGAGTTGTAAAAGCAGCCCTTGAAGCCACACGGGATGTTTTCAGTTCCACATGCCTACTTTATGATGAATTTGCGAACATGAAACTGTATTTTTGCATTACATATGATATTGTTTATTTGATGTGGCAATCTTATGTTAATGGCAACTGGATCTGCTTTCTGCATTTAAATATAGTTCACATTCTCTCTCTCTCTCTCTCTCTCTCTCTCCTGATTCGGGGCCTGGTTCCAGACCGCTGTCCCAGCACCATAAAGCTAATATATGGGAGATATGGCTGGGGACACTCACATAAATCTGCAGCCACCCGATGGCTTTTCCCTCGTGGTGACACACATGGCGCTCACCCAGTATTTGGGGCCTTAAAGGATCCACGTCTTTAAAACATGCACTTACTGTATGAATATAAAACATGCTGTCTGGCTGAGATCCTTTATCGATTGCACATGTAGTGCAGCTTTGAGGGTTATCCCTCAGTGTTTGTCAGTGTTCCCTAGTTCCCGTTTCTGTCATTTATTCCACCTGGTGTCCTGTGCCTTAAATGATTAATTGATTGGATTGTCTTCACCTGTTCCTCGTTGCCCCTAGTTCTGTATAGCCACACTTGCCCCTTGTTAATTGTTGCACTCGTTATATTTAAGTGCCTGCCTCTGTCCTGCTTCTCAATCTGTCATTGCCTAAGTACTGTGGTTAACGCTGCTGGTTTCTACTAGTTCTGTTCCTGGCGTGGTCTGGTTCCCTCATGTGTTTTGTTTTTGTTTAACAAACCCCCTTTTGCTACAGAGTAGCAAGTGGATCATAATATTCTTTATGCCTGCCCCATGCCCCGCTGAAACAACCAGTATTGCTGGAGATAGAATTGCCTGTGTAATGAAACACTCAGAACCTGGATCCACCGATGTGACACGATGGAAGTCTCAGCAGACAGTGTGAGGAGTTCACAGACCTGCGTGGAGATCATGATCTCCATGCCACCATTCATTCATTCTGCCAAAATATAATGAGGCCTATAGTAGACTTCATGTCATACGATCGTACTGTAATAGCCGCTCATATTTCTCTCTTAATATCCTTCCCACAATTCAAAGACACAGCAAGGAACTTTTGCAAAGATATCTCAGAAGGTGATATATTTTGGGGTGTTATTACCTGCTCGCATCAGTCAGTCACAATTTCGTTTCATGTAAAACATGAAAAAAAAATTAGGGATTCTTTTCGCTACGATGGCAGCGTTGGAGAAAACGCATGATTTCATACCATTACAGACGGACAACGAAAGGCGTCGATACTATTTCCGGGGCTAGCGACTCATGAGCCCGTCTTGAGCAGGTGTCCTCGCCATGTGACAAAAAAAAAAAAAAGATTCAGTGACGCCGAAGGAGTCATTACGTGAGTCACCGCAACTGAGTCACAGCGAAAGGTGGTTATTTCGAGAGCTGTGAATTACACGCCACAGCAGCCTCCGGCAACATTACCTCCAGGGGCCTCGGTGACACACAGGCATGACATCTCTGTCGTATTGACAGCCAAGCGATGGCAGAGATTAATCCCCCCCCCCATCCATACCCCCGCTCACACACAATGATCCACTTGATGAGCCTCCTAGGAGAATCTGCTTTCATTCATGGGAGAAATACAGTTTTTTTCCCCCCTACATTATGTAACCACCATTAAATAAAATGTTTTCGATTAATAATGAAGTTCTACAGTCGTTTCGGTGACATTCATGCGAGTTTTTCAGTTCCCTCGTGAATCTTTAAAAAATTAATCAGCGCTAACGATGCTGATTAGCCCGAATTGAGCTGTTGATTAAATAAATTGTCGAGTTCAAATCTTATTAAATGAAATAGGTTTGAGGTCTTGCCTTTTTTCCACTTCACTCTGTTCTAACGAATTTTCTGCCTGAAAAAACGGAAAAATACCATGAAAATAAAGGCACAGAAAATCAAAATATAATACACCCAATCAACTAATTATTAATCAGTCAAACATTACTTATTTCCATCCTATCTCTGGTGTACCTCAGCCAATCTGCCCACTGCTATCTGAGATAAACCACCCTTTGACTAGACTGGGATAAGAAGTTGGATGGATGAATGATTCATATCTTATGTTTAATTGGAATTAGTGGGTTTGTACTGATAGGTTGTATTGTTTTATTTATGATACAAACAAAACAGAATAAATTAATTTTGAGTGTTTATGTATCCTGTTATTTGAAATAAGAACAATTGAAACATAATGAATATTATACAACATCTACAATCAACTTCCATCCATCCCATCCTTTTTCTGTAACTGCTTATTATTCAGGGTCACAGGGGTATGGAGCCCATGTGCGCAAGGCAGAAAACAACCCAGGAAAGGGCATGTTCACCCACCACTATGGGCAATTTGATGGTTCCAATTAGCCTCAGCATGTTTTTAGACTGTGGGGGGAAACCAGAGAAAACCCTCTGACAACACAGAGAGATCATGTGATCAACACACACAGAACCCGGGCCTCGGAGTGCTAACCACTGCGCCACCATGCCACCCCTACAACCAACAAATTCACCTGAATCCTGTGATTAGTAATTTGCCAGGATCAATCTCTGTCTTGTCCTGCCCCGTCTGTCAGCAGGTGTCACTGGCCAACCCATCCTCTTCTGTGTCCCCGGAGGAAACCCCACAACGACATGAGGAGAACATGCAAACTCCGCACACATGTGACCCAGGCGGAGACTCAAACCCGGGTCCCAGAGGTGTGAGGCGACAGGCTAACCACTGCACCACCATGTCGCCCCCCCTTTGTTGGTCATTGTACTTCAATTACCAATAGGTGTTGTGTGTGCCATAGATGTGTTTCCTCACATTTGGTCCTAGCACTAGTTAGTTATTGTTTTACCTACTAGCCCAGGGGTCTCCAACTCCAGTCCAGGAGAGCTGCTATCCAGTAGGTTTTCTATCCTACCTGGCTTCTGAGGAGCCACACTTGCTGCTGGTATTTACCTGAGAACTGTTGTGGTTCATCAGAAGCCAAGTAGGATAGAAAACCTACTGGGTAGTAGCTCTCCAGGACCGGAGTTGGAGACCCTTGTACTAGCCTTTGTTTTGACCCTTCATTGTTCGTTTTGTTCTTACTATCTTTGTCATCCAGTCTCAATAACATCCACTGTTGTCCACAAGTCACTCTGTAGATGGTTCCTGAACTTGCCACGTGACATTATAAATCTAGTCTAGCTTTACTTCATGTATTTGGCCAATGGTAGGAAATGCAGAAGGACCTCCAAGCTCTGGACTGACCCAGGGCAGTGATAATCCAAACCAACAACCCTGGAGGTTTGAGGTCACATTACGACTGGCCGATCTACCTCAACGGGCCCCCGGAGACAGCTGCATGGCTGATCGTTTGTAATAAATTCAGTAACCTTTCATAAGAACCTGCACAGGATCTGACACTGCATCGTGAATCTCTCTTTGTCTCTTGCATTTTCTTACGTGCTACTTTTCAATGTTTTAATATAATGCCTGTGTGTCTGTTTAATCAGCCAGCCTATGTGATTTTCAGCGCATCAGCACATACAGGCATCCTGCTCCACGCCTGTCAGCTGTGCTTGATGCTGCATGATCTTTACATAAATTGAGTCGCTTCATCCTGTTTAAGGCTCACACTGAAATATGTCACATGCCTCCAGAAAATAAAAAAAGTAGGTTGCTGGATAACATGTCAGAAAAATTACAGCTCTATCATGCTACCAGAAAGGAACTTGATGTGTAGCAAACAACAAGGTAAAAAAAAATAAAAGATATAGACAGTGTTTACACACATTACAAAATAGTTTACTGAGTTAATTGGGTTTTTAATTGAGCCTTGTCATAGTTATAAATGGTATGTGAAAATCTGGATATACTTAAAAGGAGAAAGTTCTATTTGTGAAATGAAGGACGAAGTCACAGAAATGGAAACGGAGCTGCTAATTTACAATGTGTGTTAAAGTCAGATCGGTTATCCTATGTTTTCATGTGATACGTCGTCCCCTTTTTCAGGTTTTTTTTGTACTCGGTAGCAATATACAAGATAACTTGCCGGAGTATGGATGGATGGATGGACGTTTTTGAGGTCAAACAGGAAGAACACATGCTCATGTAGACACAGAGTTATCAAATAAGAAAAAACTATCCCCATTCATTGGATATATACTGTATGTGGGACACACTGAGAAGCTTGCAGAATATCTGGCGTGTTGAGAAATGGAAATTGCACATTTCACTTGGAAATGTCTGTCGAGTTTGAGCCGAAAAAAGCTTCAGAACTGTAAGACTATATAGTTACCTTAGAGTATTAGGGTATCATTTTTCTATAAATATTTCGTAACAAGGTTATGAAATAAACCTGTACTTGTCTTAAGAGTGGGCATGTTGCTGTGTCAGTTATATTGGATAAAACAGATCTGTTACTAGGCTGAAAGGAGGAAAAAAAAAACAGTAATTATATGTATAACCGTACAGGTACATTTACTGATAAGTAGTTTCTGGTCAAGTATTTTAACATTTAAGGTACAGTTCTGCCTTTGCGCATAAAGTTTTAATGATTGAATTTTAAACTGCACTTTATAAAGTGAAAGTGTCTCTTTCTGTGCCTGGAAAAAGTAATGGAGGTATTCGGAGAAACTGTCATCTGAAAAACTCCATAGTGCCTCCTCCAGGGGAGATTTCAGACAAGGGGCAGAGTGCACGAGTGGAACAGCAGCAGCGAATAGAGTAGCTTGACCTGCCACGGCCAGCTGGGGGTGTTCTCTGTTTGTTCCTCCTTCTGCCGTAGCTATTTTCGGTATTGTGCAGAAAATAGGCACATTCTA
Organism: Brienomyrus brachyistius; assembly: GCF_023856365.1. Lineage (NCBI taxonomy): Eukaryota > Metazoa > Chordata > Actinopteri > Osteoglossiformes > Mormyridae > Brienomyrus > Brienomyrus brachyistius. Next base: position 4,879,684 of record NC_064540.1, read on the forward strand.
CACAGCACGGTTTGTTTTATTGGCTCTGGTTTATTCTCTGAGTCTTGTCAATTATTTGCGATGTCCCACCCTGAAGGATGTTACACAGGGGTGCTGGGCGCACTCATGATCTTGTTAAATGGGAGTAAAAATAGGTGTTTGCATGCTGCATAGTAGTTCCTCTGAGAAACGGAGAGGTGAATAACTTTAGTGGATTTTCGGTTTTTGATTTAGCAGACGCTTTTCGTTCAAAGCAACGCAAAAATGATCACCGGAGAGCTGGTTCAGCTTCCATGGAGCAAGAGAGGGCCCAACAGAGATATGGGTTCTCTGTTGGCCACGGGATCTGAACCCCACAACCTTCCAGACACAGGCACAGAAGACACTCACTTCTCCAGCTGGGGCTGGACAGTTTTCTTGTTTGTGTCACTCATTTCAACAGATTTGTACTTTCATGTAGTGGTGTTGTGGGGGAAAGTGTCCTCTGTGATTGTTTTTGGTGTTAAAAGGGTTAGTAGCCAAATTTCACAGCAGGAATTTCATTGGAGGGGCAATAGTGAACCAAGCAGTGAACCACAGAGCACAGAACCAAAACGAGGAGCCTATAATGAGAATTAGGAGCCAATGGAGACAAGAAAAATAGGAGTGGAACCATAAAAATTTCAGCAAGACCCCAGAATAAAATCACCCAGCACATTCCGCACATAGTTCCACCGTTAAGTCATATCTATTCACTGTCACCGAATTTGTCACAGGCCGAGAAACAGCATCATTACATCACAGTGTCACATAAACATGTACCTAACCATCCATATATATTCATATGAACACCCTCAAAGCTCTCTCAGTGCCCCAGGACACAAGCAAGTGTGTTTGAATGACAGCTCAGTGGGATGTTTCACAACATTTATTTTAAGAATTCTACCTCATGACAAAGGCACCAGCAAGAAAAGGTAACTGTTACTAGATGCTTCTGCTGAGTTTCCAGCTAGAGTCATACGCCTATTCAAGTTCCAACATGCTATTCATACTAAACAATCAGTTTTAAGTCACCACAACATAACAGTTATAACAAAGAGTAACAAAATAACCACTTAAGAAAAGGTGAATATGAAATTCAGAAATATGAAAGAATATAACCGATTTAGAGGATATGTAATCTTCAAGTGCTTCATTATATCAGATATTATAAAGGAGTTCAGTGACAAACTGTTTTGATTCATATTCCATTCATGTTCATCCCAACTCATAACAGACATTCATGATTTCTAATTTAAAACTGATTTCACTGTAAGCATGGGTTGTTTCCATAATTATATCTCAGTGTTTATGCTCAGTGATTATGTGGCAGGGTGAGTAAGCTTTCTGTTTTAGAACGGAAGAAAAATGCACATATGTGCCTGGGATTAGTGTCGTCAGCGAGCTCTGAGGGTTAAAGGTTTATATTATTATTATCATCATCATCATCATCATCATCCAGGGAGTCATTTACAGAACCATAAATACTGTAAAACATTACATTTACGTTTCATATAAAACATAAATCATTTTGCTTCATTAGATTCATATTCAATCTTAACGACTCATTATTAATCATTATTGGATATTTAGATTTTACCAGTCTTCATCTGTCCAAAAAAGTTGGTTTGAACAAAGCTGATTTATTCTTGGGTGCGTGTGACTTATCAGCTGTTAAAGGCGCAGAGGCGCACCAGTGGCCAAAATTGCGGAAACACTTCCCGTTTTGAGAGATTGCAGAACTTTATTCAGCTGCTGCACCGGTGACTTATTTAACCGTCCAATGTATGGTATCTGTAATATTATTTGATTGTTCATAAACATTACCACCATTACTCGTACAGTATTTTTAAAGCGAAATGCCAAAAAATGCTTGGTGTTTCCACAATATTGGCCACTAGTGGATGTTCATTATCTGAAAAACAACCGTTTTACACATTGTTACATCGTCATTATTACACTTCTTTATTTTATTGTATAAGTTTAATAAGCTTAAAGAGGGAGGAAAAAAAACATATTCTGATGAATACATTATTCAATCATGCATGGTGAGCCGGAGAGTCATCCAGCGTGCTGTCCCGGTGTTACACTGTCATACTGTTCCGATTGAATTCTCAGCCCTTTACCCGTGATGCTATAGATACCCGTGTGAGCTAAATATCTCACACTTCATATTTCATACAGAAACTGCTTCAGAGTTACGGAAGATTCCAGAAACAAGTAGAGCTTACTTCTTGAGTAGCAGAAGCTCTTACTCCATTGTTTTTTATATAATAGCCAAGTAGCTGTCCGTCTCAGTGCCTGTCATAAACAAAACAGAATACTCATGCAGTAATAATGCATTACTGAATGGAAACAAGCTACAATAATAAAGTCGTCTATTGCGTGTATGCGGGGCATGTAAATAAAGCAAAGCGCATGCCTGTCCGCCTGAAATAACCCTGAGGTGACCCAGCTGACCGTTTTGGACCAGGCTTCTGAGTTAGCCAACAGTACCAGCCGTTCACGCTGCCGCATTCTCGCCCCAAAATAGAACCGGATTCAGGGTAACGCGGCTACGCGAGCGGCTAACGCATATCCTGAAAGAGCGTTCGGGTATCATACACGGATACATAGGCTATAGCCACACAGAATTATATCATTATATAATTACATGTATATAGACACACACACAAACCTGTACATCTATGCATATATAGTTTTTGAAGCTTTAGTTTAATTTGTAAGAAAAGGTGTTTTGGGAAATTTTTCACCACTACAATAAAAGCTTGTGCTTTATTAACATTATCCTTTATAGTTTTTTTTTTTTTTTAAGATTTCAGACCACCCTTAAAAAGAATGTCCCTAAAACTGCAACTGCATGCTATGTGTGCTGCGATTCATATATTTCAAGATTTTCCCATTGTTCCCAGTCTAATAGCAAAATGCCTGAGCAAAAAAAAATAAAAATAAAATTGGATGCATATGCAATAATATTAAAAAATAATATCATAAATTGGTACAAGTTACGCTTAAAGCAGAAGCACTGCTGCTGTTGAAAATAAACCTGCCTGCAAAGTGAAATTCAAACCATTCATAGGAATATCTGTTAAAATATTGATTTATATATAGATAAAACATAAGTACAAGTGGTGACTGAGCACTAGAGGATGTATCCAGCTTTTAATGTTGCCACCTGTTGCTCTCCACCCCAGAGGGAAAATTCCATCGGTGTTTGGGGTCACAGTGGAAGCCATGTGTGGAAGGAATGTGACGCATGGGGTTTGACACCTCCTATGTGGCCATCCCCTATTTAAAGGCCTGTCCTGCCTTGGGACCATGCAGGACGGCTGTCTCCCTCAGCTCTCATTCTACCAGGAAGACCAGGGGTCCACCCAACATGGCTACTACGGTTCAGGACAGTCGACCCTTTACACGGGTGGTCCGGAAGATAAGATGTGTCAGCATGGTGAATGGCCTCGCCAAGAGCTGGCAGAGCTGGGCCAATCAGCATTCGGTCAAACAAGAGACCATACCTTCAGGATGGGTCCCGGACTCTATACAAGAGAATGAAGAAAAGAAAGAGAGTGAAGCGAAACCATCGGTGGTCTCCCGGGTCGTGAAAGTTGATGGTAGCGATGACTGCAAGATCAAAACGAGTGTTGTGACCAAGAGTGTCACGCCCAAGAAGAGTGACTGCGGCAATGATCTGGTGAGCTCAATCAAGGAAAAGATAGATTCCAACCAGCTGGTATCGGAGGCCGAGAAACCATTCCTAGGCAGTGAGTCGCCCACTAGGAGGCGCTATTGTAGTTCCAAGGCCAGCAATGGCGTAAGGGCCTGGAACCAAGTGGGCAAAGAGGAACCGAAGATGGGATCCCGCAGCAGTAGCCTAGACACAGAGGACAGTGGCTTGGGGGAGGAGGCAGGTCTCAGTGACAACAGCGACTACAAGAACAGCCAGAATGATGATCAAGGGGAGAAACGCAAAATCCGACAAAAGGTATGTATGTTTCACTCAGGAAACACATCCAGGAGTATGAGGAATCCGGTAGGTCCCACGAAGTGAGAAGTTAAGGAGAAACAGTTGGGTTCATAACATAAACACAGTCGTGAACCCAACTAAACACTATAATATCTATGTGACTTAAATGAAAGACTGTATTCCTTGAGTCAACAAACTCAAAGATTATAAAAAGAATCGAATCAGTCATTGTTGTTCAAACATAGTCTTAATGTCATTTCATTCAAGCTGAAGAAAAAGTTTGCTTCTTTGTAGCATTAAGGATCACAATTATTTTTCTGTTTTCCATTTAGAACATGTATTTTTAGGTCCTAGCATCTATGAAATAGTCATAGTTTTGTACTCTGTGAAAAACAGTGCCATATTGTCAGTTTGATGTTAGCCTGATTGTATTTTTATTTATGCTTTGGTGGGAGTCTGGCAGTGTAGAGTGAACTGCCAATATGGATCAGCATGACAAAGTCAGAGAATAAGACAGTAATTATGTAAAAATAGCTGTTGCTATTAGGGAAAGAGCACAGTTTCGATTCTTCTCAGCCATTGAACAATGAGGAAAATGAATGTGTGGCTTTTAAGTACTGGAAAAATCATGAATCTTTTTTCGGACATTGACATCAAGTGCATCCATCCATCCAATTTCGGTAACTGCTTATCCAATGCGGTGTTTTGGTGATCCTGGAGTCCATCCAAGCAAACACATGGGATACTCTTACAGAAGACATTGACATCAATTCAGTGATATAAATGGAATCTTAACCGTGATGCTACTCTACAGATAAAGGTGACCACTATGGGGGACCTGAAGAATAAGTGGCAGCAGTGGTCAGAGCAGCACATCGAAGGCCAGAAGCTGAACCCATTCAGCGAGGAATTCAACTACGAGCATGCTATGGCGGTGAGGCTGCAGAAGGGCGACCCTGGTTATGGACGGCCAAAGGAGGGCTCCAAAACGGAGGAGCGCGCCCGCAGGGCCGAGAAACACATCCACAGGGAGATGGAGGAGATGTGCTACATCATCAGGGACATGGGCGTGAAGGGTAAGGATGGCAAGGTCCGGATCACCTTTGGCAGGCTCTTCGACCGCTACGTCAAGATCTCCGACAAGGTGGTGGGCATCCTTCTCCGCTGCCGCAAGCACGGCATGGTCTGCTTCGAGGGCGAGATGCTCTGGAAAGGGCAGGACGACAATGTCGTCATCACACTTGTAGACTGATGGCGCTGCCTTGACCTGATTGGCTCATAGTTTGCCAATCCTTGAATGTCCTCTGAGCCAATCGGCCACAGATACAAATTCTCCAGCCTGCATATCTTTTGTGTCTGTTGATATCACGTGATATTAGGAGACATCTCATTGTGAGTCTAGATACCTTAAAGTAGACAGCTGCAACATTTGCAATCAAATCAACCATGTCTCTCTTAAGACAGCAAATTACATAAGGTGGCAAGATTAAACAGCTGCCTGTGTTACACAAATCTTTTAAATGACAGGAAAATAACTAGCATCAGCAAACAGTTTTCGATCAGGAGGTAGAGCATTAAGAAAAGGGGTAATCACTGTCATGTCGTGACTTGTATTAGTTTCTTGATGATAAAATTTCTTTCAAAATGAAAGCATGTGAAACTTCTTACAGAAGGATATTTGACTATTTATTAAAATCATATCCTTTTAATATTGTGTCATTATTTTGCAATAAAATACTCAGAGTTGCTCTTTTGTTTGAATAATTTCACTTGTTTATGAGAAATTAAGAGTGACTTGGTGTTGCATTGAGTGTAGTTTTATTCCCGTGAATGATCATGTCCACTAGAGAAGCCGAACAACATAAACTTTTTCTTATGAGCTTAATACCGTCAGTGGGAGTGACACCAGAGCTTTGAAGTCCCAGGATGTCCTAGTGACAATCAAACTCCAATGTCTCCTTTTTATAGTCAAACCCTAATGAGCCTTATTGACAGTCAACTGTTATTATGCGCTTATGTCAAACCCCAAAGTCTTATTACAATCACACAACAGTGTGTCCTATTACAAACTCCAATGTGTCGTTATTACAGTCAAATCCTACTGTGTGCTTTTTACGCTCAAATCTTAGTGTGTGCTTAATAGTGAAAACCCCCGTGTGTCCTTATAAGTCACACTTCATTGTGTCCTTATTACAAACTCCAGAGTTCAAAGTCAAGCTATAGTATATCCTTGTGACAGGCAAACCCCAGTGTGTTATTACAATTACACCCCAGCGTGTCTGACTACAAACCATGTGTCTTTATTACAGTCAAGCTCCTATGTGAGCCAGCGACCATCAAACACCAAAGTGTCATTACAGTCAAACCTCAGAGAATTCTAGTGACAGTAAAACTGTGCTGTGCCTGCATTAGCTTATAATTCTTCAGCCTTATTTTTCTTATTTCTCTCTATAGACCCCAGGCAAGTTCTTGAATGGATGAAAAAAAATAACAAAATCCAAATCACGGATTCAACTTTTTTTTAATTAACATTCGAAACAGTTTAACAACATCAAACTGTGCATTATTCAACATTACTATAGTTTCTTAATTAATTCAGATCTACATGTAATAAATCTTTTTTTTTTTTAATAAAACTGGCCCAAAAACAGATCATATCTCCCTAAAATGACTCAAATCATCCCAGAGACAACGTTGCAGAAATGCCATTTTGCCAGTCCCTGCCTAAGCAGGAGTTAATGATATGTTCACACTAATGTATGTTATCCTATCTAACAAAGCCCTTTTATTTCCATATTTGTTTATGTCGCAAAACCTTTAAAACCCTGACAGAACAAACAGCACTATGACCAAACATTGCACATAAGAAAACAAAAGAATGAAGATAAAGAGGGATTTTAAATAATGTGTTTCGCCAGTATTTTAGTGACAACATGATGCATCTTATTTACACTGTAATCTCTGCTATTTGCCACAGCAATTCCTTCAGTGGGATTTGTTTTAAGAAAAATATCTCTCCTGTTAAATGATAGTCTTATTGTGAACCCCCCCCCAAGACGGCCAATCATGTTTAGAAATTTGGCCATAAACTGAAAAATATGAAATGTCTGTATGTAAACGAAAATTACATATATTATAAAAACAACCGACACAATATTTAAAGGCAGTCCAACCTCCTTTGTTTAGCAGCTGGGTGACTGCTATTTGATCCCCCGTGGCTATTAACACGTAGTGCTATTAAGTTTTAACTTCATTCTAACTCTGCGTCATTTGGTCTCATTTTAAATCCTGCCTTCTAGTCAAGAACACACGATGAGGCTGTTATGAGGCTCTAATTAAGACTTAAATGACCTATAAACACACAGAGACTTCAGGACAGAAATTTCAGGACAGATTTCATAGGTGGTAATGTGGTATCTCTTGTTGTTATATAAAACATTAAATAAAAATCATTAAAATAGCAGGAAATACATTTGAAAGTCTTCCAATTATTGTAAATATACTATTGGACCCAGACATGAGATGAGGAACCCGTCAGGTCAAGATTTCTATTTCATAAAAATAAAAAAGGTCTGGACTAACAGCTTTGTAGTCCAAACTGAAATGTGTTAGATTTTGTATTTTTGGGCTTGTTTTGAATTTAATTACAAATAGTAGCTAATATAAAAAGTTAAAGTTACATCCAACTAAAACCAAATGCATATCTAGGTAAACTCAAATCAATCATAACAAAATATGTTAATAAAATAAACATATTCTGTTTGCTTATTAGATTGGTAAAGTTAAAGCCCAATTTAAGAGCCGTAATAGAATTTTAATTGTTTTCAGAGATTTGATTCTCGAGCACAGTTATATTCAACACAGTCTTCCCCATGTCGTTCTTCCTATGTTATCTTGACAATGAGGTAATTTTAAAAAGATACAATTTGGCTTTCTAAATAACCACTCAGAACTATCTGTCATACCACTTCAGAATTAATCTTGTTAGTAGACCCATATTACATGGTATGGTAATATAAAATTAATTTACTAAAAATATTTTGAGAATGGAATTCAGAATTTCAGTTTTAATCGGCACTGAAAACATTTAGAATTTCATACATTATGTTTTTATGGACAATGAGTCTGTGTTGTACAATTGTGCTGAATTAATCAATTTTAATCATACTTTGTCTAAACTGACTCAATAATTCAGTTTATAAGTTTGAAGAAAAATGTTTTGACAGTTTTGAGGATAGAGCTGTGTATTTTGTTAAAAAGCACACTAAGTTTAATTCACTAAGAGATTTCCTGCAAATATTTCAATTATAAAAGTAAATGTTTTTGTGGGATATTTTCAAGGAAAATATAACATTTGGAAATTCAAAAACCCTGGAATGTGGCAGCAGTATAGATTTTATAAATATTACTCTAGTTAGTGACGCATACGGTGGAATTTCAGTAGAAGAACATATTTACATATTCCATAATTTTGTTTTTGTATTTAGCAAGGCAGTTTTTTGTCTGTTTTAGAATATTTTATGTAGCAACATTTTTATTCCAGAGTTTCATAAAAGTACTTTAAAAAATTACAATCAAAATTTTTCACTGAATGCTAATCGCTCACACACACATACAAATGTACACCCAAACAAACTTATATCCATACATATTAGGGATGCGATTTATCAGTCATTAAGAACAACCAACTTTTAAGCGTGATGAGTGTCTCTAACATTTTGATCAATTGGTATAAAGCAATCTTTTTCAAAACACCCATTAGGAATTGCCAAAGTATTTTCCAGTCAAAGGGACAAATTTTACCTGGACTGAGTCTGAGTTGGCAACCTTAAAGCAAATTAGTCTAACAGTAGTAATAACCAGCAGATAAGGGTCTTAAAAATACAAACATTAGTGCTGGTCAGTACATATGACTCATGTGGTACTTTTAATATGAAAAAAATAACCAGTGATTTAGTAATAACACTCCTATGCCAGTATCCTTTTGTCTGTTTTAAAGCAAACATGTGTAATAATATTTATTAAAATAACTACTCTAAGTCTGAGTTAAACTATGAATAAATTCGTATTTTCATTGTATCAGTTGATAATATACTTTTTTCAATTTTATTGATTGCAAGATGCTAATGCTCCAGGTATTGTTGCAGATGCATCCCAGTAAAACGGACTGAAAGTTGTTTCTAACACAGATGTAGGCTGGCCTTTACAGAATGATTTTGCCAGTATATAAATAAACACTTTAATGTGACACATTTGCTGACCAAAATGCTTTTAGCATTTATCACCAGACTAACGTTTTATTTAAGAGGCTCTGTACAAACACTTTGCCGTCCGGATTTCTCCATGAATCATTTCTTTCTTGGTTCTAGAACCCAGAAAAGTTGTGAGGGGAGTGCTAATTATTGCTTCAAAATAAAATCTTTTTTGTTTTTAATTTATACTATACAACTAAAAGATGCTTTTAAATTAGTGTAAATATAAAGTGTTCAGTATAAAATATACTATGAGTTTGAGTTTTTCTTTTGTTCTATAAAATTTTCATCTCCCATTAGAACAAAACACACATTTTTCAAAATGTACTTTGAAAATGTTATCTTGCGTCTTACTACAAAAGGTTGATTTGGTAACACTGGACTGATAGAGTTTATGTAATAAATAGTACAATTATCTCAGTACAAAACTATGACCGTGTCAGATTTCATAAATTCACATGCAGGAACATAATATGCTTATAATATATGTTGCTAGACATTCGTACAGATTGTAAAGTGAGGATGTAAAAATCTTAAATTACATTTCCTATGTCAATGACAATACATATTTCAACAATTCGTTTTTGGGATCAGACTCAAACAGGAAATACTGGTGAATGTATGTTTTCACACAAGAAACAGACGTCTGTGTCAGTCCAACATAACCCTGGAAGTTTCCATCGTTTCAGTCAACTGGTTATTACTCCAAATCGCATAATCAATTATACACATTTTTTTGCTATGTACGCGTTTTTTTTTTGTTTTTTTTTTTTAGAAAATATAATAGGCATTTTCATTATCTTGTGAATATTTATCACAGTTCTGCATCTATAATTTATTATTTAAATTAGCTGCTACATCTTTGCTCCATTAACCCATGTTTTTCATGATTAATTCAAGCAAAAAAAAAAAAAAGTTCTTTCTTAGTATTTTTTTATTAAGCTATATAGTCTCTCATGCTCAATGCTAATGCTACAATCTCACTGCGCTACCAAAGCTCTGCAAATAGACTTTAACACTTCTGAATTTGTCAAGCTGGATGTAAAATTTCATACAACAGAAATTGACTTTGGCTCACTCAGTGTTTATGAATAATAAATATATATGTATGTATATTTAGTCAAAAATTAAAGTGCCCACAGGAACTTGCACGCTGCTATCCATTGCCTGTCCTTCATTTAATCTTGGTTTCATTTAACACTGTTTGTTCTCCATACTAAATGTATTTTTAATGATCTACTGGGTTCGAAGTGGAACTAAAATGTTTCAACACATGCCGTGAAACTAGCTGTAATATTTATTAGTTGCAAACTACCATCTCAATTCATCTGTCCGAGAATTGACCTTAACTCACTGACCAGTGGCACAAAGCACCAAATAAAGACACTTGCTGGTAAATTGGCACAGTTAAAGAATAATTAATAATAATAATTAATAATGATAATAATAATGATAATAATAATAAACATCCCAAGTGAGCCCAGCTGTACAGAAACATCCACAGAATCTCAGCAGATAATGTGGTACAACTGCAACATCCAGACCTGTGACTGAAGTAGCATACTCTCAATAATAGTGTGATTATCTGCTTTCAAGACATGAATATTTAGTCTCTCTCTTGTTTTTTTTTCTTTTGTCTGCTCGTTTTATTTATCACCAACGGCGGCTCCAATATTGCACATGCCCCGGTCTCCAGTCTGAGACCACGCAGGCAGCCTAACGGACGCTAATCTGTCAGGCAGATAGATCCTCCACTGACGCTGTGAGGTATGAGACAGGGAGACACTGGAGATTGCACTCGAGGGCTTGGGGCAAGAGAAAAAAGGACAGTTCAGATCAAGAAAATCAATCAGGATTAAGTCATTTCCTCAGTTCCACTGTTTAAAATGTTCCACTTCGGGGAAAAAAAAATAACCCTTTGAATCAAGATTGGGGCCCACACCCCTTTCCCCGGCTGCATGGTCGAAGTATAGGAGTTGGACTTGCAGCCCTCTGAGATCCAGGGACTGTAGGGCTGTGCGAAAAATAAGGGTACGAAAGACAAGCCAGCTCACAGCGCCATTAGGAGCGGTCACAACAGGGCCCCACTGTGCTCTCCAGGGACAGCTGGGATGAGTGTCGGATCAGAGGGGCCATCGTGGGGTCGACCATGGAGGAAGTGGGGAAAAGCTTGTACCAGCCAATCACCATGCTTGACAAATCCAGCTCCTCCAACAGGATGCGAGCCACACCCATGAAACACTTGCGATCCATGCGTCCGTAGTTACCCCAGACAATAACCTGTGGGACAAGACAGCATGTAAATATTTCTAGCTCAACTGCATATAGTGAATATAACAACAGAACAAAATGGATGCTTTCAATCCTGGTAAAATATCAAATTGGCTCCAAGTATAGAATGCTTTGTTTGCAACTGTATAAACAAGTATAATTCATTTAGGATTTTGGCTCCTTGACCCATTGTGGGATAAGCCTATACCTACTTGGCTTTGCTTGGATTACATACATTCTCCCAGCTAATACTTTTTGCTTTTTTTATATACAATTGTTTCACTTTTAGTGTGTAATAGTGTGCATACACACACACACATACACACACACACACATATTTAGTGTATATATTTATGCAGCCTAAGCTTTGTCTTGGTCACGAACTACATGTCCTTCATCAGAAAAATACAGGCAAATAAATTCATATGAAAGCTAAAGCTCCCAGAAGCTGAATGTTCTCATTCTGTCCTCCCAACAGAATGGAGAAGAGGGATGTGTTCAAACCCATTATTCAGTGACAAGACTTGAACTTGTTTCCAAAATTGCTAACAGGCTTTGGAACAAAATGCTAATATTTTGGAAAGCTATTCACCTGCCCGTTTTGTCTATTAACAAAAGCATTCTGTCTTCTCTCAGGACGGAAGGCTTCCTGTGTGCACTTTGAAAATAGTATGGGGCTTTTCACGCTGAAACCAAATCTAACGAGAAACTTTTAAAATCGGAACATGGGACACTTGCCAAAAGGAGCTGAGCTTGACGGAAAACGTGAAGACAGTTTACCTTCCGATGAGTTACAAACAATAACATTAAGTAAACACAAACAAGTAACATACATGCTACACATGATTAACGCTATGTTTCCAGTGATGTTGCGAGACAGTGCACTGGATATATAGAATTACTGCAGTTTTAGTGTATGTGTCAGAAATCAGTATTAGTAAAGTAAAAGGTCTGCTGATGTTTTATTCAAAACGAACGCAGTAACTTTTAGACGTACAGAATAAGGTTCTTGGAATATATGCATTTTCACAGTATCCTGTCAGAATCATGACTTTTCTTCTCCATACCTGCACCACCTTCCCCTGAGGAGCCTCTGTGAAGACCAGCACCTGGTTGTAGAGTGGATCCAGGGACTTTCTCACAGACTTCGTCTTCTTTTTGGCAACACAGGCACCATTTTCAAGTAGATAAACTTTTATGTACGCGGCTGAAATCGCAAAGAGATGTGAGCTGAAGTAAGTCTGATGGCTAATAGTGTATTATAATTTTCATAAAGAAGGTATTATCATAAGATGGGGGAGGTGCTGAAGGAATTTCTAAAAATCGGGGGGGGGGGGGGGGGGGGCGGATGCTAATTTTCCTAATTTCACCTTTTTCCTTCCACATCTAATCTATCACTAGGAATGAAACGCTCTCAAAGTAAAATTTGTCTTGAATTACAATGCTACGCACCATTTAGCTTCACACATTAACACATTCATTGCGATTGAAAACATTCATTTGAAATATTATTTGTGAATCTAGGAAAATTCTACTTCTTGTCTTTATTCTGACCTAAATGCTACCAAGAGGAGAATCACACCGGTAAAAATTGGCTTGTTAATATGAAGAAAGGTTCCCTTTCGGTAGCATTTGGTAAGGATGTTTGGGTAACGGCCGACATCAGTGGCTTCTCTGCCCCAGTAATCAGTTCACCTGGGGGACCTTTGGACCCCGGCTTCAGGGTGAGACCTCTGGCCTGGATAATTTCCACCTCTAGCTGTCCGTTCCTCTCCATCAGGCCTATTTCCACATCACCTGCAGGAGAAACAACAACAAATCCATTCAGCCGTCTTCTCTTTCCTGCAGGAACAACTAATGCCGCAGAATAGAAGAAATGTGATTGCATGTTGAGTAATTACATGCCGCAGTTATAATTCAGATAGACTCAAATGGCAGGGTCAGCCTAGGCAAAATATGTGATTGCCTAGGGGATCATTTGATTAGGGGGGGTGCAAAAGAGCAATTGAAATAATGATTTTAGTTATTTTTAGTACTTTTCATATTTCACTACTTTTGTAGTGAAAATGACATGAGCTAGCTAGATTGTAGTCAGATACCATATTCCACGAAAGCCTTTTAAATATGATTAAACTGAGAATAGTTGTTTTCTTTTTGCTGACCACAATCTCACCTAGAGCACCAGAACACCTAGGGCTGGCCCTGATGAATGGAGAGAGTAGTTTAGCTGAGGGCGGTGCTTACCCATGGATGTTGTTGCGAGGGTCTGACGGCCCACAAACTGGGCTGGACCCATCCCATCGAGAAAATCACTAAACTGGGTATCCGACGCCAGACACATGCCACTGTAGTTCAGACTGCAGGCGGGGGGGGAAGATGGATTGGGAGAGAAGGATGAATATTACATAAGATCTATTCACCCCCAACAACCCCTCCCACCCACCCCCAAGGTCTATTTTTTTATTATTAAACATTGAAAGAGAAACAGTGAAAAGTATAGAGGACAAAGGAAAAGAGTTTGGTTCTGCTGAACAAACTCCCCTCCCTGTAACAGCATTGTCATCAATGCCAGCACAAGAAGGCGTGTACAATTAAACGTTAAAGAATATTCTAAAGTAAGGACACATACGATTACTAAAATCAATTCAAAAAACATAATTGAAATGAAAAACAATAAGGAGATGAAAAGAAAAATATACATAAAGAATTCTTAAAAGATATTTTATTTAATTTAGAAGGGCTACACAGACGTACATTTTTAAACAAAAATTGTGAAAAAAACACATAAGCAATAAATCCATAATTAACGGAGACTCTTGGCTTCCTGCTTCTGATTTTTAAATTATTTTCAGCAGCATGTTTAAGTGCACTTAAGCGTCACCCCCTTATCTATCTGCATGCACAATTTCAATTTCCAGACAAAAAAGAAAAAAAGACTTTAATGTTGTTCTTTCCAAGGGCTTATACAGATCTGTTTTTGATGTATTATTTAAACATCAGCTGTACTATTGCAGGGCACAGTTCGGTGCCAGTTTTTGGGTTTATGTGACAGATGGGAGGATGGTGTTTGGTGAGAGATCTTTGAGAGCCATTTTAAATAAAACGGAATTAAGTGTCCCTGTGGCGAGGAGCCAGGCGGGAGGAGCTGGGCTTTGGGTTCAGAACCATGGCGATTAATGGCTGTGTAATGTCTCCCGCTTTCTCTCCATCTCTCACTCCTTATATCTCCCTGTCTTTATATCTCACTCATGGATCTAAAAGAAGAGAGCTTGTAGAGACAAATAATGGAAAGTAAGTGCCAGTAAAATAAAAATCAACTGCGCAGTTATTGAAAGGCGTTTCTGAATGGACCATAGTTGAGGTGTCTATCCATGTCATTTAATATTTTTTGATGCCCTTATAGTGTTTTCACGATTAATCTATGTCATCGCATATGATTGTGGTGACTTATTTTGTTGTGTTTTCCCTGGAAACATTCATTTTTAATTTCACGGCTCTTTACAAGGCCAGAACAAACAGGTTTGCTACTGAAGATTTTCCAGACTGCATCCTGTGACGGCCCCCTTCCGTCTTGTGACGGCCGCATCCACTTTAACTAAATCAATCAGACCGGATCAAACTCAGCTGAAAAGGCCACTCTGTATTACAGGCATAAATGACTAACATCTTGATGAGACACCAATGCCATTAAACTCTGTTGATTAAGACATAGTGAAGTGTTCAGGCAAACTGGTAATACGTTCGTTTGCCCTCGCTAAACAGCCAACAGCGGACAAATCATTCACAAATCACTTGTCCTGAAGAAAGGGCATGTTAGCGTATGATTTTTAGAATCTCCTACTGTCTCTGTGCCTGTTTTACATGACATCCTGAACACACACTGAAGTTTATTTAAAAGTGGCTAGATTAAACCAGTGAATCTCAAATTATGAGTATGTATAATGCTTTGAATATATTATTATTCATTCATTCATCCATCCATCCATCCATCCATCCATCTTCCTACCACTTACTGGACCCTATTCCAGACAGCATAGGGCACAAGTTAGGAGTACACTCTAGACGATGTCTGTCCACTGCAGGGTACACACACACTATCACACGTAACAACACATTATTAACAACGTTAAACTCATCAAACTATCCAATGCCGTTCCTCACATAGCTTCCCCAGAGTGCTTTAAATATCCAAATACACGAACATCACGCGCAATAACGCCCATTTGGTTTGTGGGCAAAGTCAGCCCATGCATTTCCGTGAAATGCTGCCCCTGAGTTTCTGCTCTACTTTCCACATTATTATTTTCAATATTTAATATTTCTATTTTTAATAATAAAAATACGTGTTTCTGCTTGACCATTTGTAATGGCTAGACAAGCGGCTAACCAGAAGCATAACTCTGTTATTGGAGTGCGGACGCTTCATTCATTTCTGCCAATGAATGGCCAGGCCGCCAGCTGGCTGATTTAGTAAAAAAAAAAAAAAAATGAGCATGATTGAAAAAAACATGAACTTGCAGTCTGACGGAAGCTAAAGTCACGCTGAATCATGGACGTGGCTTGAGACCTACTTTAAATTTTAAATTACTCTCAGGAATTGTGTTTGCATCTGCGTCTTTTTGATGTGACACAGCATCAATAATGAGAATTTTTGGGAGGTTTAGCTCACAATAAGAAAGCTTTTCTTATCAATTCACTATTCCCATGAGTAAAAAGCATTCTCTTAAAGCAATAGCAAAAAATAGAACCCAGTAACAATACGTCAAAAACAGATCTGTATAAGCTTTTGGAAAGAACAACATTAAAGTCTTTTTTTTTTGTCTGGAAATTGAAATTATGCATACAGATAGATAAGGGGGTGACGCTTAAGTGCACTTAAAAATAATTATTTTCAGCAGCATGTTTAATTGTGCCCTTTCTTTGGGTGGGAAAAAACGGATTACATAACATATCTAATGTGTTAAAAAGCTAATTGTCCATTGTACTTATTAAGATTACATATTACTATCACACAGATCCAACATGAATCATGAAATGTATTCTTGAATATTTAAACTGTACAAAATAAAAAGGAGGAACACCACTGTTTTCACTGAAATTTCTTTATGTTTTTCAGATCATTTAAAGGGGTCATTCTATTCATTTGTTTGACTTAATTCTTTCTGGTGCAAAACACCAAGAGGCAGTTTGGCAACTGGCATTACAAAGAGTATGCTTTTTTTACATTCTTTTATCCTATTCTTATTATGCTATAACAGTTTTAGTGATGTTCCAAGTATGTTCTCAGTAATAATTTCATTCCTCAGTAACAGTCTATACATGTGAATGTATAAGAATGAAAAGTAAAAATTAATCAAATTACTGAATAAATGACTAAATAACCAGCTTGTGTGCAGCAGCCAGTCACAAAAAGTGGAAATTATGTCCACTGTCAAAGCCTTTAATCTAACAATTTTATGAGATCTGTAAATGTCTCACCTACGCAAGTGTACAAAATAATAGGAGTTTTACCATTTCTGAGCCTTTGCTACAGTAATTATCTCCTCATAATTGCATAATTAGTAGTAGGACTGTATATCAATATTATTTACATTACCGCACAACCTGAAAGCTTAAATTGATTGCCATCCATGAGTACATATGTATGTGATAATTAC
Organism: Brienomyrus brachyistius; assembly: GCF_023856365.1. Taxonomy (NCBI): domain Eukaryota; kingdom Metazoa; phylum Chordata; class Actinopteri; order Osteoglossiformes; family Mormyridae; genus Brienomyrus; species Brienomyrus brachyistius. The sequence goes on from NC_064540.1 coordinate 4,896,825, forward strand.
ATGCATCTAACACAATCGTACTTGCAGGCCAGTCAGAAATTCAGCGATTTGCGTGATTTGTGCGGATGGGAAGATTTACAACCAAGATGCTGAGAAAAATCCAAGGCAGGACTTTCTGTGCAAGTTCAGAATTTGAACCAGTTTTTGTAATGAGAGCCACCCCAAGCCATGCGGGAAAGGCCCACTTCATTATGCAGGACCAAGCATAATGTGAACACAAAACCAAGGCCATTATTAGTACCGAGTTTTCAGTGATCTTGATGAAACGTTAGATGTTAAGACACTGAATACCTTTCGGCGTTTGGCCAGCGAGAAATACTCAGAGCACACCGGAAACGATCATGTGCAGAATAAATAAGTTAGCCTTTAACACAGCCTCTGACAGTTTCCTAAACAGCCTCGCGCAAAGCCCCTAGCACAAACACTCACACTGCCTCAGTCTTCTAGTACAGCCTCTACTGCAGCCTCCAACACAGCCTGGAGCACAGTCTCCAACTCGGCTTCTACTACAGCTTTCGGTATAGCCTCTAATGCTACCTGCAGCACAGCCGCTACCACGGTCTCAAATGCAGCCTCTAGCACAGCCTCTAGAGTGGTCATGGTAAGTTTCTTCTGCATATATCTAAAACCATTTGTGCTAAAATGCCTCCATGATGGCCATATGTATTTTCGGTCCAAGTAAACTTAAGGAAAGGCAAAGATACGACTGACACAAGATACGCCAGGTGGTGTAACAACCAAGCACCTTTAAGGGGCTGTTAAATTTAAGTTTTTACCTAATCGTCTTCAGTCACGTTTTGCAATAATTCACCATGATGGTTTATGATACAAATTGTAACGTAATTTTGCAAATTTGCTCAAAGCAAGTGGCTACTTAACTGAATAAGCAAGTAAATATAATATAATAAATATGAATAAACCATTTATTATATTAAAGGTTTTTATCATGCATTTTAGGATTACTGAAATTCCATTGGGTATTTTATTTAGCTCTCCATTTCTTAATACAAATAAACGTATATGTCATTTAATAGTTAAAAATTAGGGATACTAAGGGAATAATATGTAAATGTAATGTAAATTCATGCCAACCCTTATGGCCTTCCTTATAATGCGCACTTCATGGGTGATCTCACTGTAGGAGATCAGGAGGCTAACTGCTGGGCCTCCAAGGAGAGGTGCAGGGTTTCAAGCATGTGCTTCTAAAACAAGCCTCCACCCATAATGCTGCCGTGTTCTCTGCCACGGGTGGTCTGACATTTGTTTGCATTCATGCTCCAGATGCAGCACATAGCTGCACCTATTATTAATTATTACTATTAATAAAAGTATAAATAATTACTCCTTGCATACTGGCATCCCATCCAGGATGTGCTCCAGCCTTGTGTCCCGTTCTGCCAGAGATATTCTCCAGTCCCCTACCTCAACCTCCGTGTGACCTTCACCAGGATAAGCAGTTAGATGATGAATGGGTGAATGGACATTCAAGGCATATAAGCCGTCATGCAATAAGGTAAAATGTCAATGAATCATTGGCAGAGTTTTCTGTAGTGTCCTTGGGATTTTTTTATATGTCACTGTAGGGTGTACGTTTGACAACTCAATTTGAGCTTTTAGTAATGACATGCAGGCAGAGAAAGCAGAATTTTGCAATTTACTTTAGAGGATAGAATGCAGATTATGAGCGTGAAACACGGAACATTCTGGATTCGAGGCAGAGAACATGAAACATGTCTCCCTATGTCACCCTCTCATCCCTTGGGCTATTTTTAGAGTGCCCCTTTTTTATACTCTGCCTGTTCTCACTGAGCTTTGCAAAGCTGTCGAAGGCAAATTAATAATTTTCTTTCCAGCCTTTGCAAAGTTCTGACCTCGATTTTTCTCTCTTTTCTGCTGATCTATTTTCTAACACTATTGAGACAGCCCAAACCAGCTGCCTCACATTAGGCGAGAAGGGTCTCCAGTGATATCTGGCCCCTTCTCTCTCCCAGGCTGGTCTCAAGAGCTCTCTGGTAGATATTGCCCTAAAAACTAGATGTCCTGTCCATTTGCAATCTGTCCTACTCTGCGATTAATGAGCAGACCAATTCTCATAAGCCTGGAACTTTCACCAGATAGGTATTCATAATATGTTCTTCAACACGTTTTTTTATAAGGATGATTAATTTAGAAATAACCCTAAATGTACCCTTAATCATCCAAAAAAAAGGTCTAATTATCGTTAATGCTTGTTGGCTTTCATCAGGGACAACACCCTTTTGCTTCAAATCTGCAGAAAATTGTTCAGAAAACTTGCACTCCTGACTTATCTTGACCTCTTTTCCTGCCCCTGTGTTTGGGAAAAACTGCCTACCTGTCAGAATAATAAGTGAATCAGAGGCCATTAGAAAACACATGTATTTTACAAGTGTCATTTTGAACCTGACGTTATTTTTTTTTAATCCTTCCAGATCAATATCCATGTTACCAAACTGTATGGTATAACAGGTAGATGTTATTGTTATATTATAAACCATTGGGCTCATCTTATCATTATTTCCTATCTGTCTAGATTGTTATTGAAGTATAACATTACATCATGTTATGTCAATATGTGGTGGGCTTTTCTTAAATATTTGTGAAGCACTTTGGGGAAATGATGTTGAAAATTAAACTGAATTAATGTAAACCTTTCAAAAGGAATCACCCACAATCATAAATCAAAGATAAATCTGGCATTTAGATATTATTTAAAACGAGACTGTTAAATGTCCAGCAGCACAAGAAACGACCACAAATACGTTCAATATAAATTGAATTAAGATGTATGACACGGAGAATATCAGTTTGCGAAAGGCAGTATATCATTTAATTGTCTGGTGTTTCCACTCAGCTCCCAGTGGTTAATATTGGGATGGGGACAGCCAAGACCCTGACAGACATGTTCGCCAAAACATGCTCTCTGTGGACAACGTCATGGAACCTCTGAACATCACATAACTACCGACCAAGTTGTTTGGAGCGTTCAAGATAGAACCACATTTCTCAGCAGCTACAGCCGGAAAGTGCTTTGCAGAGAAAATCCATAATTAAATTCGGCAAGCAAACCTGTGGCAGAACCAAATCTTAATATCAGAGCTGAAAACTGCAGAGCTCAGCAGACCCCACAATTTCGTTAGCAAAGCATTTCCCCAGCTTCTCCGGCTGTACTGACGAATAGTCTAATATAACAGCCTGTTAAATAACATCCTATAAAGGAATATGAGCATAGATTTAAGCAAAACAAACTTTGCCCAAGTACCTTATTGCATTTATGGCACTTAAAATAAACCTTACACAATGACTTAGCCGAACAAACAATATACTATACTACTATAATGTATACCACATTTATTTAGAACTCATTTCACTCATTTTCAGAACAAACGAAAGGTGGAGAGAAAAGTACGATGTTTCCTTATCTGAATAGGTTTCCATGCAACACCATTTTAAAAACGTCTAAGCATCTTCAGCAGATGGAGGGATATGGCACATATGTCGAGTATCTGTATCAGGACCACCAGGTTTTGTACCAGCTTCATACACCAGGCTGTGAGGACCATGAAGACTTTTGCCCCCCCCGTACCAGCCACTTCCGACCACTTCACTTTCACTTTTCATTTGCACTTCGGTATAAATTAAAAGACTATGTGTTTAACAGCACATACTGCTGCATCCTTCAACACACTATAAAAGTTATGCCGCTAAAAGTATTTTTCATGCTACTACTCTCTCCAAATGCACCGTGGATCACCATGGATACGGGCTGTGTACTATGTGTGTTGCGCATGTTCTTTTTCATGTTCCCTTAGACAAATTAAAAATAAAAACTATTTATGATGTTGGTCTAGAAGGAACGGTATTTCATTCTTCATTGTACGAAAGTGCATGATATAATGACAATAAAGGATGTCTTAAATCTTAAATAAGGACACATGAGTTAACCATAAAGACTAGTTTAATGTTAACAGTCATTTGGGAAAATGAGGGCATAATTATGCACTAAATTACTGGGGATTCATGTTTCTAAAGAAAATGGTTTTAGAATAAACATCAAATGTTACACAATACCAATGTCATAAAATATACAAAAAAACAGGTAAGTTTGAATTGCCTGCTTTCAGTTGTAAATCTTGTTTTCATGCTCTTTTACCTTCCTGAACAACTGATGTTTGGTTTTTCTTTATTCTCTGCTCTTTGTTTAACATGCAACATTCACACACAGCTCTGAAAAACATCATCATGAAATATGAAAAGGGTGGAACTACAGCAGAAATATAACAAAGCCGAGCAACTCCGTCCTCTAATGAAAATCTGTGGCAGTACCCAGTCTGCCTGCGTATTACATATGAAAAATATTAAGCTGGATACATCGTTATTATGCTATTATGCAGTCTGTCAAATAAACTGGTTTGGATGGTAAAAGCCAGGAGGCAAATTTGATGGAGGACCAGAAGAACCTCCTTCTTGGAACAGAAATTAAAACAAGCATCCATCCATCTTCCACACCACATATCCCGTGCAGGGATGTGGGGAGCCTGGACCCTATCCCAGGAAATGCAAACCAGGATTAAAGCAAAATTTCCTATATGAGAGATGACTCACACACTCATAGCGACCCTCACAAGACAAAGGCAAGTGAACTGCTGCTGCTCTGGATACAAGCCCCCGGTCTCCAGCAGAGGAACACCTGTAACCTTTGATGCTTCAATGTCTTTCAGGATTGGCTGCTATCCCACCATTGGCCAGCAGGAGGAGGGGCAGCAACAGGGTACCCAACAGCCATGGATACAAAACAAGCACATGTCCAATCACATGTTGCCACACGAGTGACACGCTGCTAGACCCCTCCTGTCGTTTCTTACTAATTCCCCGCTGTTTTAGCATTGTTGAATACTTCTGATGGCAGTTAACAAAATGCTTGCTGTCCCTTAAAACTACTACAACACCGGGGTCCTTTTTTCCAATCTAAAACCTTTCCTTTCATTGTTAATGTTTTTTTGGGGGTGTAAGCGTTAGAGCAGCTAAGACACATTGTCTGTGTCTTACATGTGGCCTTACTGTTGGTGCCAGATGTGGTGGTTCCAGCACCGCAGGAAAAAGCCACCCTGCTGAGATTTTCACACACTATAGTTTCTTGCATTTACAGAAAATGATGTAATGAACAAAGAATAACCAATACATGCCAGGTCTGTAGCTGAAAAAAAAAAAAGGCCAGAGGGGAATGGCCAGACTCAAAGGTAACATGAAGACCACAAGTGCAGACATAATAGCTCGATACAACAGTGGTGAACAGAATAGCTTCTCTGACCACTCAAGGCACCTACCCTTGAATCGAGTCTGAAGACAAAAGTGGATTTGACCTGGTACTGGCTAGCATAGTTAGCCACTGAGTGCATGTGAGTGTAGTTAAGGACAGCTTTCAGCTGTTAGGATGATCCATGTCACCACGGTGACCATTTTCATATTACTCAAAGCTTTTTAGGGAGCAAATCAGTTTTCTCCAAAAAGCCAGCCAAGGCTGACTAGCCAAATACGTAAAGAGGAACAGTAGTGACCTTGCAGTGACAGGTTAATGGGGCTTTTTAATACGCTGGAGGATGCACTCACTTCCCCTCGGAGCCGTAGCTGTTCATGCTGTCCTCGATGGACTCGTGGCTCGCCTGACGCACCGTGCGGCTGGGCATCTCCACTGCCAGGCCCGTCTCCGTGCTGCGCTGGATGTTTCCCCTGAGTTTCCGGCCCTCTGCATCTGTGCACAGAAGGATAAACTCAGGATTAGCGCGACAGTCGCCTTTCACTCTACGTACCTAGATTATAGGCTATAGTTCTCAGTGATAGCAAACCTCTAAACTGTGGTGAGTAAAATTACCTTAAAACTCCTGGTCACAACTAGTATATCCCATTACATTTTGGAGTCTTTCTTAGTTATCGCTGGGTTAAACCAAATGATTAATCGTTCAGATTTCCCAAAGCCTTATGTCTCCATTCGAAACTAATGATTTTTTTCCCCCACTTTATTTTTTTTGCCGGAGAGACTACCTGCATACAGAGGCCATTGATTAAGGGACCATCAAACACTACCCAAAAGGAGGCCATTTTTCCAAAAATGCACTCAAATAAACTTGTATGATAATTGATTCTGCTGGTTGGGTTCAAATCTGATGAAAGCTCAACATGAGTCACCAGGACAGTTTGTCATAAATGATCTAGTGTGTTTAGCAAAAGGGGGAGGTTTAACATATCGAACACCAAGCACGTTTCTCACTAACAGGGCAACCGCTCTTTGCTCAAAACCTGGCAAAAATCTCAGTGGGCCAGAAAAACGCTCAAGCGATTTCAGAAGGTGACAGCATTAATTGTTTTGCTACAGTGCTCTACTTGAGTCACGAGGTCTGACCTAAGCAGGCGTGGGGTGACTTAGGATGTTATGAGTAAACCAGGACAATCAGGTCCAGTTGAGTAGCTCATGTTTCACTGGGAAATGAGTGGGTCGTATTCCCGATGAACAGAAAGGAACAAGAAGTTTTGTCCCTGTTGGTAAGATTCATGTGGCGATAGTGTTCTTTTGAACATTTTTTTTAGCTAACTGCCAGCACAGAATCTATTTCTACTATTAACCCTTATTAACACTTGCATATTAACACTTATTAACCTTTGTTTGCAAATATGTACGTATATAAGCTATATTAAGTATATATTAAGTAGCTAATCACTATTTAATCCTGTCTTCTTTGACCATCAGATTTCGGTTTATAAGCAGCAAACGATGTAGGCCCTAAGCCTTCTATAGTGAGTTAACAGTAAGAGATGTGGTTTAAATTAGATTCTTTAAGAATCCTTCAATGTTGTAATTTCAGTCACTGAGCAAAAGCCTGAAATTAAGCAGTATCAGAACTGACAAATAGAACTGATTATATTAATTTTTTTCTGGAATAAAATGGTGAGAAAAGACAACTTGACAAGTGCTGAAAAGGGCATGCTGTTGCCATGGGAGACCTACCCAATGAAATACAGGAGTCAAATGCAGTGTGTAGCAGTGGCATTTGAGAATCTCCTGGTATGTACCTGGCAAGTCTATGGAAAACGCTCAGGCTAAACACAACAACATGCTGGCTGCAAATGGTATGCAAAAATTAACTGGTGTCATTTCACAAACATGACAGCAGGCTAACAATCTAAAAAGGTGCAATCTAATACCTAGTCTTAAAGAATTTGCATTATCCAATTTGCATTTTTAAAGGAAAGTCAAGATTGCTAAAAATACTTTATTCATTCATGTCAAGGACACATGGTGGAGTTGGCTTGATACATTTGAAAAATCAACACAGAAAATGTAGTTTAAACTAAAACATCTCAAACTGCTGCGACATCCGCACCTCCTACAGGCCATTCAGGTGCATGTCAGTTGCTTGTGAAAAATGATGTATTTCTCCAGTATTTCTCATCGGCATACAACTCACAGTGTATTATATCATTATTATTTTCTTCATACCAATTACTGATTTATATACCGTTGTAAAAGTTGAATATCCTGAACAAGTTTTTCCACTATAAAATCCTATACAGTTTAATCTGTGCAAAATTTAGTCTCGGTGGTATAGTGAACAAAACCAATTTATTTTGGTATAAAAACGAGCACAGGTTTAATAAAATAGGGGTGAGAAACTAACATGAAAGAGCTGTTTCAGCAAACACAGGACAAACACTAAAAAATGAACAGACATTGGGTCTAGGGCAAGGCTACGATAGAGTTAGGGATTCAGTAGTGAGGTCTAGGTGAGACAAAACAGAATTCCCTTGCATTTTATTGGTCGGCAGAGATCTGCCAGCTTGTCACCTGAAATGTGACCCTTCCTGCAACATCTACATCTCCTACCTCATCTTGAATGCAATATTTTTGATCTTGAGTATAACATGTAACAGCATTATTCTAAATACTGTATATAAAACAGCTCCACTTTAAATATTACAATATTTATTTAAAAAAATTGGTATGGTGCGGTGAACAAATCACCAGGGCAGAACGGCCAGCCCTGCAGGGCATCTACATCCAGCAATGTAAGACCTGGACATGGAAGATCATCAGAGACACTCACCCCCCATGACAAAAACTGCTGCAGTGGATGCACGCAGGTAGGTGCCCCCGGAGAATTAAGGGCAGGACTGAGAGGCTAAGGAGAAACTTACACTCACAGGCCATGAGAATCATCAACACCATTGATATTCTTTTTATCTTTACTTTTTATATATTTCTATATTTGAATACTTTTGTTAGTTTACGCAATTTCTATTTTGCAATCCTTCTACTTTGTTTATTGCAGAGTCTGGAGTAGCAGCAACTTCATTTCACTGCTGATGTACCACTACTTTCATACATGTGACACATAGAAATTTTGAATCTTGAAAAAATTTCCCCAAAATAAACTGCAGCTAAATAGAGCTTGTTATTTATGAACAGAGTCTCCCAGATAAGTTGGTTGCGTTGCCAGGAATTGTACCAACAGACGTAAAACAATGCAGATAAATCACTTGCTTTAGATCAATATCCTCACAGAATATAAAACATTTTCATACAGCAAAAGGTGAATGTCTTTTGGTGACCAATTCTTGTTCGCTTTTTCCTTCCTCAGTCTTTTTGGTTTAATTTCTCACAAATGCACCACACTGTCTATGAGTGAGTCTAACAGCAAGAATAAAAATGACTATGAGTGGCTTGAAAAGCACACGCAAAGCTCTTGCAAAAGCAGCAACGGTCAACTTAAGATTTTTTAACATTATACCACATAAGCTTGATAAGGAACGATCATTAACATTGCAAAATTTTGTCTCAATCCAACTGACCACAGCCCTAGTGATGTGACTATATGTGCATGACATGCAATGTTGATAATGACATCGCACATCATGGAGACCTAATAGACAACTTGCAAAATATTGTTGGCTATTACATAGATTATGGTCTTACAAAAAAGTCTGTCCTTACTGCATGTTTTAATGAAAAAAAATCTTGAACCAGTTTGCTAAGCTAAGTGTGTATCGAGTCTGGAAGTGGCAAGAAGTAGGTCTCATTAAGAATCCCCAACAGTACAGATAAAAATACTGAGTATATTCATTAATGCTGGCCGAATTCATTAATCAAAATGACAGTCATGAGTCTCACGCACACAGTGCAGTGGAAGTGAGGAGTTTTTCTGGGGAAAAAAAAAAACTTTCAGGGTCATGTTTCTCCCTGTTAATTCAAGTGACACACTGCTCTCCCACCCAAGACTGTCAAAATACAAAAGAATAAATGTAATGCATTTGATTTTTCAAATACAAATGCCAAATTGCATAATAGTTGCATAATAATTGCATAATACACAATGGTATATTGTATGAAACCTATAGGGTATTATATATGAACACAAAAAGCATTATTTGAAATCCAACTTAAGTCATAGGTTACAATATTTTTGATGATAGCTATGCAACTTTTTAACATCTCTATTTTCGCTGATTGCCACTAAATCATTTTTAATGGGACTTAAAGCATGTCAGTGAATAAGTATATTACCATACGCGGTGAAGCCATCTTGCCAGAAATGGCACAATGCATCCAGCAAAAGGATTAGCCCATTAAACCAAAGACCTGCTAACAATCTAAGCCTCCTGACTTGTCTCCAAGGAGTGACAATATCATGTGACCGCCTCACATTAGCCCAATAAGCTCCACCTCAACAATTTCCAAGGATCTTGCTGAGCCAAAATACCGCCATTCTCTCAGGCACCACCTGGCATTGAATGATGTACCAGGAGCTCCATCATCCATCACTCCTGCATTCATAACATATTAACCAACTGACAGATGGACACCTCCAACAACAACTTATAAATGTCATTCGAGAACCTCTGCTTGAATAAACAAGCAAGTGAAAGGGAAAGTCCCGGATCAACCAAATTCCTACAGCACCTGAGCCAAAAGCTGAAATGATGTGTCAGGAACCATATACACTGTCCTAGTTGGTCCTTAGTGGATCTGCAGGCTCCACAGCAGGCAAAAGTTTCCTAAGTGGAAAGGGACATGTGTTAGGAACTATAAGCTCCCACTGCCACTGTCACCTGAGGAATTTCAGCCAAGTAGCCATATGTTTATAGAGTATCATCTGGTTTGTGAAGCCACCCACTATACAGCCTCAGACCAGTGCAAATATTTACCCATCCACACGGCTTGCTGGGCCGCTGTCAAATCCTGCCAAAGCATGGAACTGCTACTGTACTCATAGAGCATATGTGAGTCCACCAAGCCCAGGAAAGAGCTGACTGTTCCCATCGCTGTGTCCCTGGACTAACCTTCGTTTCTGGTGAGCTGAAGTAGCACAACTTTACACCTCATGTCATTATAGTACTTATGAATAAAGTAAGTGCCTATAAATGCTGAGTTTTGCAAAAAAAAAAAAAGAAAAAGAAAGTGACCTCTTTAAGTCAATATCCATATAGAGCGCTACCTCCAAGGGCTGATGAATATTTCATTTAGATAAAATTGGCACTTGACAAAGTGTGTGCAGTTTAAGTGGTGAACGACAGAATTTGACAGCTCATATTCCCAGAATTATGCATACACACACACACACACACAAACACAACTTCGCATACAAACATATTATTTGAAGTGTAGATGTATATTTATATAAATACTGTTTGAAAGATGTTTTTATGCCAAACAGGATTAAGGATAACCGTAACTTTTTTCCAGATCCAAATGTACATTATACTATCAAATTAGTTTCTAATCATTCAATCCTACATATGGCTGGAAGGAACATTTGCTAATTGCAAGCTTTTAGTGCTTTTGAGTGCTTTTTAAATACAAAGACATATTTTAAATATCGTGACATCTGACCAGCATAAATCAACTTAGGTTTAGCATAACTAAAGGAAACCTGGAAGCATCCAACTTTCTGAAGACAACTGGCTGTTCAGTGGATCATTTATAGGACAGTGTCTCCAAGTTACAGGATGTATCTGAAGGTCAGATTTTAGCTAAACACTTAACTAGTAGTGAGTCATTGAGGGAGTAGGTGATAAATCATCTAACAAAAGTGAGCCTAACATATTGAGCAGGTAGAGCCTGAAATTCATTTTTGAAAAAAGGGGGCAAACCTGCCCTTAAATGCTTTACATAAGGGGGACTTATGCACTTGGGGGAAGGGGTACCACTTGTTAGCTTCTTCCTTGTCCTATTCTTACTTCAGATGGGATTTCGCTGCTCTCCTCCAATTTAAGGGATTCTCTGAACTATGTACATTGCTGTAATTTGTTGCATCTTTCTCCTTCTCTCTTTGAGCTGCATCAGTGTTTTTAGTCCGCCTTTTGGTTGCTCCCTCTTATGAACTGTCTCTATTCTTTCCCTCTACTCTGTCTCCCCCTCTTCATCCCTTTTCACTTAACAACAGCAGTCTATGTTTGCATGCAGTGGGGGCTATCACTACCCGATCTGTACCACCTGTCCGATTTGTACCTCGCCAGTCTGCACGTGCTACATCGCATTACATTTTCTGGCACTGCCTGATCTGTTCATCCCAGCACTTTCTGCATTGTCTACATTTACAGCAAACTACAGTGGCAGCTTAATTGCTTAGCAAGAACTAGAGTTAATGATTCTGCTGAAAAAAACAGGGAAAATGTGTTTTCTTTGAATGTCATTTTAAGTCTTCACTCCGGTCATCTTTATCAAAATTATTGCTTTAGATTTGCACCAGTTGAGATTGTTACATGGTATTTCGGTATACTTACAGCTTTGGTTCACACTGAACTGAAATATGAAGTTTGGCATTTTTTTGCTTTTGTTGCTGCCATATTAATATCACTCCAAATCAGTGGGATCAGAAAAAAATTGACAAAATAAATAACATAAATTTCTCTAGTTGTTTGGCATAATCTACTGCCTTTGCTGCAACGTAATAGTGGGAGCTATCAGGGACATATAGCGCCACCTAGCTGTGACTGGGGTTCCTAACAAGACCTATAAACACACACAGGCACAAGTAATAAAAGTTCTGCATAACACCTGTAATCAGACAGGGGTACGTTTCCCAAAAGCATAATTGCTAACTATGTTAGCAACTTACATAGTTGGAACCATGTAGTTGTGACACAAGTGTTTCCCAAAACCAAAGTTTGAATTACTGAGGTAACTTTCATAAGACTGGGTTATGAAAATGTGAAATGAAATGGTACACTATGTCCCCATAATGTGATAAATATCCATTTTTTCCCTTATGGGGACCGGTTTCCTGGTCCCCATAAGGGAAAACTCTATTATATAAAAATCAGTGACTGCTATGAAAAAACTAAAAATACAAAAACTCTTGTATTTTGCTTGGTTATGCTTATGGTTATGGTTAGGGCAGGGTGGGGGTTAAGGTTGTCATAGTCAGCGTTAGCATTTTTCCCATAGAAATGAATGAGCGGGCCCCATAAGGATAGGTATACCCTACATGTGCGTGTGTGTGTGTGTGTTTGTGTGTGTGTGTGTGTGGGAGGGGGGGGTATGCCTATATTACATTTCAGACACTATGTGATTAAAAAAAAATAATAATAACTTTCCATTTTGACCTTTGGGGACATTTCAGTACCCACAAGGGAAACTCAATTTTATAAAAATCTATGAATGCAATGAAAAACCCCAAAATATCAGAAGTCCTATGGTTAAGACTATGGCTGGGTAGGGGTTAAGGGTGTTATGATTGTCATGGACTGGCATCCTGTCCAGGATGTTCCCCTGCCATGTGCCCTCTGCTGCCTGTGATCAACTCCAGAACGCTGAACTGGAAAGGCAGTTGGAAAATGGATGGATACATTTTATAAATATTATCCAGCACCTGAACCCATAAATTAACTGTTTCTTGACATAAACTCAAATTCAGACCTTCTCTGCATATACTACAAAAACAATCACATGCTGCAAACAAAACACAAAAATAATCATTTCCAAAACATCTTTTCTCACACTGCACGCCTCTCATGCATAAACAATTCAATCGCCGATTGAAAACTTCTCCATATAAAGATGATAAAATAATTGAATTCACTACACCCACATAATCATCTATTATTAAATTAGACAACAAAACATGGCTTAAGACCATACACTATAATCACCTGTGGGAACTGTAATTAGTGAGCTTATATCTCTGAGGGATACTAAAGATTTTGGCTGGTCAAAGTCATGTTTATGTATATTACGTCTCAGCCAAAATGAAGTTTCACACCAAAATCACCGGCACATCATTGCCATCCCTTTTGATTTATCATCAGTCTTATGCAACCAAGATGACACAGTGCCGTGTGTGAAGTCAACCGATGAATTTCGTGCTCAGCCCAAACGATGATGCAATGATCAGGCATGACACTATTGGGGCCTGCAATTCAACAACTGAGTTCCCGTGTACGTGCCAATAAATGACCACAGATATCTGACATTTTGGGGCTCTAATTTAAAAATCTACATCTCTATACAAGTACCATTAAACACAAATTAGCCACAGATTTCAGACATTCTGGGGCCTTAATTTAATATAAATTCCCATGTTAAATTAACAAACAGGTTAATTTAAAAGGGTGTCTTTCTTATGTGACTGACAGCAACTAAGAAATAATGATATTTTTACAAAATCTGACCTGAAATATTTCTTTTCAGGAAATAAACTAACTTAGCTAACAAAATATATTTTAGCTAGTGATTCCAGTTAAACTAAACCAAATTTAACATTAAAATCTACATTTTCTGTGGTGGTTCACATGGCTTGCGTTAATTATAGAATAGATCTTAAAATCAGCACAAAGCAATTAGGGTCAAAATGGAAATATCTTTGCAACAAGGGTACTGATGACACGTCAGAGACATGAATCTCAATAGTAGTTCGATATTCTCATTTTGCATTTTGGTTCACTGAAAATCTAGCTCTTCTCACCATATGTTTCTCGTCCTTTTCTAGTTTTTAGTAGAACGGTCTGCTTAATTCCATTTCTCTCCGTTATTAAGAGCATATTTAGTAACTGACCATTTCATTTTGCCTTGGTGCTATATCTTGAGATTCATTTTCCCATAATGCCAAAACAATAAATGGAAGGTTCCGTGTCTGGTCATGTAAGAAATCAGAAACCTACTGCAAACCACTCCGTTATCCTGAGAGTCTACGACTTAAAACTGCCTCGATGGCCATGCATTCACAACTCATTTTATTTTAATTCGTTATCGTACGCCAAGAACCTCCAGTTGCCATTTATAAGTTATTGGTACACACATAGACAGGCAGAGGATGGTGATTAGTGGAAGGCTTTAAACACCCCATCCTCAATCTTTAGGGGGAAAAGACCCCTGAGCAGGTCACAGCTCCTCACCATCTGACCGCTGCACCACCACCTCTTTTCACCACACCTGTTCCTCGTTAGTGAAACAGGATGTGGCTTGTTTTTCTGCTATTCTGCTGTCATTTCCTATATAAAAATCAATGGACGCTTCAATCAGGCGTCAAGCCCCAGTCCTGTGCATTTATTATGACTGATTTTGTAATTATTACCCCAGCAGAGGGTTTCCCCATAGCCATCACCAGTTCCTATTTCTATTGAAGTTTCTATTGACCTAATGAATCAAGGCAGGCAAAGTATTGTGCTGAGGTCAACAGGCCAACACCTTAGGGTGAAAAGGCTACACTGTACATAACCTTCATTATCCTGTAGCATGTTTCGTAGCAGATGCTTTTATTCAAAGCAAGATACAATTGAGAAAGTAGGGTCAGTCAGTCCTCATTGCATCTCGGTGTTAAAGGCCTTGGTCAAGGACTAAATGGAAAAATCACAACCACGGGATTTGAACTGGCAACCTTCCGATCACAACCCCCTAATTCATTGAGCCACTCTGCCATCATCATAAACAAAATTACTATTATCGTTTCTTTATGCAAAACTGAACAAAGAAAACTAATTTATTCTTCAATGTGTCTGCATTTATGGGTCCATTTTCTCTCCAGTTTGTTTGCCAACATGCTGCCTGACCGTAGATTTTAAATTACTTTCTCAAAAACCTGGCAGGTAATCACACATCACATCAGATCATTCAAGGGGCATTAAATATTTATTCAGTTTCCTAGTCTTCCCAGAGAATAATGAGCTCGCCAGAAAGAGCACGGTCGCTAACAATGCTAACACCAGCACTCAAACCCTATGTGTGTATGAGACACACTGTTGTATTGCCATAATTAGCATCTGTAATGTTTTTATTTTTTACATTTTGCACAGAACAAATTCCCTGCCATATCTTTAATCAGTTTATAATTTAGCTCTCACTATTAAAATAAGAACCCATACATCTGATTTAGTGAGTTTTTTCTTTTAGAGTAAAGCATTATGTCAAGGGAATTTCAATGCATTTTTGATGAGATTTCGTTTCCTGTCGACCAGGCCATACTGTATGGATTTATGCATAAGGCTTCTGCAGCAGATGGAAAAAGACGGAGAAATGGGGTCATTCCAGATTCAATGGTGCTGGATGGCACTTTGAGATAGAGCCCTTTGAACACTCAAACTTCAGACCGTACGGATGAACGCGCAAAGCATTGTCACCTGCTGACATAGATATAGGGTTAAAGTGGAACAGACATGAAAAGCATCCCTGTTTGTGTGAGCCTGTGCACCTGTGTTTCTATGTCAGTGGCCTGCATTCTGGGTATCTTGTGTACATTGATGTTCCTGTGTGTGTTTGCACATACATTTCTTGCTGTGATTCATGTGCTTCTGTGTGAGTCTTTCATGCATATGTGCATGCATGTTTTGCCTGCATGATTCTGTGCGCGTGGACAGCAAGAATAGGTCAGAGTCTCAGCTGCATCCGTGGCCCCAGGTAATGAGATTGAAGAGAATAAATCATTTGGCACTATGAGGCCAAATCAGTTAACAGTTCTTGGTATTTTAAATTAGATGGGCAGCACTGTCATGGTGGACTGATCAGCCACAGCCTTCCTGGCGTGCTTTTTTTAGGGAATCGACTTGGAGATTTGCCACCCTTCTCCTTGACAAGCCAAGCATCCGCTATTACTGTTAAAGATGATGACAAGAGAATAAGGAAGGCAAGGCTGAGGGGACATTCTGCGGTCCACCATACAGAAGAAATGGGGATTTAAAATCCCCCCAACCTCAAATAACCCTCCACCCCGTGCCCCAGAGCAAAATGAGAAAGACCAAATCATTTCCTAACAGATTCTTCTCCTAACACCCCCTGTTTTCCATTCCAGACAAGAGGTGGATCCAGACAGGCAGGGTTGATGGGGTTTGTTTTGCATCAGGACTGCTGGCTCCTGAGCAGGACCAAAATCAGACCAGTCTACCTATGGCTTCAGCTGACACCTTCCACACCCCTTGAAGCCATACCTTTCTCACAACATCAACACGTTTTCTCTCAATATTCGACCCTTTTCTGATCGATATTCCGCAAACGAAACGATAGCAATTCACGCCTGGATGTCGCCACAGCGTCCCTGTCACGGCGAACGCAGCCAAAGGCGTGGGTTTAGTAAAAGAGACGGGAAACGCGTGCTTACCGGCATCATCTTCGTCGAAAGAGTTCATGCAGGGGAAGTAGATGGCAAGGGCTTCGAAGGAGGCGGACAGGCTGATCCGGCTTTGCGAGCGCTCCATGTAGAGCCCCGGGGTGGGCGCCGGCTCGGGCGCCGCCTTGGCCAACCGCGCCTGGGCATTTTTCACGCGGAGCACGGCACGCGGCGTCTTGGCGGACTTTCACAGCACGCGCAGTGGAGAAACCTTTCCCTCGTGTCGCGCCCGGGATGGATGTCGCGCTCCGCAGCTACAAATTTCCCCAAAAAATTCCAACTTCTCCGGCTTGATTTTACTCCCAAAAATCAGTCAGGGCAGAAGACGTCTTTAACCTAAGAAGGATGAAGAACACCAGAAGATAAATAAAGCGTGTTTTTAGTGGTCGTTATTCCAGAGCTGCATGATCGCTTAACGGAGATGATGTCTAGACAGCAGACGCTCCTGGATGGTGTACGCGGAGGTCAGGAAGCCCTGGATTCCTCTCAAGCAAGCGGCAGAGTGAAGAGACGTAGCTACTATCTCTAGAGCTTGTGCTTGATTCAGTTCATTCACTGGATGGATCCTTTGTGGAGACACAAAGGGGAGGTGGCAGCGCGAGCTGTTGCTGGGATTCGGCGGCAGCACCAATGGCAGGGCGACCCGGGAGACGTGGGCGTGGTCTGGAACTGACAGGAGCCACTTGCACTATGGGCTCTCAGGCCCTTACAACCTCTCCTCCCTCCTTCATGGCTAGTGTCCGTCTCTCACCCTTTCTTTCCCGTTGCATAGACACAAAGAGAGGAGCCGCCACAGTGTCCATAGAGTGACATTGGATTAACACAGTTGGATTAAGACTGTCCAGAGAAGTGGACCGATACACCCCCCCCCCCCCCCGTCACAGAATGAAGGACGCATTTCCTCTTATTGATCTAATAAGCCGAATTATACCGATGCTAATAATATGCGTCCTTTACATTTGGCATGCAGGTAAAATCAAGGTTTTTTTCTTCCCCACCTCCACCCAGTATTTCATTCCTTCGACTACATGACACTTTTCTCGTTAATGGTAATAGTCCTCTTTCATTTAGCCATCGGAGAAATACTTATTAAGAAAAAATTCATAAAGCCTGTTTGGTCATGTGCACATTTTTTGTTATATCTGTTATTTCGACACAAAACTGTTCCAAAGGTATGCCTTTCTTTCACAAAGTAAATGAGTATGTGTTCAATTGTAGCATTACAAAAAATCACTGGCCATAAGGAAGAAAAAAATCTTCAGATAATATATTCATTTATTAATGTACAATAAATATATGAAACAGAAGTATTCAAATAACAGGCTCCTGTACTGTATAAGCAATTATGGAAAATGCACAGAGATATATAAAAATTACTGAATATGCTGTTGTGTGTGTGTATGTATATATATATATATATATATATATATATATATATATATATATATATATATATATATATATATATATATATATATATATATATATATAAACTATATTTAACTATATATGTGCATACAAACTGTACATATTATATATGGAATACCTACATTTTACATATTTTCTCTGTTTTGATGACTAATAGCTAAATATAGGTAGGTGTGACATGTGAAATGGGTTATAATCATGCATGAGATAACAGTCATGCTATACTTAACAAAGCACATGCATGATCCATGACCTACATAGATCTGTCCCACAGGGACAGATTCTGGCTGTTTTTATGCCGTCAGTCCGGCTCTAAGTCCCACATGGAGCCAGTGCGGCCGCGGCAGTGTGCTGCCGATGCCAGTGCGACTCTCCGTGGCACTTGCACTTCCTGTCTGCTTCGGCACCCATTCGCCGCTGACGCAGCACGGGTCTGTGACAGCCATTTGCTTGTCGCTTGGCTTCCTCTTTTGCCACACGCCGCTCTGCGAGCTTCCCCTCTGCGCTCTGCCTTCCGAGACCGGCCGGCTGCCAGAGAGAGAGAGAGAGAGAGAGAGAGAGAGAGGGAGAGGGAGAGAGAGAGAGAGAGAGAGAGAGCACATGTGTCACACACGAGACGCACATTTCACAGATCTGCCGGGGTCCCAAACCTCCTGCCATGGTGCCGTCAGTACTTCTCCATAGGACGTCCATGCAGACAGGGCTGTTTTGATCACAATTGTTCAAAGACAACAATAGTAACAGATGCGTAACTAGTGGTACATAAGAAGGGGCCCTTTGAGTTTTGGACCATTGCTACATATTAGCCTTTCTGAATACAATAGTGCAATAAATCAACAGGCCCATTTGCCAGTACTCCCACCTTCTTTCCAAAATTTGCACCATATTTCCATATTTCTCTTGCCTGTAATAAGTATACACAATCTGAGATACTAATAAAATAATATCGCAACATTTTCCAGTCGTGGGCTCATAATATTTTATATATGTTTCAATGTTTTCGCATCAAGAGGAATAATGAAGTTTTCCGACTGGTTAGACTAAGGATTTAGGATCAGAAGTTGACCATCCTGAACTTGTACACTAACTAAACTAATCAAGTTATAAACATAGTCTTGGTATGACAGCCTCAAAAAAACTGGATAAAGAGTCGTAGAAGCGATGTTTCTAAGGCACAATTCCATGACAGAAAATGCCAGTTTAAAGCAAACACTTTGGTACCCACATACCCATTGAAACTGAAAAATAATTTAGTGCAATTGTAAAATAAATGCATAAAAAGCTTAGCAATATTGCATGCATGTTCAGTATTAGATGAGATTTGGATTGGCACGGGTAATCTCTGTCCAAAGCTTAAAAGCACAGTATAAATGGATTTTGGGAAAAGGTGGGATTAACTAGGGTCACTGTTGACCTTATTGGACTTTATCCCTTGGCAGTAATTGGACTTCATTGCAGTCAATCGGGGCTAAGAATACTAATTCTCTGTTAAAGCAAGATATTCCAATCAAATTATAGTTATGCAGCAACAAAGCAATACGTATAAAATTAAAAAATCTTTTTACAGCTAAATGTGTTGCATTATCATGAACACCACCATTTTCATGGCACTTATTTTATTATTTTTTATTTTTATTTTTATATTTAATATTTCTTAGATATAATTTGGCCTTCTTTTTTCTCTGTGTTTAAAATTCTTTAAATATTCACAAAATTATGAATAATCAAGCCTTTTACCACAATATCACAATATTGGTGTTAAAAAAATCTAGATCAAGAATAAAAATATCTTGACTTAGACCAACAGTTGTCATGGTTACAGCATGTGCTCTGAGAACGGGTAACTAAGACGTCAAAGCAAGCTTTGGAACGAAACCCAGACCTCCCACAAACACCCCACATCCCCCCCACCCCAGAGTTGTTGACTGTTCCATTGATCTCCAAAGAGTACATACTATCAACCAGTATTTAGCACTTCGAGGCAAAAGTGATATTAAAACACAGCCGAAATGAAACACTTCTCTCAGATCAGATTCCCATGAGAGGCTTGGAGTCCTTACATTGTGATTCTGCGTGATACGAAACACAGAAGTGAAAAATCACAGAAAGCTATCAGAAGGTTAAACTCACGCAGACAAATTTAGCCTGCTGTTCACCAGAACCGTGGACTTATGGATAGTCTCCAAGATCCGACATAAACTGATTGCTCCCACGGCAGTGAGGTTAACACAAAATCTCTTCGGGAATAAAATGTTTTAGATGTTCTTTAGAAACCTTTGGTTTTGATGGTGCAAACACTCAAAAGTACTTTGGTTCAGTAAGAGGGTGTCTTTGCTCATCCGTGGTGCAGAGATTTGCATATATAATAATCCTTACACCCCTCCCCCCCCCGTGCCCCACCAACGTCTGGCTGGGTCGTGGTGAATGGGAGAAACTTGGTTCTGACTCCAAATACCTGCAGAGAGATCATCTCCTATCAGCGCAGTCAGCATCTGACTCTGATATGATTTGACAAGGCCTCCAGATCCAAACGACGACTGTGTCCTGCAGAAGATGTTCGGCTACAACAGCTATAAAACTCAGCTATAGGAGGGACACTAATGCCACGTCTGAACATGGAAGGCCTTTTGATAATAACTGCACTTTATTATCATTTGGGAATCTGCTTACACCTTAGAATTACTTCTGATTTCAGGCCTTTATGCTATAAACGGACATTCGTATTTTTTTAAGCCATGAATGGTCTATCATGCGTTACATGGGGAGGGGGGGGGGGGCGACATCATTAAGCTGATTGTTTTTAAGAATTAGCTGAGCCCCACATTTCGAGACTTCTCAGACAGTCAGTGTTAAAAAACCTCCTGGATAGTTAGGTACATTTCCAATTTCCATTAAGGATTTTAGCCATTTCAGCTGATACCATGAAACCTCCTTGTAATTCTCTTGCAGACAGCCCAGATAAATTTTGCGGTTTTCTGTACTTAAGTAAATATGCCAAAAGTCTCGAAAAGAAGTACACGCCTGCATGTCGTACACACGTTTGCTTCGACGATGAAGGAGACATCGCCATTGCGATGTGCGTCACCGTCACAGCTAAGCGGGAGCCCAGGGCTTGGTGTTCTAATAAACGTCAGCAATTCTCCTTCCGAGGCCTGAAGGACCTGAGCAGAATCCAGGAGAGGCACTTATGTCAACTGGAGAACTGATTTTGTTGCTGGTCAACCTCAGGCTCTCCGATTCCACAGTAGGTCCATAATCGCATGAACCGTTTGTAACAGTATCCAATCCTTAGCGTCAAAAATAAGATTCCAGATGCCACATGAAATGTCATATCTGGTCACGATTTATGTATTGATGTACAATGACTCAGATGCATCGTTATACAGTATACACAGTGTGTGTGTGTGTGTATGTGTATATAAATATATATATGGAAAAATGTTAACATTTGTCTACTTAATATTTATAATATCTATTATTATTTATTATTTATAACAATTGAAGTTTTTAATTAGTATTTCATTCTAAACTGATTGCTCTACTTTTTTATATCTGTAATCCTATATTTTGTTTTTGGACTAACAGATTTAAATAAAGGCGGCTATAATCATGTTTCGTCTCACAAGGTCACAGAATTGGCAGCTAATGAAGATTTGTATTCATCTGCAATCCTTGAAGAGGATGACTCATTTTCCGCTCAACATTAGCTGGTAGAATGCAAAATTAAGGCAGTGGATGCGTTAGACAACAACGAGCGTCTAAACTAGCCAGCTAGCATTCAAATATGACGACGTGGTGTACAGAAGTGAAATTTTTGCTACGAGGTGCCACAATATCTAAAACAGCGGAGGATGTGGAATCATCTTGGGGATTCTCAGATATTTGGATAGACTGCTAGGGGCGACGTTCCTATGTTTTCCGATACGAAAGAACAGAGATGATCCCAAGGAAGTAAATTCGGCTCCTCGAGATGCAAAAAATGAGGGTTTGTACGCGTGGCGTAAAATGAGCACACATCAAAGATTTCAGCCCACTCTTCCAGAATTAATTTAATCACAAGAGGTTTTTTTTTCAGTGCTTCAATGTAGGCCTATTACTGCTGTAGAATGCCAATAAATAAGTATAGCTATATAAAACGTTGATGTTTACTGAAACTTTGAACATTTTTATCGCCTCTTGCTAAAAATATCTCTTGACGCTGCTTTTAAATTAGTTCTGTGATAAACAAAATTTAGCTTCCTTGTGGAAATGATGTCTTATCTATTGTAATAATACTTTGGCGCAAAAGTGTTAGGGTAATTCTTTTCACTTCTTAAATCTCGTTATTTTCCCTTAGGTAATTAGCTGGAATAAACTCTTTCAGACTGAATATTAATAAGCTTCTCTCCATAAAACTGTATCACTTATGATGTATGGCATTGAGTTTCTAACACTCACCGTGGCTCAGACGTTTCCTAGCAAACACTTCGTGTTGCTTTCAGCAATAGCAAAAATATATATAAATACTTAAAGGCAATTCTTAAAGTTCTGACTGAGAAGTTTTGGACTGGGGAGAAATATAACAAAGAAAGAACACAGTGAAATTAGTGGAGCTTTTAAATAAAGTAAAACTACCAACAAAATGCTTTCTTCATTAGGACCTGAGTGTCAGGAAAGGTGGGCATGCTGGACGTTTCCGTTTCTGCATTTAATGTAGTCATTTTGTGATGGAACAAGGTGAAATATAGCTTTTGATTTATTTAACACCCTCACACAAGAGGTGCAAATGAGTGTAGCTAACTGCCAAAAGGTGCAACAGGCGAACATCTGGAGAAGGGAAAGGGTGTGGCAGGACTGCCAGAAAGCAGATGGTCGTACAAGGCGCTGGGTGATCCTCGGAGATCCCTGCTGGTAAAAGTGCTGGGGTTTCCCCAGTGATAACAAGGACGTCAGAATGACAGGGAGAAGTGGGGAGTTTCATTGACTTAATGTCATATTCAAACAGCACAGAAGGTGACGTTTGCGACAAATAGACTTAAAACTGAAAACATTGGATTAATTACGATTTGTGTTCAATGCTATATCTTTCATAGCAGGGGTCTCCAATTCCAGTCCTGGAGACCTACTGTCCAGTCGGTTTTCAATCCTACCTGGCTTCTGATGAATCTGTTCTCAGGTAAATACCAGGAGCAGATGTGGCTCATCAGAAGCCAAGTAGGATAGAAAACCTACTGGATAGTAGCTCTCCAGGACCGGAGGTGGAGACCCCTGCTATGAAAGAAAGATGTAGCACTGAACACAAATCATAATTAATTATAATTTGAGTTGTAGATCCCTGTCCCACAGGTAAAATGCATCCTGCTGTTTCAAATATAACTTAGCAGTTATGTCATGCAGCAGCTTATAATGATTAGCTATTTAGATTAAAGTAAAAAATAGAAAAAGAAAACAAACAGTGTGTTAAGACCTTTGGTCAGATGTTGGGTTCGGTGGATCAGAATAAACTCTGAGCACGTTCTGCCAGGGGCTGCACAGGGGGTGAAGGACAGAGGGAGTGGGGGCGTAGTGGGGGTGTCTACTTGCTGGTTGGGCTGCGGAAGCCCCGCCCTCCTGATGACCGCTGGTGCAACATGAATCTGGCTGAATGGCGCTTGTCAGCATCAGTATTCTGAGACGTCTACTATTAAAATGACCAAATGTTTAGATGTTTCTAGGAATGTAAACCAAGTGAGGTAAACCTGGGAACTGGGAATGGCTGGAATTATGATACGTTAGACTCCTACATTGACTTCTGTATATATCTTTAGAGATAAAGCATGATTCTGTCTATTCAGACTCATTCCCCAGCAGCAAACTCGATAGCGAGAAATCCTGCCCGCCTCCTTCGTTAAAGTGTTTACTTCCATATGTACGTCATTTATTACTCTCCATGACAACTGCGATCAGAGTGCCCTTTTAAAAAGAATTCATTTAACTTCAATTATACTCCACGCAGCAGCATTTGAAAAATGACTTGTGAAAATGAGATAAATTATTGAACAACTTGAAGTCTTACATTAGCTATAAATATTGCATAATCAATCATCCTCCTCAGTGCAGTAAGTACAGAGTCCTGTGTAACATCAGAGATGCGCATTCAGAATAATCAAAGTTGCATGTTTGGCTGTAGTTCTGAATGTGTAAAACCATTTGATAAAGCTTAACAAATTAAAAAAGGATGGTAAACCCTCAGTACATCACCCTTAATATGATTCAGTAATGGCCTTCGTGTAGGAGATCCCTGTAAACCTTCAGAGATCAATTCAGTCTTTTAACTTGCCGATCCTGGTAACCCATCCTTAGATCTCGCTACTTGGCTCTGTCTAATGGATCCTGGTAAACTATCCTTAGCCCTCGATACTAGCTTCTGGTTAACCATCCGTAGAAAGTGATGCAATCTTAGAACTTAAAAGAAGCCACTATCTAATAGATGCCAGGACATCATCTTTTGGATCACCATCCTAATGGATCCCAGAGAACATCATTAGAACTCAACACAAGCCTCTGTCTAATGGATTCCATAGAACATCATTAGAACTCAACCCACACCTCTGTCTAATGGATCCCAGAGAACCATCATTAGAACTCAACCCAAGCCTCTGTCTAATAGATCCCGGAGAACCACCATTAGAACTCAATCCAAGCCTCTGTCTAATGGATCCCAGAGAACCATCATTAGAACTCAACCCAAGCCTCTGTCTAATGGATCCCAGAGAGCCATCATTAGAACTCAATCCAAGCCTCTGTCTAATGGATCCCAGAGAACCATCATTAGAACTCAACCCAAGCCTCTGTCTAATGGATCCCAGAGAGCCATCATTAGAACTCAATCCAAGCCTCTGTCTAATGGATCCTAGAGAGCCATCATTAGAATTCAATCCAAGCCTCTGTCTAATGGATCCCAGAGAACCATCATTAGAACTCAACCCAAGCCTCTGTCTAATGGATCCCAGAGAACCATCATTAGAACTCAATCCAAGCCTCTGTCTAATGGATCCCAGAGAACCATCATTAGAACTCAACCCAAGCCTCTGTCTAATGGATCCCAGAGAGCCATCATTAGAACTCAACCCAAGCCTCTGTCTAATGGATCCCAGAGAACCATCATTAGAACTCAATCCAAGCCTCTGTCTAATGGATCCCAGAGAACCATCATTAGAACTCAATCCAAGCCTGTGTCAAATGGATCCCAGAGAACCATCATTATAACTCAACCCAAGCCTCTGTCTAATGAATCCCAGAGAGCCATCATTAGAACTCAACCCAAGCCTCTGTCTAATGGATCCCAGAGAGCCATCATTAGATCTTGACACGACCCTTAGTCTAATGGAAACCATCAGCACAATCCTTGGAGCTCTTGGAGCTCTGCTTGCATATCCCAGTTAAAGCATTACTATATAGCAGATATTTGGTCTAAAATTGTCCTTTTGGAGTTATTTGATCTAATTTTGGCTGAGGCACAGGGTCCCAAAACCCCTACCTTTTTATTCTCAGGATGAGCTGGAGGCGTTCCCAGCTCCTGTTATACCCCCTGCCCCCGCTCACCCCCCCCCCCCCCCCCACACACACACACACACACACACTTCAAACGAGCTACAGACCTCTAGTATGTGGCTTGAAATGAACTTTTCTCTGTGCGTAGGCTTGGCATTAGTTTATCAAATGAAAGCGTAAAAAACATGATAAAAATGCAGGCTCTAAGGACACAATGCCTAATCTGTTCAGAGCAGAGGATGTGACTGTCAGAACATGAGGGGGCTGCTTTCCATACCTCATCCCGACACCGTTTGATGCTGTTTACGCACAGAACATCAACACCGAATGATTTTGTATTTATCACCTAAAAATGATGCGGCAACAGGGGCGAAAGAAACAAGCGAGATGCTAGTGACTGCAAAGTAAACATGCTATTTTTAAGCTGCCCTGCTTTGGTATACAGAAATTTAAACAGAACATTTAAAACATGGTGATATTTTACAACAGAGGATAAAGCACTCATTTTAACGGTGAATGAAATAGTCATTTTTAAAAGTAAAATCAGTCACTATTAAAATGAGGGGTGGAATTGTGACTCAGTGGGTATTACTGGTATGTGGCTGTGAAGCTTGCATGTTCTGCATGTTCCTGGACATAATCCAGTTTCTTCCTCTGATACAGAAGGCCTTCAGATAGGTGAATTAGTGTCCCTAAAGGACTCTAAATGTCATCTGTGGTGGACAGGCATCCGGGACAGGAAATTCCCCTGCCCTGTGGTGCCTAGGAGAGGCCCCACCCCCCCTGCCCCACCCCAACCCCATGACCCTGTAATGGACAAATAGTTGGAAGACTGAAGCACTGATGGATGGATTTTTTTTTCTTTTTCAAAAGGCTGATATAAAATTTATCTGATTTAGCTTCATGTTTCAAAACCCATCATTTTAAATTGACTGCCCTAGGTCAGCTTGTCTGTTCAAGATATGATTTCCATATGTTATTGATCTCAATCACCCTGCCTCGTGCCCATTGCTTCCGGGATAGGCTCCGGACCCCCCGCGACCCAGTAGGATAAGCGGTTTGGAAAATGGATGGATAGATTGATCTCAATCAGTCAAAAAAAAAAATAATCAATCGGTCAATTAGGTTACGCTGGCCATGTTGCACAAAATGTTTTTGCAGTTTTCTTTCCATAGTGGATAAATACGGCCAAACTGCTAATATGGGAATTTTTTTCCAGTTTTCTCATTGTCTATCCTGAAGCTAAAAAGAATTCTTAAGAAGTCATTAGATCATCTGTAAAAAAAAACAGTGACGGACAGACACAAGCTGAACAGTGAAACCGTGGCAGCGATAGATAAAGATAGATAAAGCTGCAGGGAATGAAGGAAAGTATCAGGAACATCAGTGAGAATGTATTTAATAATCCATCTCTCCATCATCTATAACCACTTATTCAGCCGGGGTTGTAGTAATCTGGATCTTCAGTGGGAAGTGTGGAGCTTAGAGCGGAGACCAGTCTAGGCAGAGAGCCGGCCCTGGACACTCGTATGAGTCATGAGCTGTCGCAGGCACTTACAGTGTAATCAGCTGACCTTCTGAACATGATCGTGCATTTTTTGGGTAGCAGCAGAACTCTACTTGAGTTAATATTATAGCATTTCACTAATAAATCAAAAAGCTGTCTTCAAATACTTTAATAATGGCTGTTGTTGACCACAACCACACCCTACAAATTTCTCCTTTGATAACTAGCTAACCTCCAAGTTCATGGTGTTACAGTTCCCCTAATCATCAACCATTCATTAGACATTCTGCCCCCTAGGGAGACCCCCAAGAACAGCAACAACAGTAAACTATTTACAGTAAAGCTACACGCCCTGCCCAAGACCGAGATGCTGTAATAAGCTAAAATTACTAAAATTGTGTTTAGATTCCTGGATAATCCATGCAACACATTTATTTGTTGGGCGGGGGGTTGGCAGTCCATCCCAGGCAGCACAATAAATAATACATCAAAGTTAAGCTTTATTCAATCATTAGAAATTGTATAAGTAGCAGTTTTTTTCTGTGCATTTGTCCATTTCTTGCACAGATACCATCTTCTTACATGTGTGCATTGGTTCCTGCTGAGTGTGTGCTGACCAATTTCAGCATTCTGGCACGTGTGCACGCCTTTCAACATGTTTGCATTTGCAAGGGTGGGCTGTTAGCCCTGACCTCCTGATCTTTAACTCCTGACCTCTCCCTTCAAGGTAGTGGAGGACAGGAGGATGCAGACACGTCATTCGACAATGTTACACTAAATGAGAGGGATCGGTAATGAGTAGCTGGTCCAAACTGGAGTCTATAGCTGCCTGCAAAGGCGAAATGACCCAGGATCTGCATCCATCATGCTAAGCCTTACCCTGAAAGCCTTCAGGAGATCCATTTCCACTACTAGCTAATGACAAAGACTTCATGGAAAGCCGACCACTTGATAGAGCGTGGGCATAAATGAACAGGACTTAGTCAGTATTGCTTCGTGCCAATGTTAATACATCAATGTGTTTGCTTCCCGCATTTGTTTTGGCTTGGAGAGCAACGATAGAAGATGGCAAGAGGTTTAACATAAAAAAAGGGAACAGATGCTTTAAAAATGTGTGAAAATATAGAGTATATTGGTTGCATGAAGCTTATTTGCAGATGAATGGGTGTCTGTGCATCACCTGAAAATGTTGATGTGGTTTTTTTTTCGGGGGGGGAGGGATGAGGCGACCTCTATTTTTTTTTACCTTTTTGTAGCTCTGACACATCGATGACATATCGTGATGTTTACAGGCACCAGTGACCAGTGATGACTTTGACCTTTTCATTACGCAAGAAAACAGCAAGAGTGGAGGTTTACAAAATTCACGCACCCCCTCGGAATTCGGCCACAAAAGCTTTCTAAGCACGTAGAAATGTGCTTTTTAAACGTGCAAAACTGTGACCTCTTCGTGCACAAAGGGCTCTGATCACGTCACCCAATTCTCATACACTTCTAGCATATGGTCCCTTTCTGCTGTCACACTGTGACATGGACTATGTTAAACTGCCATCTGCCACAGTATGTAGGGGTTAAAGCTTATTCCTTTTTATTTCTGTCTCTTCATTGGGCTTTTATTCAATCTATCCATCCATCCATCCATCCAGAAGTGCAGGTCCTGCTAAACAAATGCAATATGCTGTACGCTCATAAGCTGGCATTCACTGGACCATCATGGATCTTAGGAAACATTAAATATTGGCAAACAGCAGGGTTAAGTTTTTCAGCACTATTCTCTTTTAGTCAATTCGGGAATCAGAGCCTCAGAACTCCTCTGGATCCACAGATCTGGACGTCACTGGTTCAATATCCCAGCCTTGATAGTACCACTGAGTTAATTACTTGCCTTCTCTCTCCACACCAAACACCAGTTTGAAGAAGGGAGAAAAAACAAAATAGAAGCTACTAAACCTGACCTTGAGTGCTGCACCTTGGATCTAGTGCATGCTGGGATACCTGTCAACATTGGTGCATTCTTGCCAATGTGCAGCATCTACTCCTTTTGGAGAAAAGAAACAAATATTTCACATTCACATTCATGGTGATCAATGCAAGAAAAATGATTAAAAGTGATTACATTTTTCTAATATAGGTTTCTGTATGGGATGATCTATCCAGAGATTTGTCTGTTTGGATAAAACAACAACACAGTATTTTATATACGTCGCAACAAAAGAACTGGCCATTTATAAACCTTCGGATGTCTTGGTGTCGGGACAACATCACTTGATCTCACGGGAGGTGGCAGGGGGAGTTTTTGAACGATTGTTTTATTGCCTATGTATCTCGAGGGTATCAATCGGCACTTTGACCTTACCTGGAGCTATAAGCTGGCTTTTCTGACTGTGTCTGTGCGTGTTTTTTTGAAATACTGATGTGTGCTTATTATCCTTCAATAAAGGTCATCATGATGTTATAGGGGAAAGTCACTTTGCAAAACCGTCAGACCTTATCCTGAATTAAGCATTACGTAATTCCTGTCAAAGGCTTTTCAAAAGGGGCTGTTGCAAAGTTACCACTGTGATTTTGCGTGTTATTTTGATAATTGATTCAATTCTTAATAATTGATTAAATCCTCAGTGGGGTATTTGCTCAGTCGCATCTATTCTGCTGATTAGTCAGCTGTGTATACATCACTTGACGATGGCATTGCCTGGCTTATTGATGATGCTCTATGCAGGAAAATGAGAAACGTTAATTAAGCGCTATCTGTTTATTTAAATCCCACAGCATTTAGTGCGACATGTGCACACTCAGTGTGAAATTAACATTGCTGCCTTTTGCCGTGCGTCAAGGCTGAAACGCTGCCTCTCGTATTAGCAAAAACAAAATCACATTACATACAGACCTATGATGCTTTCCTGTGAAATGCGCTGACAAGGATCTTGTTCTTTTGTCTGTGTTCAGAGTAAAAATAAGACTAATTATTAGGCAATATTATCTCTTGTGCTTAACGACTGTGTGGGTGGTGTTGGTGGGGGGGGGGGGGATGCTATCCTGGGATACTCCCAACATGTCAAAGCTCCTGAATAACGGTCTAGTTAACGAAATGATTCCAGCAGATGTAATTAAGAGGAGATCTGGTTCTTTGCAGCTATGAGCCTCCATCACTCACCCTGAAAGGAGTTAAGCAGTAACAAGAGCTAAAAACGTACGTAATTCTGTGACCTGATTTGACAGCCGATTTTCTCGCGACCTCTGACCGCCTCCAAGAGGGTCAGATTTCTCCTCATTCCAGATTTTAGGTTCCCTGTAGGATGCAGATACAGCAATGATCCGGCATAATAAGGCAAGCAAAGCAATTAGTACCTGGTCCAAAAATAATAGCACGTGAATGCTGATAAACAGCAGGTGGCGTGGTAGTTAGGGACATGAAGTGGCTCGTGGCCAGTTTATGCTGATTCATGTCTCAGGAAGGAACTTTCCTTAGTTCCATTGTACACGATATATTTAGCTTGATTAATATATACAGCTGTATGAATAGATAAACCACCGTGGGTAAAAGGAAGGGCCAAAAAGGAATATTATAGATTTTTATTTTACAGTAACATAAGCAACTTCAACCTAATGGATTCCGCGTGAGAGAGAGGCTGACTGCATACCAGCACAAGAAAGCTTTGACATTGGCTTGCCTTTCACCGCCCCCCCCCCCCCCCCCCCCCCCCATCCCTCACCCCTCCAGCACACAGCTGTCCAGCTCCCGCCTCCCTATTCCAGCTGAGGTATCCGTGAGACGCTCCTCAGCCCCGCGTCCTGGCAGAGCATAATTAGAAGCTCTCCGTGTGCCTTTGCTGCCGCGTGCATCAGCCTGACCTAGAAACTGAAGCCCATCTCCTGCCGTGCGGACGGGGAGAGCGGAGATTTTCCGCGCCGCGGACAACCTCCGTATCCGGGAGGGGACGCGATCGCGCTCGGGCTCGGCGTAATAAGACACGCTTTCCCACTTCTGCTGTCTCCCCTGACACGATCTTCACACCATCCCTGGTTCCAGCGACAGCCTCTTAAGTTCCTACAATGCTAAATATGGATTCCACGTGTAACGTGCTCACGGGGCGCTCAGGAGCCGAGGGCCGTCATCCTCGCATCTGGAGACAAACAGCCTGGAAGACAATGCTCTTACAGAGCTACGCTACCTGAATGTTTTGCTCAGTACACACTTTTATCCTTAAAAAAAAGCAATTTCTCCGGTGATGTACCAGGATATTTTCAAAATATAGGTTACAAGTCTGCTTGTGGGTACAGCAACCTATCCCTTGTAATTTTGTAAAGGAAAATCCAGTAGGTCTTGAGCAGAGATGTCTGGTCGCTCTGAGAACTAACGATTCAGTCTGTGGTGTCCCACTCCAGTACCTGATCAAGATTTTAGAGCTCATTCTTTACATCTGAAAGAATGAACAGCTAACTAACATGAAAATGAATTGTAACCCAACCATTCAGTTGATTTAATCCTTCCATCTTCAAATTGGCTAAGGGCAGGGTCATGGGTTGCGGGGGGTGGGGGGGTTGGACTCTCATTCCAGGCAGCATAGGGCGCAAGGCCTGGACTGGATGGACGAGGGGGCTGGAGCCTATCCCAGCCAGCATAGGGCACAAAGCCTGAACTGGATGGTGGTGGTGGTGGTGGGGGGGGGGGCTGGAGCCTATCCCAGCCAGCATAGGGTACAAGGCCTAAACTGGATGCTAGTCCATCACATCTTGGACAGGAGGCCAACCACACACGATGGGCAATTTAGGGATGCTGATTAGTCTAACTACATTTCGATGGACTGCAGGAGGAAATCCACTCAACAGGACATGCAAAGTTCACCCTCACAAAGCAGAGGGGAGATTTTCCCCCTGAACACCACTGTGCTATTTACTGAACCAACATACCTCTCAAATTTGACGTTGGGTGTTTAAATTCAAATTCAATAGATATGTCAAAATTAATTCATGAATACCTCTCATTTTAATGATATTATTATCCCATTTAATTATATTATTATAAAATAAAAATTAATTTTTGTGTTTGCAATTTGCAAGCAAGTGCATTAAATCTGCTGCATTTGCTGTGTTTGTGGAATAGTTAGTGAGATTCTTCTGAAAAGTTCTAAGTGTCCTTTTTCCATTTTATTATTTTGATTCCTTTATCTGCCTTGTGTAATTTTTATTTTGCATTTTATTACCTACCCTGGCAGGATTCAAACCAGACGTTGCCAACTGTAATATCTGTCCAGGAATAAGAAAGAGGCTCTTGCATCATATTCGTTATTGTGGAGATTTCCTGCTCCTTCGTGATTCCAGGTCGAAAAACTGTCCATGGGTCTCTGTGGAAAAAGTGTGACGGATGGTGTCCATTACGGATGGAGTGACCTCCACCTTCACACTGCACCCTTCAGCGAGACTGAGAATGAATTACCCAGAACACCATGCTATAATCACATATTTGTTTAAAAATATAAGCGATGTATTGCACCTGTATTTACAACCCGAAACCAGTATTTTACACCAAATTTGAAAATGGACTCACTACAGTACAGAATAACATAAACATATTCTTTGGTTCTCTGTAAAAATAAACATTTTTATTTTGCTTTCCAGAAGCACATTACCTTTGCATCTTTCTGTAACTTCTGTTTTTGACGAACAATGATATACAATATATTCACCAGAGATAAGAATGAGCACATAAATTAGTTCTGCATTCATATATGTCTGTCCCAATAAAATTCTCCCTCAGGATGTTTGACTTCTGTACCTTGACTTGTATTTGACACATTAATTTTTAAAAATGAGTCTGGGAATTGGTCACCCTGCTGTCCTCTCTGCCCACCCACCCGTGAGCTGGCCGGGTCATGCAGACTCTGATATTGCCTCTCATTGAATTGACTCCTCGCCGACTGTTTTAAACCATTGTCTTCAGAATTTATTTTGACGCATCTCCTCGCTGCCCTCCCCAGCTAATCCTCATGCTTTCTCAGCTGGCATACAAAGCATTTTCCATTGGCGAGTGCATATTTATGCAGGCAGAGAGAGAGAGAGAGAGAGAGAGAGAGAGAGAGAGAGAGAGAGAGCACAGCTAAAACTGCATCCCCAAACCACCAGCATTTCATCATTCTAAAGGTCCACACTGTACCTGCCACCATGATTTACAGAATCTATATGGATATCCAGCTAGGTCAACTGATATAAATCATGATGTGGACATAAGGACATTATATTATTAGGATCCTCGGGTGTAATTTGTATTTTTGTGGTGTGGACTGGAAAAAAAACACGTGAATATCATATACAGCATGCGATGACCTATTATTCACTGTGTTGTTTAGCGCCCTCGTGTGGTGAATTAAAGTACTCTGCTTCTAAATTTCCAGCTAAACTAGCGAATTTGGCACTGCAAAACATAAACCTATCAGAAAAACGCAGATTTTTTTTCCCCCTGTAGGTGCTGGCACACAAGCAAGCTGCAGACCGATTCATAAATTCGCAGAAAAATCTGCGCTGTGCCACAAAAGATTCAGACGCTCTGCAGCCAGATCCCTTGCGCGCGCGTGTGTGCTGCCGCCCAGGCATGGCATCTGCGATGCACACGGAACGCTGCCGAACGACAGGACGGGAAGAGAGATCTCAGCCTGCAGCTTGACCAAGATCCAGATCCTGAAGGGCAGGGAGAGGGATTGGGGGGGCAGTGGGTTTGGGTATAAAAGAAAAGAAATTAAATATTGACTACCCTCACCATGCCGTTATTTGTCCCAGTCTCCTAGAACATACTGACCTTTTTTATTCCACTGGTGCAGTGATGCTTCTTCTGCTTCACCCTGCCATCACAGTGATCTGCATACAAGGTAAGACACCCTTCACGTTAGATTTGCCTGTTCGTTCCAGGTCTTAGGCGCACACACACACACACACACACACACAGACACACATCAATACCTACTGCTGTTTTCCCATCTGTTTCTTAGCTCATATTTGTCAGCAGGCCAGCATAGGTAAGGCTGTCACCTCTACTCAGTTACCCATAGCTTCTGTTGGCTTCACCGTCTCCAAAAGCCCGTGGATGAGGTACGTATATGAGCACGGGGACGTGATCATCGGCGGCAAGAAAGTGCAGCACCTTTCATACTCTCGGCTCGAAGCACATGGTGCCTCGGGGGAACGACGAGATAGGAAAGACAAGGCACACAGGAAGGATCATGCAAAGGAAATTTATCTGTCCTGGGACGAACAACAGAGGAAATTATCATATGCTGAATTTCACATGTACAAATATTTTCAGATCTACGACTTAGATCATTTTTCAAATCCACCACCAAGATAGTTTTCAGAACTATAAGCCTCACTGTTATTATATGTGTGACCCCGATCATTTTTCAGATCCACGACAAGGATCGTTTTTCAAATCTATAGCCCATAACACCGTTCATATCTACAACACGTGACTTTCAGATCTATGACCCAGATCATTTTTCCAGGCTGAAAGAACTCCTGGTTTTCATTGAGGCATTGGTTCCTGCCCAGGTAGCACGACACAGCTGATGGAGTCGAGATGTTGACTCATGCTTAGTATGAACACATCCTAGGCATCCTGCGCGATCCCTGCCCTGTGATTTTCCTTTTCTTTACTTTACCAGATTCACAGAGAATATATTTTAAGGACATGCTAGGTAAAGGTGTGTAGAAAAAATAGTACCTAAGACTCAGATTATTTGGAGCTCGAAAAATGTAAATCTAGCTGCCTGAGGAGATTTTGATAGACGTTCATATTTGCCACATACTTATTACAAGAAAGATGAAATATCTCATTATTGACACTTGAACCTTTGCCTTCAGATGAAGCCTGGAAATTGAGTGCAAATGCTTGCATAAGATCTTGTGAATTTAAATCGACCACTTCCACCCAAGGCGAACAAAATACACAGAGCAACACATTAATGCCGGTTTCAACACTTTTGGAGTTTTGTGGATATTCTTTTGAATCAGCTTTATGAAGAAGCTTGTTTTTTTTTCCCCCACCTTTGCCATTTAAACAACACGCAACTGATTTCACCACATACACAAGAAAATGTGTGTTGTAAAATACCTTAACATGAGTTTAACTTCATTTGAAAATATGAGTAAGTAAAGCTTGTTTAGTGCATCCATTTTAGTTGCCCATCATCAAGACAGTTATGCAGCCTTAACTGCAAATCACTTCTTCTAACAGATCACTACATATTCTTTGGACCAGTGCTGGGACCCAGGAGAAAACACAAATCCCTATTTAGCACATACATTAAAACAAAATATTTTCTAAAAAAAAATCCCTCACCCTTTTTACAGTGGTAACCTCGGCTCTTGTATAGTCACAGTGCTGGGTGTGATGTCATAACTGAGGTATTCTGAATGGTATTTCTTCAATAGATTCTCTAGTGCAAGTCCAGTGAAGTAGCCATGAACACAACTGTCAGAGACACTGTTGGCTGATTCTATAGTAACCAAATTACAATCAGAGGAAGACTGGGTGGGGCGGCATGGTGGTGCAATGATTAGCACTGTTGCCTCACACCTCTGGGTTACATGTGTGTGGAGTTCGCATGTTCTCCCCATGTCGTCGTGGGGTTTCCTCCGGGTACTCCGGGTTTCCCCCCACAGTCCAAAAACATGCTGAGGCTAATTGGAGTTGGAGTTGAATGGTGTGTGAGTGTGCCTTGCGATGGGCTGGCCCCCCATCCTGGGTTGTTCCCTGCCTCGTGCCCATTGCTTCAGGGATAGGCTCCGGACCCCCCGCGACCCAGTAGGATAAGCGGTTTGGAAAATGCATGGATGGAAGACCTGGCTACAATATGAACTGACTTGAAGAACTGAGTTGCTTTGCTTGAGATACCATCAGTTTGGTAAGGGAATTGCCTCTGCTACTAAAATCTAGAACAGGTCTCATCAGTAGTACTTTTGAGGTTACACCAGTGGTAGGACAACTGTGAATCAGGAGCTGAACTCAGCACTGATTAAAATTATTGTGATAATGAAGAAATCCTCCTGGATGAATTGCTCCAAGAATGATAACTTTCTAGGACTGAAGCAGATCTTCATTAGCTAGGTCTGTCCTGTCTAGGTTTCCTGTTTTTGAATCTGCTTATCAGTGGACATCACAGAACTGTGTTTGTGAACCTTTGATGCAATACATTTATATTAAATCCTTATTGTAGTCACGTAATTACAATGTCAGTAATTTAATTATCCCTCTTCGAGCTTTCTATGCTTCCTTAGCGGCACAACAATTAACTTCAATCTCAAAATACTGCTCGTAAGCCCAATCATATATATATATATATACATATATAAAATTTAATTTCTGTGGCTCCCTTGCATCTGCATCCTACCCCCTTCCTTGTCTCTAGCTATCTGCAGAGCGTTAATTAATGTCGCCTATGAATTGCTTGTCCCAGCATACCTGTCGTATTATGGCCAAGTCAGCGGGAAACACTCTAAGGCGAGGGTATAATATTCTTAGCGCTCGTGCCGTAACGCAGTGACAAATGGCGTTTTGTCAGCATTTGAATGCTTAGCTATTTTTCCTTGGGTTAAGGGAGCTTAGTTTTGCACTTCTATGAGTAGTGGCAAAGAAAAAAAATGCATGATTGTCCTACAAAAAAGTGATGATTCAAAATCTTTGAAAGTGTTTTTTAAATTTTAAATTTTTAAATGTGTCCAAAGTTTTGTTTTACTGCAATGAACTGTAAGCTTCATTGGTAATTATTAAGCAGTCAGACTAATCGCTTGATAACCCCAAGTAAAGCTGCCAAATCTCACGTTTTCAGACAAACGCTCGCGCAAGAAATCTTACGGGAAATTTATATTATTCCATTATAAACCTAAAATTAGCTAAATCAAAAGCGTTGGAGTAGTTTGCAACCCCTACAGATTATAAGGCAATAGAAGTGTTATATGCATGTAAATGAGAGCGCATGCATCTGTGTACAGACTTGTTCCGAATTGAAAATCTCTTCCCGGCCAGCTGACCAAAGCTGGCAACCCTGCCCCAAGTCTTCATCATATCTGAGCAAATCTCCGCTATTAATACGGCAATATCTCTGAACATGAATGATTGCCGTGTTTATCTTTCCAGCAAATTAACTCTCTATAAATGAAATCATATGGTTTTCGAAACTGCTGACCACGGTACTTATAGAACGTCTTCAGAGGCTGCAGCTAGCTTTAGAAAACCTAAGAGGTCGAATATTAATTGTAACCCGCAAAACATTAAATCACGTATATTTTCACAATCCATCATCTCTCACGTGAGTCCCAGTGTTTTTTTTTTTTTTTTTTACCTGCAGTGGGATAATATATAGGCCTTTTCAGTTCGAGACTCCTCGTAGGTCATTACTTTGGCTGATATATTACTAAAACACTTTCGCGACAGTTCAGCACATAGGAAACAGAATTAAAAAAATGCCGACCTGACAATTTAAACACAACTGAGTAAGCAGAAGTTGCATCAACAATAAATCCATCACTTACACGTTTATGATGTTCTTACTTAGCCTTGCAATTGATCAAAGTCCTTCATATATCAACACGTTTTCTCTTGTTGCTCTAAAGGTGTGAAAGCAGCTTTCCTGGAAGAGGCAGGGAGTGGAAAATGCAATGTTTGCCATTCTCATACTGTATATATATATATATATATATATATATATATATATATATATATATATATATATATATATATATATTTAAAAAAAAGGCTAACAAACTGGTTCTATGTTTGTTTGTGCATGTTTTCTTTTTAAACCTTTTAATCCGAAGAACTAGAGGCTCACAGCTTTGACATTACAGTTACAGATGACTAGATTGGGGGTCTGAGTGGTTACTGGGGGGGGAGAATGACAAACTTATACATAATATAAAAAGCTATTCATGATTTAAACCAATAAAGTCCCTCTAAAATAGGACTAACGATGCCCTGCAGAAAATAATTACAGGCAGATCTGGTAGTTTTTGTATTACAGTTTTGTATTGTTCTTCTAGACATGGCTGTGGAAGTGATAAATAGTTGTAAATACATACATATAAATAAATTGCAAACACATATTTAAGTCACATTGATTTAAGGCCAGTCTTACATAATAACATAGTCATGTGTATATTTATATTGTATTGTGCAGTTAGTGAGTCTCTGATATTTTTACTTTCTGTGAAACAGTGACAAGGATCTACTGGCTTGAAGCATGATATGGACACATGCAGCCTCCCAACCCCCCCGACCAAGCCTCACCTCCCCTGAACACTAAACACACTTCATGTTGCATCCTTTGACATGAAGGGTGATTCAAGGACCACTGTTATCCTGAACCTTGTGAACTCGCTCTTTGTTGAACTATGGTGTCTCTTTGCCACCTCTGTTGGACCACTGGTGGTTTCCAGAATCTGACCCTGTGATTTTGGACTTGGTACATGCATTCATCTGGACTGTGAATAACCTTGGCTTGCTATGCCCCTTTTATTCCTGCAAACGGTTGCCTAAACCCGCTAATTCAGCAGTTGGATTGCAGAGCCTGTGTCTCATTTGCTCTGTGAATGTTTCTGCTGTAGAGCACCTTCTGCTTAGATCAATACCAATCAGGTCTACACACATCAGTGTCAATTGGTTTGGACTACATAACAACGTAGAAGCGTTATGGGTGGAGAGCATGAAACTCAAATATTAATAATGAGATCTCCTTAGACGTATCGGAAACGTCAGCCCCCTCATTATCTTCATTTTATATTTTTTATGCAACATGTAATATGTACTGAATATTATAAATGCAAGTAAAACATTTGAGGCAAAATCAATTAATGCTCTGTTCTGTGTGAAACGGCTGAGAGGAGAATACTGTAAAATTCTTTTTAGGCTTCAAACAATTGAACTTTTTCTCCCGTGACCTCCCCCCCCCCCCCCCCCCCCCAGCACTATTTAATCAAGAAATGTCATAAAACAAAGGTAATATTGAATGTGGCATTTCAAGTGAGCCGAGTAACAAAAAATGTGGGAGGTTCATTGTTGACCTCGTGAGGACATTAACCTATTATGTTATACTGGCTGTTGCTGAAAACCTGTAGTTTTGAAAGGTAATTAACAATATTTCAGCAGTCATCTTCTCATAATACACATAATACACAGAGCCGTGTGTAATCTGTCAGCTATCTGTATTTTTTTTTTTGTGCCACCGGTTACTCTGAATTCATTCAGTGACAACGCAGACATCCAAGAGGTAGGCAAGAGTTACAATATGTGTGCCAACTGCCAACTGCTGGCACTTGCTTCTGCAGTGTGATCAATTTCTTCTGGTACATTTCAACCTAGTTTCGCAGGAAAATGGAGCAAGGCCCACAAGTTCATCATGGAAACTGAGCTCGACTGTTGGCTGCGTTTCTCTGTCATCTGCAGTCCCTTTCATACGCCGTGATGTTTTTTTTTTTTCATAGAAAATGTGCAGTTTAGTTCACAGAGCTTTCAAACCGCCATGTGAGCACACAGTGGTGGTTACTCTTCAACAGTCACTAAACAAGGAATCCCACTATCTGTGTTTTCTGGTTCCTGGTATAGCTCCCAGTTCCTGGTTTTAAAATACATGAAACCAATTAATTAAGTTATTCAGCAGAAAATGTTTCACCACTGCTTTTCAAAATGGCTCATACAGAACTGTCAGACACAAAATTGCAAATGGTGAACTACGTGTTGGATGGGCTGGCCCCCCATCCTGGGTTGTTCCCTGCCTCGTGCCCATTGCTTCCGGGATAGGCTCCGGACCCCCCGCGACCCAATAGGATAAGCGGTTTGGAAAATGGATGGATGGATGGATGAACTACGTGTTGTTGAGGACACTGGCAGCAAAATCGGACTCACTGTGACCTACCAACCGCAATGAAGATCATTGTCTACTAGTCATTTAATGCAAAAACGATCATGCTTACTCAAGTAATACCCACCAATCCCTTTTCCAACCCGCTTATCCTACTGTGTCGTGGGGGGGTCTGGAGCCTATCCCAGAAGCAATGGGCAGGAGGCAGGGAACAACTCAGGATGGGGGGCCTTTTATCTTCATCATCGCAGGGTACACACACACAGGCAATTTAGTAACACTTTGGACTGTGGGGGGAAACCGGAGTACCTGGAGAAAACCCCATGATGACATGGGGAGAACATGCAAACTCCACACACGTAACCCAGGTGGAGACTTGAACCCAGGTCCCAGCGGTGTGAGGTAACAGTGCTTACCACCATACCACCCCTACTCAAGTAGTATGTGACGTTAATTGGGTATATGATATGGGAGCACTGGAAAGCACTTTTGCTTCACACCTCAAGGGTTGGGGTTTTGAATGTTTATGTACAGTTTGCACGATCCCCTCTACTGCACAGGTTTCCTTCAGGAACTCCTGTCTGCCCCAACAGTTCAAAGACAGTAAGGGGATTTGGCATCTCTATAATGCTCATGTGAGATTGTGTGCATGCCCTATGATGAGCTGGTATCCTCTCCAGTGCATTCCTTTGTTGCATGGGATAAACTCCAACCCACCTGTGACCTGTCATTGTGAAGTAGTTGGAAGAAAAAAGGGCCGAGGTATTGCATTTCATGACTGAATGTATTATACTTACATCAGCATTGTTAGTTGGGGTGGCATGGTGGTTAGTGCTGTTACTTCATGCTACTGGAACTAGGGTTCAGGTCTCTGTCATGGTTTCATGTTTGTGGAGTTTGCATGTTCCCATCTCACTGCTTTTTTCTCATACTTGTTGTACACTGATCTGTTTATTCAGTCCATTCTCATTACGGACATAAACCGGGGTTGATATATAATTCTGAAGGATCTGAGAAAAAACATTCGTTCATCTTGTTTCTTGGTTCCTTCAGTGTCTATGTCTACATTTTCAGTATACTAGGTAACAAATAGCTATTCGATCAGTCCATTCATTACGATTCTTTTTTTATCGTATTGTCACCATTACAGATTTGATGGAAGTAGATTCACATGCAGAAAGTGTTTTACGAAAAAGTCTAGAGAGTATCTGGGTGTGAAAGCTCTAGAGAGGAATATGACACACATTCGAGTGTTAAACCAGGGACAAAATCCGGCAATTTATGGGAATTAGAAAAATGCTTTAAGGAAAATGAGAACAACCACGTCCTTTTTGCATGCTTGCATTTCTCAGTTGATCTACTGAGAAGGTCAGACATGTGATCTTATATAAGCATGTGTCACCTCTGGCCAGGAGCCATGTAAGACCTTCAAGACCGTGCTTCTTGGACTGGGAAACCCCAGTGGCAGGTGATGGATTAATGTTACCATCCTCTTGAAGTCAATACTCCAGTAAAATATGAGCAGTTTCACATTATGTGCCTTCCACAGCCCTCCTCATCTTCAATTCAAGTGAAATTTTACTATGACGGCAAATTTTCATACCAAAGTTCAAGTTTATTTTAAAGGTATGCTTCAGATATACATACGTAGACTTTTCCGTAAGCTGTTTCTGATGGAAATTTGACGTGTCAAGGCAGTCATGGATAATCATATTACTACAGAGCAATTCAGGACAAGGAAAGGGCATGTGAGCTAAAGGAGATATAAAGAATTGTTATTTTATGCACTGAGAGCTTGTAGGGTGAAAAAAAAATCAATGGTTGAAATGGCAGTGTCTGGTCAAGTCATTATGGCATCCCTGCATGAAGAGGATTAAGAGAAATCACACACCTGTCAGACACGGAACAGTCAGATGCAGTCAGAAGCATGTTTACGTACTGCGATTACTGATCAGGCAGGCAGACACATTCCAATGTGGAGGGAGAATCACTTTGCTGAATTTCATCTCTGTGAAGGATACAAAATGCAGACACAGAATAAATTATATTCACCTTTTCCTTAACTTATTTCTCCTCAGGGGACTATATTGCTCATAAAACTGGTAAGATCATATTATGTATATATGTCATTAATAAAATTCAGATTTTTTTCTATAACGGCAAGTAATAAAATGCACCACTTAATTTTACAAACTTTTGTGCTAATATGATAAACCGGCTCTCCTCATCTGTAGCTATGTCATTGACATTATTGAAAGTATGTCGAACATAGCAAAACTGACAGGGAGAGATTGTAGTGCAAAACCAATTTCTGTTACTCACAGTCTGAACACAATTGAGATTTATATATACACATTATTAGGGTTAACATATATGTTTCATGCCATATGCAAAGATAATCAGTCTGAACTAGGATGCAAATAAACCAGCTTTACTTAACCAGCAATTCATTTTGTATACCTTCACAGAATATATGAATTCGATAACAGGATTAATGCTTATTCAAAATTTGTAGCAAAGATAAAACAAAAATTAACCTTTATTTCTGAAGGCTCGGTATTCTGCATCATTTCTGAATCTTATCTGGTCTACCGTTCTTACCATCTTAATGGTTCCACTGCCCCCTACTGACACACAGGCAGCACTGCACAATTGGGCTCCCCGCTTACAAATTATGGCTCACACTGGTTTACTCTGCTGAACATCAACGGAAACAAATAAAAGATATGAATGGCAACTAGCAAAATGCTTTGCTTCAGAAAACCTTCAAGTCTCTGCCATTTTATCTACCTGCCCCGTACATTTAAAATCACAAATGTAATGCTTAAGGCTATAGATTTTTTATTTTTTATTTGAGTGTCTCTCTGCTTGCATGAGTTTTCTGTTGGTTTGCAAAGGATGTCCTCTCCAGTTTTCCTAAGTCTCGCTCACTGCGCTTTACAATAAACAACCCTCTGAAATTAGGCACATTACACTGACATAAGATACAAACAACTGCAATCCACCCTGGATAATTTATTGATTTTGAAAATAGATGGATGAATGATAACATCCTATGCTGGACTACCAGCCACTCTGAGGTAATAAAGGCAGAAAACAGGGATTAATTGAGTGTGGAAGGCAGCCTCAAAAAATTAATTAAATATTTTTTAAATGTCTTTTATTCTGGTCATGGAAATGAAATTATCATTCTAAAGATACAATACCAGATAGTTTACAATGAATAATAAAACACTTTGTATTTGAATTAAATGATGAGTAATAGCGTAATTGTATGCCAGTGGTAATATAGCACAATAGGGAATAAAGCAAATTTTAATAAAAATGATGGTAACTAACTGATGATAGAATCAGCTTTGATAGAATACTTTTTATATTTCATTTTATCGTTTATGTCAGCTAGCAAGCCACTATAAAAAAGATGACCAATCTCAATAATGTATAACTAGATGACTACAAACAGACATTTCCTACATAAATTGTATCATGCTTCTGCTACTGAACTCCACCTAGGAGAAATCTCCATGGCAATTGCTGACGTTCCTCCGCCGTGGTTGCCATGGCAGTGATGACGCATTAACCCCTGAAAACGTTTTGGAAACCCCGGACATAGGTTGCCTTGGTTACTAGCGGGGGGGGAGGGGTGGGGTTTAGAGGAAGCGGAAGTGTCAGTGCAAGCGGAAGTGGTACTGCCCTGAATATCCAGAGTAGCGAGACGGAGGACGGAGAGAAAGACTCCCATCGTCCACAGACAAAAGCAGGACTAAAAGTACATTACTAATGTGAGTTCACATGTCTCGGTTTGGTTGTAAGGGATGTCCAGGTATTACGCGCAAATATAAGAGGTTATACCAATATAACAGCGGGTCCAATCACAGTATGCGGTAGAGAATGTGCCTATTGTGGTTTGGGGCTGGGTGCAAGGACTTAGGCCGTGGCGTGAGGGACGGGCACGGCTTACAAATGAGACATTTTAAACATTTAGGTCAAATACACCACTGGTTTCCCACACCTATTTAAAAACTTACATGCACATTAATTGTCTAGCATAAATGTGGGTGACGAGGGGGTGAGGTTCATCCATTTCTGTCAGGTCGTGATATCTGGCTAGCTAGCTAAACTAGCAGCAAACCGTATGCAGTGCGAGCAAACACGGGCCTCTGCGGTCTCGGTACGGAGACTTGTTTTAAATGTCCCAGATATGTGGAGTTGGCAAGATGAATGGTTAACTTGTCCATGGCCCATAGTGTCCTCGAGGCGCGTTTGTCACTCGGATGAAACACCGCACGTGAATGCGACAGAGGCCGGAGGGCGTAGTTAGCCAGCGTGCTAACTGCTTGTCTGCGGTAGATTTTGCGCTAAAATTGCCGATTCGCATGTCCGGTTGATACCCATTCAGTATGGTATTACCTAAAAACACCTTTATAAAACTATTAATCGT
Organism: Brienomyrus brachyistius; assembly: GCF_023856365.1. NCBI lineage: Eukaryota > Metazoa > Chordata > Actinopteri > Osteoglossiformes > Mormyridae > Brienomyrus > Brienomyrus brachyistius. The sequence goes on from NC_064540.1 coordinate 4,941,165, forward strand.
TTAACGGTGGCAGTGAGCGTTACCATCCACCTGATTTAAACATGCTTCAAACCGTATTTCCTCAATATTTGTGGCTGAGTTTTAACGATAGTGTTTCGCTGATTAGTGTATCTGAAAGGTGGCGATGGATCGAAGCATGTTTTAGCCGTATGTTACGTTATCTGGCATGTAAAGTCGAACGTAACCCTGCGATTGGGTTTATCTTTATGTCATCGTGCGGTCGGCTGCGGAGGCTTCGGGCTGAATGAACATCTCTTTCTGGGCCTGGGGCGTAGTCGGATTGGTTTTTCAGCCTGAATAGTGGTGCGCCGCAATCGCGTTGGTAGTCCTATGCTTAGTCTGATTTTATCATATTCAGTAGAAGACCGAATTATGCCTGCAGTTCGTCCTGACTGGCTACTGGTTGGATTTTTAAGTATCTGAATAATTGGGTTACTCGACCTGCATACGCAGCGATCGTCTCATGTGGTCGGAAGCTGCACAGTCAAATGGCGTAAATCTATCTTAATCGCATACTCATAACACTGCTCAAAGCATTTTAATTGAACCCAGAAGTGTGGTTTCAGTTGCCGGTGCTACAAAAAAAATCGTGAAATCGAAGAATCAAACCATTGATTATCCGTTTCGATAGTTTTGTTCGTGTACATGAATACAGCAGTAGTGTATTTTTAGCCGTATGATAAATCCTAATGACACCAATTTAAAGGATACCTGTCAAATTTCAAATGACTGAATTACACTTAATAATCCCGGTCATATGTTTCTCCATATAACAAATAAGAAAATTCTGAAACATTTGAACTGTAAAGTTAGTCTTGTATGTGTATGAAGTGTCCCGAGACCTTTACATCCAGTATTGCTAAAGTGGAGATCAAGATACCTGGACTTTTGCGGGAAGTTAAGGGGCAAATCAGGTAACCTGCCACTGTGGCCATGTGCAAGGCGATGTGCAGGATATTTCTAGCATCAACAACAATCTTGCACAGCTTCTAGCGGTACTGTTTTGGTTGCTGTCCATGACACTGAATTTCACTTTATCTGCTAAATGTTCCCTTTAGGCTAGAAGTATCTTCTTTTTATTTTTTTAACACCTAATTTATATTACCCCCTTTCAGTGTTCTGTTAACCATTAGGTATGAAATAACACTTATCAATTGGGTTGTCTTCATATTCAAAACTTCAGTCTCATATGGGAGGCAGAAGGGATTGGCTGTACACGTAGGAAAGTTTTATCCCGTTTTGCAATCTTAGCTTTTATGTTGTCCAATGATGTTGCACCTTCATGAGAAGGCACCTCCTCAATGTTGCACCTTGATGAGAAGGTACCTCCTCAATGTTGCACCTTGATGAGAAGGTACCTCCTCAATGTTGCACCCTGATGAGAAGGCACCTCCTCAATGTTGCACCCTGATGAGAAGGCACCTCCTCAGTGTTGCACCCCGAGAAGGCACCTCCTCAGTGTTGCACCCCGAGAAGGCACCTCCTCAGTGTTGCACCCCGAGAAGGCACCTCCTCAGTGTTGCACCCCGAGGAGAAGGCACCTCCTCAGTGTTGCACCCCGAGGAGAAGGCACCTCCTCAGTGTTGCACCCCGAGGAGAAGGCACCTCCTCAGTGTTGCACCCCGAGGAGAAGGCACCTCCTCAGTGTTGCACCCCGAGGAGAAGGCACCTCCTCAGTGTTGCACCCCGAGGAGAAGGCACCTCCTCAGTGTTGCACCCCGAGGAGAAGGCACCTCCTCAGTGTTGCACCCCGAGGAGAAGGCACCTCCTCAGTGTTGCACCCCGAGGAGAAGGCACCTCCTCAGTGTTGCACCCCGAGGAGAAGGCACCTCCTCAGTGTTGCACCCCGAGGAGAAGGCACCTCCTCAGTGTTGCACCCCGAGGAGAAGGCACCTCCTCAGTGTTGCACCCCGAGGAGAAGGCACCTCCTCAGTGTTACATGACTTTGGTTTTCTTGACACTCTCTGTTCCTGGGGCAGCTTGAAGATGGACAAGAGCGACCTGGTTCAGAAGGCCAAGCTGGCGGAGCAGGCGGAGCGCTACGATGACATGGCAGCGGCGATGAAGGCCGTTACGGAGCAGGGCCACGAGCTCTCCAATGAGGAGCGCAACCTGCTCTCCGTGGCCTACAAGAATGTGGTGGGCGCCCGCCGCTCGTCCTGGCGCGTCATCTCCAGCATCGAGCAGAAGACCGAGAGCAACGAGAAGAAGCAGCAGATGGCGCGCGAGTACCGCGAGAAGATCGAGGGCGAGCTGCAGGACATCTGCAACGATGTGCTGGTGAGGGGAGTCGGGCATGCGTGGGGCCTCTTGAACATGTGAGACATTGTAGCTTTAATCACATTCATCGAGCAGAGTTGATAAACCCTACAGCCTTCATTGATGTTAGCTGAAGCTCTTCTTTTTCTAATGCATTCCTAGACGAAGCATTTTTTTTATGGAGTTTAGTTTTCACTGGCTCGGAAAGCAGACTACATAGGAGCTTATGAACACTAATAAGCATTTTCTCCTTTATCTTAGGGACTTCTCGACAAGTACCTCATTGCCAATGCAAGTCAGGCAGAGAGCAAGGTGTTCTACCTGAAAATGAAAGGGGACTATTATAGATACCTGTCTGAAGTGGCATCTGGAGACTCCAAGAAAAGTTAGTATGCAGCTGCTGTCACGTTAGTGTGAAGTTCATAATCTGTCTTCTTTCGCTTCCCAATGGGAATGCACTGTCTGATTGTGTAGCCTTGTTTAATTAAAATAAAATTTTAAGGTAGCAAAGTCCGAAAATATCACTTGAATGAATGTATCTGTTTTGTTATCTTGTGGCACAAATAGTCATTTTGTCCCTTTCCCCAAAGCTACGGTTGAGAATTCCCAGCAGGCCTATCAGGAGGCCTTTGAAATCAGCAAGAAGGAGATGCAGCCCACACACCCTATCAGACTGGGGCTGGCGCTCAACTTCTCCGTTTTCTACTATGAAATCCTCAACTCTCCCGAGCAGGCCTGCTCCCTGGCAAAGACGGTAAGCAGCTGTAACTTTTTTCAGTCTTGGTCCAGTACATATTGTTCATCATCCGGTCTTATTTCTTTATTACTTTATGAAGCAGAGTGACAGAATAGTTTTGAGCTAACCAAATAGTGTAAGTAAAATTAAGTATAAAATTCTGGATTTTTTTTTTTTTTTTTTGTCGAGGATAACTTCGTTTTCTGACGTGGTGGCTATGCGGCAAAAATATTCTTAGAATCCCTTTTCTTTCCTGGTTCCAGGCTTTCGATGAAGCAATCGCTGAACTTGACACCTTGAATGAGGATTCTTACAAAGATAGCACTCTGATCATGCAGCTACTAAGGGACAACCTCACTGTGAGTTCTCAGCATCGGCGTAAGGCATTTGGCTGCAGCTAACCTTCACCGGTCTCATTTTTACACAAGCAGTACAGGCAGGGGACCTAGATTCTCTAAAATGGTTTGCTGCACATTTCTGTAACCATATGCATTTATGTAACAGTTTTGTGGCCAGCTAATTTCCTCTGACATTTTATTTGTTTATAGCAGACATTTTTAAATGGAACTATTCCCTGATTGAGCTCACACTTGGCCTTGAATCCTACTAGCTGAAATGTTCCTCCTCAGTTCCGATTTCTATAAAACAGCTAAACATTGTGATACCTTCCCTGTGTTTTGAGAGTTAACATGCATGTTTTTCCCCTTTACAGCTGTGGACATCAGAAAACCAGGGTGATGATGGCGATGTTGGCGACGGAGATAACTAATGTCACATAGCGCCCTCACTTCCCCGTGTCCCGTATAGTACTCACGTACAGCCCATAAGTTTTGACAACCTGTATCGTATACCCATAGAGCCAATATGTTTCCACATCCCCGAATCATGCACACACACGTCCCCGCAACCGGTGTCGTTCACATAGAGCCCGTGCAGCTCCATGTCCTGTACTGTACACACATACAGTCTGCGCGTCCCCCTGTCCTGTATTTCACACGTGCGCACACACGTACAGCCCATTGCCCCCAACTTCATTTGGACTCCCTTTCTGTATGGCAAGCAGCACGAATTGTACCCGGCCTGTCAGTCATGCCCTTTGCAGAAAACCCAAAAGTAACCAAATAACAGTCAGTCAACTGGCACAATTTTTGGATGAATATTATCAAGTGGAAAATCACCCCCCCCACCACCCCGCCTCGCTACCGGTTCCGTTATTATTATTTTTTTTTTAATTCTCCCATGCAGGTTGTGAATTATCATATTCTTCATTTTTTAAAGTCTTTTTGTTTTATAGTGTACCAGCATTTGCAGGTTTTATTCAAAGGTTATTAAAGTGACGGTTTATTTTCACCAAACACTGTGATGTTTAGTTGTATTTCCTCCTCCTTTCCATAAATAATAATAAAAAAAAAATTTGCTCTGTGAAATACAGATATGAGTGGGTTGGGTAACAGTACAATTCTGCTGTGGCCTCATACAGAACGGAATAACAGGCTGTATTGTGACACTGACTAACATGCGCATTGTTGTTTAATGTTCATTATATTTTAAAACGAAGCAGATTTAATTAAAAAGGGAACCATTGTGGTTATTCCCCTCCCCCCTTCCATTCTACGTTACCGGTTTTGAACATTCCACATCACAAAACAAACATTTCTCAGATGAGAACATTTCTGAACAAATTGGGACAGTTAATATAAATGTACTGTTTGACATCAGTACAGTGGACTTTTTTTTTTGTTCTTAAATGTTCTACCTGCACCTCTGCATAATGACTGTTTTCATTGAAACAAAATGTAAATTGTAAACATTTTTTAGAAGTGAATATAAATTTTTCTTAATGTAATATTGTGAACCTGCTTGCTAAAGAACACCTTTAAGCTGTTACCTTTAAAGTTTCTAGACCTGGATTTTCCACGCTGACAGCCTGAACTGACTAATCATCGTTCCATCTTCTGAAGTAGTCCTCATCAGTCGAAATCCTATTTATGATGAATGTGAGAAAGTTCTTAATGTGTCGGGTTGATGCAAAGAGGTTTATGTTGAGTGTTGGGTTCCAGTCTTTGGTACGTTTGTTTGCTACAAGGTGTCTTGTAGAAGAATGTAAACTAAACGAAAGCCTCTTTTTCAAAATTACTAGGATAAAATTTAGGAGATGTGGTAGATTAAGGGCTGGGGAAATAGGGAAAAAGAATAAAATTAAAAGCTTAATTCATTCAGTGTCACAATATCTTGCCATCACCATGACATTCCACTTAGGTGTAGAAGTCACTTGTCTCGGTCCGTCTTGCTGAGGCCAATGTTTCATGCACTAAGGATTGTCCCCTTTAGCTGAACAAATGGCAGTTACTCTACGCTTGATTTAAAAAACAAAAAACGAACAAAAAAAAAAAAAACGCAGTAGTGAATGTGGAACCAAGCCTGTCTGTATATCTGGTATCTCTACTTGCTTTGTTTCTACTGACCAGTATTCTGCCTAAAGTTTGCTTCTGTGTTGGTTTTATTCCCTAGCGCGCACGTGGTTGTGAAAATTTAGAATAGCTTAAACTTAAAAAAATAAAAATTAAAAAAAAAAAAAAAAACAAACAAAAAATACCTGGTTATTGACGTAATACTAGATTTGTGTATGTCTTTTAAAACAGTTCTAGTTCCACCTTACATGTAATAATCAGGAGAGTGTAAAAGACAATTTAAAGTGAAATAAAGTTTTATCAGTTCCCGATTTTCCTGTTTTTTGTTTTATGAAAAGGGTGTTTATTGCTCTTAGATGGAAATGTGCGATTTTCCCAGATGGGGATTCTGAATGCAGACGTCACATATTTGCTGGGTGAGAAGTTTTAAAAATGTATAGAAATATAACTAATATTTAAGCAATATTGTTGGTCTATTCCCCAGTTCATGTTCTTGTCTTGCTTTTTTTTTTGTCGGCTTCCTTACTGCAAAGTTCCTGATTCAATATTTCTGCAAAGTAGGTTATGAAGCACATATCCTTGCAGGAACCTAACAGTGGCCTTGAAAACTGGGACAGCTGTTTAAATCTTTGCCACCACAGGGAGCTTAGGAACATTCTGGAAACCTTGCCAAATTAAACATTACCATTTATTATTGACATTTAAGGAAGGATGCTGTGGAGATATTCTGATGAGTGGAAGCTTTGCATATGTTTGTGCTAGTATAAGCAGCAGTTTCGTACGAAATTTGGTGCTAGTGCATCATGACTAATGCAGATGCACTGTCAAAAGAAGGGAAAAAAATTAAACCAGTGTTATAAACCCTACTGGATTGAACTGGAACATCATTAAGGATTTTCAAAAGCTTTTACTCATCATGAAACAGCTGGGGTCATTGTCAGAAGGAATCATTTTGGGCATATGTTAGCATGTCTGGAAGATGATGGAGAAACCTACAGCAACGCCGAGAAAACATGTAGTTTCCAGTAAGGTAGTGATTGGAGTTAAACCCAGTCCAACCCATGAACCCAAAGAATATCTGATGATATTATATACCATGTTTTTCTAAGCACACAAATGCACACAAATACATTGGAGAAATTTCAGTGGTACATGGGATAATTCCGTGGTTTCAGTCAAATGCCAAATTCTTTCCAGAATGTGTTTCAGCACACGAATTTGTTCTTGTACAACGTGCTGTCATGCAGTGCTTTTGTGAGTATTGCTGACCAAATATCAGTGTATTACCTATAGTTTATCGATGTTTTTTCATTGCGTTATTGCATTGAACAGCTGACTTTTTTCCAACATCTGCTCAAAAATAAATGTCTTGTATTGCCAGATTAACAAAACATTGTCTTGTTTACACTTTGTACTGTGAATATATTCATATGTATTACACATTTCCTCCAGTTTCAGCATCCTTTAGTAAGACAAACTGGCGTCAGCTTTGACATGGCTCCTACTCTGCATGATGTGTTCTCAGAGTTTACACGAGTCCTGTTTGACGTCATTGGCACCTCTCCCGTTTGCACCTTTGCATTTGAAAAGGAGGATGCAGATGATGGTAGAAGGTGGGCTTTAACGCCAGTGCTCTGTGCACGCGGCATCTGCTGTGGGTTTGTGTTCAAAAAGGACAGATGGATGATAAGTCACTTTCATAAGAAACACTCCCTTTGTGAATCGCGAAGCAATGAAAAAGTGCCAAGATCCATCAAAAAAAAAAATTTGTTTTTTTGCTCAGTGACGACAATGTTTTCATTATACAGAAATGACTTGACTGCTAGCCATAACTATTGATATAAACCATCACATGCTAACTATACTTGTCAGTAATATAGTAATTGATACTTTATTGATCTCCGTGGGGAAATTCTCTTTACACCTCCCCTACCTTGATCTTTCTAGGTGACAGGGAGCTGGCTGTGGAGGGCAGCCACCTGTTGTGGCACCCAGGGGGCTGGGGGTTAAGGCCCTTGTTCAAGGGCGGAGGCTGAGCTTGAAGTGGTGAAATTCGGATTATAGTCACAGAGGCATAGCCCACTGAACCACACCTCAAAGATCTTTAAATAGGATAATTATTTTTATACTCTCAGGTACGACCTTAATTTCCCTAACAAATATAAAGTGCAAATTCGGCTCATTGGCTCAGCATGTAGCACTGAGTCTTACTCCTTCAGGATTGAGGCTGTGTAGTTCACATGTTCTCCCAGTGTCACGTTAGTTTCCTTGCAGTCAATAGAGATCCAGTTAGAATAATTTGCGGGACTAAATTGCCTGAACTGTACGTGTGTGTTGAACTTCCAGTGTCTGGCATCCCATCTTGGTTGTGCCCCATTCATCCTGGGATTGGCTCCAGGAGACCGTGACCATGACAAATGCTTAGAAGATGGATGAACTATGAAATCTCAATCTCATTATTAATATTTTTAGGAGAAAAAGAGATGAGAACATTCCTATTGCGAGTTAAGGTTATGTCATAGTCTTACGCTGCAGTATTTTCTGGATTTTTTTTTTATTGTAAATAGACACTGACCAGTTTTAGCAAACACTGATGAACTGAACATGGTCAGGAGCAGAATATAATAAAAGATTAATAAAATGTGCTACATAGGATGTCACACCAAAATTCAAAGGACGCAAAAGCAGCTGAACTTCTTTCGTACACACAAATTTGTGCATATAAAGAATATACACATAAAAATACATACACTCAACTCAGGTACCAGTTCAGCCTGGTTATTCAAAAATCCATGAATGTAGTTATGCATGAATGATTCACAGTTTCAATCCCCAACAATAAAAAGTGTGGTAGATCCTCGTAGATGTTTCTTAATGCATGTCACCATGCAGTAAACTCTCAAATGCCCAACCCAATAAAGTGCACCAGTCTTCCGTTTTCGCCATGCACACAAAATAAAGCATATTTCCTTAAGCAATAACATCAAATATTTATTCGCATCTCTAATTCTTTTAATCCATGGAGTTACAACTTCCCCATTTATACAGCCAGATACTTTACACGCAGAAATCAGTTAAAGTGAAAACCACAAAGCCAGATGCCAAAACATCTTCATTCAAAATCAAGCGATACACAAGTACGTTCCTTTCCTGGTGCTTCCGACATGATTGGTAAGTCCACAGGTCAGCTGACAGGAGGCAAAAATCAGCAGCATGTTTCATATGCGAGAGGCTGAGATATTTCCAAAAAAACTAAAGAGGCTCTTCATTCACAGCAGGTCATTGTGTGGGTTTCACCTTCAAAATGCATCACAGCCTCACTAGTGGAACAAAAAAATGGAATCAATATAGCAGTGTTTCCCAACCCAGTCCTTGGGAGACCACAGATGGTTCACATTTTTGCTCCCTCCCAGCTCCCGGTAGCAAAAACATGGACAGTGTGCAGGTCCCTGAGGACCGGATTGGGAAACAGTGATGTGAAGTACCCACCCACTGACTATATCCTTACACTCTCTCAAATTTAGTAGCTGGTGCCACATTAATGTGCGCAAGTCTGTGTGTTAGCAACACTGATTTCTTTGAACACAACACAGGGTCCTGAGTCAACACCTACTCCAGATTTGTTTGTTACTCTGCTCCAAAACAATCTGGAATTCCGCGTTATTAAAACTGCTCACCTTTACTAATCTTCTCTGCCAAAAGGAGTATCTTCGGTCTGTTTTTGACACAAGCTGTACAAATGTTTTCAAACCCTGAGGACAGTTCTTACAACTAAGCGAAATGAAATACGGAAAGCAACTTACTTTACCCTAAAGGGAGAGAGGCATCGGAAAATAAGACTTTTCCCAAACACACAGCTAAATAACTATCCTTGAACAGTATGAAACTCCATCTTGAAACAGAACTTGTAATATGTACACAATTTTAACAGTGGCTTAATTTGGAAGTGCTCATTCAATACTAAACTTGTTTAAAATTCTAATTCACGTAAAGCAATTTTGAAAACGCACAACGTTAAAATTTCAAACGTTTGCCTGTGTCCATTCTGTTGTAATATTATAAATAGACAAAGCTTAAATTTACAGTGCATAGATTTCCAGCCTTGCTGCAGAACAAGTAAAAACGTACAAAATACTACAAAAGAACGAGATGTATTTAATGTGATTAAATACCACAGAAAGATAAACTAAACAAGGGCAAAGTAAGGGCACTTTAAAAACCCTGTTTAAATCAAAGATTTTTGGCCCAGAAGCACTGAAGTTACTTCATCTTCTGTACTTCCAGTTTTAATTTCTGGGCAGCTGTATTCTTCGGTTCAATTTTCAGCAGGGTGTTGAGGTCTTCAACACAAGCTTTGTAGTCCTGTGAAGGAGTGAGTGACCATTAGGCACGGCAATATCTGACCGTCTGAATTATTCAAATTGACTTATGGCTTAAATAACTAGGAGCTGCCGCTTCTCATGACTGATGCTAACAGAACAGCATATTTAACACATACTGCCTGTTTCCATTGAGACAAAACAAAAGCCACTTAAAAGTATTAAATGGAAGCAGCCCTTCCTAGACAAGTCAGACACTGCTGCACGGGCATGGAGGTATTTCAGTGGTTATTTTGCAAAGAGCAATGGGTGATTTAAAAAGATCAAAATCATCTTACTTTCAGCTCCTTGTGTGCCTGTGCTCGCCTGTATAGAGCCTTCACGTTATTGGGATCCAGTCGGAGGGCATCCACACAATCTCTTACCGCCTCCTTGTACAACTTCAGAGAAAGGTAACAGAGTGCCCTGCGTGGTGGGAATATGGGAATGCTGGTGTTAAGGACCGCAGGGACGCACACTGTGTGTGAAAGAGCCGGCTGCAGGCAGTGCACAGTGTATGGCCACGGATGACACAAAAGTGACCAAAGACATTCTTCTGTGGGGATATACTGCTTCTCTTCTCCCAGTGCTCCAGTTTCACAGATGTGATTATTTTTGGTATTGAGGCAGAAAGTACTGCAGTAAGCATTTTAGCCCCACAAATTCTCTGAGACAGCAGTTTGACGATCAAAAGAGTCGTACGTGACGAACTGTTCCTAAGATACCCACTGGGGTACCACGTGGATTTTTACATTTATTTAGCGGATGTTTTCATCCAAAAGTGCCGTGCATGTGAGAAAGGCTTGTGGGCACCCCTAGCACCCCTGGAGCAGTGGGGGTTAAGGGCCTTGTCCAAGGGCCCAGGAGAAAAATTATTATTCTGATGCCCATGGAATTTAAATCCACAACCTTGAAGAAGACTCCTCCCACCATCAGTTATTTCCAGCACATCCTGGAGCCTTGATGTCCTCACCTGTTTGTGTAAGTTGTGACTTCTGCAGAGTTAAGTTTGAGGCTCTGGCTGTACTTCTCAATCGCCTTTGTATGCTCCCCCTTTTTCACCAGTGCATTGCCTTCTTCCTTTAAGGACAATGCTCGCTTTAAGGAATCCTCCCCTGTGGGGGGGGGGGGGTCACAAAGAGATCACCTGTTTATCACTCCTAAACACTGTCAAACAGATCAGTCTTTCATATAGAGTGTTACTGAGGAAATGATGTTCCATGGGAGTAAAAACCCTGCCCCCAAAATAACTCTCACCCCCAGTGAGACATACAAATTTAGTCAACTATGACTAGCGGTAATTTTTTTTTTGTTGGCATATTTTTAAAAAGGAGGACAGGGCACTTACCAGGCTTCTCTGGTGCCCTTGTTCTATTGTGCTGCGCGTTTGGCGCAGAAGATGCTGCCTGGCACGCCCTCTCCCGGACAGACAGCGGCACCGTGGGAATTGGGGGCAGATTCTCGCGCCAGGACAAGCCATCCTGCTCCGTCAGAGCTTTTGTCATTCTGAAAGATTAAGATGATTTTTCTTAAGGCTCTATGTGTCATACTAATGTTAAACAAAAAAAAAAAAAAGAAAGCTTTTCTTTTTCAGGCCATGATTATTCAGAAATTCCCACGCCAGTAGGCTCAAGAACAGTTTCTTCCACAAAACCATCATCACTCTGAACTGTCAACCCTTACCACTCAATAACTGAAATTCTAATTATCAATAACTTTCGGCTGCACTTTATGTATATTTCACCTGTTTACGTATTTATCTATTCTGTACATAACATTTCATATATCTATGTATATTAATATATCATGCATCCCATATTTCTATTAAAAAATCAGTATTCATATCTATAGGCTCTCCCTTGTAAATACATACCTGTAAATTCAAATTCCATGCATATATACAGACACACACATATACATATATGTGTGTATTCACGGTATTTCACTGTACCTGTACAATCACGATAATACTGAATCTAATCTAATCCAATATCACAATTTCCACTGACACTAAGAAGATGGGACAATTACCGGTTTATTCCGTCATGGGCGGCTGGAATGTTACAGTCTATCTGCAAAACGGTCTTGTAGTCGACGTAAGCCAGCCGGTACCTCTCCACTGCTTCATAAGCAGCAGCGCGTCTCAGAAGGGATTTGATACCGAACGGCACCAGTTCCAGAGCACTGTCAAGTAACACATGTTTACTGTGGTGAGGTGGGAAATGCTGTAGCACAGAAATGCAAAACCCAAAACACACAGGTACAATTAAGCAAAGGTATAGATTATCATAGGATCTCACATGGCCGTGATGGGAAAACTGAACAAAGCCATCTTAATCTATTGGCTCTTGAAAAATGCTAGCTTATACCCAGGGGCCAAACCTAGGGGAGTGGAAGGGTGAACAACCCTGGGCCCCACATTCCAGGGGACCCCTTGCTGATCTCGACTTTTTTTGTTTTCTTAGCAACAAAATATATAGATCAAACTGAACTGATCGGTAAGTGTTACTGTTGGCATCCTGCACATTGATTAGCATATTCTTGATATTCCTTCGCTTTTAATTCCTTCAGGTTTCTCTTTTGGCTCCAAAAAAAAAATAGCTTGCATGGACCAATTAAGGGGCCACCTATCCATCGTTGCCCAGGGCCCCCAGAGAAATTAGTTCACCCCTGTTTACACCATAACTTTCATTCTCATACATCCCCATTTTCATCACTACCTTTTGCTTATATTTGCTTGTGCACCTCACGCATCAACTGCGATGGTTTCAATACACTATAGATCTGATAAGCTTACAAAACACCACACATAACGGATAACGTTCTTGATATTCAAATGACTACCTCATTAAGTAGGAGTGACAGACTTGAAGCTGTAAACTTACGCTGTGCAGTCCTTTATGCACTCAGCACAGTTCCCATCCTTCAGATAACTGGCAGCCCGGTTTGAGTACAGGATGCTTAGATCTTCCTGGTTATTCTTACCTATGCATGCGTCCAATAACAAAAGGAAACTTTGCAGCACAAGCATGGTACTAAATATGTAATTTAAATTTAGCTGAAATGGTTTAGAGTACATTTGCATAAGCGGGCATTTATGTAAGCTGATTAACTGATTCATACCTTATTAACATTAACTGAATGACTTATGAAAAATCATGACACTCAACACTCTTATTCCCAATCCAAAACATGCCCATCATAACAATAAACATCTTCTACTCTCACAATTTTACATTTTTAAGCCAAGCTCTAGAGAAAATTCTAAATGTACACTTCATTAATGAGAATTATAGGCAAGTTTTCCCAAAAGTATAAAGCCTTTTAATAACCCTAGAACATGAGACCAACGTGTACCTATAATTCATTCAAAGTATTGAATGAAAAAAAAACACACACACAACAGTCTTGACATGTATGGCTATTTTAATTTTGGTACCTTGGATATTTTCGGTCAAAAGACTTACTGGCCTGCTTAGTTCTAAATCCATTCCCACGGATGGGCATATGTTCCTGACCCACCTCCAGGACTAAGTGTGATACCAGAAGGTTCGTAGAAGCGAATCCTCATTTACTTGGGTTTAATTCGGCCCATCTGATAAAAATGATCGATTATAGATGAAGACAGAACCCCGTCTCAGACGCACTCGCCGACCACGAGCGGCGATCTTTCTAGAAGCGGCTGCCCTAACCTGACTTCTCCAGAAGCGCGATGGCCTGCGAGTAGAGAGCGGAGGCCTCGCCGTACTGCCCGTGCTTGAAATGCACGTTGCCGGAGTCTTTGAGCTCAGCCCAGGACTGCGAGCGACGTTTCTGTGGCATCTTTCTGGGGAGAAAACAAAAGAACAACGTGGAGTACAACCGCTTAGCCGCTAGCCGGCTGCCTTAGCGCGCCTAACCAGTAACTAGCCGGTCTTACTCAGCGATAGTTGAAGCAGAGAAGTGTGAGCTGTTAGAGCGACATTAACTTTCGTTTACCGTTAAAACTATACTTACGATTGAGAAGTTTAAAAAATAGTGTCAAAGACGCTTCAAAATGTCTTTCTGTGAAGAAAAGGAAGGACTGCGCGTCGGCTATTTCCCGGCGCCCTTCTAAAGCCGGCTGCGCAGCTCTTATGCTCCTAACGAAGTGCCGGCTGCGTCCCAGTGCGGCCTCGCTCTGCTCCTCCTCCTCCTCTCCTTTTCCTCTCGCTCGTCTAAGGTTTCGTTTTCGCTCCTCGGTATGGAGATGGCGATGCCAGCAAGCGTCTCTATTTCTGTAGGCCACCCATTCCTGTGGGGCGTTTGCAGCGGCAGTGCTCCGCAGCCGGATTGCTGCACCGCCCAACACTTGGGGGGGGGGGGTTGAGTGTCATCATAAAGATGCGCACTTTCATTGCACGCACCCTGTTAATGATAGGGACTCATTTATAAAAATATATATAAAATAAAGACTTTTCACTAATGTTCTAAAAACACACATGACACAACATTTTATCTCAAGGTATGCTCCCAGGGCTGTATCACACTTGTCTGATGCTTACAGCGTTCAGGTGGATGTTACTGTCTGACCCTGCTCTCTCAAATGTATTTCACTTTGAATACAATATATGTAATGTAATTGGTGTCTAAATAGCCTCTTCTGTGTGTGTGCTTTGTAATTAACTGCTGTTCTGTCGGGTGTACACCAGTCTTGTGCTCTCTGCTGACTGGGATAAGCCTCGGGCCGCTCTGCTCAGGATAAGCCACTGTGCAACCCCTTTGTGATTGTATTTTGGATGAGATGGTCTCCTAACTTACCTATGTTGACACAAATATTATTTTTCTGACATATCATACTGAGGAAAAATCACACAAATAAGTTTTGCGTATCACATGAAAGATGGAATATTGCACATATCTTTCCATATGTTAGTATGCTGTATATATGTGAATAAGCAATATAATAAAATGCTCTGAATGGTTCACTTCTCTTAGCCCTGGCTGTATATAGATTTATGCAGCTCGTTTTTTAACCAATCAATTATTTGGTTATGATGGATCTGTTAGAAACATTAATGTATATGGTGAATTTGTAATTTGATGTCTCATGTGATATTTATGTATACTAATTAGTATGTATACTAACTTCAGTTAACTACACTTCGCAATTTTTCACCAAGATAGATTACGTATGTGAAAGTACCGTTCAGAATTTTAAAAATGACGTAACGAATTAGTATGGCACAAAAAGAGTCGCACAGGGTAATTGTAGATGATCCTCCCGGTCGTGAGGTGGCAGCAACGTTTCCATGTGACATAAGCGGTATTCTTTCACATTCGGAAGAAGCGGATCTGAGTTTCCCAGATTGTGCTTACCGGCTGTACTTGTGTTGAAGGTCGAGAACTCAAAAGGTGAGGATTTTAATTTAACGGTGTTTGGGATAGTTTTTAATTTTTTCTTTTTCTTTTTTATGTATCTCTATGTAGTCATATATGCTGAAGTTGCTGTGAATAACGTAGATATTTAATCTGAGTGCATTTTTGGTACGCGTGGGCCGTGGTAGGTCATATCAACCTGAAATGGCTAATCGGTTACCTGGCTTTCTCGCTTGCTTATATTTCTTTTAAACAGTGTTACGTTAATATGTATTACTGGCGAAATACCGAATCATCTAACGTTTACTTGGATATACGTCTTGTACTCATGAATATTAGCTTGCAGGACGGGAATTTCGTGACCGAATTGATGTTATAAATATTGAAGTAGAACAAGTCTAGAAATCCAAAAGCACTTGGCTGTTTTAATATGTCCACTCAATTTAATAAAATTGTTTTCAATTAGCGGAGTTGACATTTCAAAATGTTTAACTCGCTACCGGAAGTTAAGTGAATTTTGTAGCAATAGTCGTATATGACAATTTCAGTAGCAAAATATCCACGTAAGAGAACAATTACAGTCCCGTAAAACCTCATTTTTAGAAACCCCAACAGAAACGTCAACGCGATGCACGGGGTAACACACCGCGATGCACGGGGTTGCAATCCATCTCTTTTTGTCAAAGGCTGTCGGAATATAGCGCTGGTAGTCTTACTGAAGAAGTGATCCTCTGTCTCCTCAAATAAAGTCTTTTACTGAGGAATACATGGCATTTGAAATTTTGCATCAAAGAAAATGTAATATGGATTTTTGTGCTTCTCTGACCTTAATTATGATTGTCCTTAACACAGGAAATAATGTTCTGAAATGAGAATGAGTGAGTAAATTGAATTCAGCAGTGGTATTCGTCATTAAAAGTTTACAAAAAGGTACTTGGCTACATAGGCCAATGTTCATGAAATTGGAAAGACAACAGATTCATTATCTAATGCTAATACATCAGAATCCTCGTGTGAATTTTCTGTACATGGTTAAATGTGTATTAACAAAAGCAATTCCATTTGTAAACCAACAGGGATTTCACGATGTCTCTGGCCAAGCCTGTGATGCGAGGACTTCTTGCAAAGCGGTTGAGGCTCCATCTGCCAATTGCTTTTGCTGTGGCTCTGACTATAGCTGTAGGCGTTAAGGTTAGATTGCTGTCTCGTGTGTGTTTGTATGCTATATGATTTATCATCAGCAGAAGCAAAGAAATGTGTGTATCTCAGAAGCATACTAAGGTAAAACAGGAACAAATAAATCATATATTGGCTTTAAAACCCAGTGCCTCTAAGCACTGGGCACTATAACCTTCTGGTTCTGCTCCCTTATTAAATGGCTTAATCTCTACTTCTCCACCCAGTATGGAATCACAGAACCCAGGAAATGGGCATATGCTGAATTCTACAAGAACTATGATGCCAATAAAGAGTTCAACAGCATGAGGGAAGCTGGCATTTTTGAGAGTGTCAGGCCCTCTGGCAAATAAACTTCTGTAAGTACCTCAAGCAGTGAAAATTTATTATCCATCATTTCTTCAATGTGCTTCATTTCAGAACCAGTTTATAGAATGACTAATTCTATTTATGGTGGAATTGTGTTTTTCTGCAGGTCTGCCCTTGCTAGTCTGAGCCTCTGCCAGCTCTATAATGGTGTGATGTTGAAGATTTTGACATTGTTTTCCCAATAAATCTAATAAACATTCTACTGTAATGTAGCACTGTTTGACTTTGTAAGTTGTTTCTAAACATGTTTTCCTGAAAATGTCCCTTTCAGAGAATTCAGACACTGAAAGCCTTTCATTATTGGTTCTGATTGTATAGAGAGAAGCATGGCTCAGTAGCTGACGTGCTGTGTGGTGATTGCATGTCCAATCTGAGACGGTATGAGTTTCCTCCCACAGCCATGTGCTGTATTGACTTTTTTTGTATGGGTGTGCCTGGGAAAAGAAGAATAACCAGTTTTTTTTAAAGTGTTCAATTCTGTGTTCTGCACTTATTTTTGGTGTTTTTAGCTGGCTAGTGCTTCATCTTCTGGTGATGCAGAATGCCCAGCAGCTTGGACCAAACCTCTCTTTTGAGACCACAGACTCTCACTCGTTCTAGTCACTCCCGGGCCAGTCGGCAGATATAATCCCATTAGCATGTCCTGGGTGTGTTCTTGGGCCCTTGAGAGCTGACCAGATGGCATCCTTATAAGTTGCCCAAACCACCTCAACTGACTCCTCTCAATCCAAAGGCAGAGCAGCAACTCTTTTTCAAAATCTCTCTAGATCTCTGTACTCTATACAGATGGTAGCCTGGTTATGTACGTCTAACTTCAGACCACCTCAGTGTCTGCAAAGCTTCAGCTGTCAAATTCATCCACTTGTTAGCATCATGTTTTTGCTACCTGTCACCTGTGAACAAGACCTTACAATACTCATTCACGAAAGACTCTTCCCTTAACTGGAAAGAAGCTATCCATTCATTTGTCAGGCAGATGCTGATTCTAATTTCTTTGAGTTACATTTCAGACTGCTGAAGGACATGTTGGATGTGCTGGAACTAGACAATCGGTTTGTGGGTTAGGACTCTGCTCATGATTAGATGATTGATGGTTCAAATCCCATTGCTGACATAGTAATATCACTATTGGGCCCTTGAGCAAGACCTTTAACCCCAATTACTCCAGGGGCCCTGGCTCTAAGACAACTATAGGTGTTACTCATTGGGGTGGACAGGTGGGATATATTCAAAACTCTGGTGTTTGTCCCACCCAACATCTTCCAGGATTTTGGTTTTAAAAATATGAATAAAATTGGCGTGAGAATTTGGTTATCTAACCCAGTGTTTCCCAACCCTGTCCATGGGGAACCCTGGACAGTCCACGTTTTTGCTTCCACTCAGCCCCCATCCAATCAGGAACAACAAATACCTGGTACAGTTGTACTGGGAGCTGAAAGGAAGGTTGGGAAACAGTTGCATTCTTATAAACAAATGTATACAGTCAATACTGAAATGTAAGGGTAGCCTAACCATACAGATGCTGGACAATGAAAGTGAAATACCTGTTCAATAGTAGTTGATGTTTCACACCTATATATGCATGGCCTGGGGGCCAGTCTTCCCTGAGTAAGTAAGGGTAATGTTGGCATACTACCACAATGGACGGACCACATCTAACGTAGGTAACCTTGGATGCAAGAGGAAGCTGTCTCAATGGTATGTCCAGGTACTAACCTGGATTGTAAACAAAAAAAAAAATCCACAGCTGCCCAATTCGTTCCAGAACTAAATGTGTGCCTCAAGTCTCCTGTTTCCACCAAAATTGTCAGTCAATATTCATGGTCGGGCGGCTATAGCAAAACCATTGGTCACTTCTGCCGATGTCAAACATTGGTTTCGGTGGTGTGAGCGGCGCAAATCTCGGGCTGTGGACAATGTGAAACGTGAATTGTTCTGATGAGTCCACTGTCACTGTGTTTTTCACATCTGAGAGAATTATGGTGTGGCGAAGCTCCAATGAGCCTTACCACCTGGGCTGTTGTGCAGCCAGAGTGCAACACAGGTGTGGATCAATCATGGATTGGGCTGAAATGTGGCATAACCTAGGCCCACTACTTGGGCTAGATGGGCATGTCACTGTCCAGGACTACTGAACTATCCTGGAGAACCCAATGGTTCAAACATTGTACCCTGAAGGTGGTGCCGTGTGTCGGGGTGATAATGCACCAATACACACAGCAAGACTGGTGACAGAGTGGTTTGATGAACATGAAAGTGAAGCTGAACATCTCCCATGGCCTGCAGTCACCAGATCTGAATATTATTGAGCCACTTTGGTGTGCTTTGGAGGAGCGAGTCAGGAAACGTTTTCTTCCACCAGTATACATAATGACCTAGCCACAGCTTTGCAAGATGAATGACTGAAAATCCCTCTGGTCATTCTACAGGACTTATATCTGTATTTTCCAAGGCAAACTGATGCTGAATTGGCCACAAAAGAAGGTCCTACACCATACTAATAAATTATTGTGGTCGAAGACCAAGTGTATTAGTTTCATTGTCCAACCCCTGTAAGTACACATATGATATCATACAGGATAATGTGAGAGGATGGATTTGATCTGTCACTGTCCCCGCAATATTGAAAGCACAGTAAAATCCCTTTGTAGCCAATCAGTTGCTGTAAGCCTTAAACTTGCTCTCACCTGCCTGTGTCTCATGCAGAGCATGATAGGATAGGTGAAAAAGAGTTTTGCCACAGGGATGAATAAACTCTTCTTTTTTCTTTTATTGATGAGTTGCATGTGTTTATCGTTCGGTTTCCAGTTCTGTTGCTGTGTTGGTTGCTCACTGTTATGGTAACAATGTTGTACTTTGATGACCTGCATGGTTGTACCATGGGCTGAATGTGTATCCTGAGAGCAATTAAGTACTATTTACCCCACAATTGTATCAAGTCCTAACAGAACCCTAGTTTGCCAACATATACCGTACACAACTGTTCAAAAGTTTGAAGTCGCTCAGAAAATTGCACATTTTCCATGAAAACTAATTTTTATTAATCAAACGAGTTGCAAAATGAATAGAAACTATATGCAAGATATTGACAAGGTTAGAAATAATGATTTCTGCTTGAAATAATTTTATGCTTCATATTTTGCTTTCGGGGCAGCATGGTGGTGCAGTGGTTAGCACTGGGGGCGGCATGGTGGTGCAGTGGTTAGCACTGGGGGCGGCATGGTGGTGCAGTGGTTAGCACTGTTGCCTCACACCTCTGGGACCCGGGTTCGAGTCTCCGCCTGGGTCACATGTGTGTGGAGTTTGCATGTTCTCCCCACGTCGTCGTGGGGTTTCCTCTGGGTACTCCGGTTTCCCCACACAGTCCAAAAACATGCTGAGGCTAATTGGAGTTGCTAAATTGCCCGTAGGTCTGCATGTGCGCGTGAATGGTGTGTGAGTGTGCCCTGCGATGGACTGGCCCCCCGTCCTGGGTTGTTCCCTGCCTCATGCCCATTGCTTCCCGTGACCCAGTAGGATAAGCCGTTTGGAAAATGGATGGATGGATGGGTGGAGATTTTGCTTTCATCACAGAATTCTCTATATGCTGCAAGCCTTGCAGACGTTTGGCGTTCTAATAATAATAATAATAATAATAAATTGTATTTGTATTGCACTTTATATTCTAGCAATCTCAAAGTGCTACAAAGTAGAAGAGTAGTGTAATAAAAATACTATAAAATATAATAATAATATAAAATACAAAGACTAGACTATAAAGAGTAAAAAGTAAAAATACTCAACTAAATGTCTTTCTAAAAAGATAGGTTTTTAGATTTTTTTAAAAAACATCAGTCGACTGTGGGGCTCTCAGGTAGTCGGGGGGGGCGTTCCACAGCCTTGGTCCCACAGATGAAAAGGCCCTATCAGCCATGCTACGGAGCTTGGTTCTGGGGACTTGGAGGGTATTAGTGTGAACAGAGCGGAGTGTGCGTGAGGAGGTATGGGGGGTGAGGAGTTCTTGTAAGTAAAGGGGGGCATGTCCATAGATGCACTGATGGGTGAGAAAGGAGACCTTGTACTCTATCCTGAGCGGGACAGGGAGCCAATGAAGGGTTTTCAGGATGGGGGTGATGTGATCATGCTTTCACACCCTCATCAGCTGTTATTTGTTAATCTGCAGAAATTTCACCCGGTGCTTTTTAACTCTGGGTGGACTGGTTGATAGGGATCTGTTCCAGCAATTGGAAGATTGCTGGTTTGTGTCCCGTGAATGCCTTGAAGATGGCCTTGAGCATGGTCCTTAACCTGCAATTGCTTTGTCCTGGGAATGACGTTATACTACATCCAGGTCTGCAAGGAGGTCCTCCAAGTTACAGGGAAAATGTGAGGGCTGGTGACCCAATTGGCACTCCAGCCACTGAAAAAAAACACACCTCTCCATTTGGACTAGTGTGGTGCTGAGGTATCACACACCACACGGCTGCACTTTGGCTCTCATCCCTCAGGTGGTTAGTTATGTGGTGGGTGTGGAAATGTGCTGTAATCAGCATGTGCTCCTTACCTCTCTCTTCCTGAAGGGCTTACAAGTTGGCTTGATGGGCGCTTCTTTTGTATTGTATGATCGAGGTGCTCCCACAACAGCTCAGCATGGCTGAAATCCAGTGACTGCTTTTCTAGTCAACATGTCTGTTCTCTGACCCATTTTAATCTTTTCCTTTTATTGATCAGTTTCAGACACGTTTTTTTTCTCTGAAACTTTAGAATGACTATTATAATAGTTTGCCTAAAGGAGTAGTGGTAAATGGACTGCATTTATATAGCACTTTTATACTCTTACGAGTACTCAAAGTGCTTTACATTTTTTCATGCCTCACATTCACACACCCATCCACTCACCGGTGGCACCTGCTCAGCAGGAGCAATTTGGGGTTCAGTGTCTTGCTCAAGGACACTTTGATGGGGTCAGGTGGAAATAAGGCTCGAACCTGCAACCCTTCGGTTGCCAAATGATAGCACTACCTCCTGCGCCACCATCTTCCCCTAGTGCACACCTTTTTAAGATATTTTCAGTAATTTAATGTGTGGAATAATCTTCATTTCTCAAATCAACAACAGACAAACAAGTGTCTGAGGAAATTGCATAAAAATCAGTTACTTGTAGCTATAATAGTCATGCACAACATTAACAACATTTAGACTATATTTCTAATCAATTTAATGTTAATAAAAAAAACTGTGATATTCGTTCAAAAAACTGAACATTCTCAGTGATTCCAAACTTTTGAATGGTAATGTTTCATATTAGAATTTTTACATAATTCATTTATGCAAACGTTTGGAATTTAATTCTTCACTAATAGATAAGATAAAAGTAGAAAAATAAGGAGCAAGATAAAGAGGGAAAAAACCTGATGCCCTAGAAGTATTTGTTTGTTGATGACATTCCTGATAAGGCCTTTGACGGCCTATTGGAGGGAACATGGGTGAAGCCTGGCAAAATGTGTTACACGAATTCTATAAGGCTGTTAAAATCTGTATTTCGTGCATTCTGAAACATTCAACAATACCGGCTAATACTGAAACGAAAGAAAGAAATGTTTAGCTATAAATGCAGGGATATTCATTAATTAATTAATGGATCTAAAAGCAGATAAGTAGAAGAGATAAACTGTAGGCCAGGAAATGTAGTGTACTGGACACTATATGTATTATCATAATATGAAATGAGTATCGCTATAATACACATATTTGGCTCTTTTTAATTGCACAGAAAGAGATGCCCTTTCCAGTAAGCCCCGACTCCCAGGAGCATGCGGCAGCCGCGGTTTTGGAGCCCCCTGGCCTCTTCTAAGCGCCGCTGCCGGCTGGCAGTCTTTGTCTTCTGCGTAGCCCGGCCCCACCAGCAGCCGCCCGGCCCCTCGCCCTCAGCCGCAGCCTCATCGCGTCACGACATCGGTTTCAAAACGCACTTCCTGTCCCCGCTGTCAGCGATGCGGAAGATCAATGGAAACGGGCGAGAAAATAAAGATAAATAGATATAAAGCGATAGGTGCGGGAAGGTGGAACGTGGATATCGGGGAGCAGAGCGTTGGGCTGCTCGGCGCCGTAGTTTAAACCGCCGCGATCGGCTGGGGATGATGAGCCGCGACGCCTCTTGGTGGTAATGCTGGGCAAGCGGGACACACCGGCGTGAATAATAAGAAAGTTTCATAAAAAAAGTAAGAAAAGTTCAATCCCGGTACCCGCAGAAACTGGAGGAAGAAAGGGAAACTTGACGGGAAAATATGGAAAATAAGGTGCAGCTGAGGAATAACCCACGCAGGTAACACCTTTCGTCAGTTACTATCTTATGTGCTTTTTAAGTTTAGACACGAGTCGGAATTTAAGTATTTGAATGAATTTTAATTTTTATTATTATTATTTTAAGGTTGCTATACGATAGGGAAACTCGTGAATATTTACCCACTTGCCGTATAGTAGGTGAAGCCGTTTAGCTAAATGCTAAATCACCCGAATCCAGGTTTATTTTCTGCTTCAAGTAGCTGCGGATAGCCGGTGTGTAGAAAAAGACAAGTTTCTGGTATTCTTTTACAAAACGTTTGCGAATATGGCCGTGATTTGACTGACAGGGAATGTTTGTCGATCTTTATTTTACTTTCTGTCAACAGCAGAAAGCGCAACGGAAACCGAGGCTGTAATACTGCGCTCCGAAATGCCGAAGCCGATACACTATGTCAAGTCATTAAACAGTCTCTTTTTTTGTGACAACGTGGTGCTAAACGGGTCTGTAAAGTTCCAGAAGTGGCCGATTAGCGATGGAGGCTTCAGGACAGCAGAAAGTGAAACGGGTCGATGGGCACGTGTCGGTACAATCCCCCCAGTTTCATTTTGCCCTTTGAGTCCCTTTTAACTGAAGCGAAAAATAGAAAATTTAATGAATAGTTTGTCATCGCCATCTCCTGAAACGAAGTTTGCCGCAACTTCTTGCCTAAACGTTGCAAGATAATCTCGCCCGTCATTGCCTATTGGAGATATGCTAGGCAAGACACATGAAGTTAATTTCCCCACCCTCAGCTCTTAATAAAGATGCAATAGCAAGAATGGCAGCAATACTGGCATAAAAGTTGATGTTATACATCGATGTATGTAAAACTGGCAGGAGGGAACCTGGAACATAGAGATGAAACAGAACTCATTTGGAAGTCCTAGGAGGAAAAACCTCTTGTGGTCCAAATGAAACTTGCATGCCTACAAAACCACCTCCCTCCAGGGCACACGAACGCTGTAAAACGTGCAAGCTGCTCCCGAGGTCTCTGAATGGCAGTCCTGCATTGTCACAGTGTCAGCTGTGCTCTGAAAGCAGGGTCCCTGAGGCGCTGTAGTTCTCGCAGTCGTGGGGTGTTTGCGGATAACCGCTTCCAGGGTTACGTGGCTTCTCAGGGTGGGAAGCTCCGGCAAGCTCGTGGAATCCGGCCCCGAGCCTGTCGCTGCATGTAAGGCTGGTAGTGGAATGTTTCCCTGAGGCCCTGGAGTGATGTATACGACCCCCTGCACATCACAATGTCAGCTGTTCATTGACTTTGCCAAGGTCTTAATCTGGCCTTAAAACAGTCCTATTTCTGTAATTTACACAAGCATTAACCACATCCGGACCTGTAAATGAAAGAATGTTCTGCAGTGCCCTAGAGATGGATTAAATATCATGTTTCTGTGTATAGTTATACTAAATTAATAGGTATGTGCAGAGGCGTGAAACTTTTTATATATTTTTTAAATAGTATTTGTTTCCCACTGCTGTACTGTACGTTCAGCAAAATAATGCGGTGAGATGCAGCACTGCTCTCTGGGACCTGGGAATGTCGCGTTTTTATATTCGAGCTTCATCATCTTGTAATTCTGACAGGCTGGCTGCTCCATGATAACATTATCAGGACCTTCCAGCACAAACGGACACAAAGAGCCCGACCAGAATTTTCCCCTTTTGTGGTTTGAGATAAGATGCTGCAAGGGTGTTGCATAAAAGTGGAAAGTTTTATAATAGTTCTTTTATGTTTTTCCTTGATGTTTTAATGAGTCATGGTTAAATATAGTTTATTTCTGTAGTGCTTCTAGCTTAATTAATTCATTCATTTTAAGTGCAGCATAGTTATTGTGATGTGAAATGCTTTTAATCATATGTCCATTTTTATAATTAGTGTTAAATCCACTGATGTCCCATATTTTTTTCCTGAATAATTTTTTGTTTCCTACTGTTAACTTGCACAATCGTTTTTCGTGACGAAACTTTGTATATTGTAGCTGTATAACCGTGAGTAAGGCTCCATACACCAGCGCAACATTCAGCTGTATTGATAACCAAGTCAATGTTATCAGTCACTTGGAACTGAAATTCATGCTGTGCTTTCTGTAGCCGTTTTGCTTCAAAATAATACAGTGGGATGATTGGCTGTAAATGGAAATGGTAAGTCTTCAAAGAGCTCACTGAACACCTGCAATGCATCGGGTTCATGGCACAGTTGATGAACAGGGATGTTTGGGCTGAAACAGTATGCCTTAGAACGCATAATGGTTAACAACATAGAGTACAGTAGTTCAGTGGGTGGCATCACCAACTCGCATATTGCTGGTTCAGATTCGGCCTTTTCTTTGTGTGTGTGGAATATGCACGTGGGTTTCCTTTGGCTACGTCCTAAAATCCAAAGACTGGGGGATGGGCTCATTCCTAACATCACTCTTGAAGCACGAGAGCATTGGCATGTGTGTGCCCTGCGATGGACTGGGATCCCATCCTGGGTGCATCTTGCCTTGTGCTGTCTGGGATAAGTTCCAGGACCCTCTACCACCCTGTCCAGAATAAGATGGATGGATGGTGTTTTTTTTTTTTGTTTTTTTTTTAATTTTGAATTAACCGTTTCTTTCCTGGTTCAGGCAGCTGAAGAAACTGAGCGAGGACAGTTTGACAAAGCAGCCAGAAGAAGTGTTTGATGTTCTGGAGAAGCTGGGTGAAGGGTGAGTCTTTAGACAGGACACTGAATCCGCATGTTACCTGTCCACAGTATTGTGTGTAAATTAGACACGTGATGCTGAGGCTTTATGCTTCTGGTATTATAATGTGCATCGCAATCGGTGTCGTAATTGTTTTTAATCATACATTTGCAAAAGCACGCTTTGGAATTCGATTCGGTAACAGGGTGATCCTCCACGTTGATGCAGCAGCTTCATATATCCAGCTGTTGTGCTGTTTTGTGGTATTCTGTCATCAGTGGCTGAATTTTAATAAGATTTGAGTGGAGGTTGTCGATTAAATTTGTCTAGGCAGTCACAGCATCAAGTTGTTATGCGGAAAAGATATTTAAAGAGGTGGGCGAAGACCTTCTGGTCCCATCACCTGCAGAAAGACGATGACAATGGATCACACTTCAGCAGACAAATCTGCATTGTATTAAATTTAACAGCACTATAAAGGGGAAAGGGGAAACTTCTGGAAGGCTGTGAGGAGGGAAGGTCCAGTGTGGGATTCCCAGAAAGGATGTGCTGGTTTTTTTGGTGGTACCCTGGAAAAAAAAATAACCAGTGTTTGAAAGGGCAAGATCAACGAGGGCTGAAGTCGGCTTGATTAGAAAGCGCTTGGTTCTTTCTGAAACTGGCTTCGGCACTTGATTTCGTAAGGGGAGAGCATGTGCGAGAGAGTGATTGAGGTTAGACTGGCTTAGCTGACTTTTCACACCTTCTCTATTCTTCTCCGCTCATTTCGTTTGTCGCCTGAATGGCACGGCTCCTTTTCGAGAACGGGAGCCCAGGCCGTTGGAGTAAATGGAAAGCGTGCTCAAGTCTGCTCTTCGTTGCTGGCTATTTTTAGGCTGTGGCAGGGGAAGAGTTGGTGCGCCGCATACAGGCTACTTCTTCCAGTGACAAAAAACTGCCGTCTACTTCCTGTTTCTCAACTTCCTGTAGTGTGAAACATCCCCCTCACTGCACTCATCGCCCGTTAATGGCTCATAAATATAGCTACTTCTCTTAAAACTATTGTTTTGTTGCTTACCCGGTGGGCTTTTTTTTTTTTTACCAAGCAGTTTGCAACTTCGTCCATTTCTACTGCATATTGGCCCATGTATGCCAATGCGATAGAAGTTGTCTTTTAATAGGAATTTTCCAACCCCAGCTGGAAAGCTTTTTCATTGGTTAATCCAGTCAGCTAACCAATGGAAACGCTGATTGTATGAATAGGGCTTTCTTAAATTTTTGTGTACAGTGATGAGCAGAAGTAACTTGCATATAGAAGGTACTGTTTAACAAAAAGTGAGTGATTCTAAGCGAATTGTACACCCATCTGTTTTCTAATATACTTCTTAGGGTCTTGGTGTCACAGAGCCCTTTCTGAGAAGTACAGGCCGTGCAGTAGGGCAAATGTTAATCACGAGCCTCGCACACACTGCTTTAGCATGTCTTTGGGCTGTGGGAGGCAGTCTATCTGCATACTTTGGGCACACAGGTTTGGGGCTGCATTTGAACTTGTGACACTGGATGAAATTTGAGGAATCAGTCTGTTGAATTTAGGAGATTTTCTGCGTGCATGGAAAGTTCTATCTAGGATGGGGTGGTATCTATTTTTTTTCCCCCCACCATCATACCTTCTAGACTTTTTAACCCAGTTTGTGGTATATGATGGTGTATTTATATGTATTAAACAAAAAGAAAACATAGATTGTATAGACCGCTGTTGACTCTGGAATCCGAGACAGTCTATACGGGCTTATCAGGGTGGAAGTTGAGCACTAGGGAAATGAGGAGACAACATTTGTTGAAGAGCTATAAACATCACCCTTCATTTATTGACACCACAGTCACTGCCTGATCTGTGGCCACATACACACTAAGTTTGCAGCACATACTTCTGTAGTTCCATCCGACAGTGCGTTTATGTCACTGATATTCTCTATCAATTTCATAGAGGTATTTTACTGTATTTAGAAATCCCAAAGGTATTATTTTTAATACCCAGGTATACTGTAATATTGTTATACACCTCAAGCTTAGATGTATCTTAAACGTTCAGGGATTTAAATGCATTTAAAGGGTGGTGTGTGGCTCAGTGTGCCTCTGAACCCGTGATCGGAAGGTTGCTGGTTCGCGTCCAGCCTAAGCAGTATATTCACATGGCCATAGGTTCTTTGAGCAAAGCCTTTAACTCCCAGCCCCTTGGGTGCCGCAAGGTGGGTGCCCCTTTTGCTGTGTCCTCCAAGCTTCTTGGATAGCGAGATGGGGCAAAGGGGTAAATGGAATTCCCTACAATCACAATCAATTGTATTCCATTTATCTTCTATGGAAGCACTAGTGTAAAAGTGTGACCCTTTTACTTTTGGATTTGTGCAGGTCCTATGGCAGCGTGTTCAAAGCCAACTATAAAGAGACTGGAGAAATTGTGGCTATCAAGCAGGTCCCAGTGGAGTCGGACCTCCAGGAAATCATCAAGGAGATCTCCATCATGCAACAGTGTAACAGGTAGCAACTGCCTCCTTTGGCATGCTGGGGGAGAAGAAAGTTCGGATCTTGCTGATGATTGCTTGAGATGGAGGAAGGGATGCTGAATTAAGGAGTTTTCTCTGATGGGCAATGTGTGGATTAGTGGAGTAGGAATCTGCTTCCATGTTCGGGAGCTGACAGAGTAATCATATCACCATTGGGCCCTTGAGCAAACCTCTTATTCTTCAGGGGTACTGGATGCTCTCTCAGCCCAGGCTTTCTCCACTTGTATGTTGTTTTGGTTAAATGTGTCCACTATATAAATAAAAATAAAAAGGCTTTGGTTTGATTCACTGATGCACCATCATCGGCAGTGTTGTGTGTTTACCAGTCTGCATGGTGACCATAAGAAGCTCGTTTGTGTCTCCAGCCCGCATGTTGTCAGGTACTATGGCAGCTACTTTAAGAACAGCGACTTGTGGATCGTGATGGAGTACTGCGGGGCTGGTTCGGTGTCCGACATCATCCGGCTGCGGAACAAAACGGTCAGTATGCCGTTGCCCCGTCACTGCACTCAAATGCATTGCTCCCGCACCCCCTTTACTTCATCATCCACATGATTTTCCATGCCTCTTACATGCTCGGCCATAGCTGACGGAGGACGAGATCGCCACCATCACCCAGTCGACGCTCAAGGGGCTGGAATACCTGCATTTCATGAGGAAGATCCACAGGGACATCAAGGCTGGGAACATCCTGCTCAATTCAGAAGGCCAGGCCAAGCTGGCCGACTTCGGTGTGGCTGGGCAGCTGACGGTAAGCACTTTCCTGAACCTCGTAATTAAGAGCACACACACAGTGCTATGGAATGTCTTTTTGAAGCTAGGAATTTGGTTACAGGCAGCAGTAAAGCTGACTTAAGTAAATTTGGACTATTGCAAAATAAATCTGAGATTTATAGCATTTACCGAAGCATTAATGCATGTAAGTAAATTTACATTTTATCATTTAAATGTAATTTTTTTTTGTTTTTATATATGTAGTATTAGTCCTGTGCCCCCCTTCGGCCCCACCCGATGGCAGTGCAAGGGTGGAGGTGGTTAGCGTAATTTTCCTTATTTCAGTTATCCATACCTGAGGAGGGGTGGATGGTTAAAAGGAGCTCCATGCCTCCTGGGGGGAAGGTGGGTTGGGGGTGGGGTCTGATGGGAAACACAGAATGGTTTCTTTTTTTTTTTTTTTTTTTTTTTTTTTGGTTGCTAGAGGAACCTTTCTGGGAGGGTGGTGTTACAACCGGCTCGTGCATAAAGGCAAAAGACGCACAAAATGTTCCGAAGCGGCTCGAGTTCATTAAAAACAATGGATTAAATAAATGCTGGTATTTAACAGAATTTTACTAGGGGGAAAATTAGCAGGGTAAAAAAATCAACAGCGGGAAAGTACAGGTGCATAGTTACAAGAAAACACGAGGCAGGTTTGTAGTACTTATTACAAGCATGTATTTGGCTTATGAGCTTTTTGCTGTGAGGTGTTTTGAATAGTAGAGGGTAAGTTTGACTTGCGTAAAATTTGACTTGCATAAGGGTTCGTGGATCGGATTGCATATGTCAGTGGAGAGCTGCCCGTACTCCCCTCCCCTTTGGGCAGGGAATTCCGGCTTTTTCCTTTTATCCATACATCTTCCTATTCCTCTGTCTAGTCATAGTCACGTTATGTGGAGCAGGAAGCAGGGAGTGACCGGACCGGAGTGACCAGTCACTGTCCCTAGCAGCAGCCTAACTGTAGCCACAGCATAAGAGATGCATGTAAAAAAATGCTGTTGGTGTTTACCTTTGTCTGATTTCTAAATGTATATATTTCTGGCTTAGATTTTCACCCATTCGTACTGCTAGATATTGTACTAAAATTCAGTGCTTCAACTTGAGTATTCTTTAAGTTTCCCACAGGAAACTTTCAGCCATGTACAAGGTGATGTTTGGGGCTAATAATAGAGCCCAGGCTCAAGATTACAGTTACTGTGCTGCAAGTTCACGGCTTAAGCAAAGGGGCGTGAGAGAGGTGGCTATGAGAAAGTGCTCAGATGCGCGATGCTTTATTAACAGAACAAAACATACAGAGAAATGCTCTATATCAAGGCTTGACAGTGGTGCTTGGTTCCTGGGTGGAGCCCCTACATTCTACTGAGAAAACGCATCTAGTAGCGTCTTTCCTTCTCCCCCTCATAGCCATCGCTCCCGTGGTCAGGCCATTAGAGCAGATAAAAGACTTTAAGTAACTGCAGACATCATTTAATTATTTTGTGGAATTGGAAAATTTACTTCAAGTTGTGTGACGACCCCCCCACCCCCCTCTCATGCCAGGACACCATGGCGAAGCGTAACACTGTCATCGGGACTCCCTTCTGGATGGCGCCGGAGGTGATCCAGGAGATCGGCTACAACTGTGTGGCTGATATCTGGTCCCTGGGCATTACAGCCATCGAGATGGCGGAGGGCAAGCCTCCTTATGCCGACATCCATCCAATGAGGGTGTGTTGTTGTCCCCCCAACTCTGCCTGACGCATCTGTCTCTCCGTCTGCTTCTCTCCTTATCTTTCTTGCCTGTGACCGACTGACCGACCTTTGTCATAACAGCTGCTGTGAGAGACTGGGACTAAAGCCACAGTGCAACCTGGACGACACGACTGAATTATTCATTTTAAAAACATCTTTAATAGTTTATTAATGTACCCTGAAGCCAGCTCCAGTTCTGTATCTGCGTCTCTCCTGGTACTTTGGATTATAGCCAAGGGTCTGTGGATGTTGTCCTCCTCCACAGGCCATATTCATGATCCCCACAAACCCCCCCCCGACGTTCCGAAGCCCGGACCGGTGGTCCGAGCCGTTCAAGGACTTCGTCGCCCAGTGCCTTGTGAAGAATCCGGAAAACAGAGCGACCGCCACACAGCTGCTTCAGGTATGTCCCTGACCCTCTCCTGGTGCCCCCCACCCGTCCTCCAGGTGTACTCTCTCCCCTTTGCCCCGAACTCACTCGAGATTCACCTCCTCACTGTGTCCTGGATATATGAAAACCCAGTCATTCCCTAATACATACACCAGTGGTATTTACCGTTATTTTGTATTCCAATGCACTTTGTTCTTGCATATTTAACGTCCCTAAAAGCATTTTGCATTTCTAATATCAGGCTTGTTGTCCAGACTATAAGGTTAGCTTGGACATTAGTACTCTGGCATTCATACAAATACTTTGATGGACTTTGTGCTTGGTAAAGGTATATATGGCTGGTCATGTGAGAGCCCTCCCTATAGGGGTGTGTGTGTATGTGTGTGTGTGTGTGTGGGGGGGTGGCTCTTGTCTTCTGGGGCAGCCCATTTGCTTTGCTTTGCCCTTCACTGTCCCTCTTTCCCTCAGCACCCTTTCATCAAGGGTGAAAAGCCCAATGCCATCCTGAAGGCTCTGGTCACCGACGCCATGGAGATCAAGCTGAAGAAACAGGAGGCCCAGCAGCGGGAGCAGGACCCGGATGACGATGACAACTCGGTACGCTGGGGTCCTGAGTGACCCCGAGCAAATCCTTCCTGTTCAGTTTTGGTGGTGTTGGAGGGGTGTCCCCAGTCTGTGTGTTTGGCTACTTTGGGACTCGCATTAATCACAGCATGGTTAAATACCACCCATTATGAAACCCTCCTGGCTGCATTTAGCAGTTACTGATCAGAGAGAAAAGGCTTCAAAACACCTGTATTGTTTATGGATATTTTTAACTTCTCAGGAAATAGCAGAATAGAATCGTTGAATTGTGATTATTTCCCTGCAGTTATCAAAAAGCGTGTCTTCATCTGCCCTGTTTTGCTCTCCATCGGACCCATAGACTCATATGGTGGTAACAAGCTTGGGGGTCACAGTGCACGGTCAGCTAGCATGCAGCCCCCCCTGGGGGTAAAGGGCCTTTGTCAAGGGCAGCTTAACACGTTCCTCCCAAAATAATCAATATTTTGTCTGTCTGTGTCTTTATTTCTTATGTTATTTCAGGATGAAGATGATGTGGACCAAGGAACGATGGTGAGAGCAGGCTCCGGCGACTCCGGAACCA
Organism: Brienomyrus brachyistius; assembly: GCF_023856365.1. NCBI lineage: Eukaryota > Metazoa > Chordata > Actinopteri > Osteoglossiformes > Mormyridae > Brienomyrus > Brienomyrus brachyistius. The sequence goes on from NC_064540.1 coordinate 4,973,346, forward strand.
TCCGGGCCGCTGTCCCCATGGAGGAAGCCTCACGCACGATGGTCGAAATCGACTCCACCCTGGACTCGCGGCTCGGCACCATGGTCGTTAACTCAGACGAGGAGGATGAGGAGGAAGAGGAGGGCAGCACCATGAAACGTAAGAGGAGCCCCCAGGCTGACATTTTCCTGCCTACTATGGCGTCTTCTGTCCTTGTAGTTTCGCTGAGGTCCACAGGATGTCCCCAGAGTTTCACTCATGAGAACCATCAGCTCACTTTCCTCTTAAGAGATGAGGGTTATACTTTTGCAGTTTATGGAAAGATAAATTACCCCTTGCTTTGAAGGACAATACTGAAACTAATGAGAGTCAATTGTTGTATTTTATTTAGAAGGGTACTTTATTTATATTTAAATAAATATCACAGAGAAACAATTATGACTGTCAGGGCAAACATGTTAGTTTACAATGTTGCATTGTAATGTGTCCTTAATGCAGTGTTTCCCAACCCATTCCTCGGGGAACCCCAGATTGTCCACATTTTCGCTCCCTCCCAGCCAATCAGGAACACAGAATACCTGATACAGGTGTGCTGGGAGCTGAGAGGAAGCAGAAACGTGGACTCTCCGGTGTTCCCCAAGGACTGGGTTGGGAAATACTGCCTTAATGTATATGCGTGAATTTTAATGAGTTTGTGTAGGGAGGTACCTGTCATGCTTTTGACACACTGTCACGATATTCAGGACTAGCTGATATTTAAAAGGAACTAAAAGGAATTAAATATTTCTGTCTTTATTAGAATTAATATCCAGTCTCTTTCACTACGTCCTGATTTACAGTATCCTGATATTGTAATGTGTCTCAGTCAATTTCTGTCCCGCCGTTTGTGGTTGAGATACTCATGCCTTAATGCTTGTGTGCATTTTGAGTCACTTCACTTACAGGTTAGTCCTGTTAATGATTCAGAGGTAGAGTTTCTGTTGGCAGTTTGATCTACAGTACTGACTTAGAAAAAAGTCCTAGACAGTCACAGAAATGGTGGTGTGTCTTAGCTTAGCAGTTTCAGATCCTCTCCTAAAGTCACCCCAGTATTTGCAGCAACCATCCAATACACCCATGAATTTTTTTTGACATTACTACTAGCCATGCTAATCAATACCTCATTGACTTTTTTTTTTAAACTAATTAAATTAAGTGAGCTGGTAGTGAAATTTAACAAATACATGGAACGGCTGCGGTGCCCCTGAGGAGAGGTTTGGGAACTGACGCAGTGTTCGTCTAGCCAGCCAACTAGATACCAGTGACTTTTTGGAGAACAGATGAAATTCTTGTTCGTATTACATTTCTCTTAATTTTGCATAGGTTGTAATGTTATATTGTGTGTTTTGTTTCATGCAAATATACATTTACTACCTAGATTAATAGCTTTATGCATTTCCTTTGACTGCAAAAGACTTTCGAACTGTACTGTATATCCCAGAGGTTGTTGCTGTGTATGTTCTCTCTGCATTAATCATTACTGATGATATGTGTAGAATATATTCATTAATTTGTTATGGTCTGATCTTGAAAACTGCCATCAAAAGCCTTATATCTGTCGCTCCATTGAAGGAGTCAGCTGTGTATATCGTGCCTTAAAATAACAGGATAGATTAAACCCTTAATAGGATGAGTAGATGGATCAGTTGGCCACGCACATTTTCCATTCCGTCCGGTAGGAAATTTATCTAATTTGTATGGATCAATTTGGAGAGCGGTGAAGAAGGCATTAGTGGAAGAGTGTGTGGAGAGTAATGTTTTCCCCGTAAATTAGATTGCAGTTCCCCTCTTAAGCTTTTACCTGGGGTGAAGTGTTCTGCCATAGTCCTAACTTTAGGATAAGTCATTGATTTCTCACTGGAAATGCTAGAGGAATTAAAAGCCTATTGCTTCTCAGTACCAGATAGCTAAGATGTAACCGTCAGAATGAAGACCGGTCCGGTCCCCATAAATAATATGGATGGATTGTTTTTCTTTTGTAGGGTGTCTTCTTGCTTTTGTCCAGAATGATCTGCGTGCATCTTGCTCTGTGTTTTGCACAGCAGATTAGGGATCTGTGCCCATGGGCTCAAATCCCGTGGCTGGAAGAGTAGCCATATTACTGCTTGGCCCTCGAGTCAGGCCCTTAACCCCAACCTCTCCAGCTATGCTGGATGATCTGCCCGACTCTAGGATTTCCCAGCCCTGTTGCCTTTTTAGCTTGAAAGCTGTGTCCAGTGTTCCCATCTATGTGCCTCTAAGACAAAATCCCAGAGCAAGTTGCCCTAGTCTTAACTGAAGTTCTGCTTCTTTCTATCTGCTTATTGGTAGGGACTGTTTGTTGTTGGAAAGGGGTCTAAAATGGCCGGTCTGTTGGAGCAGAGAACTACATGGTTTAACCTTGCAGGGCTTTAAACTGAAGGCTTAGGAAGGAGGACTTGTTTTATTTATTTTTTTATTCCTCTAGTTAGTTGAAATCTTTTAGAAATACAAATGCTGACATCGTTAAAAGGATTGCAAAGAACATTACCACTGGTCAGTTTGTTCATACTGCACACAAAGACCCAGAGGCTTATCCCTGGACGGCTGTTGTCTGGCTTCATATGAACAGAGTCCGCTGGATGGTTGGTGTCAGTGTGTGTCTGACTATAGAGTGTCCTTTGTCTGTGAACTGATCCCAGGGCAGCTAAAGTGTCAGTTCCAGGGGGACATGGGGTACGCTCCAGATTTCAGAGGATCCCTGCATTCAGACCTAACCCTGAGTGTTTGTTTATGAAGTCCGGACCCTCGGTTGTGCTAACCCCCCCCCCCCCCCCATCTTCCCCTGGCATCCTGGTCTCTCTCAATATGCCTCCCCGAACGACCTGGTGAGGCAGTGCAGGGCACCGCCGATGGGGGAGGCGCCTGAATAATTGATGGTGTTGTGAATTAGTGATGAGCGAAGTGCCCTTTCTCAATGGGGGATGGAATGCAGTACTACAGGCCTCCTGAGCGGCCAAGCAGCGCAGTAGGAAGAAAGGAAGCTTTGAAAGGCTTTCCAGTGCGTGGTGCTGCTCCAGTTCTCATGTGCTCATGTGATGGAAGCTTTGAAAGGCTTTCCAGTGCGTGGTGCTGCTCCAGTTCTCATGTGCTCATGTGATGGAAGCTGCAAGTGAAAATTTGGAGTAGTTTTCTCTGGAGTTTAGTTTCCTCATCTACGGTGGCAAGAAGTACAGATGATTGTAGAAATGCAGAATATGCATGTTCGCATTTGCTGCACTGGTGTATTCTGTATTCAGCCCCCATGCTGTCATAAAAAATTTAATTCCCCTTCAGTTTTGCACTGTATGTGGTCTTGTTTGCAACCCTGGGACCAGCCAAGCAAGAATTTTATTTTACAGTTGTCCATACTTTTTAATTGTCTAATTTATTCCAGATCCATCCATTTGTTCAAGCAACTACAAGCCTTTGTAAACACATTCGATAATGACCACATTCCCATTTTATAGTTTTGGTATGAATGTAAAAATTATTAATTTAGTTGGACTGGTTCCCCTTGAATGCTGAAAATGTTTTATCGGAAATCTTATTGTCACTGTCATGAGCAGAAGGAAGGACTTCTCTTTTTGACTTTCCCAAACAATGGGAGAATTAAGAACTTCAGCGCAGGCCGTAGCATGTTTGCCTTTAGAAATGCAACATCTAATGATATTTTTCAAAAGTTTTGATGATTTTTAACAATGAAATGCTCCAAAGCTTATGCTTATATCCCTTGGTGTGTATGTTGATGCTTCCATGTCCCATTCTCGCCAGTGTGGGGAAGCAATAAAAAAGGCCAATAGGATGTTGGGGTATATCTCCAGGTGTGTGGAGTTTAAGTCAAGGGAGGTAATGCTAAGATTATACAATTCCTTGGTGAGACCTCACCTAGAATATTGTGTGCAGGTTTGGTCACCATATCTTAAAAAGGACATTGTGGCCTTAGAAAAGGTGCAGCGTAGGGCCACAAAAATGATTCCTGGTCTTAGAGGAATGTCATACGAGGAACGGTTACTTGAGCTAAATCTGTTCAGTCTCAAGCAAAGGAGATTGAGGGGGGACATGATCCAGGTATATAAGATTCTAAAAGGTTTGGATGCTGTTCAACCAAATAGTTACTTCAGCATTAGTTTAAATACACGAACTCGTGGCCATAGGTGGAAATTAGCGGGAGAACATTTCAAGCTGGATTTAAGGAAGCACTTCTTTACGCAGCGTGTAGTCAGAGTATGGAATAGCCTTCCTGATAATGTAGTGCAAGCTGAATCCTTGGGTTCCTTTAAATCAGAGCTAGATAAGATTTTAACGACTCTGAGCTATTAGTTTAGTTCTCCCCAAGCGAGCTTGATGGGCCGAATGGCCTCCTCTCGTTTGTATAGTTCTTATGTTCTTCTTATGTTCTTAAATGATTGTGTGTTGCACATTAGAATTCATTGGCCTGGCTCTTACTGTTAGCATTGGTGACCCACTGGTGTTGTTCTTAATGTGTGAATCTTAAGTATTTTATAGTAATGTTGGCCTGTAATGCACGACTCCTGGAGTTGATGTCAACGTTTGACTTCCGAAGTTGGAGCTCGGGAATGTGGTATTAAAGAAAGAGAGCAGAGAGACCCTCTGTCCAGCTGGTGTGCACTCTGGTAAAGGTTCATGTAACCTGGGATTACCCAGGCATCCTGCCACTTGCCCAACTGTATATTTTAACTGTATTTTTAAAGTATTTTTATTTAATAATTTAAGTAAATTTATTTAGTAATTTATTTAGTCTTAATATGTTTGTATGTCTTACATATTTATGTTGGCATTTACATACTGACTATCCCTGTCTTGCAAAGACCTGCACATACAACTGACGTTTTATATAAAAAAAAAAAAAAAAAAAACAATTTTTAAAATTTTTAAGTAAATGTATGTAAAAATTTCAGGTGGCCTGAAATGCCTGCCAGTGCTTCACCACCTAGTGCATACTGCGTGCCGAACGATGGTATCCTCGGGCAAAAACTGTAGTCTGTGATAGTAGTAGTGCGACCATCCCAGCCTCACACGCCTCTCCCAGTCTCATTCTCACTCCTAAAATCAGTACGAATATCCTATTCCTACATACATTTCCATTTCAACATACAACCAGTCTGCTGGAACAGAACCCTGTCATAAGAGGGAAACGGTCTGTGTTACGGTTATAATACTTTTTTCTGCTGTGACCAACGAGAGAGACATTTAATCTATGTATGACCCGTACATCATAGATCTGAAGATTAAAATTTGGGTATCTTGACCTAGCAGTAGCCTCTTCCCTTTCTGTATGGGCCAATGATTTCGTCCGTATGACTGACTGGTAGCACCTGGAGTTCTCTCTGCAGGATCTTAGTCACAGCTGGAGAGAAGTTGAGCCCTAGACTCGAACTGTGGTGTCTACACACAGTCAGAAAAGCTGTTCATTTATTGTGTCGTTTGATAGCAATAACATGTGAATTTGAAGGATGTTCTGTGTCTGTCTTGTAGGCCGGGGAGAGACCGTGCAGCCTGCCAAGCCATCTTTCTTACAATATTTCGAACAGAAGGAGCAAGAAGCAAACAATTGTACCAAGGAAGATGGTCATATAGGTGACAACCGCAAACTGCCAGCAGAGGGCGACTTTGCTTTGGTAAGTGGGTGTCAGCACTTTGTTATGCGGTCAGTCTACAGGCAACATTGACGTTAGGCTGAAGGAACACATGTGCAAGCCTGCATCCCCTCTCTCTCTCATCTGCTTTTGTCTGCGTCTTTAGCTTTGTTAACGTTGAGAGCAATTTCAAGTTGTGACCTTCAAACTTTCCGGCAGTCATCAACCTTGCATCCTAATTCAATTGTAACGTCAAATCTCATTAAGATTTCTATGCATATCTAACGTGGATTCTGACTTAAATTTAATTAATATGTACAGCCTTGTCTTATGAACATGACTTGAATTTCCAAAAATAAATGCATTGTTCTTCATTATGTCTAGTTAATTTGATTCTGATCCTTTTTGAAAGGAGGCTTTTTAAAAACTTTTTAATAAGCAGGTTTTTGCTAGGTACCATGACTTTAGATGCATCTGATTTTTGGTGTGCTTTATTTATTCCCCCCCAAATAATTGTCTCCCTACCTATTTGCAGATGTACCATATTATCCATGAGAAAGGCGCTGTACACTCAACGTTTTTGTTAAGTTAAGCCATTGAATATTTATGGGGGGGGGGGGGGACGTGTGAGGCTTGTTTTCATTCTTTTTAAAGCGATTGGCTGAATGATACATTGTGACATCAGTGATTATCTGACATGCATTATGGCATCTCTGAAGAACAGTTTTGCTCCCAGTTTGGCTGTGGTGGCCATCCTTGTCAACACATGCAGATTCATCTTCCTGTGCTTTGAGGGACCAGGTGGGTCCTAATTTCCAGGCAGCCCTTCAGTTTGCAGGTGGCCTCCTGAGACCGTGGGCCTCCTTTTTTGGGCTGGCCCTCTTTCAGTGCCCTGCCCCTGTACCCTGGGGTATGCAGTGCATCTCCAGGAATATACCCAGTAACTTAAATATTTTAGGTTCCTTTGGATATAAGCATAAGCTAACATCGAGCGAATGAGGAAAAAGGAAGAAATTGTCAGGAGACAATTGTCATTCTCTAGTTTGTGGAACACTGTTGAAACTGAATGCTGTTGTAGGGTAATGGTGGGGAAGGCATGAAAGGCAGGTTGTTTGGTGGGTAGGTATTGCCCTTATGTGTGGATAAGAACAAGGCATGGCATGAAGATGGATAAATTACACACTGGTGAAAAGAATGAAGGAGGGAATCTCAGCATGTGCTTTGGAGAAGTCATTGATTGGGGTCAACTGAACTGACACAACATTCCCTGTTTGTGTATGATGACAATTTAGTCTTTCCTTTCCTGCAAGCTTGATGTGCTTTGTGTGTGTGTGTCTGTGTGTGTACATATGTAATGTAATATATATTTCCTTGTCCAGTCTCTTTCACTGGAACTAAGGGGCTTAGCGCAACTCTTGGAATAACAACCACATATTGTACGCTTCCAGTTTGTAGTAATACCTCTTAGTTGACCATGGAATATCTAGTAGGGAAGAAATCTTACGAACTGACTTAATACTAAGGTGGCATCCTACGACATACTACACTTGAATTCCCTCTTCAGAATGACCCATTCTTTCACAAATGCTTCTAAACCTGACTGAATGTCTAGGTGCTTGATTTATATACTTGTGGTAATGGGTCTGAATGAAACACTGACATCACTGATTAAGAGGTGTGTCACTATACTTTTGTCCCATGTAGTGTAGGTTTAGTTACATTTGTGTCATTGTATCTTAACTTGTACAATATATTTGACCTTTCCCCTATAATGATTGAGATATTGACTTATGTCATCACTTCTGGATGTAACGTGATAAATACCTGTATATGTGTTAGCCGCCTAGCTTGGAAAGGGGTGAAACATTTCTACACGTTGTGGACTTCAGTGGTTGCTTTCGATTGCTCAGGTTACTCTCTGAAATCTCACGCTGCTTTACATTTATTTTTTGAATCTCTTTTTTAATAGTTGTTATTCTGTTGTTTTGCCTTTTGCAGTAGCAAAAATCATTGCAGTTGGATAGTAATGGTAGTCTCAGCTCAGGGCTAAAGCGTGCTCTGAATATCGTCTATTTCTGTGGGTTTTTGACCACAATTGTAATTATGTTAAAACCCTTATCTCAAACCAGCATGGCTTGCGTGTAAATGCTATGAGAGAAGATGTAGCATCTGTGAAGCTAACAATCATTAATGTTGGTAATGTAGTAAAAGTGTCTGTGTGTCTGTCTGTGTGTCTGTCTGTGTGTCTGTCTGTGTGTGTTCATGCTTTTAATCATCCAGTTCAAAGCCTTGTAAGAAAATGTCACATGGTGTATGAGTGAAGCTTCTATTGAATAACAAATAACGTTTTAACTAAGTATTGTCTATTCATGCTTATTAAATTACCATAAATATGTGTTTTTAATATCCTCGGTCCTTCTAGCTGCTAGATACACTTATTAAAGTCACAAAGTTGTCTGCCTGCTACCTTAGCATCTCCATTGAATAAGTGTTTGAGAAAATGTTTAGGCTAAAATTTGGCCGTATTCTATATGGATTGACGGTGCCAGTGTGTGTCATTAGTGGAAGCCCTACTTAAAATATCTACAGTACTGTGCAGAAGTCTTAGGCAGCCCAAAGAAAGGGCTGTTTATCTGGGTACCAAGTGTACTTTGGCTTAGAACAAAAAACACAATTTAACATTAGAACATGTGAAAATTTAAGAGTAACACAATAAAAACTAGTAATAATTTCTTCTGTTTTTTAAAAAGTTACTGATATCTAGTTGGATGGCTAGATGAACACCGCTTCAGTTCCCAAACTTCTCCTCAGGGGCACCTCAGCCGTTCCACGATTTTGTTAAATTTCACCAGCAGCTCAATTAAATAATTAAATATATTGGTTTAAAAAGTCAGTGACAGATTGACTAGCTGTATGAGGTGTGCTAGTGGCCAAGTCAAAAAATACATGGCTGCACTAGACGGTCGCTGCAAATACTAGGATGAATTTAGCGGAGGTTCTGAAATGGCTAAGCTGACACAGGCATAATATCATAGTTTTACACCAACAAGAGGATAATCTAAACATTTTCTTTCCCTGCCTAAGACTTTTACACAATACTGTATGTCCTTGGCAAGGAGACTTGAGTCTTGCAACAATTGTTTGTTTTTTTTTTTTTTTTTTTTTTTTTGCATGTCGACGCTCTGCTCTCTCCTTTGGAGAAGTAGGAGGTCTTCTGTTGTGGTTCACACAAGGTGCCAGTGGGCATTGTGAGAAGGCCATTGCTAACCCTTCCCAGCCCTTTTTATGAGCCTCATAGTTTTCCTATAAAAAAGCTAGAGGGTAAACAAGTTAAATAGGAGAATCTTCCCCAGACAAAGGGGATTAGGTAGGCTGGTGAAGGTGACGTGGAGGTTTCCCCAATGAGTGAGGAAAGGTAGAATGCAAAGTAAAACGAGGTCTAACACAGGTACTCTAGGCCCCGATACAAGTACCAACGCTTGCCCCGGGGGTCATTTCATAGCCGGAAAGGAAAGTGAAAGCATGACAAAGGCGACACCTGGATTATGCACTGAGCAGACGGCATTTCAACTTGCTGACAGGGTAGGGGGGTGCAAATTAGCGCTGCTGTTTTTAGTGTGTTTGGTCTCTGTGGATCGGCGGGCTGTCTAAAGCCATCCGAAACGGTGTACGACAAACTTTACCCCCTCAAAGTATTATGCTATCCACTATTACGACATTATGCTTGATTGTCAAGAGCAATATATAGCGGGACCCCTGTATCTCTGGTTACTGTTTCAGGCGGTTTACCGCGGTCAGAAAAATATGTGGAAAATTTGAGAAATAAATGGTTCATAAATTTCAAGCTGTGTATCAAGTGAGTGCAGGCTTGCATGGTGAAATCTGCCAGCCCAATCACGCTCAGTACATCCTTTCTCCCTTTATCCTTGCTTCCCTGCAGAATTACATTCATTGTGTCACTATCAAAGTGCGTATCATAAAAATATATAAGAAGCATGATTTTTATTGCCCCGTCATCCCTTGATACGTGATTTATTTTTTTTCCATTGCTCTATCGTGTCTTGAATTAGGCAAAAATGTCAGAATCTCTAATTCGAGAATACCATACTGTACTGTATAATAGTGTACACTGTACTTTATTACTGTTTAATGTTGGTGATGTCTTACTGTGCATGATTTATCAGTTATCCTTTACCATGTGCACGTACATGAAAATCATATTGTATTTAGAGTCCGCGGATGGTTTGCTATTATCATCGGTTTCGGCCATCCATTGTAGACCATGGAACGTATCACCCGCGGACACAGGGGGGGACTGCTGTACTGGGTAAAAGCTTACATTATTTTCACATGCGATTATCGTCTATTTTCTCTCTCCACGCTAGTGTTTGCTGCATGGTGTGTTGTAGCAAAGTGCTTCTGGTGAAAAATCTGTTTTTAAATGTTTAATTAGATGATTTTTGTTGTATGGACTTGTTTCGTACTTCCCCTTGATATTTTAGCAGAGCACAGTTTGCAGTCCATTATGATTTTTTTTTTTCACTAATCTTGAAGTGCTTCCACTTTTTCCACTTCCACTGCAGACATTTTGTGGTCCCTTTCATTTCGCTTAATGAATTATCAGTGATATTGTTAAGTAGCATTGATTTATAGGCATCAGTGTATTGTTATGAGGATTAGAACATGAGCACAGTATCAGATACAATATGAATAATATCACTGATATCAATGCTCCTCTATTACGTATCATTATATATATGGACTCTTGGTTCTAGCTCACAGTGGCTTTCAGCGCTCATTTCAGTGAGATTAACAGACTTTGCAGCAGTGAAATCTTTCGATAAAAATGTAAAGAATATGCTATATCAGTTTTTGATGTATAAGCTGTTTTTAATCGATTTACTAGTAATTTTAAATTTAAATTTGCAGTGCAATGGTGCTGCACTGCTGTGCACTCAGTGTTTGACTTCCTCTCCCAAGAGACACACTTTGTTTTTCTCCATTCCATCTGTTTGGTTCAAATTACTATTTGGATATAAGTGTTGGAAATATATTCAGCATGTTACCCAAAACACTACTGTGAAATAATTTTGCAGCATGGAGATGCTGCAGTTTTTCAATGTTTTCCAGTAGTCGGTTATATTTTTTGTTTTATAATGCTGGTCCTTTTATTAAAAATAAGAAACCGGCTTTATATAGCATAAATAAAGTAAAATCATTAAAGGGAAAAAAAAAAGTTTTTCCCTCAATTCAGGTTTTACCCATGGGAACTTTTCCAGTTAAAAGATGTTTTTCTTGTGCTTGTTTCAGCTCTTTCTTGGGTGGGTGGGTTGTCGGTCTTGATTGTAAAATGCCTAGTAGAGAGGGAGGCTTGGACAAAGGGCCATATCACTGCTGTTCAGTGAAAAGTCTGTGTGTCCATTTACTTAAACTTTTTATTATAGATGGAATATTTCCATTATCTGCCAACTGGTAGCATTTGGCGCATGACCAATGGTAGTATGTTTTTTGAAGTTATCTGTTTAAGTAGTATTTGTTCAAACTAGGTATTTATGGTGGTCATTCGTATGGATTATAAACTAGTTAGCTAAATATATTCACAGTTAATGATGATAAAGCGTGATTAGTTTGTACCTTAACACTGACATATTTGCCTCGCTGACAACAATCCAAGTCCATTTCAAACATTAAACCATTTGCTGATGGCTGTTTAAAGGTTTCTAAAGGTTTCTGTTTGTTCTAAGCTCGTCTCATTACGTTTTCTTAGGTTTATTTTGTAAAGTAGTTTCTGAGAAAATGCGCTTCTGAAATAATGGATTTTTGTTTTTCACTTAACAGCAATGATATGCACTTTTCCTTGATTGATTTTTCCAACTTAAGAAATTCTAGTCTGCTAACCTTTTGGAGATGTCCTTGTTTACATTGCAGTCTTGACCTCAGCATTGATGCTTAGAAAATAGATGCCGTTGTTATTTTTAAGCTGTTGATCCTGCCCTTACGTGGGTTTATTTAATCTGTATTATATACTGCTGCCTTGTTTTCTACATCCCTTTCAATACTAAACAATCCTCTATCACAGCTGGTTTGTTACCTCCAGAGGAGTCTATTGCACTGGAGTTCCAAGTTAATCAGGGGCTGAGAGCTTAAAGCCACAGTAAGCTATGCTTTTCTGATTTGTACATCACTGTATAGTATCAACTCTGGTTGTCTGAAATGTGCTGTAGAAATAAACAGAACTTGAAATAGTAGGATATGCTGGTTATCTTGTAATAAAGTTCTCTTGCTTTACTGAAAGAGTGCGGAAGGGGGGATAGATGTCTAGGGTACTGTTCTCCTTTCCTGGTTCAGACCTCTGCGACATGCATGCTTCTCATATATCCTGGAATCCTGATGCATATTGACGGCACTGAGAGAGAGATGATTCCAAACAGGAGAACATCTCTGTGCAATTGCTCCGACTCTTGCTCCAGCCACTTTTGGGGTGGTGATCTCACTTCTGACCAAGCCTCCGTGTCCGCAGATGCAGAGCTGGAGTGTGGATGAGCTGAAGGCCAAGCTGGCTGCCCTGCAGCCTCAGATGGATCAAGAAATCGAGGAGATCCATCAGCGCTACCAGGCCAAGCGCCAACCCATCCTGGATGCCATCGAGGCCAAGAAGCGCCACCAGCCGAAGAACTGAGACGGGTGGCATTCCAGACCCGATCCTCTTCCTCCATGCTGGAGAAGACTTTTGGCCAATACTTATTCCACAAGCTGGACTCTCACTGTCAGAGGTCTCCTTTTTCCTCATTCTTCTAATGCTTGACAAATGACCATATGGTGCTGTGAACAAAAACTGCCAAATGGGTGTTTGTTAAGCATGTTTCTCCTATCAAGGTTTGAAATACCTGTTATTCCAAACCATTTCAGTGCTCACTTAACAACCACTTTGTTACTGGATAATCCCCCCTCCCCCTGCTCAGGAACTGGGTATGAAAAGACTGTGGTACCGATTTAACCTGTGGTTTATGTTGCAAACAAGGCAACCGAGATGTTTCTGTTCTGCTTTGAATAGGAATTTAGGGTTGAAAAGTTATAAATTCACCGGTTTGAAATACTTTGAGTTACGTTGCGAATTCTCATATTTTAGTGCTCCTTTGGTACTAATGGTTCTAATCCACACACCTTAACTTGGTAAACTCTCAGAAGTGATCATTACAGTGAAGTATGGTGTAACTTATGTAACTGGTCAAAAGAAAAGGACAATGTTTGGAAAACCCTAAATGCTGATTGACTCCTTTGGGTTACATGGACTTTTCCTGAAATTCGTACCTGGAAGAGTCCTTTGTTTCATGGTGTGAGATCTGGCAAAAAAAAGTCCATGTAACCCAAAAATAGTCGCCTGTAGACTATGGTGCATTTTTGCTTATTATCCCTTTCTTATTTTCAGCAGATGATCACTTAGATTCAGGGATTTTTAACTGTGCATTTCATACATTCCAGGTTTTAGGAAACAAGAATATATTTTTTAAAATAGCTGTTCCTTAATATTACAGGGAATGTAGCTGAGTTTTCCTAACCAGGTTTTTTCATATGGAACCTGGAAACTCAGGTCAGGTCTGTTCAGGTTCTGTGGTGTATAAATGTGTAAAAACAAAAAACTAAATTGTAAAACAATGCTGAGAATATATAAAGTGGATAATCTGACAGAATCTTATTTTGATTTAAGAGGGATTTCAGTTTTACTGTGTGACCCAACACAGAACAGTGTCCTATTCATTGTTCTCTATCCTCTGAGGAATATGGTTCATTGTCTGCGTGTGTGTATGTGTATATATGGGACTAAAACTATGAACTGTGTGTTGAATAACCAAATGACCCCTTGATGATGATGCATTGACACTGAGTTTCTCCTCCTGAATGCTGTAGTAGTTATCACTGGAAGACATTGCGTCTTAATCTGAATGAAGAACCAAGCCGAAGCATGGTCCATAACTTGTGATGAGATTCCTTCATTTTTGTACATGCCTTGAACTTATCAGTGTTTTACCGTTTTGTTTTTAGAGTGTTTTTATGAATTAAAGGTTTTAGCTACTAATTTGGTCATTGTAGTATGATTTGGTTGCAGCAGTGCTGTCTGAGTCATGCCCTTATACATATCAGTGATTAATCTGTTTTGTGAAGGTAATTAAACTTTAGAGAAGACGTATAGGTACGCAGCCATGACAGGTGCCTGCTCCCAGTAGCAGACAAAATGCACTTAGTCCTGTTTAGCAGACTTATTTTGCTTTAGGAACAAAGTTTTATTGCCAATGGCATTGTATTTCTTTGACCTGTCCTTTATTGGCCAAAACAGCCTGCGAATAAATTTTTAATGGGGTGACTAAAAATACGAGTTTGTCTCCACTGCTGTCTGTCTGTGGGTGTTTATTTCATGTGCTGAGAGGGCAGAAAAAATGCTTAAACTGCTCACGTAATCAGATAACCCTTGTTTGCATGTTTACCTATCCTTAAAACTAGACAGACAGCTAAATAGTAGTTTAATAAGTGCTGGGAGAGAGTGCAAATCGGTTACCAGTACCACAAAACCGATTTATATACTGGTTAAAACCAATATTTACAACTACTTTATGATGATTTTTTTTTAAATAACTTTTTACAACCAATATTTTCTTTACTTGTTTTATTCATACTTCGTACACTTTTGAAACTATTTTTATTTCAAGGCATTGACAGTTTCATACCTGTTGATACAGTAACTATTTACAACAGAAATTCAGGTTGAATATGATTTTTCCAGGGTTCAGTTTCTGTCACATGACTCCGTAACAAGCTTGCCAGCCTGGTTAGTTACCTCTTTAGTTCATTTAAAAATAATGTTTTTAGTGTAAATGACTTAAATGTATCATGCTCAAGCTTGCCTAACATGCCTCTGTACTGAATGCATTAATCTACAATGTGTCTTCATTACTAGTTCCCGTACGCAAGTATAATTTTTTTAAATTACATTTTTAAATGTATTTAGCAGCATTTGTCTTTGGTACCAGAAAACGGCTGGGCTTGCTTTGAAAGCACTGAACCCGTGAACCCTCACTTTCCGCAGTGAAATATTTAAGCTTCACGTTACTCCTTATGCCTGTGTACCATGAAGCGAGCTCCTTCCAGACGAACAGTTTCACTGTTTCTTCTGCAGCAAAGCACAATGGAGCTAATCAGTATTCTGGAATTTTTCCAGGTTCTACAGCAAGGTAAATGTATCAAAAATGGAGCCTTTGGATACGAGTTGTCTTTGGCAATAGAGACCCCTGTGGTACCAAATACATGTAAGTATTGCGACTGTACTGCTTCTTCCAGGTCAAGGCCTTTAACCGAGACCTCTGACGCTCCGCAGCAGCTCATCTCGAAAATGAAATGTAATGATACTGAAATATTAAACAGATATTTCAACATACCTGCCATTCCCCTCGCCGTGACAGCGATGGCATTAACGACGGTGACTCAGACCTTCCTGTGGTGGAGGAAACTCCAACCATGGGTATGTTGTGGCTGCAGACCACAGCTGCTTCGGTAAAGTACTGCTTAACATAAAGTATCGGGGGGGGGGGGGGAGGGGGGATTAGCCTGTCTGGACAACAGTGACATCATTGCATGAACGTCTTGCCAGTTGCGTAAAATGGTTCCAGTTCCATTGCACGTTAATGTCTCATATGTAGAGCACAAGAAATAACAAAGCTTCAGCTTACAACAGGCCGACGGTGATGCTTCCGAATGCTTGGTGAATTTCTACAGGGAAGGTTCTGGTTTCGATAAGAGGCAAGAATCCCCGGCCGTTCCAGGAATCCAGCTTGGGTTACGCTTAATGTGCCCCCATGCAGTGGGATGCTCCCGCCTTGGAAGCCTTATAGCATTATAGGTGTCTGCATTACAAAAGCCATGAATTAACAGCAGCACAGTGCCTCAGGTCTCCATTTTGACATTAAGAAGCGAGATCTATATAAAAAAAATTGTGGTAAACGACGCTCCTCTCACTAGGGTTCAGGTTTTCTCTCACTGGATCCTCACAATGTCTGTATTTCTCCGCTTTTAGTTCAGAGCTGCCTGTCACCTGTTCATGAATTAGCTGGTTACACCATTGGTTTGAATCCCATCACAGACTGTAGAGAATGCAGTAGCTGTGTTCGGTTTGTGAATATTACATTTTTTCAAAAATTAATTATCAATAAATTATCAATACATTTCAAAATTTATTATCAATAAATTAATCCACGAGTGTGATACGCCAAGTTAATTTTTCTCAAGTTTTTGAGCCCTAAGGTTAAGTCAGTCCCAACATTCAATAATAATTCATTCAGTTTTACTAATTATCAAATGATGGGATCACATACAAGGACTGATGAACTTCTCTAGGGGCCTTAGGCTGACTTGGCTACGGGGCCGCCAAAGCAGGCCACTTGAGCTATTTTTTGAGTTGAACGAGGAATGAGAGAGAATTAAAAACGAGGTAATGTCAATAAGAAAGAAAGAAGGGAGGGAGAAACAGGAACACTTGAAGGGGGCCAGACATTAACGACTAGGGTAATGGAACAATCGATCACATATAAGAAATGCATGACTAAGTATAAATGTATCCCCTTACCATTATATACTTAATAATTAAATGCATTCATAAATATCATTTGAAGATAATTTGAAGAGCTGGCAGTTCGACTCGGTGTTGCAAAGATAAAGTCCGGAAAACCGTAGGTACGTCGCTCAGACGAGATAAAATGATTTAACAGGAATCCAGCTGCAGCTGTTTCTTTCATTAAGAAAAGATACTTTCATGTGTCATTTGTACAAGTACGTAAAAATTCCCTTTTTTGCACATCCCATGTGAGAGTAAAGCTTGGGGTTAAATAGTCATTTATACAGCAACCTTGATGTTGCTGGTGGTTTTGTTAAAATGAAATAATATCATTTTACATTCTTCAGAAGAGTTCATATAAGAACATGCGTTATTAAATGTGCCCTAGTAGAAGGACAGATATAATTTTCAGTAGCTCAAAACTTTTCTTTCCGAACTTTTCTCATTGCAGATTTCAGCTTCTCCTGTCAAGGGAATCTTAAATTACTCGTGTGCATTGTCTTACAGGCGGCAGCTGAAGCTCTCCTAAGCTGTCTGAGAAGGTCGGGATAGAGTTGAAACCCACTGTGCTGCTGCGGGACGCAGTCCTGATGAGACACATCAATCCCCCCCAGCTGCCTCCTTCTGTCCTACTGGGATCATTAGGCCACATTTATAAGACAAAAGCATGTTACCAGAGACTTCAGTTCTGTAGCATAATAACATTGACCTTCTTCGGCAAGGTTGTAACTAGATTCTTTTCTGAATCAATGTGGATGCAGTGTATAGTGACAGAAGTGAACATCTCATACTTAAAACAACATTTCATATAGGACATGAAATTTAGAAATTAACTCTCTATACCAGTGTTAATTTTGAATGCATCTATAGGAATAGCGAATCTCAAAACTCAGCATTACGGAACACAATAAGGACAGAAGCCTTCCTTATAGAAAAACACTGGCTTATTGATTAATAACAGCTGCTGTTGTCATGGAAAGAAATCCTGGGGTTGTTTTATCTCAGTGGTTGAACAGTGTCTTTGGCTCTTTGGAGCTGCGGAGAAGGAGTTCAGGCTTTCAGAAGTTCCTTTCTTCTCACTACGGGCGATCTTTCAGCAGGAACCGCATGGTCAACATAGCTGTAGTTCACCACCCCTCCCTCTTCCTCCCGCCTGTCTACCACTTCCTCATCATCCTCCAGCTCTTCCAAACACTGGCTGTCTCCGTCCGACCCAGCGTCCACCTCCACCTGTGCTGTGGCTGACCTCTTCCTGTTGCTGTTACGCACGGAGGCCTCGAGGGCCTTCTGCTTGCGGTAGAAGTGGGAGAACTTGTTGAAAATGATCGTTATGGGCAGCGCCACCACCAGCGTGCCACCCAGGATGCAGCCGGAGGCGGCCAGCTTGCCGGCCACGGTGACAGGGACCACATCACCATAGCCCACCGTGGTCATGCTGACTGTTCCCCACCACCAGCAGGCAGGGATGGTGTCCATACCCACATCTTCCTCATATTCGGCGGTATATGCCATGCTTGCGAAGACTGCCACGCCCACGGCCAGGTAGAGCAGCAGAATTCCCACCTCCCGGTAACTGTGCTGTAAAACCCAGAGCAAACATGGAGTGTGAACCCTCCCGTCAGACGGATCCCGATTTCCTCTCCCCACCTCCAAACTATGTACCTCTTATCCACTCATCTGCAGTATTTACATTATGATTGCACTGCACTACATGTTACATTCTCTCACATAATCTATTGTAACTCTACTTATTGTGTTACTGCATTTGCACCATGATTTGCATTTGTGACCCGTGTTCTACGTTTGTGTTTATCACAAGGACATGCAGAGTAAAACAGTTCATAGCATAGTGGAACTTGCTGTTTACTACGCATAAGACAATAAATTCTTGAGTCGTGAAGTTTAACACGTGCTGCAACATCGAAGTAATGGAACTCGAGAGCAGCTATCCAACGAAAATGTGGCTAAACAAGAAGATTACAGAGATAGAGGGGGACAGGAATACCTCTATATCCTGGAGGCAGGATATAAACTCCAGGTTCATCCCGGAAAATGGAGGCCAGCTCCACATTCAGGACAGGGATATAATGGAAGGAGAAAGGCTGGAAAGCATGGGGTCGGTCTAGCAGCTGTCTGCCCTGAGCAAACCACTAGTGCTTTCCTGAACTATTCTTTTACTCTAGAAGATGCTACCAAAAAGGGCCTTAATGGAAGGGGAGAACATTTGGGAGCCTGCCCCTGAAACATTTATCTGACTATATATGTCTTGTCTGGTTCCTCACACTTTAATGAGTTTTTATTTCCTTTCATTGTGAATGACATGTAGTAAAAGTACTGGAAAGAGCAGCGCGGCGATGGGAGATATCCGTGCACTCGGTCCAAGATCTGCACGTACTAATGCTACAGCTCGACTGCATTTGCCACTAATCACGTTACAGTGAGAGATCAAATCTCCTTGCTTATGTGGCAGACATCTGCAGGATAAAGATCAGTCATCTATGAAAAAGTGTCCGGATGATTTTATCAAGAAGCATTTGCCCTTTGTCTCGATTGCTTAGGCGCATTCCTTGAACTAGTTATTTTTCTGCACACACTTTCTTTAATGCGCCACATCAACAATGCATCTGTTGGCAGCATTTTAAGCATTTCCAAGAGCCGTAATGCTTATTGTCTGATTAGTCACAGCCATAGTATTAGCATAGTCACAGTATTGTGTGCAACACAATGGGATGATACAGTACGAGGCAACAGATACTGAATTTGCTGTTCTTGTTAACTTTTTAATGTTACTATTATAAATATCCATATCTTGCATAGGAAATTGCCCGTTAGTCCTGTGACATTTCAGCATGATTGCTTGAAGGATAATTTCATTTAGGGATTTTTCACATGCTCTAATGCTTAAAAGTGACACTAGCAGCAGCATATCAATTCCTTTTATGGTTTCCATTAAAATTAAGAAAAAAATGCAGGAACTTTATGGTATAATTAAGAAGACAGGACAAAACAAATCAGTTATTTTGTGCCTGAGTAAGTACTCTTGATAGGCATTTCATATTTCCTTGAGCCAGCAGGAAACAGAACAGCAGAATATTAGCCCCACTTAGGAAAGTCCAGCTGGCCCTGATAGGACATTGTTAAAAATAAACTGAGCCAGATTATTCCATTTGGGTCAAAGATTAGGGATTCCGGCTTTGGTATCTTCTAAGTTGAACGTGTTTATTGTGTATTTTCAAGTGTAGTGTCTTCATTTTTAATATTTTGAACACTTTATGTTATTGATTCGTATTAATTTTACGTATTTAATGCTACGTATGCAATCATTCAGGTTAAACTGAAGACACATACACCAATCTATCCAAATACGTTCAATGGCACTAAATTGATATCTGAAACATCTTTTCATCAACCCTAATGTCCCTTCATTAATGACACAATGAATCTGTCCAACAGTCCCCTTTCAAAAGTGACTCATTTTCTATAATGACTGACCAATGGTCGAATGCAATGCACTTCAGTACAACAGATGCTTGAGAATGAACATCAAGGTGATGTGACTGAGCTCACCCGCAATGTGGCACCAAGGGACCTGAGGCCTGTGGAATGCCTGGCGAGTTTCAGAACCCGGAAAATCCTCATGAGGCGGAAGACCTGCACTACCTTCCCCACGTTTCCAAGCTCCATGTCGCTGTTGGCCACCAAGTCGAACAGGAGCGTGATGTAGATGGGCAACACGGACACAATGTCGATCATGTTTAGAGGGTGCAGGAAGAACTTCTTCCGGTTGGGTGCCAGGAGCATGCGTGTCACCACCTCAAAGGTGAACCAGCAGATGCAGAAGACCTCAAGGGCCTGCATGGTGGGGTCTTCTACCAACTTTCCATTCTCGTCAAAGTGCTGATATTCCGGGATGCTGTTGATGCACATGGTAGCAATGGAGGTGAGTACCACAGTAATGGATACAAAACTGAAGAGCTTACTAGGGATGGAGTATCCCGGATTCTCCAGCGTGAGCCAAAGGCACCTCCTCATGTTACCGCAGCGCATATCCTGAAACAGCTGGATGTCCTTGTTGAGGTCAGATATCTCATCCACAGAGGTGTCCACGCTACTGGCATCACTGTCCTCATCCCAGCTTTTGTGACGGTTCTCCAGCTTACGATCGTGGTAGCGGTAGCTGCAGCAGCTATCGAGGAAGAACTCGCTGATGCCCCAGTACTCGATCTCCTGGCAGAAGGAGAAGACGCACAGCTCCTCCATGATGTGCAGCTTGCCGGTGTGGTAGAAGTGGAGCACATATGGGAAGAGTCTTGGATTGCGGTCAAAGTAAAATTCTTTCTGCTGCACATCGTAGTCGTCGCAGACCTGCAGGACAGCTTCCTCAGAGTCACAGGTCAGTAGGCGACCCAGGCGTGTTTCGGGGAACTTTCGCAGCGTGCTGGAGGATAGACTCTGCTTCAGGCCCCCAACATTGATGTGGACCAGCTGGTCCTCACGGTCTAGGACCCAGATGGGAGGGTTCTTGTTCACCATGCTATCATTTGCTGTAAGAAAATGGAGTGATTTATTTCTCATGAGGTTCCTATATTTTGTCCAAGCCGGAGCTGGACTGGCCATCTGGCATATTGGGAATTTTGCCAGTAGGCTGATGGGTTCATGGGTCAGCAAAATTATAGTGGGACCTCTCACCCCCTAGCTCAGCAAAATTTTACCAAGGGGGACCCAGTCCAACCCTGGTCCAAACACATTATTTTAGTCCATGACATGGATAATATAGTAGAAACCGCTTATAGTGATCACGTTTGTCTTAGCGAAATTGATCGCTATAAGCGGATTATCATTATGACTGAATTTTTTTCGTCTTTATGTCTCAGGCAGATTACCATCTAATTGACATTTGAATATTTGATACATAAATATAAGGATTTTGAAAGGATTTTCAAATTACAGTACTGTACAAATGAACTGAAATGTGT
Organism: Brienomyrus brachyistius; assembly: GCF_023856365.1. NCBI lineage: Eukaryota > Metazoa > Chordata > Actinopteri > Osteoglossiformes > Mormyridae > Brienomyrus > Brienomyrus brachyistius. The sequence continues at coordinate 4,994,540 of NC_064540.1, forward strand.
ATAATTTATAAATGCTATACTACAGTACAATACTGTACATGATATTCAGTTCAGTTTTATTTATACAGTTTGTTTTCACAGCGTTACATTGTTTCAATGGGCTTATTGTAGTTTTGTGGCTCGTTTTTTGGTGATTTATCATAAGCTGTGATGAGTCTATATTTGGAATGGAGAGAAAATTACTTTTTTAGGTAGCTAGCCAGAAGCAGATAGGTTACCGTAAGGCAAAGTAGGGTGATCAAAGTAAAGTAAAAAAAAAATTAAACCATATTTATACAGGAATGATTCTGTCCCAAGCTTTTTGATCCATATAAGCGGTTAATCACTATAACCGTGAACACTATACTATCCACTGTACTATTCTCCTCTATCTCCTCTATGATAACCCACCTTGAAGGTATTAAAATGCTGTTAGTTATTTTTTTGGTATTTTACTGTCCCCAAATCCAACAATGTGAAGTTATGCGAATAGCTTCCAGTCGCCTTTTGTCCCTAAATTGGGATTTCTTCAAATGACAGGCGGCAGGCACGTCCAGGTTAAAAAGAACTCTCATTTTATGTGATTTTCAGAAAACATCAAACAGGGTATTACATCACAAGGAAAACCTCAAGTGACTGTCATGGTGCAATCACAAGGCAATCTCCATAAAATATTTAAAAATTGCTTAAAATTGGCTAGTCTAGTTCAATATTTCATGTCTAGTGGTATAATCTCATAAAAATTTACGATTAGTTTCTATTGTTCTATTTGTTTTTAAAAATCTGCGCAGGTGCATGGGGCCAAGGGCCAAAGCCTATATACATATTCCTGTATATTTTATATTTGCATATATATATGGTGATTTCAATACAATACAAACCATTTTAAATAATTTCATTGCATAAGTGAATGTAAAACTGTACTGAGTTAGGTTACAATTATAAGAGTAAATATATATGTTATTCTTGTAGAATTGCTAGTTTTTTCTTTCTATGAATTTCATGTTAAAATTCTTCCAAAAGTCATCATATTTTAAATTTTGAAATTTTAACAAATTCTCATAAACTAAAAAATCATGTGTTTTACCGTGTGTTTAACATTTTAGACATTGTTATGATTAGTAAATATGGCATTTCAATAGTGGTTAATAATATTTAAATATAATATTTTTAATTAATATGCGTTTCCGCCACGTGACATTTTCCAGGGTGTGACATTAGTTATCCTGTTTAAAAATGATTTAAAATGATACATATGGTACTAAAAAAGCTACAGTATGCAGGACACAAAAATGCACTTCATGTGCACAAGAATATTTAAATGTGCATTTTGAAAACATTTGCATATGAGCCATGTTCCACACTGTATGAGGTCACAGAGGGCTTGGTGCCTCTCCCAGGCAGCACAAGATATGAGGCAGTGGAACAGCCTGGACAGGGTGCCAGTCCATTGTAAGGCACACATATATGCACATATCCATGCACACACTTTAGAGAGACCACCTTACATAGGTGTGTGTGTATTGGAGTGTGGGAGGAAACTGCAAAAGCAGGTGGGAATCTGAGCAACACTAGGAGATCATGCGAGCTCCACACACACACACACACACACACACACACACACACACACACACACACACACACACACACACACATACATACAGACCTGTAATCATATCTTTGTGAGGACCACTCATTCATTTCTATAGGAAAAATGCTAATGCTAACTCTATAACCATAACTATAGCCCTAACTATAACCATAAGTAACCAAACAAAATACAAGACTTTTTGCATTTTTAGCTTTTTCATTGCAGTCACGGATTTTTAGAAAATTGAGTTTTCCCTTATGGGGACCAGAAAAAAACGGGTATTCATTACATTGTGGGGACATTTAGTCCCCATAAGTTAAGGTATATCTAAACCGCACATGCACACAGTGCGGGGAGAAAGGATTCCAACCCATAGCCCTGGATGTGATCCACTAAGCTGGTACATTAATATATAACACATAGAGGGGAAATCCCAGCTCACTCTGGGTGTTCGCTTTGTGCTGCATGTGTTTCCTCTTGACATACTTTGCTCCCGCAGTCCAAAGACATGCACTTAACTGGCATCTCTAAATTCCTCCCACTAGGGATTTGCATGTGTGAGTGCATTTCTACATGTGCTGTAGGACCTAGACATCCTAACAAGAAGGTTCCCTTTGCTTGTACCCTAAGTTACCATGGACAGACTCCAGGCCACCTACAGTGCAGTACTACATAGTTATAGGGTACAATATAGTCCAGTACTAGATACTACAGTCCAATACTAGATAAGCAGTTGAAGGACGTGAAGTATTATTAGTAATATTAGGGGTCCTAGCACCAGCGGTCCTAGGATCCATATTATTTTTTGTTGCTTTTGTTCTTGAAAGCTTGTTCTATTATTAACAGGTATCTTAATTCCTAAAATAGACTCTTAATTACTTATGCTTGGTCAGCTTGCAAAAGACTTCAGAGAATGACACAGCTGGTTCCATAACATCAGCAATCATATCAGCCACACACAAAGCGGCACGTCCCGACACTGCTGTAGCAGAGAACCACACAAAAGCTAAGAGTAGCAAAGTAAGGAACGCACACTCCCAGGAACAGATAACATAAAGCAAAGGCAATCATATAGTTATAGTGCACTTTAACAATAATAACTTGCATTTGTCAGTGATCATGTAGCACTTGCTACGCATAAAGAAAATAATATTAATTTCCTTTGCAGATAGTCATGTATACTGCATTGTGTGTGTACTTCAAGAGTTGCTGTTTAATGTTATGAAACGAAATGAAGAAGAATACCCAGTGCATACAATACAATACTACGAAAATACCACAGAGCCATAATCAATATTAAACATCAATATAAATTAGGATGGCTTGTGTATATATGCTGGATAATATTTACACTGACATTCAGCAGTAACGCAAGGTGAAACACAGACAGACAGACAGACAGACAGACAGACAGACAGACAGACAGACAGACAGACAGACAGACAGACAGACAGATAGATAGATAGATAGATAGATAGATAGATAGATAGATAGATAGATAGATAGATAGATAGAAAGAATATCCTTTATATACCCCAAATCTGCTTCAAATGTAAATCGACACTACATTTCCAAACACCCTGTAACAACCAGGAAGGATGCCCCCCATGTAAGTCATAAAAAGTTTATCAATCATTGAGAAGAATGAGGCTATTCAATTGGAATCACTGTCCTACAATACAGGGTACGTAAATCCTGCATGAACGGATCGATCCGTCCATGACTACCGGGGGACCAGCGAAACACGATTAAAACAACAAATATGTGTTCTTAGTAACTAGGCAGGTTGTTAAACTACTTCATCTATCCTTAGGAATTGTTTCAAATGAGGACAAATATAAATAGCACAATTGCCGGAGGTAAATATAACGGTATTTATAACTCCAAGTAACATGTGTCGCCTACCTGGAGACGAAGATCTAAGACGACTTCGTTCTTCAGCTGAAAGTGTGAAATCAAAAAACGGACCCCGTGTATCCCATCTGAGGCTGCCTCGTCGGGCATCACAGACTCGTCCTCCAATTGTTATCCGAAAGTCTGATCTCAGTCGCTGCGATTGATTTTATATTTATTTTTAACCACGAAATAAATCCGTTCACCGGTCCAAAGCCGCTCGGTGCCCCTGAATTACCGCAGCTGACTGAACCCCGTCCCGCTACGGCGTCCTATAATTTGATCTGCGCCCGGTTTCCGCGCTCCCTCTACACAAGTTGATGTTTAATGCGACTTGCCGCAAGAGATCGCGGGGATGCTATTTCCATAATGATCCCCCCTGGCGTTTTTAAATAATAAAAAAGAATAAAACATCCGGTGCGCTTTGTGTCTTCTTCCACGCAACCTCTTTTAATCGTTGATACAAGTTAAGTAAAACTGTAGAGTAATTTTAGTAATTTTGCTGAGCTGGTGAATTTTCACCCGAAACTTGACGTTCTTTATGCAGTTATTCAGGCGATCCTTTTAATAAATAGTTAAATAAAAAGTGAGATAACCTATGTTACTACATATAGCGTGTTATTGTAAGAGGCCGGACCCTGAGCATCTAGTGTCCCCAACTCTGACCTTTTTTCCAGTTAAAACAACTGTGAGGTCTTCTCGGGTGGTTAAAAATTGTCCATTTAAAGCTTTATCAGTTTATCATGTTGAAGCAGTCATTTATTTTTCTTTAATGCAATGTATGAAACCCAATGTAAGAATTCGGTGCACCAATTCTGTTACCTTTGCTGTTGGCTGATATATATAAAGTAATATTACGTTTTTATTTTTTTTAACAAGTAAACAACAGTATGAGATATTAAATGGTAAATCACACGCCCTCTGTTTTAAACCATCAGTTGAAATTTATGTGTTTAATAATAAAGTTTCATGTGGCTTTTTCAGTTAGGCCTATATATTCATTTTACATAGGCTATATTTATATTCATTCAACTGAAGACATAAGGTAAAAAAACGTACTACCACTGACCACAGGGGGGATGCTTTGTGTCTAAAATTCATAATCGCATACTTTAAACAGTACATTCTCACCAGTTTATAGTAGTACGGTTCTATTTGGGGTTGAATTTGGAATTTAGTAGTACTGCTGAGTACAGAATCGCTTGTATTTTTTTCGTAAACACGAACACTAGAACAACTAGTACAACTAGTAGAATTTTTCCCGCTAATTTAATCGCAATAATAGGTCTGCTCTCAGTACAAGAGCTACTTGTTTGAATTCGACAGCGATGAGATAAACGAACCCCTCATTAAAAACTACGAATAACTGAACATTTAATGAAGGACCTAAAAAATAATTTAATTTAATTTCCTTTTATTTGAGTTAAGGTGTTTAGTGTGGTTAATCCCGCGGCTCTTATATGTCCCCCATGAACTAACAATCAATAGAGAACGCAATTAAAAATGCACTTGCAGAGGATCAGCACAGCGGGGTCGATAAATGTCAGTTACACCACGAATCTAAAATGGCTATATAATACGGCATTTATTTTTGGTTAAGAAAGAGCGCTGACTCAAGCGGTTTAATCTCTTCAGTACACCGTTTGCAGCAAAACAGCTTCTTGACATGTCTTAAAACATTTGGTCGTGCACCCCATAAATAAAAGGAGTTAGATATCTGGGGACAATATTTGTAAAAAGAAAAGTGGAGAATAATACACTGGTTTTATTAACGGGGAAAATTTTAACAGCATGCAGTTGTATCAGTCACAGGGCTGATAAAAGAAATCAAATAGAGAGCAGGAGCCGTACACCGTACAATAGGATTGTGTTTTGGTTTTTGGCTGAGACCTGGTCCGTTGTTGTAGCAACAAGGACCCGAACATTTAAATCAAAGTAATCCACACAAAGGATAGATATAAACCGTTCATTAGAAAGCTTTTATCTGCACGATCCTTTGTGTTCTATATGTATACAGTCATGTGAAAACATCAGGACACCCCATTGAATATTTAAATCTTTATTAAAAAATATCAGTATTAAATCTTCTTTCAAATGATATCTGTAGATGAAGGTGATGTAATTGCATTACCTATGCAAAAACAAGAAACAAATTCACTTATTTAACAAAGGAAATTAACTAAGATGCCAATAACTACTCAGGAAAAAGTTAGAACACCCTGTGCCCAAATAGCTAGTATTTTCCCCCATTGGCTGAAATGACCTCAGTGAGACGTTTCCTGTAACCATCTATCAATCTCTGACATCTACTGGCAGAAAGTTGTCCCCACTCTCCAATGCAGAATTCCTTAAGCTGTGTGATGTTTGCATGCACTTCCGCTTGAAATCACCCCACAGCATCTCAATAGGATTCATATTTGGGCTTTGACTTGACCATTCCAGAACTCTCCGTTTCTTTCTTGTAAACCATTCCTTGGTAGATTTACTTGAATATTTTGGGTCATTGTCATTTGCACGGTCCACCCCAAATTCAGCTTCAAATTCTGGACAGATGTTTTGACATTGTCCGCAAGCACCCTCTGATATGATAAGGAATTCATAGTGGATTCTATGATGGTGATGTAAGGGGATGTACAGTGGCGTGTTTTAACGTTGTAGACTGGATTTTATTGGGGGACTTTTATTTTGATGGGTTGGCTCCAGGAGAGGGGTGAGGAGGTGTGCCCTTGGCACCCAGTTGCAGTTATCAAGGTTATTGAGGTTTCCCGGATGTATAAATAGTGCAGAAGTATAATGAACAAGAGGATGGACATGCTGTCATCAGGAGTAGTTCGAGTCGCAATTCTTTTATCGAGTGATTACTTCCATGCGAGCCCCTTGCGGTGAGCTGGCTAGGTTCTGTTGCAGCAAACAGCACCAAACCATGACATTTCCACCCCCATGATTCACAGTTAGTGTGAAGTTCTTTTGCTCAAAATCTGTCTTTCGTTTATGGCAAACATGTCCTGCATGTTACTGCACCCAAATAATTCAGTTTCAGATTCATCTCTGCAAAGCACGTTGTTCCGAAAGTCCCAGTCTTTGTCTGCTGTAGGAGGGCAAACTCTGGCAAACTTCAGTGTTTTACCTATATGTTTTTTTTGACAGCAAGGGTTTCCTCCTTGCACAGGTCCCATGTAAATCAAACTTGTGCATCTCTTTCTGATGGTTCATGCATGTACCTTGACATCAACTATAGTAAGAGCTTCCTGTATGATCTGCAATGACATTTTAGGATTTTTGGAGACTTCTTTCGGCATCTTACAGTCTGCTCTAGGGCTGAACTTGCTAGGACAGCCTGCCATGGCCATGCTAGCAGTTGTTTGAAATGTTCTCCACTTGTAAATTATTTTCCGGGCAATGGAATGGCTGATTCCAAACTCTCTTGAGATCTTTTAATATCTTTCCCAGACTCATATGCATCTACAAGATTCTTTCTGAAGGCCTCAGGTCTTTGGATCTCACCATGGTGCTAGCACTCATTTCAACAATCAAGAGCAATCCAATTACATAAGACAAGCTCCACCAAAAAGCTCTGTAATGATGTTCTAATCATTTTCACCTGATGTGGTGCACCAGAATCTAATTGTAGGAATTTTAAATAGTGGTGAATATGAGGGTGTCCTAACTTTTTTTTTCCTCAGTGGAAATCAGCATCTTGGTTAATTTCTTTTCGAAATCGGTGAATTTGCTTTTTGTTTTTACATAGATGATGCAATTTCATCACCTTCATCTACAGATATAATTTAAAAGAAGATTAAATACTGATATGTTGATATTTCTTAATCAAGAACTAAATATTTAATGGAGTGTCCTAATTTTTTCACATAACTTTATGTATTTGTAGTATAACAAACAAATAATACTGGAGGTAAAAATAATTAGTGGACTAGTGGGGAATAAAATAATCTGATGGTTCTTGGAAAAAGCTCACACTGTCATGTCCAGCACAGAAGGTATGACCCAGAGTGCAGGCTGTGCAGGGGTAGCCCATTGTGGGGACGTTTTACTGGGACTTGACGAGGCAGAAAGCAGACAATGACTGGACAAGGATCACTGGACAGAGAGATGCTAATAAACTAAGCTAATGAAGAGAAAACACAAGGCAGCTGTGAATGATCAACAGGAGGGCAGGAACAAGAGGTAACACTGACAGGTCATAGGCGTGGCTGACTTGGAGCCATGCCTAGGGGAAAACATGGGGATCAGACAGGCTGAGTGGGCTGAATATAAGAGTACCCCCCCCACCCCAAAGGCACGTCCTCTGGACATGTAGGACTGACATGGGAGGGGACCCAGGGGACCAGACAAGAGGACGGGAACATGAAGGCCAGAACATAGAGCTGGATTTGATGAACTGGATGGGGTAGGACACCAGACAAATGGGCTTTCGGGGTCATGGACCTAGGAAGACAAAACAGAACTTGTAAACAACAAGACCAGGCAAAAGGAACAATGACACCAGATTGAACTAAAGTAGACAGAACTGACAAGAACTGGGGTGGCTTAGAGACAGGGCAGGGTAGGATACCACTCAAAACACGGGAGCAGACATCAAACATTGATGGGCAGCCTACAGACAGGACATAGCCAAAGAAAGGGCAAGTGTGATGACTTCACAATGCAACTAGAGATACAATGGCTGGGGTCAGACTAAAGACAAAAGGGGAAATTACCAAAACAACCAAGATCACAATAAGGCAAACACATGAAGGGACCACAGGAACAGGGACCGGTTAGCCACAGGAACCCCAATAGGATATAGACTGGGGGGAAACAAGAACAGGAGAGGGCAAGAGGACAACAGCTGAAGCACCAAAGGGACTGAGATCAAATAGGGGCTTCTATAGAACCTGCGGACACTGGGCGGTGGTCCCACAACATGAGACCTTTTAAGCCTTGATGGGTCAAGTGGACCCAGGGGTCCCGCATAGTTCGCGGAGTCAGGTGGCATCAAGGAATCAGCTGGGCATGGCTCAGTGGATGCCAATGAACCCTGAGGACTGGGTACACTTGCAGGGTAAAAAGAACAGCGGCAGGAGTCAAACCTGGAGAGCCTCAAGGGGTCTGCTGAACAGGGGGACCCCGAGGAGCCAGTAGGGTAGGTGCTGGACTTGACATAGTTGCCCCGGAAGGTGTGTCCTCTTTGTGATACAGAGATTCAGCCAGCCCCCTGCTTAGCTGTTTTCTGGGGTTGATGATCTCTTCTTGATTTGGGGTTGACATGGCGGTATTCTTAGCTTGGAGGCCATGGACGCTTCTCCTTGGTGGGCGAGCAGGCAGGACCCATCTCAAGGACAACAGGATGGAACCAGATCCGGAGCGAGTGCACTTGGACCGGGTGCACAAGTGACTAGTGCACTCCTGGACCTGATGCTAGTGGAGCAATGGTGGCCACTGGATCAGATGCTGACAGAGCTTCAGCATTTCCTGGGGTAGACACTAGCGGAGCTGTGTGGGCCTCATCAGCAGCAGTGGCAGAGATCTCACCTGAACCAATGATAGAGAGTAGGAGTGTGTTCACTTTTTCTGGGCTGGATGCAGGTGGAGCAGGCAAAGAGGTCTCTTCTAAGACCAGATGCCTATGGAGCAGCAGCCATTTCACTTCGACAGGGTGCAGAAGTGATGGGGGCCTCACTAGGCATTAGCAACTGAGCGGCCTCCTCCAGACTGGGCGCTAGTGGTGGTGCAGCCTCCTCCAGGCTCAGCACCAGTGGATGCGTAGTCTCCTTCAGGCTGGGCACTAGTGGAGTAGCGCCGGCCTCACCGTGGTAGGGCATCTATGGAGCGGTGGCGGCAGTGTCTCCCAGATATGTAGTGGAAGAGGTGGTAGGCCCCACTGTGCAAGATGTGGATCCAGGATGTGACTTTAATCTCCGCTATCTGGGCCGGGAGCCGGTTCAGCTGGTGGGTGCAGGTTCCAGAGTGGGCAAGTTGCAGGCAGCAACCAGCTACCGACGACCATGTAGCGAATTCATCTGACGTTCCCTGTGTCTCTCCTTCATGTGGTCATTCTCCTATCCTCTCTTGCGCTGCCTCCTCCTCTGCTGAGGATAATCAAGGTGAGGTGAGGCATATATGCGTTCCGTTTATTGGATGTCCATCATTGGGGTCGTGGGCTGCAGTGTTTGCTGGCTTGGGAGAGGTACAGCCCAGAAGAATGGTCCTGGGTCCCGACAAGACACATCCTGGAGCTTTCTCTCCGGGCTTATTTTTGTTGTGACAATACCGGGGTTCTTCCTACCTACCATGCACTCCCCTCAGAGGGGGCTAATAATGGGCATTGGGATTGACAGAGGCTAAATGAAGCAACATCAGGGATTATTCCCCCCAGTCCAAAAACATGCTGAGGCTAATTGGAGTTGCTAAATTACCCGTAGGAGTGCGTGTGTGAGTGAATGGTGTGTGAGTGTGCCCTGCAATGGGCTGGCCCCCCATCCAAGGTTGTTCCCTGCCTCGTGCCCATTGCTTCCGGGATAGGCTCCGGACCCCCCGCGACCCAGTAGGATAAGCGGTTTAGAAAATGGATGGATGGATCAGGGATTATTTTCAATTTATACCATTAAGTCTTCAAGGAATTGACAAAATAGATATATTTTTCTCATTTTTTGTAACCAGGCTGCCCCATGAATCATCACTCCCGGCCGTACCTGACATAGTGGCCACTGAGCGTATATGTGCGTATATATTAGAAGAAGCAGGAAAGTGATGACATAGGTAGTGATACCTGCAGAAAATTTTGATTGCGATGGCTATGTAGGCTCAGTTATATTTTTGGGAGTGGCTGCACCGCCTCTTATCTCTTCTATGGTTTCGCCTAGAAGATAAAATAAATTTACTGGCCACCCCCTAGAGCTGCCCTTGGACATAGGAAGTTGAATAATTACTTTACAGGTTCTGAGGATTTCTGCAAACCGATTCACGTTAGTAGAAATTGATTCATGCTTCCTGGAAGTGAGTTAATGCAGATATTTCAGTTGGCGACTGAGTGAAAAACGGCCAGTTCATACTTCACTTTTCCATGTGTGCTTTTCATTGCGTATGATGGAATGTGATGAAAATTTCGTCATCAGGGTTGGCTGTGAACAACTGTGGTCAGTGCACATAGCCCATATTTTTATATCTAGCTCAAACCTTGCGCATCCGTGCACATCGACCACGCATGTGCAAGATAATCGATTAGATATTTCCAGTAGGTGGCAGCGTGGACTTTTATAGATTAGCGGTCAACGACCAAGGAGTAGAGGAAGAGTAGGTGTTGTAGTAGTTACAGTGAGCAGCTGTATGAGGAGGGTCAGAAGTATGTCATTTTTCATATTGTCTGGACCTTATATCAAGTTAAATGGTATTTGAAGAAGCAGCACTATTATGGCATTTAGAAATCTTAACCATAAAATTCACTGAGTAGGTAGGGAAGATTGGGGTCCTGGCTAATTTTCCCGTAAGGATTTCTAAATACTGTGGTTTGCCTTATTACTGTAATACCGCCCAAAACTTGACTAATAACTTTAAGTTTTATGAACTAGGTTTAAAGAGGCATATCTGTTGTCCATGGAGCTCCAATTCACTTCAACCCCCGCCCTCCTCCAAATATTTCATAAACAAAATAGATACCTAGTGCGTAAACTCATAAGATCGCAGCTACCTTGCGTATTAGCAGTACACGCTGCTTCAGCATCTCCTAAATAAGGAACGGAATTATTTAATATTTAGTGTAGTGACTGTTTGTGGCCAATAGGAGGCCCCTGGTCGATGTGTGGTTGGAGTGGTGGTAAACACACTGAGTGAATATGCACAAATCTTCTAAGCTCGCCGGTGGACGTGTTACTCTGTTAAATTAGTAGCCTCATTTATAAAATATAGATATCGTTTATGTTTTAATTGCTAAATAATGCAATGAAATTAGAGTCGATATAAAATACAAAAAACATGCTACAAATTTATTATGCAATATTTCATGTAAAATGTAATAAAATATGATATGTATAACACAGGGCAGGAGTGAGTGTGTGTTGCGAAGCTGTTTGAGGCGCGCAGTGCATGTGCCCTGAAACGCACTGCTGTTGAGCTGAGTGCGCTTTCGCCTGGCTTTTATTCATGCACCAGCTGGTCAGTTCTAGAGTGCATGACAAGACTAACCGTGGGACGTTAAAAGGCTGTAAGTACTGAGTAGGATCTGGACAGCATCAGTTACAGAGCAGCATTAGTGCACACGTAGGTGCTGCAAGACATAAGCGTAACACAAGAACGTGTAAAACAATCCAGAGTCACGCTGCATTCCACGAATGTCCCTAAACTAGAGGGTATGTATATATTACACAGGGAAAAAAAGAAATTTGAAACACGTCTAGCTGAAACGGATTTACCAATGTAAAGTAAATATTTCAAGAATCATTTCCAGTTTTGCTTTTCTTTCTTTTCCTGATCTTCATCTTAACACGGGAAAGCCCTGGATTATGCAGTGCGTGTTAACGGCGCTGCGGGATAATTCAACAGCAGGGGGCACCGTTTAGCTCTGTGTGACAGACACGCTGATTTCTAATCACTACTGGTTTTTTGTGACTTACCAGGATTTCTCACTCGATCTGCATGTACACGATTTCAGCTTTATTTATAAAGTTGTGCTGGACATATGTAGTATTGGCAAAGTGCTATAAATTCCGTTGCATAAGCACAGAAAGTCATACCAGCATTACTATACAAAATGTATTTTTCACAACAGCAAACACATCTGACGGTGACGGAAATGATTAAACAAATCGAACTATATCATGAAACAGACAGAACAATCACCTGTCAAGATAAAATATTACAATAAAAAAATGCATTTAATATTCTGTTGTTGTTGGGTGACTAATAAAAGAAAAAGTTCCCGCTGGGTTTGGTGTTTCTAGTGTTTAGGCGTAGAATTTTATATGACACAAGACGCACAAAAGTTTTAACAGCTGCTACTATAAATTGGCACATTTATGTTAACAAGGAAAAAGATGCATAAAAAGACTGTAAATAGCAGCTTTTGAAATATTCTCAAACTCAAAAATACCTAAAACGCATTTGAAAACATGATCTCAACGCTGTACAGGAAAAATGTGTGTGTGTGTGTGTGTGTGTGTGTGTGTGTGTGTGTGTGTGTGTAAATAAGAAATGAATATATTTTTTCCAGCTTGAATACTTCAACATTTTTTTTTCTTTGTTCGCAAAATGTGTTTCAATAAGGAAATATTAACAAAATAGTTCAAGTGAAAAATAATGCACATATTTTTGTCTTCTTATTTATCCATCACTATTGATGCTATTTGATGGTCAGATGGACTTTTGTATTCTTTATCATTATGTAACTGACCCAATACTTCCGGAACTTCTCGTCCCTGAATCCATAGATCATGGGGCTGAGGAAGCGTGGTATGATGTAGACCAGCAGGAAGTTGACGTAGCGAATCTCCAGGCTGTATTTGGGGAAGTACTGGATGAGGAGGGCTTGCATGGAGGGGACCACGAATGCAAGCATGCAGAGCATCAGCTGCAGGCCATGGAGAAGCACTGTGTTCCTGGCCTTCCTTACAGACTGCAGGTCTCCTGATGCTGCCCGGGCCACCAGCACTATCTTAAAGTAGGTGTAGAAGAGCGTGAGGAAGATGAATGAGAGGAAGACTGCGTCAAAGGCAAGGTTCTTCAAATAGATGGAGGGGTCGGTGAAGAGCAGCGAATGGTCGCAGAAGACATAGGAGTGGAACAGGCCAAGGGGCTTCTTGGCCAGGGTGATGAAGAGGTCCGTCATGGGCATTGACCAGGACAGCAGCAAGATGGCGCCAATGAGTAGCACCGTGCGCCCTACCGTGCAGATATGCTGGTTGTGCAGTGGGAAGCAGATGGCCGTATAGCGCTCCACCGCCATACCAGCCAGGATGAAGGGGGTGCAGCGGGTGGTCAGCACAGCCACCATCACCAGCACGCAGCAGGCTGAAGCATGGACCTTGAAGAACAGGTAGCTGATCACGTAGAGGGTCGTCACCAGGGTCAGCTGCACTGTGTCGTTGATTACCATGGCGATGAACATGATGTAGCGCGGGTCCTCGTAGAAGAGGCTGTGCTTCAGGAAGGTCCCCACCATGCTGCTGTTGATTAAACTCAACGTCATCCAAACCAGCACAGCCACGATATTTTTGGTGAAAACCACGAGGAAGCTCTCCCTCAGAAAGCCTGCTAGCTCCTGGGCAACGGCGGTCATGTTCGGTGCGACAAGAGACGAATTCATGTTTTGGAGCTGCAAACAAAAAGACAGTTTCTTGCTGTGATCTCTGCGATAAATGCTGTGAATACGACCGTATGTCCTTCTGACGCCTGGCTTCTCAAACTGGGTGTTTTTTTTTTTCTTTTCGTTTTTTGTCAATTTTTTTGGCAAATGTGAACCCAAATATCATTGTATTATTTGCATGCATACAGTCTGCACATAGAATCATAAAATAAAAAAGTGTAATATATCAAAATAAGAAGTCACAACGTAAAGTAAAAAAAAGTATGAGCTACAAAAGAGTGTAAAAAGCAAAAAAAAAAATGTTTTTTTTTTTATATTAAAAATTTTATCATAAAATATTTCAAATGAAAACACCCACACAAACTTTAAAGAACTCGACATATCAAGTTTTGGATACGCAAAGAAATACACATGGCTAGAAATAAGCGATTAATATATTGCATCAGAATAAATATTTCTATAATGCATGATTATTTGTCTTTCATTGTGAGTTACCTGCTGCCAGAATGTTACTGAATATTGCTGCTGCGAATAAGATGTTTTGGCAGGTAGCCATAAGAACATCTCTGTTAATAATGTTTAAATAATATCTGTTGCAGCATCGCATTGAAAAAAAAAAGTCAAATGCAGAAGAACTGTTTGGAATTACAGCTGAACGAAACCTAGTGATGTAGTGTGTGTCTGACTTACCTCGTCTGGTTCAGATACCTGAGGTTACTCTGGGATTTTAAAGCATGACCTGCGGTTATGTGTCATTGATTAGGATGTTGTGGCTGATGTCAGAGACGGCATTATAATGAGGGTCTGGAGACAAGGACACCTTGTGAGCTGGGATTCAGGGGAGGTGTTTTGCTGCTTTCTGAATCCCAAGTCATTTCCAGCAAAGTCCAATGATGTTTCTTGTTTTTTATATTAAGAAAATAAGCCGCAGCTGTACTACATTCTCAACGAGCTGCACACAAGGTTGTTCATACGCTACTCCTCTAAACCCTGCTAAGGTAGATAAACAGATGATACATCATAGGGTCTAAGGTCAAGGAAAAAGGGCATCATTATCTATGTCAGTATAGGGGTCAAGCCCAGAAAGTAGGGTGGTATGCAGGGACAACCAGAGATTGTGCTCTGGAGGTAAGATTATCGTAAATTATATGACGCACATGTGTTTATTATAATATTTTATTTAAAAATTCAAAAAAGGCAAGTTTTTGGAAATATTTACTAACAATAATGGGAATGTTTTGTCAGTGTAAACATGCCAATGTCCACTCCAGCTTTGAGATACAAGATGTCCGTGTGAGGCTGGTGCAGCGGAATGCTGACTCATTCAGCCACACCCGGTACAAAGAACAAGGAGTGATATGCAAATTATTGCAATATACAAAGGAGCCAATACACAACAGACGTGCGGTGAAAGCATTTTCGTGTTAATTTATTTTGCTTTGCATACTACAGAAAGGTGAAATGTGCCCCGATGAGGAATGTTCTTTAGTAGGACTATGTAATTCATTTATTGCTCTTAACAGAGTGTGGAATGAGCAATATGTTTGGGGGGGGGGAGGGAGCAGTGATTTTGTGCCTCCTCATTGTCGACAGTTTCATTAAAGGTTTATGGGGGTGGAGTTCAATGACACAGAATCAACTGGAACAGAAGTATTATAGTACAATCACAATGTTGAAAGAAAATATTGAGGGGATTTGTGATATTTTAGAAATCCCAACACATGTATACATTCATATATGCATATGCATTTATTACTTAAACAAAACACTTGATGTTTTTTTACTATTTGACCACTAGAGACCACTTTTCATTAACAAAGACACATTTGAATTAGGGCCTATTTAGAAGACATATCAGCACATGTCTATGTATATTTATTAATTCATAATTTATATACTTATTTCTCCTTTCATCTGTTTGTTCGGTTTGGAGACTCACTCTTTATCTTCTTACACACTCACAATGCGGAGAATGCTAGCAGGTCTGACCCGACCAACATTGCAGATAGAGTCTCTTTTTAAGTACTGGTAAAACTTTTCGTCTCGAATACCATAAATGATGGGGCTTAGAAATCGCGGGAGCATGAACACAATCAGATACGTGGCAAAGCGGATCTCTGCAGCATATCCTGGGGAAATCTGGTTAATGGCCAACTCGACGCTTGAAGAAACATAGGAGAGCATACACATCAGAAGCTGGACCCCATGCAGAAGGATGGTTTTCCTAGCCTTCTGGGCCAAGACCCTCTCTGTGGACAGAGCTTTTGCAGCCCACATGATGCGCAGGTAGGTGTAAACCAAGGTGAAGAACACGAACGAAAAGTATAAAGCGTCAAAGGCCTGCCTCCGGTAGGTCTGCCTGGGGTCTTTAAAAATATTGTGTCGCATGCAGAAGACAGATGTGTAGAAGAAGCTGATTGGCTCGTTGCTCAAAGTGATGAAGAGGTCGGCTGTTTCTGGGGTAATGCACAGGAACCAGATGAAACCGATGAGGAAGTATGTTCGCCTGACCGTGCAGATCTGGGAATGCCGGAGGGGTTTGCTTACTGCGATGTAGCGCTCGAGCGCCATGCCGGACAGGTTGATGGGCGTGTTCCGCGTGGTGAAGATGGTCACCAGGAGGAAAAAGCAGCAGACTGACACATTGATGGTGTACAGGACGTAGCTCAAGATGAAGAGCATTATGCTTACCGTTAGCTGGATGGCATCGCTGATTACCATGTGAATGAAGAGGATGTAACGAGGATCTTGGTAAAACATCTGGTGCCTGAAGAAGGTGATGATGACAGTGCAGTTAATGTAGCTGATGCCCAACCAGATTGAAACAACAATAAAGTTTTTCAAAAACGCTGTAGAAAACAAATCCCGGGCAAGTACTGGAGTCGTCTTGTTCATATATGGTGCTTCCAGTACTGTAGAGCTCATTGTTCTGTCGGTTCAATCTGTGAATTGACAAAGAAGAAAGTACAGATATGGTGTGTTTTAGAAATGAGCACATTCAACATAAATGCATTGTGGCAATGCATGCACTAAAATGTATGTATTCGTTATTTAGAAACCAAAATTAACCGAAATACAAACACTTTACAAAAAATCAAGTGGGAATGATTTTTATGCAATAATTATATTCGTTTAATACTGCATCAATGGCAAAATATGCCACCTTTTTACCAATAATTAAGTGCACTTATACATTTATTAAATGCAATGTTTATTATAATTAGAAATTGATATCCAAAGGTCAAAATTTTTCACACCCATTTTTTGACTTGGTTCTCTGTAACATAGAAATTAATAGGTATTTATTTGACGCAGAAGCCGTTACCTTTCGCTGTTCAGCCGTGCCCCTCTCCAGCATGGCAGTTTTGGTAAAATAAAATAATCCTTTCAGTTAGACATCCTAGTGAAAAAAGGCAGCTTACGAAATGCTCTGGCATTGAGGTGCTGGGGAACTCACTTTATAAATGTTTCAGACCAGACCTTATTTTTTCTCCATTAGAAACATGTGATATAATTGATGTCCAGGGACTGATGTCATCAAATCCCATCACAATTTTGCCACACAGAATGTGTGCCTGTGTGGCAAATTTTGCCTGCAGAAAACAAATACAGCCTTAATAACTGTAGGAAACCTTAACTTGAAATATGAAAAAGACATGGTATAAACTTCATATTTATGATTCCAAAAATGAGGCAAATGCCAAAATGTATTAAAGACATTGATGGAAGATTGAAACACTCATTGTAGGACAAAAATGACAATGACCGTAAAATAGTAATAGTAAACAGCTGTGTATGCTCTGCTTATGAATGGAAGGTTGTTGGTTCGAATCCCAGACTTGGCAGAGTGATTTCACAGTCATGCCCTTGCGAAAGGCCCTTAACACCCAACTGCTCCAGGAATTGTTTGACCCTGCTTTCCCTCTAAACAAACAAACAAACAAACAAACAAATATGGTGCCTTGCGAAATAAGTAAAACGTAACAACAGTTGTCTTGCAGTCCTTTGGTATTTTGTCTGACAACCAAAACTTCTTGACTAAACAGCTATAATTGTATAATTATATATTTATATAATTATAATTAGGTAATTATGAATATAATTCCCTCAGTCCAGAAAATTCTGTGACCCCCTTTTGGGGCAGTGTCTGTCACATGGATGCTAGGTCTCTAACACCTATTAGAAACAAAGAAATTCAAAGCACCTTTGCCTAGAGGTGATATAATCAGTTCCGATGTCTAAATCTGATTATACTGATGCCACGTTGTGCACGGTGCTGGCAGCGAGGTGACCCCACTGGGTAGGCCCCATTCCTCATGGGCGAGGCCCAAGCACTCCACCATACCTACGAGGATTACGGTGCACTAAAGGCTGAGATTTTAGCCATGATTGAGGCCAGGGAGTGGGTAGGCTCCACTGCCGCCATACGCAAGGGTGGGGGGTTGGGGGATAACCCTGGGGTAACAGAGGTGAGTGTGGGGGCTGTCATGAGGACCTGAGGAGCGACCTGTAGCTTTCAGCAGCCATTGGACCATGCACCACCACTCCCCAGAGTTCCCACCTCACGAACCACCACAGCCAGAAACAGAAATAATCAGCGTCCTGTAGACAATCAGAGAGCCGCGATTCTCCACCTCCTCCCGATGTAACCGCTGGCAGACAGAGGCACACCAAGGGCTCCTACTGCCCCCTGGCTGCTTCCACACCGTAATGCTGCCCTGCTCCTTCTGGTGGCAGAGACCCCGCCTTCACCTTCCCCTGCCGGGTTGTGGTTAATGCACTAGTAAAAAAAACGTGTTGTTTACACTGCAACCACTGTCTCAAGTCCCTGGATTCTGCTTACACCCTGACAGTGATTTGCAAAAATATGGTGATGGGGGCACTGTGTAAAAAACACACATTTGCATGTAAGACCACTGATGACTTAATGGAAATTATGCTACAATATTTTGGTGTTTAATCAGATTAGCAAAGCTATTGGCGCTGATTTAGCTCCATACTAATCCAGACAATAAGAGATATGTTTATGTGTTCTTCATTTATATATTTAACATTTGCATTTAATTAAAAAAAATGAAGAACTCCAGTACATTTCGTGCTGATTTAGGGATTTCGAAGGACTGTTTAAGCAGGCGGGGTGCCGTTAGTTGGATTGTCATTCGATATGATTTTTCAGTTTGTCATGGTCATCCTGATTGCAAATTTACAGACTAGTAATAGGTGCTGGGCGGGGATAGGTTTTGCTTTATTATAAACTAGGTGGGGTCCAGAGGAGATGGAGGGGACCCAATTGCACACGGGGAGTTGGATGAGACTGGTGGACAAGGCTGTGGGTGTGCTAATACCTTCGGAGGCAGAATTATTAGAGATCGAACTGGAGGTTGCTGTGTCCTGCCAGCGGAGGATAGGGTGCCAGCGGCCGGACGGGGGAGCGACGTCGAGATCGTCGAGTCTGCAAAGTAGCTGGTCCTCCAGAATAAAGGGGAGCAGGAGGTAGAAATGGATATACGGCCGGTTAGTGTTGAACAGACAGAGGACCATCCAGCCTTGTCCCTGCAAGGAGAGGGGTTGACTGGGGATCAACAGAGGCAATTGACGAACCTGCTTCATAGATGGACGCACATCTTTGTGGCCAATGAAGAAGATTATTGGCGGACCAGTGCTGTGTTGAATTCCATTCCAACAGGTGATGCCCCTCCAGTGCGGGAGCGTTACCAGCCAGGTCCCCCAAGCTTGTATTTAGAGCTACATGTACGGATCCTGCTGCAGGGAATGTTGGCCAGCGGGGTGGTGACGGAGAGTTCCAGTCCTTGGTGAGGCCCAGTGGTCCTTGTGAGGAAGAAGGATGGTAGTTGGCGTTTTTGTGTGGATTACCGCAAGCTCAATGCGGTCACGCAT
This sequence comes from Brienomyrus brachyistius, assembly GCF_023856365.1. Lineage (NCBI taxonomy): Eukaryota > Metazoa > Chordata > Actinopteri > Osteoglossiformes > Mormyridae > Brienomyrus > Brienomyrus brachyistius. The sequence continues at coordinate 5,014,195 of NC_064540.1, forward strand.
AAGGATGCCTTCCCTCTCCCTCGTAGTGAAGAATCCTTGGCAGGGATGAGGAGGGCGATGTGGTACTCTATGCTGGATTTAGCCAGTGGCTACTGGCAGGTGGAAGTTCATCCCCAGGATAAGAAGACTGCCTTTACGACACCCATGGGCCTCTATCAGTGGGATCGGATGCCGTTTGGTCTTTGTAATGCACCTGCTACCTTCCAGCGCCTGATGCAGAGATGTTTGGGAGGGCAGGGTTTTAACGTTTGGGGCACCATGGCTTGAAGTTACATCTGCAGAAATGAAAGTTGTTCCAACGGGAGGGGGAGTACTTGGGCCATAAAATGAGCCAACAGGGAGTGGCGGTGGACCCAGGGAAGAAAGCAGTAGTGCAGTGGCCCATTCCCACAACTGTGAGGGAGGTATGTTGCTTCCTGGGGTTTGTGGGTTATTATCGGCGGTTTGTCCCGGGTTCTCTAAGGTGGTTGGGCCACTGAACAGCTTACTGCAAGGCTCGGGAGGCACAAAAAAGGCCAGTATTATTTGGACCTCTGCTTGTCAAGTTGCTTTTGATGCCTTAAAAAGAGCACTTACCCAGGCTCCTGTTTTAGCGTATGCAGATTTTACAGCGCCCTTTCGGTTATACACCGATGCTAGTTTCCAAGGCTTGGGGGCCATGTTGGCTCAGGTGCAGGAGGGGAAGGAGCGTGTGATTGGTTACGCTAGTCGTAGTCTTTACCCAGCTGAGTGGAATGATAAGAACTATAGCTCCTTTAAATTGGAACTTCTTGCTCTGCAATGGGCTGTTACGGAGAAATTTAAAGATTATCTGTGGGGGGTAACGTTTGAGGTGTATACAGATACTCGGCCTTCGACTCACCTTCATACCGCTACTTTGGGTGCAATGGAGCAGAGATGGGTGGCACAGCTGGCCAGTTTTGATTTCCAGGTACATTACAGGCCTGGAATGACAAATCAGAATGCTCATGCTTTGTCTCGGGTGCCAACAGAGGCTAGTAATAGTTTGGTTGAAGTGGAGCCAGTCCCCTGCGAACCACCTATTTGGGTTGGGTGCAGGGAGGGTTGTGGAGATGGATGGTTTAGAAGTTGATTGGCTAAGCATTCAAGAGAGGGATCCGGATTTGGTGAAGTTATGGCAATGGAAGGGAAGAGAGGTGGCCCAGTCAGTGGATCCCCAGACCCTTACATCTGATGGAAGGCGGGTTTTGGGGGAATGGGAATGGTTGTGTTTGTGTAGGAGGGGTCCTGAAGCGGCAGAGTCAGGATCCAGCTACCGGGCAACTTTTGCCTCCAGTGGTTGTACCCGTTCTGGAGTGGCATAAGGTGTGGTTCTCCTATCATCAGGCCCTAGGTCATGCTCGAGGGCAACGGATGGTATAGGCCCTTAGGGGTTGGGTCTTCTGGAAAGGAATGGTAGGGGATTTACGGCGCTGGGAGGCTGAGTGCCGGCAGTGTACGTTGGGTCGGGCCGGGCCGGAAGAGAAGGCTCCTCTTCAACCTGTGGTGAGTCGTTATGAGTCGTTTGAAATTTTGGCGATGGATTATTTGTTGTTGGGGCGAGTGAATGATTCTTATCCATATATTCTGGTTATTCCTGATCTCGGAAAGCTGGGATCTTCTGCTGACCAGTACTAAGTTTTACTCATTAATTCTGTGTGGGGAAAGGGGCGAGGGAAGCTTCCGTTAAGGGGGCGTGTGAGGCTCCGTAGCTACTGTCGACCCTCTGTAGCTGAGTGTGTGCTTTGATACTAATCTACAAGGTTTGGGAGGTGTGGTATATTTGCATGTGTAAGTTAGATTGCTTTGATGTGTTGTTTGTACTCACTTGCTGTGTAGCGTGATCCCTCCCATGGTAATTTGGGAGTGTTAATTCTGTAGGGGTGTACTCAGTGGGAGGGGTGTGCATGTAGGGCATGTCCTCCCCCTCTGTTGTGGTGGTTGATATTCTGCTTCCCTCGTATATTCAGTGAGGTCGTCTTGTGTGTTAATAACTGTTGTATTGCCTGAGGCTCAGGAGTAGGTTAGTTAGTGGGTGGGATCGCGAATAACGCGACATATATTCATAAGCGAACCAATTAATTCTCTTTTTTTCAGTTTGCCATGGGACAGAATAAAATTGAATTTAAGATTTTTTTGTTTGTCATATTTTTTTGTTTTGCTTGTATTTGCACTTCATCAAATCGGAATCAGCACTGTAAGCACTGTAACTTTCTCCTTTGTGTTTATTATTAATTGGGAGTCTCGAAGCAGTATCTCAACCTATGGGATGTTTTATTTTTCATAAGCAAAAGCAGAAAAATACATATGATAAAATACAAAACTAATAAAAAATGTTTTCCTACACATCTGTAAAGACGATTCTTGTTCTTCAGCAAAATAAAAAATGCTCCCAGTACAAAGAAGTTATTAATAAATCATTTATGGGACTTATTTAGCTAAAATAACATGTTTTTTTTACTGGCTGAACCTTCACTTGTGTGTCGCTTTGGACAAAAGATTCTGCTAAATATGTAAAATGTAAGCATGATGGATTGGTGGGTGCACGTGTGTCCTATAGTGCAGCGATTCTCAACCCGTGGGTGGAGTTCTGAAAGGGTCGTGAGGCAGAGTTGGAAATGTAAGCATTTTAAAGCCAGCAAGCTCCTGTGCTGATCCACGATCAGATTTCCCAGCTCCAATCCTAGAATTAATCAATATAAACAGTTCTTTGGTCTGCAAGCGCAAAACTAGTGAATACTCAAGCAATCCAAGAAGCCAAACCACAGATACTTAGTTTAAGGTTCACTAGCACATCCAGTCGGATTTCAGCAGCTATCTCATTATTGTAGCTGACTACAGAGTAAAGGGGGGGGGTGTTGTGTGGCTCAGTGGGTTACGATTCTGTGCATGTGATCGGTAGGTTGCAAATTCAAATCCCAGGCTTGGGAGACTCAGTTCATCTTTGCAAGCCCCTAACTGAGCGGCCTTGCTTTCTCTAAACAAAATATCTTGCGTTGGATAAAAATTTCTGTTAAATAAATAAAATACAAAAGGGTCTTGGTGCCATTAAATTTAAGAAATTAATTACCTTTATTTATTTATACATATGGCGTATGTCACAGAGCTGTCATTCTAAATAGTAGATTCTGAAAAACAAGTCATACTAAAACACTGCCAAAGTTACCATGATTGTGGAAGATTTACTTTCAGCAAACTGAATATTCTACCTGCAGGCAAGCGGAATTAATGGTAAATACAAATGAGACCTGAGGTGTCCCTGCTGACACAACAGAAATCAGGGCAGAACTTTTGCAGGTGGCCCGATTAATTCAAATTGACATGGATACATTTCTATTATGGACAGTTGTGTTACAAAAGTATTTCTTTAGATACTTACGGAAAGTTTGGTCTCTAACACCATAGATAAATGGACTGAGAAATCTTGGCAAAATCTGAACTATCAGGTAGGTTGTGAACCTCACGTCTAGAATGTACTTAGGGAACATGTACAGCAGGAGATTATAAATTACTGGAGCTAAGTAGGTCAGCATTGACATCAGAAGCTGCACAGCATGCAGGATGATAGTGTTCCGAGCCTTTTGACTGTCTGACTTTGCTGCCTTCGCTGCCATGAGGATCCTCAGGTATGAGAAGATCAGGATACACCAGACAAAGACCAGGTACACCATGTCTGTAATATCCTTTTTCTGCTGCAAAATAGGATATCGAAGGATAGTCTCACGCACGCAGACAGCTGTGGAGCGGAAGAAATTTAGCGGTTCTATAGCCAGTAGAACTATGATGTCTGGCAGAACAGGGAGGGCAACCAATGTGTAGATGAGGGCAAAGAGGATGTGAGTTCTTCTGACGGTGCAGATCTGGGTATGTCGTAAGGGGTAACAGACGGCGATGTAGCACTCGATAGCCATACTGGCTAAATACAGAGGAGTGCTCTGGGTGCAGAAGATGACGATCATCAGCAGGAGGCAGCAGAAGGACACGTTGATGGTGTAGAACACATAGGTGAAAACGTGAAGCATGACTGCAATCATCAGCTGTATTATGTCGTTAAGCACCATGTGGATGAAGAGCATGTATCGCGGGTCCTCGTTTAAGATCTCGTGTCTTAGGAAGGTGTGGACCATGACACCGTTGATGTAGCTGATGATGATGGAGAGCGCCACAACGATGATGTTCTTGGTCAGCGCTGTTTTGAAAGACTCCTTCAGCAGGACGATGGACGTGTTTGTGTCGACTGAGAAGTTCATTTCATCGGGCCCAGGCACCTGCTCTCTGACACACGGGAAGAGAAGAACATACAAACTGTTCTCAAAGTCTTTGTCCTTTTCTTCTGACTAAATATAATAATAATAATAATAATAATAATAATAATAATAACATCAGTAATTACACCAGTTCTTTGCATGCACATAAGCTTATTACATTATCAACTGAGTAGAAATATTAAAAATACAATAATGACATAGTTTAATGCCAGAAAAATAGAAATTTCACTTCAATAACATTTTATTACAGTGCAGTTACAATAAAATAAGCAATGGAGCTCATCTCACCAGTAATTCAAAGACAGAATGAAAGTTACCTGAAGACAATGACTAGCTAGTAGTTCTTGAGGGGAATTTATACAGTACATGTGGTATCTCGGGATTGCTTTGAAACATGCGTGCTCAGTCCCATGACCAGAAGCTAAAGAAGAAGTACACTCAACACTATCACTGGAGCGCCACTGGAGGGCAGGATAAAGAACAGCACTAAGGAGCAGGCTTACTGCGGTATCAGCTCTGAGCACCGTGACCTTTACACGGTGACCTCTACACACAGTGAGTTACACATGTGCAGAACATGCAGTTAGAGGCCCACCTGAACTGACAGAGTTCAACCGCTGGCAGACAGAGGCACACCAAGGGCTCCTACTGCCCCCTGGCTGCTTCCACACCGTAATGCTGCCCTGCTCCTTCTGGTGGCAGAGACCCCGCCTTCACCTTCCCCTGCCAGGTTGTGGTTAATGCACTAGTAAAAAAAAATGTGTTGTTTACACTGCAACCACTGTCTCAAGTCCCTGGATTCTGCTTACACCCTGACAGTGATTTGCAAAAATATGGTGATGGGGGCACTGTGTAAAAAACACACATTTGCATGTAAGACCACTGATGACTTAATGGAAATTATGCTACAATATTTTGGTGTTCAATCAGATTAGCAAAGCTATTGGCGCTGATTTAGGTCCATACTAATCCAGACAATAAGAGATATGTTTATGTGTTCTTCATTTATTTGTTTAACATTTGCATAAAATAAAAAAAACCCGAATAACTTCAGTATATTCTTAAGCGAACCAATGAATACTTTTTTTTCAGTTTGCCATGGGAATGAATATAATTGTTGTGACCACGGGCAGAGGGACAGGCAGAAAGTGGAGAAGTATGAGGCAGGATTTCAGGAAAACGGGGCAATTAGGGAAGACAGGGCAGACAGCGATGAACATTATTGACGGATCAGGGGAATACGGACTTAGACGTGGACTAAATACACAAGACATGCCGAAATAACAGAAAACAGCTGGGCACAATCGGGGAAGCACACGTGAATGATCAGGGGGCGTGGCACACACGAGGACTGCATGCGCAGGTCATGACAGAACCACCCCCTTAAGACACGCACTCTGGGTGTGCCCCAAGGGGAGAGGCGGACAGGATGAGACTGGGGCACAGAAACTGGAAGACAAGAGCAAAACATCAACGAAGGACGGAGAACAGCACGGACAGACAAAACAAGCACAACAGCAGAAGCCAGGACAGGACTTCACACAGAACAGGGAACACAGACAGGCAGATAAGGAAGGGAACATCAACGGGAGGAACGAAAGGGCCGGGAGTGAACATGGGAGGCACAGAGGGACGAGGAGCAGAGACAGGAGGGACAAAGGGCCGAGGAGCAGACAAAAAGGGCCAGACAGGAAAGGACAGGGGACAAAGGGAAGCCCGAGGGAGCCGCGGGCGGCAGCTGGAGGGGACCTCGTGGGGGGTGAGGAGACAGATCGAGGGACAGGCGGAGGAGTCAAGGAAGGAGTCAGAGGGGGCACCAGGGGAAGCGAGGAGGAAGCCAGAGGGTACACTGGCGAAGGCAAGGAGGGAGGGGAAGCCGCAGCAGGCGAAGGCGTAGCCAGAGCAGGCTAAGGCGGCGTCCACCGACGCGCCGGAGTGGGGGGACCCGCAGCCAACCGCGTAGCTGAAGCGGGAGAACCCGCAGGCGACCAACAAGGGGTCAGAGGCGAGACCGGGGACGGGCGATGAGGTGTCAGAGGGGGACCCGCAGGCGACCGCCGAATCAGAGCCACAGGACCCACAGGCGCCCCCCCAAGCCCCAGCCAAGGCGAGCGAGGGCGAACCAAGGGGCAGGGCGGGTGGGACCCTGGCCCTGTGCCTATTTCCTCTCCCTTTTTGGGACACTGAAAGGCGGGGTTCTGGCTGGGGTCAACCTCGCTGGGGCGAGGGCAGAGGAGTCATTAGGGAGGTTCCCTAGGGTTCCCACTCAAGCTCCTTCTCCTCCAAGGAGGAAGGACCGGTGGTCAGTCTGCCTGTGACCTCCTTAGGGACTGGGACCGGTGCTGGGGGGACTGGAGCTGGGTCAGGGACCGGGACATGGGCCACAGGGGCAGGAGTCACAAGCACAGGCGGCATTTATTGCATTTATTTATTTTTTTTAAAGAAGAACTACAGTATATTCCTAAGCAAACCAATGATTTCTTTTTTTTCAGTTTGCCATGGGAGTGAATATGATTCTATTTAAGATTTTCTTTTGCTTCTCATATTTTTTTTTTGTTTTGCTTGTATTTGCACTTCATAAAATCGGAATCCGCACTGTAAGCACTGCAACTTTCTCCTTTTATTTATTTATTGTTTATTATTAATTGGGAGTCTAGAAGCAGTATCTCTAATAACCTATGGGATGTTTTATTTTTCATAAGCAAAAGCAGAAGAATAAATGATAAAATATAAAACTAATAATAAATGTTTTCCCTACACATCTGTAAAGACGATTCTTGCTCTCCAGCAGCATAAAAAATGCTCCCAGTACAAAGAAATGATTAAAAAATCATTTATGGGACTTATTTTGCTAAAACAAAATTATATCCTAGAATTAATCAATATAAACAGGACCTTAGTCTGCAAGTGCAAAACTAGTGAACACTCAAGCAATCCAAGAAGCCAAACCACAGATACTTAGTTTAAGATTCACTGGCACATCCAATCAGATTTGTGCGATAGGCATTGATTGACATAAATAGCAGATCATAGCATTAATTTAGAGCAGTGCAGGGTCATGGATGAGCTGCCATGGTAAAAATTGGGTTGCAATGCAAAAAGGTTGAGAACCACTGCTATAATGCACTGGCATTCCATCTACAGTGTATCCAGTCCAGGGCTGTACTGGGATTAAAAACTGGTCCTGGATCTTGGAGCCCCCATGGTAAATGGTACATTTTGCCAATCGGTAAATTTTGCTGGCCCACATACCATTCAGCCTGTTATAGCACGTGCAGAGTCTAGCCCTACCCTGCCTACTGGATCAGCAGGTTTACAGGAGGGATTGTCTTTATGTTCCACAGACATCTGTAACCTGAAACTGAATGGGGGAGCATTTATATTTCAGCAGCTATCTCATTATTGTAACTGACTACAGAGTAAAGGGGGGGGTGTTGTGTGACTCAGTGGGTTACGATTCTGTGCATGTGATCGGTAGGTTGCAAATTCAAATCCCAGGCTTGGGAGACTCAGTTCATCTTTGCAAGCCCCTAACTGAGCGGCCTTGCTTTCTCTAAACAAAATATCTTGCGTTGGATAAAAATTTCTGTTGAATAAATTAAATTCAAAAGGGTCTTGGTGCATTAAATTAAAGAAATTAATGACATTTATTTATTTATACATATATCGTATGTCACAGAGCTGTCATTCTAAATAGTAGATTCTGAAAACCAAGTCATACTAAAACTGTGACGATCGTGTGCTGGTCCATGCGCAGGGAGAGCGAGTCAGGAGCAAGGACTCAGAGTCAGGGAGATAGAAGTCCCAAAATGGGATTTAATGCGGGCTAAGCACATAAACATGGAGAACACTTCAGTACACAACAATGATCGGACTTGGGTAAACTGACTTGAACGCAGACTAAATACACATGACTCAGGGATGGAAATGCAGAACAGCTGACAACAATCAGGAATTCCCATGAGGTAATGAGGGGGGCGTGGCACCCAGGAGGATGGTACGAGCAGGTCATGACAAAAACACTGCCAAAGTTTCCATGATTATGGAAGATTTACTTTTAACAAACTGAATATTCTACCTGCTAGCAAGCGATATGAAGTGTCCCTGCTGACACATCAGAAATCATGGCTGAACATTGGCAGGATTAATTTGTATTGACATGGATACATCCTGATTATGGACAGTCAATGCTACAAAAGTATTTCCTTAGATACTTACGGAAAGTTTGGTCTCTAACACCATAGATAATTGGACTGAAAAATCTTGGCAAAATCTGAACTATCAGGTAGGTTGTGAATCTCACCTCTATAATGTACTTAGGGAACATGTACAGCAGGGCGTTATTAATTGCTGTGGCTAAGTAGGTCAGCATTGACATCATAAGCTGCACAGCATGCAGGATGATAGTGTTCCGAGCCTTTTGACTGTCTGACTTTGCTGCCTTCGCTGCCATGAGGATCCTCAGGTATGAGAAGATCAGGATACACCAAACAAAGACCAGGTACACCATGTCTGTAATATCCTTCTTCTGCTGTAAAATGGGATGTCGGAAGACAGTCTCACGGATACAGACAACTGTGGAGCGGAAGAAATTCAGAGGATCTATAGCCAGTAGAACTATGATGTCTGGCAGAGCAGGAAGGGCACCCAATGTGCAGATGAGGGCAATAAGGACATAGGTTCTTCTGACAGTGCAGATCTGGGCGTGTCGTAAGGGGTAACAGACGGCGATGTAGCATTCGATAGCCATACTGGCTAAATACAGAGGAGTGCTCTGGGTGCAGAAGATGACGATCATCAGCAGGAGGCAGCAGAAGGACACGTTGATGGCGTAGAACACATAGCTGAGAACGTAAAGTGTGACTGCAATCATCAGCTGTATTATGTCGTTAAGCACCATGTGGATGAAGAGCATGTATCGCGGGTCCTCATTTAAGATCTCGTGTCTTAGGAAGGTGTGGACCATGACACCGTTGATGTAGCTGATGATGATGGAGAGCGCCACAACGATGATGTTCTTGGTCAGCGCTGTTTTGAAAGACTCCTTCAGCAGGACGATGGACGTGTTTGTGTCGACTGAGAAGTTCATTTCATCGGGCCCAGGCACCTGTTCTCTGACACATGGAAAGAGAAGAACATACAAACTGTTCTTAATGTCTTTGTCCTTTTCTTCTGACTAAATATAATAATAGTAATAATAATAATAATAATAATATCAGTAATTACACCAGTTCTCTATTTCAGTAGAGTGTAGTTACAATAAAATAAGGAATGGAGCTCATCTGACCAGTAATTCAAAGACAGAATGAAAGTTACCTGAAGACAATGACTAGCTAGTAGTTCTTGAGGGGAATTTATACAGTACATGTGGTATCTCGGGATTGCTTTGACACATGCGTGCTCAGTCCCATGACCAGAAGTTAAAATGTACACTCAACACTATCACTGGAGCGCCACTGGAGGGCAGGATAAAGAACAGCACTAAGGAGCAGCAGGTTTACTGCGGTATCAGCTCTGAGCACCGTGACCTTTACACGGTGACCTCTACACACAGTGAGTTACACATGTGCAGAACATGCAGTTAGAGGCCCACCTGAACTGACCGAGTTCAACCGCTGGCAGACAGAGGCACACCAAGGGCTCCTACTGCCCCCTGGCTGCTTCCACACCGTAATGCTGCCCTGCTCCTTCTGGTGGCAGAGACCCCGCCTTCACCTTCCCCTGCCGGGTTGTGGTTATGCAGTAATAAAAAAAATGTGTTGTTTACACTGCAACCACTGTCTCAAGTACCTGGATTCTGCTTACACCCTGACAGTGATTTGCAAACATATGGTGATGGGGGCACTGTGTAAAAAATACACATTTGCATGTAAGACCACTGATGACTTAATGGAAATTATGCTACAATATTTTGGTGTTCAATCAGATTAGCAAAGCTATTGGTGCTGATTTAGCTCCATACTAAGCCAGACAATAAGAGATATGTTTATGTGTTCTTCATTTATATATTTAACATTTGCATTTAATTAAAAAAAAAATGAAGAACTCCAGTACATTTCGTGCTGATTTAGGGATTTCGAAGGACTGTTTAAGCAGGCGGGGTGCCGTTAGTTGGATTGTCATTCGATATGATTTTTCAGTTTGTCATGGTCATCCTGATTGCAAATTTACAGACTAGTAATAGGTGCTGGGCGGGGATAGGTTTTGCTTTATTATAAACTAGGTGGGGTCCAGAGGAGATGGAGGGGACCCAATTGCACACGGGGAGTGGGATGAGACTGGTGGACAAGGCTGTGGGTGTGCTAATACCTTCGGAGGCAGAATTATTAGAGATCGAACTGGAGGTTGCTGTGTCCTGCCAGCGGAGGATAGGGTGCCAGCGGCCGGACGGGGGAGCGACGTCGAGATCGTCGAGTCTGCGAAGTAGCTGGTCCTCCAGTATAAAGGGAAGCAGGAGGTAGAAATGGATATACGGCCGGTTAGTGTTGAACAGACAGGGGACCATCCAGCCTTGTCCCTGCAAGGAGAGGGGTTGACTGGGGATCAACAGAGGCAATTGATGAACCTGCTTCATAGATGGACGCACATCTTTGTGGCCAATGAAGAAGATTATTGGCGGACCAGTGCTGTGTTGCATTCCATTCCAACAGGTGACGCGGGAGCGTTACAGGCCAGGTCCCCCAAGCTTGTATTTAGAGCTACATGTACGGACCCTGCTGCAGGGAATGTTGGCCAGCGGGGTGGTGACGGAGAGTTCCAGTCCTTGGTGAGGCCCAGTGGTCCTTGTGAGGAAGAAGGATGGTAGTTGGCGTTTTTGTGTGGATTACCGCAAGCTCAATGCGGTCACGCATAAGGATGCCTTCCCTCTCCCTCGTAGTGAAGAATCCTTGGCAGGGATGAGGAGGGCGATGTGGTACTCTATGCTGGATTTAGCCAGTGGCTACTGGCAGGTGGAAGTTCATCCCCAGGATAAGAAGACTGCCTTCACGACACCCATGGGCCTCTATCAGTGGGATCGGATGCCGTTTGGTCTTTGTAATGCACCTGCTACCTTCCAGCGCCTGATGCAGAGGTGTTTGGGGGGGCAGGTTTTTAACGTTTGGGGCACCATGGCTTGAAGTTACATCTGCAGAAATGAAAGTTGTTCCAACGGGAGGGGGAGTACTTGGGCCATAAAATGAGCCAACAGGGAGTGGCGGTGGACCCAGGGAAGAAAGCAGTAGTGCAGTGGCCCATTCCCACAACTGTGAGGGAGGTACGTTGCTTCCTGGGGTTTGTGGGTTATTATCGGCGGTTTGTCCCGGGTTCTCTAAGGTGGTTGGGCCACTGAACAGCTTACTGCAAGGCTCGGGAGGCACAAAAAAGGCCAGTATTATTTGGACCTCTGCTTGTCAAGTTGCTTTTGATGCCTTAAAAAGAGCACTTACCCAGGCTCCTGTTTTAGCGTATGCAGATTTTACAGCGCCCTTTCGGTTATACACCGATGCTAGTTTCCAAGGCTTGGGGGCCATGTTGGCTCAGGTGCAGGAGGGGAAGGAGCGTGTGATTGCTTACGCTAGTCGTAGTCTTTACCCAGCTGAGTGGAATGATAAGAACTATAGCTCCTTTAAATTGGAACTTCTTGCTCTGCAATGGGCTGTTACGGAGAAATTTAAATATTATCTGTGGGGGGTAACGTTTGAGGTGTATACAGATACTCGGCCTTCGACTCACCTTCATACCGCTACTTTGGGTGCAATGGAGCAGAGATGGGTGGCACAGCTGGCCAGTTTTGATTTCCAGATACATTACAGGCCTGGAATGACAAATCAGAATGCTCATGCTTTGTCTCGGGTGCCAACAGAGGCTAGTAATAGTTTGGTTGAAGTGGAGCCAGTCCCCTGCGAACCACCTATTGGGGTGGGTGCAGGGAGGGTTGTGGAGATGGATGGGTTAGAAGTTGATTGGCTAAGCATTCAAGAGAGGGATCCGGATTTGGTGAAGTTATGGCAATGGAAGGGAAGAGAGGTGGCCCAGTCAGTGGATCCCCAGACCCTTACATCTGATGGAAGGCGGGTTTTGGGGGAATGGGAATGGTTGTGTTTGTGTAGGAGGGGCCCTGAGGCGGCAGAGTCAGGATCCAGCTACCGGGCAACTTTTGTCTCCAGTGGTTGTACCCGTTCTGGAGTGGCATAAGGTGTGGTTCTCCTATCATCAGGCCCTAGGTCATGCTCGAGGGCAACGGATGGTATAGGCCCTTAGGGGTTGGGTCTTCTGGAAAGGAATGGTAGGGGATTTACGGCGCCGGGAGGCTGAGTGCCGGCAGTGTGTGTTGGGCCGGGCCGGGCCGGGCCGGAAGAGAAGGCTCCTCTTCAACCTGTGGTGAGTCGTTATGAGTCGTTTGAAATTTTGGCGATGGATTATTTGTTGTTGGGGCGAGTGAATGATTCTTATCCATATATTCTGGTTATTCCTGATCTCGGAAAGCTGGGATCTTCTGCTGACCAGTACGAAGTTTTACTCATTAATTCTATGTGGGGAAAGGGGCGGGGGAAGCTTCCGTTAAGGGGGCGTGTGAGGCTCCGTAGCTACTGTCGACCGTCTGTACCCGAGTGTGTGCTTTGATACTAATCTACAAGGTTTGGGAGGTGTGGTATATTTGCATGTGTAAGTTAGATTGCTTTGATGTGTTGTTTGTACTCACTTGCTGTGTAGCGTGATCCCTCCCATGGTAATTTGGGAGTGTTAATTCTGTAGGGGTGTACTCAGTGGGAGGGGTGTGCATGTAGGGCATGTCCTCCCCCTCCGTTGTGGTGGTTGATATTCTGCTTCCCTCGTATATTCAGTGAGGTCGTCTTGTGTGTTAATAACTGTTGTATTGCCTGAGGCTCAGGAGTAGGTTAGTTAGTGGGTGGGATCGCGACATATATTCATAAGCGAACCAATTAATTCTCTTTTTTTCAGTTTGCCATGGGAGAGAATAAAATTGAATTTAAGATTTTTTTGTTTGTCATATTTTTTTGTTTTGCTAGTATTTGCACTTCATCAAATCGGAATCAGCACTATAAGCACTGTAAGCACTGTAACTTTCTCCTTTGTGTTTATTATTAATTGGGAGTCTCGAAGCAGTATCTCAACCTATGGCATGTTTTATTTTTCATAAGCAAAAGCAGAAAAATACATATGATAAAATATAAAACTAATAAAAAAAAATTTCCTACACATCTGTAAAGACGATTCTTGTTCTTCAGCAAAATAAAAAATGCTCCCAGTACAAAGAAGTTATTACTAAATCATTTATGGGACTTATTTAGCTAAAATAAAATGGTTTTTTTACTGGCTGAACCTTCAGTTGTGTGTCACTTTGGAGAAAAGATTCTGCTAAATATGTAAAATGTTAGCATGACGGATTGGTGGGTGCACGTGTGTCCTATAGTGCAGCGATTCTCAACCCGTGGGTGGAGTTCTGAAAGGGTCGCGAGGCAGAGTTGGAAATGTAAGCATTTTAAAGCCAGCAAGCTCCTGTGCTGATCCACGATCAGATTTCCCAGCTCCAATCCTAGAATTAATCAATATAAACAGTTCTTTGGTCTGCAAGCGCAAAACTAGTGAATATTCAAGCAATCCAAGAAGCCAAACCACAGATACTTAGTTTAAGATTCACTAGCACATCCAGTCAGATTTCAGCAGCTATCTCATTATTGTAACTGCCTACAGAGTAAAGGGGGGGTGTTGTGTGTCTCAGTGGGTTACGATTCTGTGCATGTGATCGGTAGGTTGCAAATTCAAATCCCAGGCTTGGGAGACTCAGTTCATCTTTGCGAGCCCCTAACTGAGCGGCCTTGCTTTCTCTAAACAAAATATCTTGCTTTGGATAAAAATTTCTGTTAAATAAATAAAATACAAAAGGGTCTTGGTGCCATTAAATTTAAGAAATTAATGACCTTTATTTATTTATACATATGGTGAATGTCACAGAGCTGTCATTCTAAATAGTAGTTTCTGAAAAACAAGTCATACTAAAACACTGCCAAAGTTACCATGATTATGGAAGATTTACTTTCAGCAAACTGAATATTCTACCTGCAGGCAAGCGGAATTAATGGTAAATACAAATGAGACCTGAGGTGTCCCTGCTGACACAACAGAAATCAGGGCAGAACTTTGGCAGGTGGCACGATTAATTCAAATTGACATGGATACATTTCTATTATGGACAGTTGTGTTACAAAAGTATTTCTTTAGATACTTACGGAACGTTTGGTCTCTAACACCATAGATAAATGGACTGAGAAATCTTGGCAAAATCTGAACTATCAGGTAGGTTGTGAATCTCACTTCTAGAATGTACTTAGGGAACATGTACAGCAGGAGATTATAAATTACTGGCTCTAAGTAAGTCAGCATTGACATCAAAAGCTGCACAGCATGCAGGATGATAGTGTTCCGAGCCTTTTGACTGTCTGACTTTGCTGCCTTCGCTGCTATGAGGATCCTCAGGTATGAGAAAATCAGGATAAACCAAACAAACACCAGGTACATCGTGTTTGTAATATCCTTTTTCTGCTGCAAAATAGGATATCGAAGGACAGTCTCACGCAGGCAGAGAGCTGTGGAGTGGAAGAAATTTAGCGGTTCTATAGCCAGTATAACTATGATGTCTGGTAGAGCAGGGAGGGCAACCAATGTGTAGATGAGGGCAAAGAGGATGTGAGTTCTTCTGACGGTGCAGATCTGGGTATGTCGTAATGGGTAACAGACGGCGATGTAGCACTCGATAGCCATACTGGCTAAATACAGAGGAGTGCTCTGGGTGCAGAAGATGACGATCATCAGCAGGAGGCAGCAGAAGGACACGTTGATGGCGTAGAACACATAGCTGA
Organism: Brienomyrus brachyistius; assembly: GCF_023856365.1. Classification (NCBI taxonomy): domain Eukaryota; kingdom Metazoa; phylum Chordata; class Actinopteri; order Osteoglossiformes; family Mormyridae; genus Brienomyrus; species Brienomyrus brachyistius. Next base: position 5,029,325 of record NC_064540.1, read on the forward strand.
AGACGTGAAGCATGACTGCAATCATCAGCTGTATTATGTCGTTAAGCACCATGTGGATGAAGAGCATGTATCGCGGGTCCTCGTTTAAAATCTCGTGTCTTAGGAAGGTGTGGACCATGACACCGTTGATGTAGCTGATGATGATGGAGAGCGCCACAACGATGATGTTCTTGGTCAGCGCTGTTTTGAAAGACTCCTTCAGCAGGACGATGGACGTGTTTGTGTCGACTGAGAAGTTCATTTCATCGGGCCCAGGCACCTGCTCTCTGACACACGGGAAGAGAAGAACATACAAACTGTTCTCAAAGTCTTTGTCCTTTTCTTCTGACTAAATATAATAATAATAATAATAATAATAATAATAATAATATCAGTAACACCAGTTCTTTGCATGCACATAAGCTTATTACATTGTCAACCGAGTAGAAATATTAAAAATACAATAATGACATAGTTTAATGCCAGAAATATAGAAATTTCACTTCAATAACATTTTAGTACAGTGCAGTTACAATAAAATAAGGAATGGAGCTCATCTCACCAGTAATTCAAAGACAGAATGAAAGTTACCTGAAGACAATGACTAGCTAGTAGTTCTTGAGGGGAATTTATACAGTACATGTGGTATCTCGGGATTGCTTTGACACATGCGTGCTCAGTCCCATGACCAGAAGTTAAAATGTACACTCAACACTATCACTGGAGCGCCACTGGAGGGCAGGATAAAGAACAGCACTAAGGAGCAGCAGGTTTACTGCGGTATCAGCTCTGAGCACCGTGACCTTTACACGGTGACCTCTACACACAGTGAGTTACACATGTGCAGAACATGCAGTTAGAGGCCCACCTGAACTGACCGAGTTCAACCGCTGGCAGATAGAGGCACACCAAGGGCTCCTACTGCCCCCTGGCTGCTTCCACACCGTAATGCTGCCCTGCTCCTTCTGGTGGCAGAGACCCCGCCTTCACCTTCCCCTGCCAGGTTGTGGTTAATGCACTAGTAAAAAAAATGTGTTGTTTACACTGCAACCACTGTCTCAAGTCCCTGGATTCTGCTTACACCCTGACAGTGATTTGCAAAAATATGGTGATGGGGGCACTGTGTAAAAAACACACAGTTGCATGTAAGACCACTGATGACTTAATGGAAATTATGCTACAATATTTTGGTGTTCAATCAGATTAGCAAAGCTATTGGTGCTGATTTAGCTCCATACTAAGCCAGACAATAAGAGATATGTTTATGTGTTCTTCATTTATATATTTCACATTTGCATTTAATTTAAAAAAAAAATGAAGAACTCCAGTACATTTCGTGCTGATTTCGGGATTTCGAAGGACTGTTTAAGCAGGCGGGGTGCCGTTAGTTGGATTGTCATTCGATATGATTTTTCAGTTTGTCATGGTCATCCTGATTGCAAATTTACAGACTAGTAATAGGTGCTGGGCGGGGATAGGCTTTGCTTATAAATTATAAACTATGATTATAAACTAGGTGGGGTCCAGAGGAGATGGAGGGGACCCGACTGCACACAGGGAGTGGGATGAGACTGGTGGACAAGGCTGTGGGTGTGCTAATACCTTCGGAGGTGGAATTATTAGAGATCGAACTGGAGGTTGCTGTGTCCTGCCAGCGGAGGATAGGGTGCCAGCGGCCAGACGGGGGAGCGACGTCGAGATCGTCGAGTCTGCGAAGTAGCTGGTCCTCCAGAATAAAGGGGAGCAGGAGGTAGAAATGGATATACGGCCGGTTAGTGTTGAACAGACAGGGGACCATCCAGCCTTGTCCCTGCAAGGAGAGGGGTTGACTGGGGATCAACAGAGGCAATTGACGAACCTGCTTCATAGATGGACGCACATCTTTGTAGCCTATGAAGAAGATTATTGGCGGACCAGTGTTGTGTTGCATTCCATTCCAACAGGTGATGCCCCTCCAGTGTGGGAGCGTTACCAGCCAGGTCCCCCAAGCTTGTATTTAGAGCTACATGTACGGACCCTGCTGCAGGGAATGTTGGCCAGCGGGGTGGTGATGGAGAGTTCCAGTCCTTGGTGAGGCCCAGTGGTCCTTGTGAGGAAGAAGGATGGTAGTTGGCGTTTTTGTGTGGATTACCGCAAGCTCAATGCGGTCACGCATAAGGATGCCTTCCCTCTCCCTCGTAGTAAAGAATCCTTGGCAGGGATGAGGAGGGCGATGTGGTACTCTATGCTGGATTTAGCCAGTGGCTACTGGCAGGTGGAAGTTCATCCCCAGGATAAGAAGACTGCCTTTACAACACCCATGGGCCTCTATCAGTGGAATCGGATGCCGTTTGGTCTTTGTAATGCACCTGCTACCTTCCAGCACCTGATGCAGAGGTGTTTGGGGGGGCAGGTTTTTTAACGTTTGGGGCACCATGGCTTGAAGTTACATCTGCAGAAATGAAAGTTGTTCCAACGGGAGGGGGAGTACTTGGGCCATAAAATAAGCCAACAGGGAGTGGCGGTGGACCCGGGGAAGAAAGCAGTAGTGCAGTGGCCCATTCCCACAACTGTGAGGGAGGTACGTTCCTTTCTGGGGTTTGTGGGTTATTATCGCCGGTTTATCCCGGGTTCTCTAAGGTGGTTAGGCCACTGAACAGCTTACTGCAAGGCTCGGGAGGCACAAAAAAGGCCAGTATTATTTGGACCTCTGCTTGTCAAGTTGCCTTTGATGCCTTAAAAAGAGCACTTACCCAGGCTCCTGTTTTAGCGTATGCAGATTTTACAGCGCCCTTTCGGTTATACACCGATGCTAGTTTCCAAGGCTTGGGGGCCATGTTGGCTCAGGTGCAGGAGGGGAAGGAGCATGTGATTGCTTACGCTAGTTGTAGTCTTTACCCAACTGAGTAGAATGATAAGAACTATAGCTCCTTTAAATTGGAACTTCTTGCTCTGCAATGGGCTGTTACGGAGAAATGACGTTTGAGGTGTATACAGATACTCGGCCTTTGACCCACCTTCATACCGCTACTTTGGGTGCAATGGAGCAGAGATGGGTGGCACAGCTGGCCAGTTTTGATTTCCAGATACATTACAGGCCTGGAATGACAAATCAGAATGCTCATGCTTTGTCTCAGGTGCCGACAGAGGCTAGTAATAGTTTGGTTGAAGTGGAGCCAGTCCCCTGCGAACCACCTATTGGGGTGGGTGCAGGGAGGGTTGTGGAGATGGATGGGTTAGAAGTTGATTGGCTAAGCATTCAAGAGAGGGATCCGGATTTGGTGAAGTTATGGCAATGGAAGGGAAGAGAGGTGGCCCAGTCAGTGGATCCCCAGACCCTTACATCTGATGGAAGGCGGGTTTTGGGGGAATGGGAATGGTTGTGTTTGTGTAGGAGGGGCCCTGAGGCGGCAGAGTCAGGATCCAGCTACCGGGCAACTTTTGTCTCCAGTGGTTGTACCCGTTCTGGAGTGGCATAAGGTGTGGTTCTCCTATCATCAGGCCCTAGGTCATGCTCGAGGGCAACGGATGGTATAGGCCCTTAGGGGTTGGGACTTCTGGAAAGGAATGGTAGGGGATTTATGGCGCTGGGAGGCTGAGTGCCGGCAGTGTGTGTTGGGCCGGGCCGGGTCGGGCCGGAAGAGAAGGCTCCTCTTCATCCTGTGGTGAGTCGTTATGAGTCGTTTGAAATTTTGGCAAATGATTATTTGTTGTTGGGGCGAGTGAATGATTCTCATCCATATATTCTGGTTATTACTGATCTCTTTTCTCGGTATGCGGTAGCCGTCCCGACTAAGGACTAGTCGGCTCAGACTACAGTGAAGGCTCTTTGGAGGAACGTGATCCAAGTTTTCGGGTGTCCAGAACGTATATTGTCTGATCAGGCTGGTGATTTTCAATCTGAAGTGGTGCGGGAGCTTTGTCAGTTGTATGGGTGTACTAAGAGCCGCACTACCCCATATCATCCGCAGGGCAATGGGGCATGTGAACGGTAAAACCCTTCTTAGTTTATGGAACACCTTGGACCAGGAGGGACAGGTACAGTGGGCTGAACGGCTGCCATATTTGTTACAGGCTTATAACAACATTCCTCATAGCTCCACTGGTCTGACTCCCTTCTATGTCCTGTTTGGGTGGCATGCTCGATTGCCGGTTTGATGTGGCCCTGGGAATTTCTCCGCCTGAACCCCAGGACCCTAAGGACGAGTGGGTGAAGGATCATCAGAGACGGTTGTTGGTCGCTTATAAGCAGGTGTTGGGGTGTAGCCAGCGTCGGCAGGAGTGGGATCAGCGGCGTTATAATCGGTGAGCGATGACATGTCCTCTGATGCCTGGGGAGTGGGTGTTGTGTAGGAACTTTCGGAGGCGGGCCCGGGGAAACTTGGGGCCCGCCCTTTTGTGGTCCCGAGCCCTGGGTTGTTGTTTCCCGGCCTGACCCTGAGCAGCCAGTGTATGTTGTGCGCCCGGAAGGGAGGGAGGAGCCTGTTCACACTCTTCATCGAAATATTTTGCGTGCCTGCCCTGGGAGTTGGGATGTTCAAAACCTGGGGGAAGGCTCAAGGGGGTCGGACCGGAAGAGTGAGGTAGGGTTTTGGCCCATTCGGTTTGGCCATGGTAGCGAGCAGCCAGTGTCCCCGGTTCAAGTTGGGGATTTGGGGATGGTGAACCCAAGGCTGGGCCCTCCTAAGGGGGGCTGGAGTCAGATGTGGGGGATGAGGAAGGATTGGGATCTTTGGTTGGGCCAAGACATTCTTCTAGGAGTAATATTGGGGTTCCCCCAGTTAGGTGTGGACATTAGTTATGGTCGGAAGGGTGGGTGGGAAATGTCGTGTTGATTTAGGGATATCGAGGGACTGTTTAAGCTGGCGGGCTGCTGTCAGTTGGATTGTCATTGGATATGTTTTTTTCTGTTTGTCATGGTCTGATTGTTAATTCATAATCTCCCTTTCCTGATTGCTAATTTACAGACTAGTAATAGGTGCTGGGCGGGGATAGGCTGTGCTTTATTATAAGCTAGGTGGGGTTCAGAGGAGATGGAGGGGACCCGACTGCACATGGGGCATGGGATGAGACTGGTGGACAAGTGCTCGTGAGAGGCTGCGGACAAGGGGGTGGAATAAGCTTGTGGACAAGGTTGCGGGTGTGCTGCTACCTTCGGAGGCGGAGGTGTTGGAAATCGGACAGGCATTTGCCATGTCCTGCCAGTGGAGGATAAGGTGCCAGCAGCCGGACGGGGAAGCAACATCAAGATCGTCTGTGTTCCCAAGCACAATCGTTCCGGGAGTCCTGGTTGTATTGTAAATCCCAAGTGAAGTTTCAAGCCACGGTTTACGGAGCCTGCAGTTGGGCATTGACTGGGATCTCGGAAAGCTGGCATCTTCTGCTAACCAGTACTAAGTTTTACTCATTAATTTTGTGTGGGGAAAGTGGTGGGGGAAGCTTCCGTTAAGGGGGCGTGTGAGGCTCCGTAGCTACTATCGACCGTCTGTAGCTGAGTGTGTGCTTTGATACTAATCTACAAGGTTTGGGAGGTATGGTATATTTGTATGTGTAAGTTAGATTGCTCTGATGTGTTGTTTGTACTCACTTGATGTGTAGCGTGATCCCTCCCATGGTAATTTGGGAGTGTTAATTCTGTAGGGGTGTACTCAGTGGGAGGGGTGTGCATGTAGGGCATGTCCTCCCCCTCCGTTGTGGTGGTTGATATTCTGCTTCCCTCGTATATTCAGTGAGGTCGTCTTGTGTGTTAATAACTGTTGTATTGCCTGAGGCTCAGGAGTAGGTTAGTTAGTGGGTGGGATCACGAATAACGCGACATATATTCATAAGCGAACCAATTAATTCTCTTTTTTTCAGTTTGCCATGGGAGAGAATAAAATTGAATTTAAGATTTTTTTGCTTGTCATATTTTTTTGTTTTGCTTGTATTTGCGCTTCATCAAATCAGAATCAGCACTGTAAGCACTGTAAGCACTGTAACTTTCTCCTTTATGTTTATTATTAATTGGGAGTCTTGAAGCAGTATCTCAACCTATGGGATGTTATATTTTTCATAAGCAAAAGCAGAAAAATACATATGATAAAATATAAAACTAATAAAAAATGTTTTCCTACACATCTGTAAAGACGATTCTTGTTCTTCAGCAAAATAAAAAATGCTCCCAGTACAAAGAAATTATTAATAAATCATTTATGGGACTTATAAAATGAAATGGTTATTTTACTGGCTGAACCTTCACTTGTGTGTCACTTTGGACAAAAGATTCTGCTAAATATATAAAATGTAAGCATGATGGATTGGTGGGTGCATGTGTGTCCTCTAGTGCAGCGATTCTGAACCCGTGGGTGGAGTTCTGAAAGGGTCGTGAGGCAGAGTTGGAAATGTAAGCATTTTAAAACCAGCAAGCTCCTGTGCTGATCCACGATCAGATTTCCCAGCTCCAATCCTAGAATTAATCAATATAAACAGTTCTTTGGTCTGCAAGCGCAAAACTAGTGAATATTCAAGCAATCCAAGAAGCCAAACCACAGATACTTAGTTTAAGATTCACTAGCACATCCAGTCAGATTTCAGCAGCTATCTCATTATTGTAACTGCCTACAGAGTAAAGAGGGGTGTTGTGTGGCTCAGTGGGTTACGATTCTGTGCATGTGATCGGTAGGTTGCAAATTCAAATCCCAGGCTTGGGAGACTCAGTTCATCTTTGCAAGCCCCTAACTGAGCGGCCTTGCTTTCTCTAAACAAAATATCTTGCTTTGGATAAAAATTTAGGTTAAATAAATTAAATACAAAAGGGTCTTGGTGCCATTAAATTGAAGAAATTAATGACCTTTATTTATTTATACATATGGCGTATGTCACAGAGCTGTCATTCTAAATAGTAGCTTCTGAAAAACAAGTCATACTAAATCACTGCTAAAGTTATGGAAGATTTACTTTCAGCAAACTGAATATTCTACCTGCAGGCAAGCGGAATTAATGGTAAATACAAATGAGACCTGGGGTGTCCCTGCTGACACAACAGAAATCAGGGCAGAACTTTCGCAGGTGGCACGATTAATTCAAATTGACATGGATACATTTCTATTATGGACAGTTATGTTACAAAAGTATTTCTTTAGATACTTACGGAAAGTTTGGTCTCTAACACCATAGATAAATGGACTGAGAAATCTTGGCAAAATCTGAACTATCAGGTAGGCTGTGAATCTCACCTCTACAAAGTACTTAGGGAACATGTACAGCAGGGAATTATAAATTACTGGAGCTAAGTAAGTCAGCATTGACATCAAAAGCTGCACAGCATGCAGGATGATAGTGTTCCGAGCCTTTTGACTGTCTGACTTTGCTGCCTTCGCTGCCATGAGGATCCTCAGGTATGAGAAGATCAGGATAAACCAAACAAACACCAGGAACACCATGTCTGTAATATCCTTCTTCTGCTGTAAAATGGGATGTCGGAAGACAGTCTCACGGACACAGACAACTGTGGAGCGGAAGAAATTCAGAGGATCTAAAGCCAGTAGAAGTATGAGATCTGGCAGAGCAGGGAGGGCAACCAATGTGTAGATGAGGGCAAGAAGGACATAGGTTCTTCTGACAGTGCAGATCTGGGCGTGTCGTAAGGGGTAACAGACGGCGATGTAGCATTCGATAGCCATACTGGCTAAATACAGAGGAGTGCTCTGGGTGCAGAAGATGGCGATCATCAGCAGGAGGCAGCAGAAGGACACGTTGATGGCGTAGAACACATAGCTGAGAACGTGAAGCGTGACTGCAATCATCAGCTGTATTATGTCGTTAAGCACCATGTGGATGAAGAGCATGTATCGCGGGTCCTCGTTTAAGATCTCGTGTCTTAGGAAGGTGTGGACCATGACCCCGTTGATGTAGCTGATGATGATGGAGAGCGCCACAACGATGATGTTCTTGGTCAGCGCTGTTTTGAAAGACTCCTTCAGCAGGACGATGGACGTGTTTGTGTCGACTGAGAAGTTCATTTCATCGGGCCCAGGCACCTGCTCTCTGACACACGGGAAGAGAAGAACATACAAACTGTTCTCAAAGTCTTTGTCCTTTTCTTCTGACTAAATATAATAATAATAATAATAACATCAGTAATTACACCAGTTCTTTGCATGCACATAACCTTATTACATTATGAACTGAGTAGAAATATAAAAAATACAATAATGGCATAGTTTAATGCCAGAAAAATAGATATTTCACTTCAATAACATTTTAGTACAGTGCAGTTACAATAAAATAAGGAATGGAGCTCATCTCACCAGTAATTCAAAGACAGAATGAAAGTTACCTGAAGACAGTGACTAGCTTGTGGTTTTTGAGGGGAATTTATACAGTACATGTGGTATCTCGGGATTGCTTTGACACATGCGTGCTCAGTCCCATGACCAGAAGCTAAAATGTACAGTCAACACTATCACTGGAGCGCAGGATAAAGAACAGCACTAAGGAGCAGGCTTACTGCGGTATCAGCTCTGAGCACCGTGACCTTTACACGGTGACCTCTACACACAGTGAGTTACACATGTGCAGAACATGCAGTTTGAGGCCCTCAGTTTAAGTATTACTTACACTAGATTGGCGGCATTAAGAAGCCAAAGGCAATCTTCCATCCATCCATTTTCCAAACCACTTATCTTATTGGGTCGCGGGGGGTCCGGAGCCTATCCCGGAAGCAATGGGCACGAGGTAGGGAACAACCCAGGATGGGGGGCCAGCCCATCGCAGGGCACACTCACACACCATTCATTCACACATGCACACCTACAGGCCATTTAGCAACTTCAATTAGTCTCTGCATGTTTTTGGACTGTGGGGGGAAACCGGAGTACCCGGGGGAAACCCCACGATGACATGGGGAGAACATGCAAACTCCACACACGTATCCCAGACGGAGACTCGAACCCGGGTCCCAGAGGTGTGAGGAAACAGTGATAACCACTGCACCACCATGCCGCCCCCAAAAGACAATCTTGAAAACCAAAAAGATATTTATGCATTGTTTTGTAGTTCTTTCTTGCTTAGACTGTGTTGCTTTCACAAGCTTGATAATTTTTTTCTGTTATTAACTTGCTGTCCATGAACTTTAAGGATCCGTCAAGAAAATGTCCTTAAATTTGTATTTTGCCTCTACCCAGCACATAAAGTTTTACCCCATATACATAAATAATAAGAATAATAATAACAATAATAATAATAATAATAACTATAATAGGGGCGGCATGGTGGTGCAGTGGTTAGCACTGTCGCCTCACACCTCTGGGACCCGGGTTCGAGTCTCCACCTGGGTTACATGTGTGTGGAGTTTGCATGTTCTCCCCATGTCGTCGTGGGGTTTCCTCCGGGTACTCCGGTTTCCCCCCACAGTCGAAAAACATGCTGAGGCTAATTGGAGTTGCTAAATTGCCCGTAGGTGTGCATGTGCGAGTGAATGGTGTGTGAGTGTGCCCTGCGATGGGCCGGCCCCCCGTCTTGGGTTGTCCCCTGCCTCATGCCCATTGCTTCCGGGATAGGCTCCGGACCCCCCGCGACCCAGTAGGATAAGTGGTTTGGAGAGTGGATGGATGGATAATACATTTATTTTTGACCCAAGCCATATATCTGTTTAGAGGGGCCACGGGGAGCATGCATGTTGTCACGGGGCACTGCCCCCCCCCCGCAGAACCGCCCCCTGAATAGCACCAGGAATTGTCTGGTCTTGCTTTCTCAAATAAGTGTGATGCTTTGGACAATAGTGTTTGCTAAATAAATAGAATGCAAAAGGAACCTTGTGCATTTAATGAAAGAAAAATATAACTTAACATAAATATACAGCTGGGAATTTATTTATTTATACATATGAGATACGTCACACAGCTGTATTTTCTGAGAAACAATTTATAAAAATGCATTGGTAAAGTTACAATGACTGTGGCAGATTTACTTTTTTATCAAACTGTATATTCCACCTGCTGGCAAGAGGTATTAATGATCAATATAGACGAGACCTGAGGCGTTCCTGCTGACACGTCAGAAATCATGTCTGAACTTTGGCAGGATTAATTCGTATTGACACGGATACATCCCGATTATGGACAGTTATGTTACAAAAGTATTTCCTTAGATACTTACGGAAAGTTTGGTCTCTAACACCATAGATAATTGGACTGAGAAATCTTGGCAAAATCTGAACTATCAGGTAGGTTGTGAATCTCACCTCTAGAATGTACTTAGGGAAAATGTACAGCAGGAGATTATAAATTACTGGAGCTAAGTAGGTCAGCATTGACATCAGAAGCTGCACAGCATGCAGGATGATAGTGTTCCGAGCCTTTTGACTGTCTGACTTTGCTGCCTTCGCTGCCATGAGGATCCTCAGGTATGAGAAGATCAGGATACACCAGACAAAGACCAGGTACACCATGTCTGTAATATCCTTCTTTTGCTGTAAAATGGGATGTCGGAAGACAGTCTCAGGAATGCAGAAGATGGTGGAGCGGAAAAATTCCAGAGGTTCTGTGGCCAGTAGAACAAATGGGTCCAGCAGATAAGGGAGGGAACCCAATGTCCAGATGAGGGCAATAAGGACGTAGGTTCTTCTGACGGTGCAGATCTGGGCGTGTCGTAAGGGGTAACAGACGGCGATGTAGCATTCGATAGCCATACTGGCTAAATACAGAGGAGTGCTGTGAGTGCAGAAGATGGCGATCATCAGCAGGAGGCAGCAGAAGGACACGTTGATGGTGTAGAACACATAGCTGAAGACGTGAAGCATGACTGCAATCATCAGCTGTATTATGTCGTTAAGCACCATGTGGATGAAGAGCATGTATCGCGGGTCCTCGTTTAAGATCTCGTGTCTTAGGAAGGTGTGGACCATGACACCGTTGATGTAGCTGATGATGATGGAGAGCGCCACAACGATGATGTTCTTGGTCAGCGCCGTTTTCAAAGAGTCCCTCAGCAGGACGATGGACATGTTTGTGTCGACTGAGAAGTTCATTTCATCGGGCCCAGGCACCTGCTCTCTGACACACGGAAAGAGAAGAACATACAAACTGTTCTCAAAGTCTTTGTCCTTTTCTTCTGACTAAATATAATAATAATAATAATAATAATAATAATAATTGTAATTATTATTGTTATATCAATTCTTTGCATGCATATAAGCTTATTACATTATCAACTGAGTAGAAATATCAAAAAGACAATAATTACATAGTTTAATGCCAGAAATATAGATCTTTCTGTCCCGTAGCATTTTACTACAGTGCAGTTACTATAAAATAAGGAATGGAGCTCATCTCACCAGCAATTCAAAGACAGAATGAAAATCACCCGAACGGAGTGACCAACCTGTGCTTCCTTCAGGGGAATTTATACAGTACATGTGGTATCTCGGGATTGCTTCGACACATGCGTGCTCAGTCCCATGACCAGCAGCTAAAATGTTCACTCAACACTATCACTGGAGCACCACTGGAGGGCAGGATAAAGAACAGCACTAAGGAGCAGGCTTACTGCGGTATCAGCTCTGAGCACCGTGACCTTTACACGGTGACCTCTACACACAGTGAGTTACACATGTGCAGAACATGCAGTTTGAGGCCCTCAGTTTAAGTATTACTTACACTAGATTGGCGGCATTAAGAAGCAAAAGACAATCTTGAAAACCAAAAAGATATTTATGCGTTGTTTTGCAGTACTTTCTTGCTTAGACTGTATTGCTTTCACAAGCTTGATCATTTTTTTTCTGTTATTAACTTGCTGTCCATGAACTTTAAGGATCCGTCAAGAAAATGTCCTTAAATCTGTATTTTGCCTCTTCCCAGCACATAACGTTTTACCCCATATACATAAATAATAATAATAACAATAACAATAATAATAATAATAACAACAATAACAATAATAATAACAAGAACAATAATAATAATACATTTAGAGGGCGGCATGGTGGTACAGTGGTTAGCACTGTTGCCTCACACCTTTGGGACCTGGGTTCGAGTCTCCTCCTGGGTTACATTTGTGTGGAGTTTGCATGTTCTCCCCATGTCGTCGTGGGGTTTCCTCCGGGTACTCCGGTTTCCCCCCACAGTCGAAAAACATGCTGAGGCTAATTGGAGTTGCTAAATTGCCCGTAGGTGTGCATGTGTGAGTGAATGGTGTGTGAGTGTGCCCTGCGATGGGCTGGCCCCCCATCCTGGGTTGTTCCCTGCCTCGTGCCCATTGCTTCCGGGATAGGCTCCGGACCCCCCGCGACCCAGTAGGATAAGTGGTTTGGAGAGTGGATGGATGGATAATACATTTATTTTTGACCCAAGCCATATATCTGTTTAGAGGGGCCACGGGGAGCATGCATGTTGTCACGGGGCACTGCCCCCCCCCCCCCCCCCGCAGAACCGCCCCCTGAATAGCACCAGGAATTGTCTGGTCTTGCTTTCTCAAATAAGTGTGATGCTTTGGACAATAGTGTTTGCTAAATAAATAGAATGCAAAAGGAGCCTTGTGCATTTAATGAAAGAAAAATATAACTTAACATAAATATACAGCTGGGAATTTATTTATTTATACATATGAGATACGTCACACAGCTGTATTTTCTGAGAAACAATTTATAAAAATGCATTGGTAAAGTTACAATGACTGTGGCAGATTTACTTTTTTATCAAACTGTATATTCCACCTGCTGGCAAGAGGTATTAATGATCAATATAGACGAGACCTGAGGCGTTCCTGCTGACACGTCAGAAATCATGTCTGAACTTTGGCAGGATTAATTCGTAATGACACGGATACATCCCGATTATGGACAGTTATGTTACAAAAGTATTTCCTTAGATACTTACGGAAAGTTTGGTCTCTAACACCATAGATAATTGGACTGAAAAGCCTCGGTAAAACATGAACTATCAGGTAGGTTGTGAATCTCACTTCTAGAATGTACTTAGGGAACATGTACAGCAGGACATTATTAATTACTGGAGCTAAGTAGGTCAGCATTGACATCAGAAGCTGCACAGCATGCAGGATGATAGTGTTCCGAGCCTTTTGACTGTCTGACTTTGCTGCCTTCGCTGCCATGAGGATCCTCAGGTACGAGTAGATCAGGATACACCAGACAAAGACCAGGTACACCATGTTGGAAATATCATTCTTCTGCTGTAAAATGGGATGTCGGAAGACAGTCTCAGGAATGCAGAAGATGGTGGAGCGGAAAAATTCCAGAGGTTCTGTGGCCAGTAGAACAAATGGGTCCAGCAGATAAGGGAGGGAACCCAATGTCCAGATGAGGGCAATAAGGACGTAGGTTCTTCTGACGGTGCAGATCTGGGCGTGTCGTAAGGGGTAACAGACGGCGATGTAGCATTCGATAGCCATACTGGCTAAATACAGAGGAGTGCTCTGGGTGCAGAAGATGGCGATCATCAGCAGGAGGCAGCAGAAGGACACGTTGATGGTGTAGAACACATAGCTGAAGACGTGAAGCATGACTGCAATCATCAGCTGTATTATGTCGTTAAGTACCATGTGGATGAAGAGCATGTATCGCGGGTCCTCGTTTAAGATCTCGTGTCTTAGGAAGGTGTGGACCATGACCCCGTTGATGTAGCTGATGATGATGGAGAGCGCCACAACGATGATGTTCTTGGTCAGCGCTGTTTTCAAAGAGTCCCTCAGCAGGACGATGGACATGTTTGTGTCGACTGAGAAGTTCATTTCATCGGGCCCAGGCACCTGCTCTCTGACACACGGAAAGAGAAGAACATACAAACTGTTCTCAAAGTCTTTGTCCTTTTCTTCTGACTAAATATAATAATAATAATAATAATAATAATTGTAATTATTATTGTTATATCAATTCTTTGCATGCATATAAGCTTATTACATTATCAACTGAGTAGAAATATCAAAAAGACAATAATTACATAATTTAATGCCAGAAATATAGATCTTTCTGTCCCGTAGCATTTTACTACAGTGCAGTTACTATAAAATAAGGAATGGAGCTCATCTCACCAGCAATTCAAAGACAGAATGAAAATCACCCGAACGGAGTGACCAACCTGTGCTTCCTTCAGGGGAATTTATACAGTACATGTGGTATCTCGGGATTGCTTCGACACATGCGTGCTCAGTCCCATGACCAGCAGCTAAAATGTTCACTCAACACTATCACTGGAGCACCACTGGAGGGCAGGATAAAGAACAGCACTAAGGAGCAGGCTTACTGCGGTATCAGCTCTGAGCACCGTGACCTTTACACGGTGACCTCTACACACAGTGAGTTACACATGTGCAGAACATGCAGTTTGAGGCCCTCAGTTTAAGTATTACTTACACTAGATTGGCGGCATTAAGAAGCAAAAGACAATCTTGAAAACCAAAAAGATATTTATGCGTTGTTTTGCAGTACTTTCTTGCTTAGACTGTATTGCTTTCACAAGCTTGATCATTTTTTTTCTGTTATTAACTTGCTGTCCATGAACTTTAAGGATCCGTCAAGAAAATGTCCTTAAATCTGTATTTTGCCTCTTCCCAGCACATAACGTTTTACCCCATATACATAAATAATAATAATAACAATAACAATAATAATAATAATAACAACAATAACAATAATAATAACAAGAACAATAATAATAATACATTTAGAGGGCGGCATGGTGGTACAGTGGTTAGCACTGTTGCCTCACACCTTTGGGACCTGGGTTCGAGTCTCCTCCTGGGTTACATTTGTGTGGAGTTTGCATGTTCTCCCCATGTCGTCGTGGGGTTTCCTCCGGGTACTCCGGTTTCCCCCCACAGTCGAAAAACATGCTGAGGCTAATTGGAGTTGCTAAATTGCCCGTAGGTGTGCATGTGCGAGTGAATGGTGTGTGAGTGTGCCCTGCGATGGGCCGGCCTCCCGTCTTGGGTTGTCCCCTGCCTCGTGCCCATTGCTTCCGGGATAGGCTCCGGACCCCCCGCGACCCAGTAGGATAAGTGGTTTGGAGAGTGGATGGATGGATAATACATTTATTTTTGACCCAAGCCATATATCTGTTTAGAGAGGCCACGAGGAGCATGCATGTTGCCACGGGGCACTGCCCCCCCCCCGCAGAACCGCCCCCTGAATAGCACCAGGAATTGTCTGGTCTTGCTTTCTCAAATAAGTGTGATGCTTTGGACAATAGTGTTTGCTAAATAAATAGAATGCAAAAGGAACCTTGTGCATTTAATGAAAGAAAAATATAACTTAACATAAATATACAGCTGGGAATTTATTTATTTATACATATGAGATACGTCACACAGCTGTATTTTCTGAGAAACAATTTATAAAAATGCATTGGTAAAGTTACAATGACTGTGGCAGATTTACTTTTTTATCAAACTGTATATTCCACCTGCTGGCAAGAGGTATTAATGATCAATATAGACGAGACCTGAGGCGTTCCTGCTGACACGTCAGAAATCATGTCTGAACTTTGGCAGGATTAATTCGTAATGACACGGATACATC
Source organism: Brienomyrus brachyistius (assembly GCF_023856365.1). Classification (NCBI taxonomy): domain Eukaryota; kingdom Metazoa; phylum Chordata; class Actinopteri; order Osteoglossiformes; family Mormyridae; genus Brienomyrus; species Brienomyrus brachyistius. The sequence continues at coordinate 5,044,794 of NC_064540.1, forward strand.
CCGATTATGGACAGTTATGTTACAAAAGTATTTCCTTAGATACTTACGGAAAGTTTGGTCTCTAACACCATAGATAATTGGACTGAAAAGCCTCGGTAAAACATGAACTATCAGGTAGGTTGTGAATCTCACTTCTAGAATGTACTTAGGGAACATGTACAGCAGGACATTATTAATTACTGGAGCTAAGTAGGTCAGCATTGACATCAGAAGCTGCACAGCATGCAGGATGATAGTGTTCCGAGCCTTTTGACTGTCTGACTTTGCTGCCTTCGCTGCCATGAGGATCCTCAGGTACGAGTAGATCAGGATACACCAGACAAAGACCAGGTACACCATGTTGGAAATATCATTCTTCTGCTGTAAAATGGGATGTCGGAAGACAGTCTCAGGAATGCAGAAGATGGTGGAGCGGAAAAATTCCAGAGGTTTTGTGGCCAGTAGAAAAAATGGGTCCAGCAGATAAGGGAGGGAACCCAATGTCCAGATGAGGGCAATAAGGACGTAGGTTCTTCTGACGGTGCAGATCTGGGCGTGTCGTAAGGGGTAACAGACGGCGATGTAGCATTCGATAGCCATACTGGCTAAATACAGAGGAGTGCTCTGGGTGCAGAAGATGGCGATCATCAGCAGGAGGCAGCAGAAGGACACGTTGATGGTGTAGAACACATAGCTGAAGACGTGAAGCATGACTGCAATCATCAGCTGTATTATGTCGTTAAGCACCATGTGGATGAAGAGCATGTATCGCGGGTCCTCGTTTAAGATCTCGTGTCTTAGGAAGGTGTGGACCATGACACCGTTGATGTAGCTGATGATGATGGAGAGCGCCACAACGATGATGTTCTTGGTCAGCGCTGTTTTGAAAGAGTCCCTCAGCAGGACGATGGACGTGTTTGTGTCGACTGAGAAGTTCATTTCATCGGGCCCAGGCACCTGCTCTCTGACACACGGGAAGAGAAGAACATACAAACTGTTCTCAAAGTCTTTGTCCTTTTTTTCTGACTAAATATAATAATAATAAAAATAATAATAATAATAATAATTGTAATTATTATTGTTATATCAATTCTTTGCATGCATATAAGCTTATTACATTATCAACTGAGTAGAAATATCAAAAAGACAATAATTACATAATTTAATGCCAGAAATATAGATTTTTCTGTCCCGTAGCATTTTACTACAGTGCAGTTACTATAAAATAAGGAATGGAGCTCATCTCACCAGCAATTCAAAGACAGAATGAAAATCACCCGAACGGAGTGACCAACCTGTGCTTCCTTCAGGGGAATTTATACAGTACATGTGGTATCTCGGGATTGCTTCGACACATGCGTGCTCAGTCCCATGACCAGCAGCTAAAATGTACACTCAACACTATCACTGGAGCGCCACTGGAGGGCAGGATAAAGAACAGCAGTAAGAAGCAGCAGGTTTACTGCGGTATCAGCTCTGAGCACCGTGACCTTTACACGGTGACCTCTACACAAACAGTGAGTTACACTTCTGCAGTATATGCAGTTTGAGGCCCACCTGAAGTAACAGATTTCACTGTATCCGTTGTTATTGTTGGCTTTTTATATACATTACTTGTGTCATATAAAATGCATATATGGCTGGTTTATTGTGTATTGTCCGTAAATTATATGTTCATTGTCGGTATTTTGTCTGTCTAACTTGAGAGACAGCATGGACTGGAACCAAATTTATTTAATGAGTTAATAGACTTGATGCTAATGTAAGTGTTCTAAGCATGTTTATCTGATCCTGGTTCTGCCGCAGTTGTAAAATGCATGAAGTTACCCATAAGGACATTTTTGGACATTTTCCAGAGTTGCCCTTTCACACATGTGGCACAGAGCTGTATACTGTCTTTGTCAAATGTATTCACACGTATCAGAAATTCTCTGGCTGGTTTATGTGAGAGGCCGTGCTTGAGTGGAGCATGTAGGGAGCAGGACACGATGCAGGAAGTATGCTGCAGAAATCACGGTGCTCTGCTTACAGCACGTCAGCTCCCAAATCTCGTTGTCTCTCCAGCTAGCCACGCTCGTTAGGGTCTTCTTTGTGTAAATTGCCCTTCGTCTGCACCCTCGTATGTTTGTATTCTGCCGTCGTCACACCACTCTCCTGATAGAAACGTTATCAACACGCCCACTCGCTTGTGGTGAATTCTCCAGACAATTTCCTGCTCCACTAACACATGGGGATCAATCAGAAATTACCCAGATTTTGCACTATAGGGAGGTACCAGGATAAAGTTTGTTTAATCTCCGGTATGACTGATTCGGACAATTTGACGCATATACCCCCTCCTCATAATAATTAGAGGAGTTCAGGGTGGCAAGTGCCTGTCAAGGTATTGGCTTCCTGACCAGGGTGTGCCTCTGCATTGTGCCCTGTGGTGCCTGGGAGAGACTCCAGCCCGACGAAATATGAATAGCAACAAAAAATCTTACACATTACAGATGATCCCTAAGTAGTTTTTTTGCTATCCAGCAGCAATACAAAAATAACTGCCAACACAAAAATATAATCAACTCATCATCCTTTATATTTGCTGTTTTTTCCAGAGCCTGTCCTGGAAACAAGGCGGGATTATAACCTAGGTTGGGGCACCAACTTCATTCACCCTTACAGACAATTTGCCAACTCCAGCTGACCTTAGCATGTACAGATGTTCCCTGGGTGGTGCTGGTCCGTGTTACGATATGTCGACTTTGCAATGGCATTATTATTCTATAAATTGCATGAGACATTCAACGCTTTATTATAAAACAGGCTTTGTTTTAATGGTTTTGCCCAAATGTAGGCTAATGTAAGTGTTCTAAGCATGTTTAAGGTAGGCTAAGCTATGCTATGATGTTTGATTGCAACGTGACCCCATCGTAACCCGGTGAGCGTCTGTGTTTGGAAATCGAAGGAAAATCGGGAACACCCAACAGGACGAACATGTAAGAACCACAGACACTGGACTGGGGCAGGGAAATGAGCCCTGGGTTCCAGAGATGTGAGGCAACACCCCTAACCACAGCACCCCTATGCCACCAAAGCTAAAAATTCATGGTACTTTTTCTCTGCAAATGAAATTATTATATTGTAGCAGCTGCACCTTAAAACATGAGCTGTTGGATGAAGGATGGACATTGTATTAGAGATTATGGGCAGCATATAGGTGCAGTGTGGCATTGCACCTTCAGGAGCACCTCCAGGGGGGTTGGGCCCCTGGCTCTGTCCATGTCAGTTCTCCCCATGACTGTCAGGGACTCGGGCCCAGAGTTTATCCCAGGCAGCATGGGGCATAAGGCAGGGGTTCACCCTGGACAGGATGCCAGTCCATCACAGGGCACATACTCATATACGGACTGTCATTCCTGTGGGCAATTTAAGGGGCATTGATTAGCCTAAATGCAGGAAGGAATCAGGGGAGCTGAGAAAAAAAAAAAAGCATGCTCAGCACTGGGAGAACATGCTAACACACAGGGCAGAGATGGTTTATGGGAACTGACTTCTCTGAATTGCCCTTGGTGAGTGAATGTGTACCCTGAGATGCACTGGCACTCTGCCTACAGTGTCCCTGCCTCATGTCCCATGCTGCCTGGGTTAGGCTTCAAGCTCACCGCCGCCCTGTACTGGCTGAGCAGGTTTGAAGGAGTATCCTTTTAGTCTAAAGCATTCCATGACTTACAACTGTGTCGGTTTAGTGATTGCATATAAGCAGATATTTCCTTAATGAGATGGTCTTAGGGTAGTAGGGTCAGGACATCATTCCTGTGATTGGACGATTGTCAGCACAAATCCCAAAGTCAGCAGGATTATTTAACCTTTGTAATCAAGGTCATTAACATATAATAGCACCAGTGGAGGTTCTAGACCATTGCAGCTGGGGGGGGGCAGATTGGGGCCAATTGTTCTGTTAGGAGGGCAGATGCATTTGACCATAATGTGCTCCACATATTACTTATGCTAGGTTGGCAGCATTGAGAGGCTTAAGAGAATTTTCAAGACTGATGTTATTTATTCAGTGTGTGGCTTCACCTTTGCAGGCAAGACCTTTAATCAGCAACAGCTCCAAGGCCCGTTAAACCAAACGTTCTCAAAAAAATGTATTGCTGCTGAATACATTCTTGGAAGAATGCATTTATTCTGACCCAAGTAGCATATATATTTATGGGGGGGCCGCCCTCTGAATACCATATGCAAAGAGAAGCTTGTGCGTTAGATGAAAGAAAAGCATAACTTAACATAAATATACAGCTTGGCATTTATTTATCTATACATATGAGATACGTCACACAGCTGTAGCACTGAACAGTAGATTCTGAGAAACAATTTATAAAAATGCATTGGTAAAGTTACAATGACTGTGGCAGATTTACTTTTTTATCAAACTGTATATTCCACCTGCTGGCAAGAGGTATTAATGATCAATATAGACGAGACCTGAGGCGTTCCTGCTGACACGTCAGAAATCATGTCTGAACTTTGGCAGGATTAATTCGTATTGACACGGATACATCCCGATTATGGACAGCTATGTTACAAAAGTATTTCCTTAGGTACTTACGGAATGTTTGGTCTCTAACACCATAGATAATTGGACTGAGAAATCTTGGCAAAATCTGAACTGTCAGGTAGGTTGTGAATCTCACCTCTAGAATGTACTTAGGGAACATGTACAGCAGGAGATTATTAATTATTGGAGCTAAGTAGGTCAGCATTGACATCAGAAGCTGCACAGCATGCAGGATGATAGTGTTCCGAGCCTTTTGACTGTCTGACTTTGCTGCCTTCGCTGCCATGAGGATCCTCAGGTATGAGAAGATCAGGATACACCAGACAAAGACCAGGTACACCATGTCTGTAATATCCTTCTTCTGCTGTAAAATGGGATGTCGGAAGACAATTTCACGGCTACAGAGAGCTGTGGAGCGGAAGAAATTCAGAGGATCTATAGCCAGTATAACTATGATGTCTGGCAGAACAGGAAAGGCACCCAATGTGCAGATGAGGGCAATAAGGACATAGGTTCTTCTGACGGTGCAGATCTGGGCGTGTCGTAAGGGGTAACAGACGGCGATGTAGCATTCGATAGCCATACTGGCTAAATACAGAGGAGTGCTCTGGGTGCAGAAGATGGCGATCATCAGCAGGAGGCAGCAGAAGGACACGTTGATGGCGTAGAACACATAGCTGAGAACGTGAAGCGTGACTGCAAGCATCAGCTGTATTATGTCGTTAAGCACCATGTGGATGAAGAGCATGTATCGCGGGTCCTCATTTAAGATCTCGTGTCTTAGGAAGGTGTGGACCATGACACCGTTGATGTAGCTGATGATGATGGAGAGCGCCACAACGATGATGTTCTTGGTCAGCGCTGTTTTGAAAGACTCCTTCAGCAGGACGATGGACGTGTTTGTGTCGACTGAGAAGTTCATTTCATCGGGCCCAGGCACCTGCTTTCTGACACACGGGAAGAGAAGAACATATAAACTGTTCTCAAAGTCTTTGTCCTTTTCTTCTGACTAAATATAATAATAATAATAATAATAATAATAATAATTGTAATTATTATTGTTATATCAATTCTTTGCATGCACATAAGCTTATTACATTATCAACTGAGTAGAAATATCAAAAAGACAATAATTACATAGTTTAATGCCAGAAATATAGATCTTTCTGTCCCGTAGCATTTCACTACAGTGCAGTTACTATAAAATAAGGAATGGAGCTCATCTCACCAGCAATTCAAAGACAGAATGAAAATCACCCGAACGGAGTGACCAACCTGTGTTTCCTTCAGGGGAATTTATACAGTACATGTGGTATCTCGGGATTGCTTTGACACATGCGTGTTCAGTCCCATGACCAGCAGCTAAAATGTACACTCAACACTATCACTGGAGCACCACTGGAGGGCAGGATAAAGAACAGCACTAAGGAGCAAGCTTACTGCGGTATCAGCTCTGAGCACCGTGACCTTTACACGGTGACCTCTACACACACAGTGCTTTACAGTTTGAGGCCCACCTGAAGTGATAGAGTTCACTGTATCCACGTTGAGGAGCTCCAGTGCTTGATAACAATATATAATGGAGTGAATTCTCGTCCAGGTTGCATTTTGGTGTCACACCCCATGATACATCCATCATCTTCCAGCTACTTACTCTGGTCGTACACCCACAGGTTTGTAATTATATATTTGTGTGGGCTCTCCATTCATTTCTATGGGGAAATCTCTAATCACAACATGATTACCTTAACCCCTACCCAGCCTTAACCTTAAGCATAAGTAACCAAATAAAATTGTTTTTGGCATTTATAGCCATTTGATTGCAGTCACAGATTTTTATTAAATTGAATTTCCTCCTGTAGGGATTGAAAAAATGATCTGCACATCATCAGAATAACAGGTTTTGTATCACATTGTGGGGACATTTCATCTATCTTACAGTCCAACCCGCAGTAGACTCATTTGGAGTAATCACCAGGATAACAGTGGTGGGCTGTAAAAGGTTAATGAGCCAGTCAGCAGGTTTAATGTTGAAAAATGAAATTCAGCAGCTAAAAGCAAGGTGACAACAAATTCAAAAGTACTGGAACAAAGGTTAGTGTCATGCCCGGCTTGTCCGATCCTCGTGTGTGCCACGCCCCCCTGATTATCCACGTGTGTGCCACGCCCCTTGATTATCCACGTGTGCTTCCCAAATCATGCCCAGCTGTATCCTGTTGTTTCGCCCTGTCTCGTCTATTTCAGTCCACATCTTACTCTGCTTGTTGTCCATCATTGATGTTAGTTGATGGTAGTGATGCCCCGTTCTGCCCGTAGCCGTCTTCCCCTTAATAAATCCCCAGTTTTCCCCGTCTTTTTTCTGCCTGCCTGGTCATTCCCTGCCTCCTTCCCGCCTACCTGCCCGTCCGCACCCTCGACACCTGATAGTTAGTATAATAATACTTAATTGAAATTCAATTTTAATAGATGCATAGCAAAGGCTGCTAATTAGCAAAAGCTTGGCTAGTTAGTCTGACATCTAGCTTGTTGCTATTACAGTAAAATCCCGTTATAACAAAACAGTCTGTTATATCCAAAGTCCGTTATATCCAGAGTTGCTGTATGCCCAGAACACAACTACAGGACACCATTTACTCATGCCACACCCCAGCAAACACACTTGTGCTATAGATTATTATATTGTACATGTAGTAATCCAACTTCACCTGACCAGATGCGTGACTATTAATAATCCCGACTCCATATCTGCGCTAGATATCACCTGCATGCCACGCGCCTTGTAGGCGGAGCTGCATGTCCGTTATAGCAAACAAAACTATAGCTAATAGCGGCCCTGGTGACCAAATTGTTTGTCCATTATAAGCGAAATTCCGTTATATGGGAGTTCGCTATATCCGATGCTTTTCCTGCATGTTCTTAAAGGCACACGGCCAGGACCAGCGGACCTCGTCCGTTATAGACAATATTCCATTATAAGTGAGTTCAATATAACTGGATTTTACTGTAGAATACACTAATCAGCTGTAACATTAAAATTACCTACCTGATGTTGTGTAGGTCAAAGGTGGGCAATCTTATCCAGAAAGAGCTGTTGCGTTTGTGGATTATCACTATAATTCCCTTAATTAGATTACTAATTATTGGACTGATTAGCTGAAGAGTCCTCGCACCTGGGTTTGGACTGGTGACCTAAAGGTTATCCCAAAAAGCTGCATTCATACCGACCCTTTGGAGATAAGATTGGCCACCCCTGGTGTATGCCCCCCCCCGTGCCACCAAAATTGCTCTCACCTATTGAAGCATGAACTCCAAAAGACCTCTGAAGGTGTCCTGTGGTCCCCATCACCAAGACATTAGCAACAGGTCCTTAGTCCTGTCAGTTGCGAGGTGAGGCTTCCATGGATCGGACTTGTTTGTCCTGAACATCTCGCAGATGCTGAATAGGATTGATATCTGGGTAATTTGGAATTTGGAAGTCAACACCTTGAACTCTTTTCATGTTCCTCAGGTTTTTGCAGTGTGGTATTATCTTGCTGAAGGAGGCCCCTGCCATTGCGGAATACCACTGCCATGAAGGGGTGTACCTGGTATGCAATAAAGGGTTACGGTAGTACATGTCATCCACATCAATACCAGGATCCAAGATTTCCCAGCAGAACATTGCCCAGAACATCATACTGCCTCCCCTGGCTTGCTTTCTTCCCACAATGCATCCTGGTGCCATTTCTTCCCCAGGTAAATGATGCACACACACCTAGCCGTCCTCATGATGTAACAGTAAACATGACTCATCAGACCAGGCCACATTTTTCCATTGCTCCATGGTCCAGTTCTGAAGCTCACATGCCCATTGTAGGTGCTTTCGGTGGTGGACAGGGGTCACCATGAGCACTCGGACTGGTCTGTTACTACACAGCCCCAGACACAGTAAGCTGTGATGCACTGTGTTCTGACACCTTTCTGTCACAGCCAGCATTTACTTTTTCAGCGATTTGTGCTATAGTAGCTCTCCTGTGGGATTGGCCCAGACGGGCTAGATTCCGCTACCCACATGCATCAGTGTACCTTGGGCAGCCATGACCCTGTTGCGGTTCCACCTGTGGCCTTTCTCTGGTACCACTTTTGACAGGAACTACCACTGCACATCGGAACACCCCGCAAGTCTTGCCATCTGCGAGATGATCCGACCCAGTTATCAAGCCGTCACAGTTTAACCTTATCGAAGTGGCTTAGATGCTCATGATTGCCCATTTTTCCTGCTTCCAACACATCATCTTCCAGAACTGACTGTTCACTTGCCTAATATATAATGGCACCCTTGACAGGTGCCATTGTAATGAGATATTAAACATTATTCACTTCACCTGTCAGAGGTTTTAATGTTATGGAAGATTAGTGAAAACAGTAAGTGCAAAACCTTTTTATTTCTGTGTATTATATTAAATGTAAGGGCATTTGCAGAAAATTATTGTAGCAGGAAACCAAGTCTACAGTGAGAATATTCTCACTCTGGATTTTTACTTGCTATTTTATACTTGCTCAGAGCTGTATATTGCTAATTGTAGAGTTTTAAGGCTGCTTCATCTTGGACTTTTCAAAGGCGTAACCTTAACCTAAACCCTGACCCTTTCTCTGACATTGTAATGAAGTCCAACAGCCCCTGTGTTGTCTTTACCATATTTATGACCCATTAGCAGGATGCTGCGTTCGGAACATAGATTAACATTAACTGTTAGCTAAATGTCATTCAGTTTAACAGCTTTAACTGGTCTTATGATAAGATTTTCTTAGTCTTCTAAGAAACTGTGCGAAAAACAGCTTTCTGGCCTTGTATTGATGGTGATAACAATCCCTTTGTTTAATTATTTTTATTTAGGTATTTATTTTTTCTCAAATACCCCTGTTAGGCTGTTGGCGATGATCCTTCTGGGACAATTAACATCTGTTTACCGTGGCTTAAGGGATCTGCTGACATTTCGCGCTCCACAGGGCCTCGTCACGGAAACAGAGCGAATGCTTGAGCGAGACAGACCTGTCCCCATCAGTCCTCATTAGGAGCTGCTGAGAAAAGGTTAATGGCAACAGGACCCATGTTTTGAAAGAGCTTTTGGGCGTACAAGACACTTATTAAGCACCCTAATGGGACAGTGGATAAAGTTCAGTGAAACGAAATAGGCCTCATTCGGAGACCCGTGTGGCTGACAGCCTCTGCCGAGTATTGAGCACCTTAACAAAAAGCCCGAAGGAAATGCTACGATGAGCAGCAAGTCTGTCATTTGGAGAAGAATCTTCAGGGCCTCAGTTCTTCACTGAGTAGTTATCGTACGGACCTGTCAGGTCAGCAACATACGAATATAATGCCCAATAATAATTTATGCCATAACAAAATCCTGCCACTTTGTCAAAAACATGGTATTTATCTTCAACCCCGGAGAGTGCATATTGTAGATTATGTAACTCTATTCAGTTTTTATATTCTATTTTCTATTTTATTTTAAATTTAGTTTTACGTGATTTTTTTGCCAGTGATTTATTACCTTTTCATCAAGTTCTCATCCTCTCTACTGTGTCTCTGTCTATCTGTGCAGTTGGAACAGAAGCAAATTCCCTCCAGGATCAATAAAGCTTTTCTGATTTTGATTTTGCCCCTCTGAACTGCCCCTCCTTTTTTTGCTGTCCTCATTAGGAGCTGCTGAGAAAAGGTTAATGGCAACAGGACCCATGTTTTGAAAGAGCTTTTGGGCGTACAAGACACTTATTAAGCACCCTAATGGGACAGTGGATAAAGTTCAGTGAAACGAAATAGGCCTCATTCGGAGACCCGTGTGGCTGACAGCCTCTGCCGAGTATTGAGCACCTTAACAAAAAGCCCGAAGGAAATGCTACGATGAGCAGCAAGTCTGTCATTTGGAGAAGAATCTTCAGGGCCTCAGTTCTTCACTGAGTAGTTATCGTACGGACCTGTCAGGTCAGCAACATACGAATATAATGCCCAATAATAATTTATGCCATAACAAAATCCTGCCACTTTGTCAAAAACATGGTATTTATCTTCAACCCCGGAGAGTGCATATTGTAGATTATGTAACTCTATTCAGTTTTTATATTCTATTTTCTATTTTATTTTAAATTTAGTTTTACGTGATTTTTTTGCCAGTGATTTATTACCTTTTCATCAAGTTCTCATCCTCTCTACTGTGTCTCTGTCTATCTGTGCAGTTGGAACAGAAGCAAATTCCCTCCAGGATCAATAAAGCTTTTCTGATTTTGATTTTGCCCCTCTGAACTGCCCCTCCTTTTTTTGCTGCCGATATTCAGCATGTCAACATCCAGCAGTTGTCATATCGGACCTTTAGTCAAATTTCTGAAGAATGAAAACGGCGACCTCTAACGCTTTATGTAATAAAGTGCATAATAAATTATTCCATATAACAATCACATATGAATTAAGCAAGAATAAAGCTTTTGGTGTGACTTTTGTCCTGAGGTGGTGTATTCCTCTGTTGCTGTGGTCAGAAGGTCTGTCAGAGGGATTTCACTGCTGGGCCCTTGACCCCATTTGCTCCAGGGATCCTGTGTGATCCTGCTCTCAAAACTGTGCATCATTTCGAATAAATGCATCTACTGAATAAATGAATTGAAGACAGAAATGATTTTATACATTGATATATTGGTCTCATTTTCAGCTACAATTTCTGACTATAAAGAGCACTTACCAAGAAAAATGAAACACATTTTAAGAAAAATGAAATGTGTTTATTGTATCCCGTGTAAGAATACAGTCTTCAGAAAACATTAAAATATGATGAATTTTCAAAGAATTATTGGAAATATACAAGCAGCCGATGTGTAGCAGTGCACATATTTGATTTGTGGCTTCAGTTTTTCAAATGTTAGTAAAAGGTTTTCATTCAAGCTATGTACACATTTTATTATGTAATAGGAAAACGGATCTATGTAACAATGAATGGTCAAATTTAGCTTCATATGACTTCGTGCCTTTGTACATTAGTGTCTGAAAATACATATAGAAGAGTTATCAGGGTCCTTAAACATTACGTGATTTAATCAAGAAACCTAATGACAGTTTTTCAAATGTTTAAAAAACTCTCCGTCTGACTAAGCAGCTGTTAGGCTGCAGTCAGTTTCTTGGGTTGAATGTGAGTATGTGCTTGGTTTTATTTGCTAAACCTAATAATTTTTTGTGCATTTCTTTAATTTAATTATATTAAATGTTTTAAAACCATCTGCCCCTCCACTATTTTGGTTATCAAAAGGCATCGTGGTTGCTAATATCATAAAATATCATAAAACTCAGTTATATTGAGCATCTTGTTCATTAAGTAAAGCATGTTTTGGGATATTGGCGAATTGTGCACTATCAAACATACTTGTGATACATAATCAGAGAAGATGAATTACACAATTTGAAATATTTCAGTCATTGAATTTTGCACTCTAAAGTTCCAACATCAACGGGTAGATTAATAACCATTCTTTCTTCTTTTGAGTAGAAACGGAGGGGAAAAACTGAATGAGCCAGTGTTTCCCAGCCAGATAAGAATCAAATATACCATTCTTTAGTTACTGAATAATAAAAAAATGTTGAATATTATTAGGATGGCACCTTGCCTCAGCATGTAGCACTCTTGCGTCAGACTGTATCCTGCCCCTGGGTTTCCCACCGCAGTCAACAAACATGTGGGTAGGCTAATTAGCTTCTCTACACTGCCTGTACTGTGTGTGTGCCCTGCAATGGACTGGCACTCTGTCCAAGGTGTACTCTCCGGCTGTGTGCCCTGAGCTGCCTGGAACAGGGTCCATCTATCCCCCCCCCCCCCCCCAACCTGCTGTAACCCTACACTGGATAAACAATTAGATGATGGATGGATATTTATTATTAGAAATGATTTGGAAACATTACACTGTCTCTTTCAGCACAGTTGGCGAATGTGAAATATACAGAACTCTTATTCAGCCGTAATTGATAGACAGAAATTAAACATTAAAAATGTAATAATTTAAAAAAAAGGTAAATGCATATCACAAAAAGAAATAAAGCCTGGAGTTGGTGAAACCATCTTGATCTTACAAACATTACACAATTTACATAATAACCATTCAAAAAACACTGCCAAGTATACAATGTGATACCAGTGCACATATAACAGGGACCAAATGCTGGATCAATTGTATTATGTATATTATTGTATAATGATTGTCTATTGTCACATGGTTTGAGGAGCGTCTTACACAAGTAGCACTTTCTACTGAGAGAAAAAGAAAGCAAGACTGGAAAAATGGTGGCGATCACAGGGGACTCATTTCCGAGTCAGTAGCTCGTTCTCCAAATCCTCCAGTCTGGCTGTCAGAACAGCCAGTGAGAGCGGTTAAGGAACATCGTGAATATTCACGTGCTGTGGTGCAGCCACATAGACAAACACACGGGAACAGAGTGTAACTTGAAATGAACACAAAACATACTGTGTGACATAGACCATTCATTTTGGAGCGTTCATCTAATATTTATCTGGATAAACAGAGCAATAGGGCAATATATGTTATATTAACACAATAATACTAATAGCTTTTAAATACATTTTAAATGTTTAAATGCAAGTATTACATACGTTAATGCTTGTCCATATAATTCAGTTTTATTTGCTGTACTTTCCCATTCTGTTGTAGCTGGCAATGAGTTAGCAAAACGAATAGAGCTGTAGATGAACATATCAACAATTAACAGAATATATTTTGTCAAACTTCTAAATGAGGTAGAAACAACATCAGAGGAGAGGAAATCTGATCTAACTGGTCTGCTAATTGGTTTACATAATTCTAGTACCGAAACAAACAATTTTCTAAAATAGCCAAAATATATGTTTATTTTGTGTTTTTTTTTTTTTTACATTAAATTGGTCTAAATTTCACTAAAATACCTCACACATGTTATGTTGGGTGGTTGTCTCTTTAACTTTTATTATTTTAATTATGTACATATAAATATATACAATTAATAACTCACTTAATTGTGCTGATGGTGGATAGAACATTAGTCTGTATTTATTGCTGAATGTTTTGACTCCAGTCTGTTCTTCGTAGGTGTGTAATACAGCACCGAAAAATCACAAAAATCACAATATTTTACTAACGATGTGCTCTTACTTACTGCGGGCTGGTTGCTAAGGCCATGCGGAAGTTGGCTGCATGTATGACTGACTGGCGCTTTATTGACACAGTAAAGTTTACGTAGGCATTCAGCCAGCCCTTTACAATCGCTAAAAAGTAGAAGGCTTTTAAAATTCACTGCAATAGGAGCACCATTGTACCTCCCGCTGCCTCACCCTAATAATGGGCGCAGGAGAAAACAAGTGAATCTTTAACGCAAAAATGACTGCAGGAATTCGCTTTCTCGGGGCCCGTCTGTTCCCCGGCTCCAGTATGGCACAGGGATCTACTTACCTGCTTTATTCTGATGAATGGTAGGTACTGAGGTATTTGCTGACAGGCTCTCACCAGGTCTGTCGACAAAGACTTATTGTGGCCCTTGCTCATAGGCATTATAATTCACTGTGATGGACCAAATGGATGTAATTCGTCTGCACAATGTCAAATTGTTAACTTCGTCAGGCAGATTTACCACTACCAGGAGACTCTGAAACAGCATCGAAACCCATATGTTACCCATATGCTAAATGTGTATATTATTTCTTTAGCCACTTTGAAATTTAATCTGATGCCGTATGTCTTAATTTATCCGAATGTAAATATGCCGGCTTGTCATTGTCAAGACGAATACATGGTCTGCAGGGAGTAGATCCCTGAAAGTTCACGCTGGATTTTGGTTGTAAAAAGAAGGCAAAAGGATATGTTTTTGTGTCAGCTGATCCAAAGCAAGCATGGTGGTCTGCTGGAACTCCACCTGGCTCTCACAGGTGCATGGATCCTTCACCTCTATCTCTCCCTGACTTTCCTCTGAAGGAAGACATGCAGGTCAATGGGCGAGCACCTCCATGCATCCCACAGCCGCCCTCCCGAAGCGAGTCAGATAACCTTCTTTTCAAAAAACTCTACCGCAGGTTTCACAGTCCCCCCTCTAGGTGGCAGTAGAGACCTGTGTTAAGATGCACACGGTACTATACCTGCACAGACGTTGAGCTTCAGGTTCTCTGCAATCTGTCCGATGGCAGAGAAGTCGGTGGCGTAGAAGAAGTGCTTCTCGAGGGGTTCCGAGGCAATCTCACGCAGCTCGTCCTCGACCGCCTTCCCAACGCCCACAGCGTACATCGTGATGCCTGACGCCCACAAAACGATAAACCCTCACTTTTTGGATGAAGAAGTTTCTTCACTACACATTGATAATATACTACAGAACCTGCACCCTAATTACTAATCCATCTACCTAATTAAAAAATACTACATAGCATCAGGCTCATACAAGAAAAATGATTAATGTTATGTAAAATGTTCAAAAGAACATTGGCTTCCCCTGTTACCTGAATCTGGTTTTTTATGTCCAGAAAATCTGCAAATTTCTCTCAGTAGTCACATACATCAGGTAATTAATTGCTTATCAAGGCCCTAATTACTTGAATTAAGTATGTTACTATCAGAACTTAAACAGAAAAGCCTTTCGTGAAAAGAATCGCCCGACAATGTTTAATGTGTGTTACACAGCTTCAGTTCAGCTTTGATCTAAGAGTAAGTGACAGAACTTATCCTGCTTACCTGCATCCTTTGCATTTTTTGCCCATTCTGTGATGTCGTCTTGGGAGCGGCCGTCCGTGAAGACCAGGCCCACTTTGGGGATGTTCTTGTTGGCCACACGGGCACCCTCAGCCTCTGAAAAGCTGTTCTCCACCATGTGTTTCAGTGCCAGGCCCGTCATGGTGCCTTTCTCCATGTACTCCACCTTCCTCACCGCATCCTTGATGTCCTGGGCATTGGTGAAGCTGTTCAGGGTGAACTCAGTGCGGACACGGCTGGAATACTGCACCAGGCCAATCCGAGTGCCGTGGGACGACACATCCAGGGAGTCCACAACCTGGTTCACAAACTGCTTGACGAGCTCGAAGTTCTGAGGCCTCACGCTCTTGGAGCCATCAATGAGCATTACCAGGTCGATATTTGCAGATCTGCAAGCTGTAGAGGGCAAATAGTTAAATATCTGACTGTCACAGACTGTAAACTTACAAATTTCCATCCATCTTCCCACCACTCATCAAGTATATAGCCAAATCCAGACAACATAGGACGCAAGGCAGGGATACGCTCTAAATGGGATGTCAGCTCATTGCAAGGCATATGCATACACAGTCACATATGTAGCTTCATCTTGGCCAGGATCTCCCACACCTTGTGTCCCGTGCATCTTCTCTACACTCACTGCAACCTTCTACTGGTTACCCAACAGTGGAAAAATTTGTGATGTCTTTTTTTAACATGATTTCATTTAATCAGACTCTGACTCCTATTCGTTGTACTGTGGTGTGGATGTTTGCTAGAACTTTCCTTGTGTTGTACCCTGCAGCCCTGGCTACCAAATAAACCAGGGTGACCTTCAGCTGCGACGGTTCACATACTGCCGCATGTCTTGCCGTCATCCTGCAGCACCTGACCCTCGGGGCAGATGCAGTAGTAAGAGCCTGGGGCGCTGACACACTGGTGCTGGCAGCCATGCTCCACAACATTGCACAGGTTCTCCCCTGAGGAGAAATGCAAACATAGGTGTGTGCCTGGTTCTGACAGCCAGACTGGAGGATTTGGAGAACGAGCTACTGACTCGGAAATGAGTCCCCTGTGATCACCACCATTTTACTTGTGTAAGATGGTCCTCAAACCATGTGACAATAGACTATCATTATACAATAATATACATAATACAATTGATCCAGAACATAGTTTTACCATATGGCATAGGTAGGCAATTGCTTGGGGTCTCGTCTACCAATGCGCCATGTGAATGTCTGTTTTCTGTCTTTTTAACTTGACTCCATTTAAAAATAGGACACACCCAAAATAAAATGTTTATCACCCTTGAACCGCTTATACTACAGTACATTCAACAAGGGCTGATTTAAATCCTGACAGTCACAAAATGTTGATAGAACACAAAGGGGTTTCCAAAAGTGTTACGTATATGGACAGAAAATACTTTTCGCGCTGCCAAAATGATTTTGTGGTTTGTATCGGCATTATGAAGCATTTTGCTTAGTATGGCGACCGTGCAAACACAGAGGGTTGAAAGGCAGAATGTAAAGCAACACTTCATAAAAATCTTTTGTGAATCGGTACAGCAGCTCGACCCTAAATTTTGGAAAATAATTACAGTGTGTGGATAGTTTTTTCTCTTCTGCCCTGCGTATGTGAACTTATTGAATGCCTCTCTTATTTATTCTATAACTCCGCGAAAGAATGTTATGGGGGATAAACGTCACCGGAGCTGCACAAATGCTACATGCCACTGCATAATTAATAGGAATGATACTGTATAAGAACTACTCTGTGTGTTCCATCACTAAGCACAGCTCACTGGGCTTGGTAATACTTACTGGAATCAGACAGTGACATGTTTGTGAGGAGCTAAATTGGACATAGATACAGAGGCGTGATTTTTTTTTTGAGAGGAACGGAAAAGAAAACACAACACTTTGGAAAGAGTTTACACTTAACCACATGCAGCATGCAGTTCAGTTTGGTTGAAGGTGCCTGCTGTCTGACTCATACACCAACGTGTGTCTTTATTTTCATAAGCCAAATAAAGATGGCAGGACACTCTCACTCATGCCAACAATAGCTCTCACATCGTATCTTATATTATTTTGTCGGCACGGCATAGTTTTACTGTCAGAAGTCCATCTTTCCCTCTGATAAAGATGCGAGATGGTTCTGTTCTCCGCCACGTCGAATACTTACGCTGACAGTCCTTCCCGTTCTCCTGAAGTACGAATCCTTCGTCGCACCGGCAAAAAAAGCCACTGAGGACACTGACGCACTCGTGCTGACAGCTGTGATTCCCGAAGGAGCAGTAGTTGATCACTGAAGAGAGAAAAGAGACACTGAGTAGAAATGACAAGTCTAGTAAGAACGGCAATATTTTTTATGCTTTTCTGTTAGCGCGAACGTTTCACAATAGAATGGAGACCCATAATAGAAATGGAGACCTTCTGTCTTCTGGAGGCAGAATCAAATGCAATATAAAAAAGCATAAACCACATAACTGCTGGACAGTATAAAACTTGTTTGTCTTGGTGTGTGAGCCTGTAATCTTCACAAGAGCAGAAAATGTTTACCATTAAGGAAATAATAGACAACTAGGCACTGCAGTCCCCCAAATCCACAGGTGATATGTTGCAAGAGATACACAGGTGCCCAAAACCCCAGGTAAGAACGAATCATCCACAAACCCCATATCCAATATGATTTTTGTGTACATGCATATGATAAAGTTTAATTGATATGTTACGCACAGTAAAACAACCTGACATTAAATTCAGTAATAACTTTACAGTACTGTACTCTCTCAAATGAATGGGATTTTGACATTTTAGCCTAATTCTCAAGAGACAACAGAGCAATGACAAAATGTATATCAAGGGATCACGGAGCACTGAAAAGCACGCTTCGAATATCCCTCAAAGGATGAAGTAACAATGAAAAAACATACTGTCACACATTTTACAATGACAAATATTGTGTGTATCATGTGCCTGTACATGGTCTGTAATGAGAAAATTTAATTTGTTAAAAGATATCTTAGACTATTGCGGGTATTCACCAGCATCCAGCTTGTACTCGCTTAGCACAAGGTTTGAAACTTATGAACTATTAATCTCTGGAATTTCTTCTTTTTCCGGACTACGGTAAACTGCAAAGAACTGCAGCTAAGGGGCTCACACTGTATATTAACTTGTTTATAAACTTAAACCTCTCATGGAGAAAATTCCAGAAGATACCAGGTAATTTATTTCAAAATGTATTTATGATTCACCAAAACAGAGTGAACAAAAATGTTTTTAATAATTACTTGCATGATTTTTTTTTTGTGAGGTGTTTTCCTGGGTAGTGTCATACGTATCTGTAGAAATGAGTAGGTAAAATGATTGACTTTGAAAGGCAGGTGACATGGCGGCTTTGGTGTTCATTAAAATTTATCCGTGGCACATAAGCTTGAGTAAGCGATTCCAGGCTCACAGTGAGTTGCCCAGTTTCACATCACTCACCCTGCTCACATTCCCCACTTTGGCTCTGTTTAAAAATGTAGATTTGGCAGCTTGGCTTAATTTAACTAAAGATATGTTGTATATATAACCATAATTGTTGAATAGTAATTTTCATTGTAATAAATACACTGACCAGGGTAAGGGGTTGTAATGGAGCTGGAGAGATGGATGGATGAATGGATGGATGGACGGAAATTACATTTTTTTCAGGGTATATTATTTCTAAACTATTTGGGAAATACATTTTTCTTTGTCCGCCATATTAATTTAATGGACTAATATTTTCTTGAAACGTGAAAAGGTTCAGTTTTTACATACAGATCTTTCCTGATGAAATGAAAGGGTGACTGAATGTTTGTGTGAGAGTGTAATAGTGCTGTCAGTTCTCTGGTGGCCACTGACTTGTGCAGGTCCGTTTGTCTCGGTTGAGGTTGTAACCAGTCCTGCAGCTGCATGCGAAGGAACCAGGGGAGCTGGTGCAGATCTGCTCGCAGTTGTGCTTCCCTTCCGCACAGAGGTCCACCGCTGCAAGACACACGGTCTCAGTTCCACAATAACAAATACCACAGTCTTCATCCTTAGCATTTACTGCTCCGCAGTCTTAGTCATTTCCAGGTCAGTATCCCTGCAACAACAGGCCACGTCTCAAGGGTACAAACAAGCTCGAGGAGACACATCCTGTCAGATACATTGATATCTTAACATACCATAGGTCACATGATGCCATGAAGAATAAGGAGTAAAAGAGGTTTCATGACTGGTGACCAGAACGGAGCGTCCATTCTACAGACCCACAGGTAGAAACAGGCCCTTGAATTATTTTCGTTGGGAAGCCAAACTCAAGTTTCACCATGTCAGCTGGGGCCATTTTCAAAAGATTATTTCTATGTTCCATGAAAGCCACAATAATAGACATGTTATATTTTACTATATAGCTATTATTAATTCAAATAAAGATTTGTAGGCATAAATCTGTTCATCTTCATATACTTAAGCATAAAACTTTACCCGTTTTTTTCTCTTCCATTTTTATGATCACGCAGGCCAGTAGAAATAGCTCTGCTGGTTAGACATGGTCCGGTATGCCGGACAGCATTTGCCCGGGTGTGCGCTGGACATTCAGGTACTTCATCCAACTTAAGCCAAGCTCCCATGTGGAAGAAAGCGAGTTCAACAGAGCTTGTCAGCTTTAGAGCTACTTGAATCAGCATTTCCTAGTGGGCCAAAGTGTTGGAAGGTTTTTTTTAAGAGCATTACAGCACTTCTGCATGACACTAACTATGTACTAGTCCAGGTGAACCAGTTTGGCTTATTTTCCAAATATGACCGGCATTAGCTCTTCAAGGATTTCTGGGTAGTCGGTACAGACTACTGCCCGTCAAGGCAGGATCTGAAAGCCATGAACGCAAACCAGTGTCTCCCAGTCCGGCCCTCAGGATCCACAGCCAGTCTATGGTTTTGCTCCCTCCGAGCTCCCTGCCAAACAGTCCACATTTTTGCTTCCTCAAAAATATGAATTCTCTGTGAGTCCCCAAGGACCAGATTGGGAAATACTGATGTCGACCATTACTTAGCTGAATGTTTCACCAGAGTGGATCCTGACAGTGAGCTGCACTGAAAGTGTCAAATAGTAGGAGTTTTTTGAACAATTGGTGCCAGTTCTTAGAAAACTTATGACGGGGGCCTCTGCCCTTACATTAAATTTTTCCAATCACTTTAGAGCTCTTTAATTCAGCGAACAGAATGGAAAAATGGCCATCAAAAAGCATTTAGCTGTTGTTGCAATCTCTTATCGATGCTTTTCTGGAATGAACAGTCAACAACTTGGAGCAATTTGCTTCAAAAATTATGTTAATCGGTTATACAATTGGCTCTGTTTGGTATCGGGATCAGATTAATCCCAGAATAGAAAATTAGGAACATTGTTTCCATTCGAAGTTATGTTCTTTTTTACTTGAAGCAAGCGGGCTCTAATTGGGGTGTATAGCATTCCAGGACTGTTTTGGCACCAGATTAAAGAGGCACCATGTCCTCACTGCTAATATAACGACAACAGGGGCTCATGTGCTTAATGTGCACATGAAGGTCTCCACCTTCACACAGTACAGAATCACTTCCTGCTTCACCGTGATCTTTATAATGTTAGATCTGTCGGTGAGCCTTAAAAACAACATGTCGTCCTGTCAGTAACGTGTGATTGTTTTTCGAAGTCTTATCCAAACATTACATTACCAGTGTGCTATTGCTTTAAGTTAGACCTGAACTTGTTGGTCAGGCACCTATTTCTGCCAGCAAATGTCCCATAAATCAAGGTGCAAATGCAAAACACAAATACCAGAATGGTTTTCCATCAGACTTATTTTAATGAGACACACTTTCTCTACTAATCTCTCAATCTAGAAAAGTTAATGGTAGCCCGGTTAACAAAGTAATAACTATTTTTACAATGATTTCAGAAATGGGAATATTTTTTTTTACATGTGTTTTTTTTTTCATCTTTAATCTTTAATTTAGTAAAAAAATATAAGCAAAAAAGTGAAAAACATAAAGGTATGATTCAAATCACCTGTGGCCTGTACTACAGAGCTGGGTTACTGGCTTATCGGGGTAACGTGTCGGATTGCTAAGAAGGTGGTCTGGGGAAAATGTAAGTGAACGAATATGAAGTCCATTTAAACTGTGGTACCTTAAATCCGATAAGCCAGTAACTGACTTCGTAGTACAGGCCACTGGCTTAACATGACATATTGCACCAAGCCTAATCTCAGCTAAACTTACGCATGTGTGACCCAGGCCTGTATGCAGAACTAAATTTCAGCAGGGAGGCTACCTTATCGATAGGTCCCTTTTGGTAGTTTTCCCAGGTGGGGGGAGGGAGGTGTTGAACACCCCCTCGGTAGATTGTGCCTGTCGAGCAGCCAAGGCTAATTTTGCTACTTGCCTATATGTCTGGTGTGACCTAATTATCTCAGGGAATATCTCATGTGACCTCATTCGCGAAAAAACACATACATCTTAGGTGAGTCAGCGATACTGAATTTAGGTCACCTGAGCAGGTCCTGCCGTCAGAATTCAGCCGATACCCAGGGAAACACTTGCAGTGGTAGGATCCTGATGAACTCTCACAAATGTGCTCGCAGCCATGGCTTGGCTCCAGGCAGGGGTCCACCTCTGCAGACATATCAAGTATCAGCCCACGTCACTGAGGGATCTCGAATAACTTCTCTACCCATCCCCGGCATTCTTGCTACAGCAGAAGGTTGCTTCACTACTCCATGAAGAGGAGAAGGCTACCTTTATCACACAGCTCTCCCCGGAACTGCTTCCCAAACTGGTGGATGAGGTCGAAGGACTCGACCAGAAACACATGGCTCTCCAAAGGTCTTGAGGCCATGGCACGTAGGGAGCTCATGTCTGCCCTGGCCACGCCCACGGCGAAAATCTCAATTCCTTTCTGCCTGGCGGCCAGAGCCACCTCAGCCACGCGATCCTGGGGTCTCCCATCCGTCACGATCACCGCGACATCAGGGACATTGGGCCTGGCACCCTCCATGGCCGAGAAGGCCACAGTCATGGTGTACTGAATGGCCAGACCCGTCATGGTGCCCTGTGCCAGGGGGATGATTTCGTTGATGCTCTTGACCATGTCTTCCACTCTTGCGAAGGTGCTGAGAGAGAAGACAGTCTGGACTTGGCTGGAGTATTGAACCACGCCCACCCGTGTGCCATTGGGGCCCACATCTAGAGTCTGGATGATGTTGATCATGAACTTGCGCATGGTCTCAAATTCATGAGGACGCACACTCCGGGAGCTGTCAATGATGAACACGAGATCCACAGACTTGCACTTCTGGGCTGTATCTGTTGATTTACAAGAGCATAAAACTTCACTTTGAGACTGTCACATCTTTACATTGTAGTTTTATTAGCAAGCGTTCGCATCATCCTTACAGCTCCTTACATGGGTCACAATTGAATAAAAGTTTTAATTGACTACACAATGCGAGTGAATGACACCAACCTGTCTGTGGCCTGGCTTTCGAAGAGGCAGCCAAGCAAAGGAGAGACAGACAGATCCATAGCAGACTCATGTTTGAACCTTAGCTTGCTGCGTGTAAATGTCTTTGAGGTCCAGACGGCACTGTAAGGGAAACAAGCCTTTCACTGAGGTATCCCCACTGACACATGCATTCCTGAATTGCGTCTTCCATAAAAAAATTATCCCTAACAGATGTCGGGAAGGAACTGCATGTAACATATAGCACATTGCTACCTGCAGGCCTGTCCGACTTTTAAAGCATATACTTGATGGAAGGCAAATCTTAAAGAGCTCATGAACTAACAGTGGTTAGCCAAACATTTTTTAAATATGAAGTGCTGTTATTGTATCAGACCAAAGGATTTTCTCAGGAGCTTTTTTTTTTATATCACAGACACTCGCTAGGACCAGCTGAAATGGTTCCAGAAAAAGTAGCTTGATTCAGCTATTCACTAATTTTCAATGCATGCAATTTATTTTGAAAACAAATATACGTGCCACTTGGTGCAGCCAGGATGTTATAAATGAAGAAGTTTGTTCCACAGTGCAAGTGACCAGCCTGGATGTTATGACAGTTATCCATAGCTTCCATTAATTATCGTTAGAAGCCCCAGAGATGGAACGAGCACTTTCACTGAGCTGCCTTTAAGGGGTGCTACAGTGACTGGCCACTTGATGACGGGGGCCACTGGACAGAACAGAGGAACTATGAAGGTATATTTCCGTGGAATTCTGCAGGTCGACTAAGAAACACAGTGGATCATGTCAGTGGACACCAGGGCACGTCCACTGTGGAGATGGAGAGCATAACTCCGCAGCTCCTGCAGGGGTCCCCTCGCCTCCGCCGGCCCGGGATTCACAGCACCGCCTCTTCTGCTGCGCCACAAAGCGTCAGTGTGTCTGTTCCCCACACAGGCGCACCACTGAAAGAGCTCTGTTCCCTGGAGAACCCTAACTGGAACCTCTACTCTTATATACACAGCATATCCATTATATGTAAGAATATGTTAAAACATATACATTCTCTCTCATTCTCGCTTCGGGGCAGCTACTCCAGGAAGGGGAGTAATATCAAATAAATAGAACGACTATATAGCGATTCATGAATTTCTTAAAGTTTTCAAGACCAGTTTCAAGTCCCAGTCAAAGGATTAGCAAATCAGGATTTTCCCAGTATTTTATGCTTAAATGTTATATTATATGCTCTTTATAAAAAGGATGCAACCTATCAGGCCATATTAGGTAAAAGGTAAATATAAAGTGATCTAAATGGAGGCGTGTGCAGCGCTGAGTCTGTGATCGGAAGGTCACTGGTTCAGATACTGCGTCTGGCAGAGTGATGTCTCCGTTTGGCCCTTGAGCGAGGCCCCCATCCCTTATTGCTCCAGGGACAATCAGTGACCCCATCGCCTCATCCTGACTTATGCAGTTTTGGACAAAGGCATCTGCTAAATATATGCAATGAAATAATCACTCAGGCTCATTAAATTACAATATATGTCGTATATTAATCAGATCTTTCATCCTCACGAAAATTTAAAAAATTGGGGGAAAATTACAAAGCACTGTTCCATTAGCACATTCTTTTCAAGCTGCTAATGAGATTCTTTTGAAACAGGATATATTTATGCTCACATACTGAACTCTAATTTAGCTCTTTACCAGAACATATTTCTCTACAGCAATATATCCATTCATCCATCCATCCATCCACTTATCCTGGTCAGGTCATAGAATCTCCAACTATAAATGGCCTACTAAATATTTACACCACCAATTCAAGTAAAATACACTTAAACCACTCTTCTGGAGGCATGACACTGCAGGAAAAGGAAGTGTTCAGGTTTACCCTTCCATTCCATGCGTTCAGTTTGCTAATTTACTGGAGCGTAGCTTCCTTACGGACCTTAAATCACAGTCAGAATGACTGCATTACTCTTGCAGTAGCAAGTCGTATGTATGTAAGTTCCATGTTTATAGTCCATCATAGAGCTTCGTCTGGGGCGAGCTGAGAGTCAACCACGGTTCAGCCACAAGCCCTGAAGGCTTTTAAGTTTCTAGACATAACAAAGGCATATTTTTTTCAGCAGAGGTTAATTGAAGAACTATTTGCAACATATGGTACTTGCCAGTCATTGATAGGTCGACAAAGTCAGGGGACTGACCAATCAGTGCTCTTTTCCAGACGTCTAGTTGAACCTTAGTCAGTTAATTCGCTTCCTGTATCAGGTTTTATTTGTTCAATACGAAGGCGGCGTGAGAAGCGCGCACCTGGGGAACAGGTGACATTCTCGAGAGCAAATAAAGGTTCGGCCGCTTAGAGGACATGCTGCCTCTGGATGCTCAACACATCCGGGCTGGGGGAGAGTCACAGGGGGTAGCTGGAAAATTACTACACCTTTACATTACCTCCCTCCTCCAGAAACACCCTTAGGTCACAGACAGTATAGGCAAGACCGTGTGGAGCAAGGTGAAGGATTCAATGGCAAAGACAGCTGGGGATCTGAGCAGAAGGCGAGAAGTAGGTACCATGCAGGGGGGAATTTGAGATCAAGACTAGGGGAAGAGTCTGGACGGTCGAACTGAGACATGCAGCACCACAGCGAAGGGGTGGCAGAGGAGAGGCATGGCGGTGAGTCTACGGCTTTGTCTGGAAGGAAATCAGGAGTTTCCACTGAAAGGGCAGAAATCAGTGTGTAGCAGCAGAGAGAAACAGAGAAACAGGAAGAGAGGTAAACAGACGGACGGTTTGGCCAGGTTTGGGGCTCCGAGTCCAGTGCAAATACTGCGTGATGCTTCCACAAGCTTCCCCTTTAAATGATATTCAAGCCCCTTGGGAGCTCCCATGGGTAAATCATGCACAGTGAAGGTATTCTCTGCTGTTTCATAGAGCACGGTTAGGTTAGGAAGGCAGGAAAAGACTGTTACAGTCGCTGCAGCATGAATGACAGCCTTACAGGAGGCTTTGATTAATATCCTAACGGATTGAAAGCAGATGTTGACTCTGCTACTGTTTGAAGGTCCCTGTATTCACCTTCAGACAGCCCAGGAACACCTGGTTACATACCAGACAAAGGCTTATTGGCACCTTATTGCTCAGAACCTTCCCACGAGAAGCAATTCAAGGAACAACAGTCTGTGAAATAACTTCAAATTTTCAATTACTATGCAAAATTCATTTCATGTTCTTGTGCCGGTGGATCACGAAACCAAATTTACAGACTGTGGCATGTGCAAGGAGGTAGGAAGAAAGCCACTCACAAAACGTAACTACCATTAGCCTGGGTTGGCAAACTGGTGTCACAACTGCAAAGGGTCACTATGGAACATTTGCTAAGATATCGCTTTCAGATCCAATCCAAACTAAGCAAACTCGTGCGCGTAAGAACAACACAGGCGACCAACTCAGCATCATATTATCACTGTTACTAATTTCAGTTCTTCTGGAGCAGACCTTCCAGTAGACGATCTCGGTGAAAAATTACATAAATAATATATAAATACCCCAATTATTAAACATCAGTAACTAGTTTGTTCACACAACAGCGTAATGTTGACATGCCAATTTGCATTATAAATAATATTTTTCCGAGTTTTATCTAAAGCAGACGGAAAAAAAGGTTCAGTTAAATTGCAGTTAAATTACATCTGGTTGTCTTTCTATGTAGCATTTAAACGGCTTAGATGTTGGAAAAAAAATCACTTCGACAAGCTTCTATTTGCAAAATTGTGACATCAGTTGTTAAACTTTTCTAAAAGAACCCTGATATTGGCATCACCTGTGTGTGACAGAGTAAATGGAAACGACCGTTCTGCAAATAAATGCAGGATAATATATATATATTTATATATATATATATATATATATATATATATATATATATAATTATTATGTACAATTACAGATGTATATGTATCTAAAATTAATTGCTATATCATTACTTCAAATATAGGTACGGTTACTGAATAGCTGTATTAATATCGTAATAGCCTAAATCTTAAAAATAACCCGCGTTTTTTAATGAATGAATGATTATCTATTCCATCCTTTCTTTTCTTTTTAATTCACGCCCCCAGTGTCCATAGATACCCGCGATCCCACAGACCTGTACAACGCTGGAGTCGCGCTTACTCACCTGGGCGCACTACTGGGGAGAGCGGAGCCGCAACTGTTAAGGTGGGACAGGTAAATGTTGCACCTCGCGCACAAAAACTCCGCTAAAGTCTCCGCAAAATGTCCGGTGAAGGTCCACTGGCCACCAGCTTTATGGCACTGAAACATAAAATGATGAAGTCTTGTGAATAATAATAATAATTATTAAAAAGTCCCAGGTTAACGAATTTTATTTTATCGTTAGTCAGATTAAGTTGCTCTTTGCTATTGCTCTGCCTAGAGTGGACCGATAACTCGAAGTATGAGCAGGTATAAAACCTAAGCCAAAAGGGTTAAAAGTTTAGACCCCTCCCCTTTGAAATTCGAGTGGCCGGGTTCTTATTACTTTTAGGGAGGGTAGCTGAGCACTAGGTTGGGCGTTTTTTTTTTTTTTTTTAAAAATAGTTTAGATTATAATAGCCCATGTTATGCTGGTGCAAAGGTGAGATACTGTGAAATGGGTGGACAAAATGCAAATTTACTGGACAAGCACTACCCCAAAAGAACAATGAAGGGTTGTCTAGCATCATTAATATTACTAGGCAAACCTGAACTCCTATTAAGACCTGAAGTTGCTTCCATATCTCTCTTTTACACAGTTTACATCAAATAATTGTCTTTATTTGCGGGAGATCTTCAAGCCTTAACAAAGAGCGATAGTGGAGACAGTGGCTCTCACACGGCACGGTGTGAAATGCCAGTATGTCTGTACCTGTGACATCATGACCTCCGGGCGAAGGTCGAGTCCACCGCACAGAGGTAAAGCCATGTAAACGAGGCCGGCAGCATTTATAGCTCTGCAAATCTCAGCGTCAAATATAACGTCACCAAGACGGAGTCATTATTCCTTAAAAAATGCCTTCAGAAGTCTAATAACAGAAGCGGTACTCACGTTTTCACCATATGTTTGATCACCCACAACTGATTTTGGTCCAGCGACCACCATCTTTTAAACTGAAGGTCTATTAAAATGAAATAAAGGCTTCAATGTGGACGCAGAATTTCCCACAACAGTTTCAGCTCCCAAGCATTTTAACTGAGCCTGTTGCAAGGGCAATTAATGGCTAACATGTCTAAAACAGGGGCCACTCTGCAATATTCGTATATTCCTTGTTGCCTTTGTTTCATGACAGCTCAGCAATTCTTATTGGTGGAAATTTTCTGAATTCTACACCTTATGCGGCACATTCCTTGGCCCGGCCTTGGCGGTCAATAAAACGGGAGTTTCTCGCAGCGTTTAATGAGCGCAGCGTGAAACCGTGTGCCTCCCACTACTGAAATCATTCGGACGAAAACTTCGGTGTGGTCCGAAAAGCGTCAGATGAAAGGAGCGGCAGGTCTCTGCGTAATTGACCGGCCGTCAGATTAAATCTTTCCCACTGCCCGATTTATTGATGTGAAATAAAATAGAAAAATATATAATTTACTAATAACATGAGACGTTTCATGAAGGCGGAATGTTTTTCCACTGGTCGGCAATGAGAAACTGAGAATGAAATATAAGAGGCTGGCATTGAGCGTTGACTCGTGGCCACCGGATTGTAAATCCCGTAAGCATACAATGACAACCTGATGAGATACAGGCGTCCTCTGCTGGCCTTTAATGAAATGCCATTCTCACTTTCACAGGTATTAATTACCCAGGAAGAATACATGTGAATTCCATAAAGCCATGTTACATCTTTGCAGTTGACTCAGTAGACAACTCTCAACGGCTTGAACAAGACAGCATCAGGCCACGTCTGCCGGGGGGGGGGGGGGGGGGGTCATGTCTCTATTAGCATCTCTGATTCCATCACTTGGCTAAATATCATACTGTATCAGAGCTGATCGCTTAGGGCAACGTGGTAACTAGGTTATATGGGAAAAGAACAGACTTGTGATAAATTTGAAAGCAAATATCTTTCCTCTGATCACCATATCCGTGGTTTCCATTAACATACACGCATTCCATTAAAATGAGTAGCAAAGGGGAAGCTAGAAGCGGTAGCCAGTTCGCTACTAGCTACTTCACATCCTTCTTTTCTGTAAGGTAAAGAGATGCCAGTGGGATGGGGGATTTGTTTTAGAATAGAATAGAATAGAATAGAATAGAATAGAATAGAATAGAATAGTATTACCGCATAACCAGGCTGGTGAGAATAGTATGGTTCAGGTCTGACATGGCATTAGTTGGGATGTGCTACATTCCTTGTCATGTGTTAATGTAATTACTAATAACTAATAACAACAATAATTGTTCATCCAGGACTCTGGTCATTTGTAATCAGATATGGCAGCATTAATAGTTTTCCCCCTGGAAACGAATAAATGTTACATAACATAATGCAATCAAATCTTTTTTAATAATTACATTTTTTAATTATTTAATCACGGGGATGTTAAAAAGCCGTCTACTCTCCCCTGGGATAAATTATTATGCTGTGATAATCAAAGATGAATCAAGCCAAGCCAATAATGCCAGTAATAGTAATTGATTTTATATTATTTTAATATTTGTGTACTTAACCAGAGGCAACATTTCCCAAAGAAAAACATACATAAAGCCACTTTATTCAAGTTGTTGTGATTTGTGTAGCTGGATTCTTGGGTGGGATTTCATTCGTGATAAAAGACTAAACAATGTGTGTAGCGCTTATATATTCCATACTTCTTGTTTCAAAATGGAAAACTGATTACATTTCTATATTACAACTCTCTCTTCCCCCCTTTTAACAAGGGGGTTTGTGGGTGTTTCATAATTTAGTTCTGAACCATGTCTTGCTGTATTCAGCTGTACTAGAGAGAAAAACGGTTCTTGTGGAACACCGTTGGCTTTGCGGAGGTGGGTGTGGAGGCTCGATTGTTTGAAGCTGTTGCTTTGGAAGTGTTTGCTGTTTCATCCTCGGCCTAAACGCTGGGCGGTCTGGTCAGAATTGCCACCACATTTGCCCCGCATCAGTTCTGAATCACGCGTTTCAGGCTGGGGAAGTATTTCAGGTTATTTTTCTGTTGTTTTTCAAAAAACATTTTTTATTGGTCGCAGACTTTGGAACATATGGTTTATGTCAGGAATTCAAGGTGACAGCTGAAACCATGCTAATGAAGTCGCCCGTTTTCATCTCTTGTTTGAATTCTGCATTATTTTGGGGTAAAAAAAATATATAAAGGAAAAAAAATTCAAAGAAAATGTGGAGTGGAACATTCTAGAAAACATCCCACATTGCTTTTACTGAATTCAAAGTTGGAGTTTTGGCTGTTTGATTTTCAAACATGAAAATAATGGGTTGAGTTCAAGTTTTTTCTCTTTAAGTAAACCAGGTCAGAGCTTATCCCAGCAGCCTGGGGTGACCCAGGATACAGCACAGCAGTGCCTTCAGTTCCACCCAGACCAATCAGTTCTTATCCTGCACGCCAAGGTAGCGCAGAAGTCATATGGCAACGAGAAAAGGTGAGCTCAAATATTTCGGGCAGAAATGCAGGGGCCCACGTTTGTGATGTAACCGCTGATTTTATGTCTCTCAGATTCCTGTGCCCACCTCCATGCGTGTTCCTCAGTGGGCCAGGATGGAAGTTCAAACAAGAGCACCTAAAAGGTACTGCCAAGTCAAAATCACTAAAGTTAACGTCACTAACTAGTGTTATCAATTGTTAATCTAAACTTTAGTTCCGAAAGACTGACAACCCCCTTGTTCGGGTGGAGCAGCAGAAGATACAGTGACTGTTATATTTTACCTCATTTTACCCAGTTTTCCAACTTAAGAATTGCTTCGTGTTGAAGAAACACCTGTTTGTTGCTCTGTTACTAATGTTGGACGCATTGACTTCTCTCTTTGCATGAAAGTGCCCTTTAAATATTAATTTCATATACATGTAAATCCAGTATTTTATGCATTTACACGATGGATAATTATTAATTGTGATAATTACAGTTTTTTCTCATTTTCATGTAGTCAATGGTTTAGCGGACTTTAGCTGTCGGCTCTGTGGCTATATGGGTCTTGACAACCTCGGAAGTGCCCAGATGGACAACTTTAAACTGGCCTTTGAGGAACAAGCTGATGCAAAGGTAAGGAAGGAACAGTCCTCCAACTCTAGACATGAGCTTATGGCCTCCATGAGTCATCAGTTGCCACTTAGTTTGGCCATCACCTCAAGTCAATTCAAGTCAACTCAAACTTTATTGTCATTTTAAAATATGCAGGCATACAGCAAAACCTGACAGAAGGCTTTACACACAATATGACAATGTAAACATAAAGACAGCACTGCATAAATGAATGAATATGCTGTACATCATCTGCAATGATGAGAAAGAGTGGATGAAATTCTTCTTCTTGCAGAAGTTTGCCTGCGCAAAAGCCCTGTACATTTCTGACGCAGACAAGCGAAAGCACTTCCGACTGGTACTGAAGCTTTTTTTTAGCAGTGGACAAGAAGTTGGCTCCTTCTACAGCAAGCTGATCAAAGTGATTTCCAAGCCGTCTCAGAAGAAGCAGTCGATGAAGAATGCTGACCGTGAGTCAAGGGCGCCGTTGACCATCCTGGCCTTTGGTCGCTGCCACCATGGCGATGACCCCGCAGAACACATTCCACATGACCTGCTGGTCCAGAACTAGACGAGAAATCTACTTTCCTGACATTTGCTGCCCTGTCCCAGGCTGGGAACGAACAAGCAGATGTCAGCTGTGATCACAGAGTGCCGTAACGTTGAATTTCTCAAGCTATTGCTAGAGAGGATACAATGCAACACGCAGCGTGTGAAGATCGTGTCCCGGTTAAAGGATGGAAGAGACACATAAATTCCTCACCCTGTGCTACTCATTTACCTTAAGCTTGTGTATGTCTTTGCAGTGTGCATATTGTCAGGATCCAAAGTGTCGCTCTTTAACCGCTTGCGATCTCAGACCGTTAGCACACGCTACCTGGCTGTGGAGGGAGGTGCGTTTGTGGCCAGTGCCAGGCAGTGGGCAGCCTTCACCATTACTCTAGGTGAGTTACTCTCCCCCTGTGGTCCACTTTGCTAGTGTTGGTGCCAGAATTGACAACCGGGGGGACTGGTAACGGTAAGAATTGTTGATCTGTTAGGCAAACGATCTGCGCCCAATTGCACCCTACCCACGATCCCTAGCTAACAGGCTAGCCTTTATTTGGCATTTTTGGGTGATTCTTTTTGGGGGTGCACAGTCCGTCATTTGGTAGGGCTACCCCCCCATCTCCGAGTGGTACCAGTGCTGCTACTTATACTATCATTATTGGAGTATTGCTGTGACTCTTACTTCTGCTATCATTGTTAATTCTGCTCAGCTACTGCTGCACTCTGGTATTGGTTGGTTGCTACGAACGTTGACTTATAGCGGCATAGCCTGCTTGTCTCTGCTTTATAGTTTTCTGTGAATGTCTCCATTTACTGTGGTAGACACTGCAGGCTGTAAGGACCTGCTCTGATTAAGCGTCATTGCTTTCGCTTCTGCAGTGGAGCGGCAGCAGTTGGAGAAGGGGGAGTATTCGCGGCGGGAAGGCTACGTCTATTACGGCTGCGTAGTCCAACTCGTCTGCACCATCACTGGGGTAGCTCTACCCCCCATGGTAAAGACCTCCTAATGTAGACCTGCCAGCTCAAGGCGTTTTTATTGCCAGTCACAAGATCGTGTGACTTTACTGAAATGACAGTGATCGACTTAACAGTTTTTTATAAAATATATAAGTCGCTAAAGCCTGTGATAGGTTGGCACAATGTCTTGCCTTGCATTGTAGCTTCTGGGATAGGCTCCAGACCCCCACATCCCTGCCTAGGACAAACAGGTATAGAAAAAGGATGGATGAATGGATTAATGGATGGATGGATGGATAGATAAGTAGCTAAAGCAATGCCATTCTGGACTAATTGGTTTAATTGAAGTTTTTAAATGAAATGAATTCCGAATGTTATTTTCTAACTTTTTAAATTGAAGTATTTTAATTAAAAATACAGATATTATTGGTTTTTGCCATCATCATGAAACAAGAACATGAAGAAAATGAAATTTCATTTTAAGAAATATATGAATTATGCCTACAAAGAATATGTTCTACAAAGAATAAATATGGAAACCGTGCTCTGTAAAGTGCAGACTGAACAGTCTTTGATAGCTTGCTTACTAAGCATTAATAAAATGTGGCATTTGGGGGCAAAAGTGTAGGGTAATATGTGTGGTTTTCTTTAGTTTGAGGACTGCTGACTGGTTCTGTGGATGGCCAAAGATTACTCGCTGTATGCAGCTCCAGCTGTGTGTTTCCTCTGTTTATATATCCTTTGGGCAGCTTCGTGGTGGTTTTTGGGGGGAAGAAGAGCTCTTTGTTGCCCCTCTGCCCAGGGCTGTGGTGTGGTGTGTCTGCCTCTCTTAAGCTACAATGCTGCTGACTGGCTCCGCACTGGTTGATGCCAGTGATTGGGAGGTGCTGATTTTCCAACATCAGATAAGCCGTATTAGAGATCTGTGTTTATTCTTACCACAGAATCTCTACAAGCCGGTGGATTGAACTAAAGACTGAAACAGGCTGCTGTTTTGGTGCGCAGAACTTCTCAAATAACATTAGCTATTAGTTACTTGACTCACTGAGCCGTGACATTCGGCTTGGGAGCAGTGTAGATGTTAATTAGAAGAATCGGGGTGTGATTTATTCATTGTCGTTCTTCCTCCTGTAGGTGATTCGAAAGGTGAACAAGCAACATGCCATTCTGGATGTGGAGGAGCCTGTCTCCCAACTCCACAAATGTGCTTTCCAGTTCAAGGAGAGCAGAATGTACCTGTGTCTCTCCAATGAAAAAATCATACAGTTCCAGGTTTGTATCACAGGAAGCTCTTAACTGCATTATCAAACATTGCATGATGGTATTTAAGAAATTCTGGCGCATTGTAGATAAGATAAGATAAGATAAGATTTCGATCTTTCGAAGGGGAAAATTCCTTATATGTTCATTTTTTACTTGGGAAACAGAATCAGTGTCTAGAGAAAACTAGCATATATTTCTACAGCAATATGTGTGTCAGGAAATGGCTCAGTTTTCATATTTATCGTGGTCCTCCAAGGGGTCGCCATGCTCTAAGGAACCTGGCCGAGAGCTTCTGAACGATGGCTCATGCTGGACCATCATTGGCACGGAGATGGTGGAGTACACCTTCAGCGAGAGCCAGGCCTCCCTGCAGAGCTCCGTCACCCCCATCCCCATCATCAGCGCTCTGGAGGTGAGCTTCTTCTCCGGCTTGCACCATTCACACCATAAAACGGCCAGGCGCCCATTTGCTCCTCCAGCTAATTTGACACCCGGTTCTTCAGCTGAACGGAGGCGGACATGTGGCCATGTTAGAGATTCACGGGGAGAATTTTGGCCCACATCTGAAGGTCTGGTTCGGAAACATGGAAGCGGAAACAATGTTCAGGTGAATACTGAGTCATTATTATATTTCAGGGGCATCAGAAGCATTTTGAATGTGTGTGGGGGGGGACACACTGGTATAAAACTAATATTTTATGTTAAATGTGGGGGGGTCCAAACGAATGATTATGAAATGTGAGGGGGACACGTCCCCCTCAGATTTAATGGCAGCGACGGCCAGGATCGATTTTTTTAAGCTATGTTCAGATGTCCATCCATCCATCCATTTTCCAATCCGCTTATCCTATTGGGTCGCGGGGGGTCCGGAGCCTATCCCGGAAGCAATGGGCACGAGGCTGGGAACAACCCAGGATGGGGGGCCAGCCCATCGCAGGGCACACTCACACACCATTCACTCACACATGCACACCTACGGGCAATTTTGCAACTCCAATTAGCCTCAGCATGTTTTTGGACTGTGGGGGGAAACCGGAGTACCCGGAGGAAACCCCACGACGACATGGGGAGAACATGCAAACTCCACACACATGTGACCCAGGCGGAGATTCGAACCCAGGTACCAGAGGTGTGAGGCAACAGTGCTAACCACTGCACCACCATGCCGCCCATGTTCAGATGTGTTAACTTTAATTTAACTTGCTTACAAACCAGAGAGAAACAGAGCATATATCTTCTCTGCTTCTTTTGCTTTGTATATCCTCAGGAATTTAGGGAGCCCTAGAACGCAAGTGGAAAAATATACAGTTCCAGTATGGAAGCCCCTGTAATCCACGGGTCGTTGTCTTTTAAATGATCTTTTAAACCCTGTAAACACTCTTCTTACAGGCACCCCAGCCGAAGGTTTTCACCAGGATTCACAATCAGCTGCAACATATCAGCCACACTTATATATTATTCACTTATCTGAGGCCTGTGGCCATTGTCTCAAAATATGATTGTAAACAACAGTGCACATCACAGACACTATTAAGACCATTAAATCCTGACTATAAACATTTACACTGCAGTTATGCACTTTAGAGTTGAGGAAACAAGTTTTTTGAAAGGTTGTTAGACAGCAATACATTTTGTATTCTTTTTGGATACATGAAGAATTCCTCTGTGTTGATATGTGATTCCAGGACTCCCAAGTCGATGCTGTGTGTTGTACCAGACGTGTCAGTGTTCAGTGGGGAGTGGAAATGGCTCCGGCACCCAATCACCGTCCCCCTGTCCTTAATCCGCTCAGATGGTCTGATCTACAGGAGCACCTTCACCTTCACCTACACCCCAGAGCACAGCCCCCCCGCCAAGCCCAAGGTGGCTCTTGAGCACACCACAGATTCTGACAGCCTCATACACTCCATTCACCAGGAGTTCACTCGCACCAATTTCCACCTCTTCATGCAGAACTAGCCTAGAGACAGGGGCAGCCCTTAGGAGCTACAGAAGAAAGCCAATAGTCCAGCAATTCAACTGTCCAACAGTCGAGTGAAAAAGCAACTCCAGGCCGGATGTCCAACAGTCCAATTGCTCAGCTGTCCAACAACTCAACAGACCAGCTGCCCAACAGCCCAGTAGCCTAGATTTCCAACAGACCAGCAGTCCAGCGATAAAGCAACTCAGATGAGTCACCTATCCGATTGCTGTCCAACAGGTCAGCTGTCCAATAGTCCAATAGTCCAACAGGTCAGTTGTCCAACAGTCCAATAGTCCAACAGGTCAGCTGTCCAACAGTCCAATAGTACAACAGGTCAGTTGTCCAATAGTCCAACAGGTCAGCTCTCCAACAGTCCAATAGTCCAACAGGTCAGTTGTCCAACAGTCCAATAGTCCAACAGGTCAGCTGTCCAACAGTCCAATAGTCCAACAGGTCAGCTGTTCAACAGTCCAATAGTCCAACAGGTCAGCTGTCCAACAGTCCAATAGTCCAACAGGTCAGCTGTTCAATAGCACAGATGTCCAGTGATAAAGCAGCTGAAGTAGTGCAACTGTCCAGCATCCTAGTAACCCAGAAGTCCAATAGTCCAACAGACCAGCTGTCCAACAGTCCAGTAATCTAGAAATCCAAGAATATAATATAGTAAATATAGTAAAATAGTAAAGTATGGCAATCACAGGTAATCACAGTAGGCTTGGTCTGTATTCATCTCAGCACATGATTTTGAATGTTTTTCTTTCAATAGTAAAAATGATATTTGTTTTATTGTATAAGTAGTTAGTTTATACATTTGCTTATTCTGTCATTGCATTGTTGATTGTTAGCATTTCTCTGTATTTGAGCTGGTGAGAAACTCCTTATTCAGAAAATGGTGACGTTTTTATGAATGTGGCTTTTTATGGATGTGAAAGCTGGACAATGAAGAAGGAGGACAGGAGCAGCATGGATGTCCTTGAACTTCGGTGCTGGCTGAGACTCCTGATCGAATCAAGCCTGGACTTTCACAAGAAGCACACGGCCTGATTGGCCCTTATCTTATTTTGGGTCCTCTTATGCAAGGACCTAGTACATGGGAAAAGACCAAGATGGCTGCAAATGTTGAACATAAAAGAGTAAGACCAGCAAAAAGTTGTTTTCAGTGCCCACCTACTATTCAGGGTCATGAGGTCCAGAGCCTATGGACACAATGCAGGGAATAACTCAGGATGAGGCACCCACCCATGGCAGGCCATGCACCCCATTCATACCCACAGACAGCTTTGTAATTCCAATTCACCCTAGCAAATCTTTGGGCTAAAGCAAACATGGTCGCCCATAGGAGATCCCATTACGACTTGGGGAGAACATGCAAACACCACGCACAGAGCCAGGGTGGAGACTCAAACCAGACCCTAGAGATGGGAAGGAACAGTACCAACCACTACGCCACCATGCTGCTCCTGAATGAACTCCAACTTCATAACAATGAGCATTGTTCAGGAAGCCTGAAGACCAAAAACAGAAGATAGAAAGTTCTAGAATATGATTGCCATCTGCTCTATATTAATATCAGGGATCAACTTGAACGCCACCTATTGATAATAAAAAGCTTCGAATTCCTCCTGGATCAAAATGGGAACACACAATTATTACACAATTGCAATTGTACTATGTCGTATTAGTCATATTTATTTTCAGATTCAAATTGTGCTTTTTTTTTGTTCTTTTATATAAGAGCTGGATTAGAAAATAAATCATAAATCAGGGAAATTTGGGAGCTTTTAAATTGCTGCCATGGAAGGATTTCACGACAATCCCGGTGTAAAATGTTTCCTGCTGATGTTGGGGGTTGGGCATGAATTGTGCTCCAGGATCACAGGTCAGCAACTCTTATCAGTCTTAAACTGGGAATGTGATTATATTTTGGCAGCGTGATTGTATGTCGCCAAGATAACTGGTGCATGTGAATATAATCAATCTGCTGTGAATGTAACATTTATTACGAATGTAATTATACACCTGAAATGCGATCGCACACTTTGAAGGAGATTACTGTTCATACTGTTCATTGTGAATGTAATCACACATTGTGAGTATGACTTCATATTGTGAATGTGATTGTACCTAATGATTGCACATGTGACAAATATGGAAATACTACACAGATGATATATTAAATTTGATTAGTCATTATATTTTGGAGGCAAGGAGTAATTTGAGGAGTAATTAATCTGTTGCCCCCATTCCATGCATTCCTACAATGATGGACGGACATTTCAACCACAAACCAGTCTTTCAACCAGAATAATCACAGGCAGCCACAAAACACAAAGTTTGTACGTTCAAGTTGGAGGGGCAGGCAGTAAATTAGAGCAACTGAAGAGGAATATTTGAAAATATCAATTCATTCTTTCCATTTTTTAAAGACAACATGGCAAATGGCATGTTTCCCAAAGATAGAGTTTAATTAGCCTAGGTAATGAAATAATGTTTAATTCTAAAACTAAGCTGAAGAACTTTTACACATATTCCACTTTTTGGGTTATCTTTTGTAAAATGTATGTGTTACATCTACATTTTATAAATGTCTTACAGAAAAATTCCATCTCTAGTACAATTATTGGTAACACTTTACTTGAAGGTGTCATCTACAGTATAAGATATTATAGATACCTTCATAAGGAGTTATAATGGTCAATGTAATAATTTATAAAGCATTACTGCATCTTCTGTTGGCAGTCATGAGACATTATTATGTTGATTATTATACTTTATCAGCTCCAGTGAAACTCTCATTTCTAATTCATTGTAGATAGCTTCATAATACATTATAATGATCAGGATAAGAATTATGAATGCTCCGTACTGCATTTTGAAGGTATCTATAGTGCATTATAGATGAGAGCTTCATAAAGCATTCACAATGCATAATAAACATGGCTATGATGTATGCTTTTATATAAATATTTATAGCCATGTTTATAATGCCTTATGAGTGCCATTATAATCTGTTATGATTCTTATAGACAGGGCATTCACAGAATGTGCTACCCGCTTATTTCCCAGTTTCCAACGTCTCATTATTCACATTATTTTAGTAACGAAAGACCTGTAACAATGTCAAAACTGAGCAAATGCAGGTAAAATCTACAAAAACATTTACATACATATTTACATTACTCTTTTGTACTAAAAGATTAAGTACTTAATACAAGTTGTTTCAACGTCCCTGCTTTTACACAGAGGATCTTTTGACAAATGAACAGGAAAAAACCCCATCGGAAGGCAAAAAAGGAAAATAAGACAGACTTACTGCGTTTAATGCATCTTTCAGAATATTGTGTTAACATTATACTATCTGAGGTATCATGACTCACTGTAAAAGGGGACATGACACATCTTTAAAAGCGTAATTCATTTACTCCTGGACTGTTTATTTTGAAGGGAAATATCTCTTCAGCTATGGACTGCTGCCTACGAATCTGATTAAACATTTTTTTTTTATTCCGCGCCACGGTTTATCATTCCGCAGTTTATTAAATGAGGCTAAATGGAGTCAGAGGAGTCTGAAATGGAGTGTACTGGTGCCGCGCAGCTGTTCCGTCAGGCTCAAAGCTTAGACAGATAGTTATCATTAGGCCTGAGCAGATGA
Source organism: Brienomyrus brachyistius (assembly GCF_023856365.1). NCBI lineage: Eukaryota > Metazoa > Chordata > Actinopteri > Osteoglossiformes > Mormyridae > Brienomyrus > Brienomyrus brachyistius. The sequence goes on from NC_064540.1 coordinate 5,084,138, forward strand.
TCATGCTGGCAAACAATAACAAAGGGCCTTTGTGCTGCAGACTCTGGGATCCAAAGACGCAAAGCTGACAAATCTTGTTTTGTAACAGGGCCCTGGAAAGGTAGAACATCCACTTCTGGCAGGGCTCAGTTATACTGCAGTAGGAAAACAGCAGCAGAAAGTAGTTTGTAGAAGAAATGCTGCATCTTTATTCCGAAAAAAAGGCTCAAATTTTAGTGTTTTCAAAGCTGGAATATTTATGACATTTTTTAAATATATGCAGCGAACTTCGTACACAATTTATCTTAAAAACTGTAACACAAAATATAAAATGACGCAATAACGATTAACGCCATCTTTACAATCTTTAAGAACATAGCTAGCTTATAAAAGTGTCTGGATTAGCACTTTACGGTATCAAACTAATAAAAATATGGAAACAAATACAGACTATCGCTACTGTTCTGGTGTTGAATGACATCATCGTTGAGGAAACTTGTTGGACAGGAGGCTTAAAGACAACGATAAGTTGTGTGCTCTGCATCCAAAGGAAAACCGGGCGTGTGGACTGACGCTTAGCATTGGCGGCGCCTACTCTGGGTGTTCTCCTGCTCCCTGTGGGCCTGTGGGCTCCCTCACGGGGAATAAAGAACGTACTGTCCTAGAAGACCACGTCTACGATATTGATTTATCCACACATTTCATCGCCCTCGCATCAAACCCAAAATTTGCTGTCTGGTTGAAGGCTGGACAACTGACTGTTGACATGGAGACATTCTGTACTTAAAGGGACAAGCATCGAGAAATTAAGTCTGGGAAAATATTCAAAACATGCACGTTTTGGTTCCTATAAGCAAGACACACTAAGCTGTTTCATGGGCTGTGCTTGGCAGCAGTTTATAGTGATACGTTTTTTTTATAAAAGGATCAAGCAATTATATGTAACCTGCCATGACTTCAATTTCAGGCTGTTCTTTCCTGTTGAAAATGTTCAGTTTCTTACTTTTTCATGATGTTTGTAATTTGCAAAATACTCTTTACCCATGTACTTAAATACCTTAAAAATAAAGAATCAAATGATGATTAGGTCGGAGGAAGCCAACCTCTGAACGCTTTCAGCCTTTCAGGTTCTGTACGATGTTGTAATCCAGCATTCTCCAACTGCGTGGAATATATTCTGCTTGACAGAAATCTGACCTCAGCGCCATTACTTACAAAAATATTACTTCCCATATTTCACTGTTTGTAAACAGTTTATACAAAGTGATACAATAACGCCCCAATCATACGGTATAAAGGGAACACAGTTATTACTGTACAACTGGCTACAAACATAAACATTTAAAGATAAATTATTGCCCTCTTTGTCCTTATAGCAATAAATAAACATTGCTTTGAAGGACACATGCAAAATAACATACTGTTAAGATCTGATGAGTGAATAAAATGAAGAACTACAGAAAGATCTACAGTATCTGCAAGGCATTTTAATCAAATAATAAAAAATGTTCACAGTTGCTTTTTGGACATAATGACTCTTGTAATGAGGGGAACCAGCATTTTACTGAAAATCTATTCATTTAGATTATCAGGCTATATTATTTGTGTGCAAACTTGTTTTTCGTGTCCATAATATGATCTTATTACTGTTTGATACAGTGCCCGTGCAAACTGGTGTGTGGTGCTGAGAAATCAAAGCTTAGTCAGGAAAAAAATTGACAAAATGGATTAAACAAATGATATGAGAACTGCATTCAATGACAAACTTGAAAAAACAGTGCAACAGTAACTAAAACATAAGGATCAGATCACAGTAACACAGCAATCAAAACCCCAAGACTGGCACACATGGCTTTTGTGCCTTTTAGCCTTTAGCTACCCTTCTTAACCTCTTATAGCCTTACAGCTAGGGGAAGGGGAAACTGGTGGGGGTGGGACCCACAATATTTAATTTGGCTTCTTTCATCCCCAATAAATAGACCTTTGTATTTAAATGATAAGGTTCTGCCCCCCCCCCCCCCCCAAAATCAAACCATGTCTTTACGCCTCCTGCTAGATTCCAGCTCTTAGAGAAATTCTGGTTTAATTGACAAATGCATTTGTGCAATAATCCAAACCCAGCAAAGATACCTGCAGACATGTGAACAAGATTATACTTTTGAAAGAAAAAGTATGAGAAAACATAACAGGTACGATTATTTTAAAAGACCGGGTGTGCCCTTTGAATTGTGAAAACGCAGTACTAGTACCAGAACTAGCAATAGTACGATCACAAAATGGTGACTGCTGATCAAAGCATTTACACATGGAGATAATAAGTGTTCACGCATGGAGTAACTAATACCTTAAACTTTCCCGAAGACCCAGACAGGAGAACTCTTTGTCCAAAATGTTAGATTTCTTGGTGAAAAAGATTATACAATAATAGTGACCGTCAGCAGTCAGTCTTCACCGACAGCGCTGCTTAACATTGTAACTGAATTGAATCACGTTACTTGGCAGCATGTAACCAAGCATTATGCTGTCCATCAGAGAGCCTTTGTATCCATTACTGTTATACTTCACCTACCTCTCCAGTTTAGGCTCCAATGGGAAATGTGTTTCCTCACAGGAAGAGGCTCTGCTTTCAGTGTCAATGCACAAGCTTGTTCCTTGCTGCACGCCCACACTTGAGTTCGTTAGAGTCTGATGCGAGGAACATTGGTGGTTCTCCTGAAGTGTATGGAAGGGGTCGGAAAGCTTGATCTTACCCAGCACACACCAAGACAGCGATGGTGACAGACTGTACCCATTGCCCTGGGAGCATCTGGCATTGCACAGTGTCAGTGTACAGTCGTTAAAATTACCACTGATAATACTGTACTAAAGGTTCCTGAATAACACAGCTACACACACTTCGTTTCCCAAAACAAAGCCGAATATCAGAAAATGGGCCACAAAATTGGTCAAAAGAACAGCAAGAAATCCAACTAATTAACCTGAAAACTGGTCAGAGGGAGAGACATTGTGTACATGCATCATAATTTCCGAGAAAGTCGCATCAGTCTTCTGGAACGTGCCGAAATATTTATTTAAAAAGCTTAACTTATATCCAAATTAATAAGCTTTGGCCTATATGATGCTACTTGGACTTCCCGTGCTGTCAAATCACTGGTTGTTTTCTCTTCAAGTCCCTCAAGAAACCATGAGTCTGACCAAGAAGAATACAAAAAACATTATAAATAATAGTCATTAATATTAGCCAACAGGAAAACTATTGCAACACTTAACGGAGGTCATGATCCTTCGACTTATGCTGTCAATTAGTCTCATTAACTAACAGCTGGGCCTCATTAACTAGGTCGGATTTGCACGGGGCAGGATTAAGGGGTACAATGTCAGCAAGCGCAACCTATGCAGTCACTCCTCACACAGCAAAAACAAGGCAAACGTGCCCCAAGATGAAGCTGGCGGAAATTAAGGTACGGAGAGACCCCACGCTCGATGAGATCACACATGACCTCAGCACAGATGGGCCTTGTGCTCAACCCAAAGATGCAAACATCTGGGAACTTTAGCTTGGACTTGGCAAGAGCTGGGATGAGACATGGCACAATGGACACCGGTCCAAATGAGATTGGATCTCCGTGGCTAGCAGCCAGATGAAGAGAACAGGATGAAGGAAAATCTGACCACATCCCACAGACAAACAGAACTTTGATGATCAAAATAAGACCACCTCAAGCAAACTATGAAGCAACACAAATCCACAGAGCAGGATTGTGAATGTCATGAATATAATATACCAGATTATAATTATTATCCAAATATTATGTATTATGTGATATTCAATTAGCATGTAAGTAAAAATTGCATTTCTATCCATCCATCCATCCATTTTCCAAACCGCTTATCCTTCTGTGTCGTGGTCTGTAAATAATTACAAAGAACAACTATGGAGTAGCAATAAACTTAGCGACACAAAAAAGGATGCAGTGTAAAAATAATTTGCTTAATTCTGAAAAATTCCTCTCATAAGGTGCCAAATTGCCCTTTGTGTTCTCAGCAAAGAGGAGGGTGGGACTCCAGAAATGAAAGGATTATATGCTTCCTGGGAACGAGGGTATCAGGGCTCAAGGTTACCTTATGGCAGAGTACGACAAAAAAGCAATAATAAAGAATACATTTATTTTTATGCCAGAAAGGCAAGTCATCTGATCCAAATATCATTTTACATGATCATAACAGTTTAAAAGTTTTCAACCAAAATAATATCGTAGTATTAAAGTATTGTTTAAACATTTTTAATTCATTTGGCTATTCAATATTGGAATAAAAATATATTTTTAGTTAGCTTTTGTGACAGTAAAGATCGCTTGATTTATCGCACAGTGTGTTACTTTGCACGTGGAAGAGGCACAGTTTTCAAACAAAAATATTCAGTCTCGGAGACGCGTAACGGGCAATTTCATGGGGTCAGAATTACCTCGGCCGTGAAGCAGGAATGTCAGAGAGCACTTCTTCACCGCGGAATTTTCACGGGATGACTGGGGGGCAGAGGGTAGGGCATTGGGGGGGCGCATAGTAACAATGAACAAGTTACAGTCACTGGTGTGTGTCACTGTCATGGAAGAACGGATTCGGTTGGAATCTTTACGCGTCTTTCGTTGGTTCACGAGGGCAAAGCCGACACTGCAACCGTGCTGCTCTGTGTTTAACCCCGAGAAGCGATTGTGCGTCTCACACTGGAAATGATAAAAAGGAGGGCTTATGCCAATGAAAGTTTTGTAAAATATAATCTTCACCTCAGGCTTCATTATGAGTGGCCAAGAAAAACAGGGTAAATTCCTGGCGGCGGGAACGAATCCGCGAGTGGCTTTCGCTCCGCTCTGTTTCCTCCACATCTGTCTCTAGTTTCTGGCTGCAGTCATTTGGCTCCCTGCTGACTCTATTAAGCCCCAAAACTACTTTTCCCCAAGGTACCTATAGGTATATTTGCTGCCATCTGTGTCACAGGTATATGTTCTGCTGTAAAAAGGCAAAACACCGTAATTCCATCTTTTATCAAATCAGGTCTCTCTGTTGTACCTCGTGACAAAATATATTAGCTCAACTACGCTGGAGTTTTTAAAGAAACACTGTCGTTTACCCGCCCACTGTACATAGACTTATATGGGTGGTCTGTCAAAAAATGTTGGAGCCCTTTTTAAGTTTCATTGTCAGTGTAGTTACCCGTGTTTTGCTTTTGCATTGCAGTACTGTATGCACCACAAGTAGTAGATATTATTTCTAGCATATTTACATTCTGTATAATTCTTGGCATGCATTCTGGTAGTGCTTTAAAGAAACTCTTTTAAACGCACTAAGTAAATAGATGTGTCAAAAAAAAAAATCACAGAACCAAATAACGGGTCATATTTAATCTCTATATTTTACTATCACAAACAAACACACAATCATACGGTTGTTTGGTTGATTTCTAAAATATTTTAGTGGTCAATGCATTAACATTCAGTTAAAAAACTTTTTTTTGTAAAGAGACATGAGAATGCTTGAGAAAGAAATCAGTTTTAAATGTATGATAATGTGAAGCGATTATCGATAGCCAGCGGGCAAAGTGACCCCTTTGAAGGCCGACATCTGAAGAATTTCTACAAAGAAATGACCAAGGAAAAGGAAAGGAAGGGAACAGCTCCTTCGGACAGAGGGATTCTCAGAGGGATATACTTTACACAACGGTGAAATGCAGGCAAATCGAGGCCAATAGCAAAAAGAAACTGACATCCAGACCAGTATCCAAGATACATACCACATAAACAGCATCACATATGGAGGAAGTTAGAAGTCATTTACTAAGAAAGTATATATGAGATTATTCTCACATGAGCGACATCAGGGTGTGACACACAGGATTAGATTTGGGTGCTGCCTGCAGATTTAATAAATTAACACGGCCCCAATGGCACTGATAACCTGGACATTAAGAGCTTGGGCTAGCTGGACAGAATCACAGAGCTGTGATCGCTGACAGAATCACTGGCTGTGCCGGACTTCAGGGGCTGCATCCTTCAAAGGACACGGTCTATGTAGCCTTTGTCGGCTTTGTCCTTCAAAGGTTCCCGCAATGAACCTTGGAATCTTGGCAAAAGAAGAGCGGCATTCCTACTGTAGGCCTCACCTGAATGAGTTTTCAAAATGGGACGGCATTGTCATGCCGCTGTGACACATTCAGTCCTCGAATGCAGTCTGAGAAGGATGCAGCCCCAGAATTCGAACACAGCCCCTGGGAAGCTTGGGGTTAGGCTCCCAGTTGGCAGACTTTTCGCTTCTGGGTTAGGATTCAGTTTCAGTTCACTGTGCTGAAGGTTTTTCTTCATTCAGTTTTTTGTCAATAAAGTTTTTTTTTTTTATTTGTGTACCACCACAGTCCTGCACATTTCTCACAGTCACAATGAGGATGATGTCTGCAGCTAAATTTGTCACAATGTATTTTCAATGGCTCTCTGTAATAACACAATTAATATACATCAGAGATGCTGTTCTTTAAGAAAAAATCATTTAAGTGTCAGAATCACAGACTAATATCATGTCAATCTGGTATAAATGACACAAAGGTGGGTTACAGGTGAATTAAATGGGTCTAATTTGATCTGAATCATCCTCAATATATCTTCAAAAATGACATGTAATGATGTGAAGTCCATGAAAGGCAGGTGTTGAGCTCACATCTTGAGAAATACAGCATTGCTACTTAATGCTCCATTTGATATGACTGAAAAGATCAAAACATTTGCTTTCATTTTTGCACTACTTCACATCTCATTAGCCCACTTTCTGAGGTCACTATTGTCAAAGTTCTCTGAGTGCTAAGATGATGATCCTTGATATACAAAGAAATCAATTAAACCATATAACTCATATAACTACATTTTATGAATAATTCTGTGATTGTGTAAAGCTCTTTGTGGGGTCACGTTTGGCCAAATTAGTATTTTGAAGCTGATCCCGGTAGAATAATTAACGCTGAAGTTGCCTGGTCGAGGCTGAGGGTAAACGAGAAAGCCCCACTCAGCTGAAATATCTTCCGGAACGTGTCTGGAATGTCCGGAACATTCCCTAGAAAGTTTAAACACAAGCGCACATTGACCCCAAAATCGTAGACAGTGATAACTCTACTGTCTGGATGTGGTGTGTCATGTTTCCGTGACAGTCTGTAAAACACAGCTCCCCCTCGCCATTTCGCGGAAACAGGAGGCTCTAGCAACGTTACGGTTTCTGCCTGAGTCGTTCACTGCTTTTCATCTGTATGGAAGATGCAGTTCTCTTGAATAATGCACAGTTATAATTACGAGAGCTAGCCGTTTCAGCTCATCGCTTCTGGGAGTCACAGCTGATGATGAGTGCGGGCATATGATTTGTGGAGGAAGGTATTGTAACAAGTATTTGTAGCTCACTCGGATCCAATAGTCCAACATCTAGCAGGGTTCATGGAACGAATATTGGGAGTAGCTTCAGGGCTCGTAAAATTGCTAGCCCGACATCCCGGGGCAATCAAGTTTTCCTGTGGGGCTACCAAAATGTAACAACAACCTCAGAATTACCTATCAGAAATGATCCCTTAAGTAAAATAGAATTTCCTCCTTTATTTGCCCTTTCTGCTCTTTTGACTTGCTATTCTGAGGAAAAACTTTGACCATCGAGTTGTTTATCATTATGATGGACTGTCCACTAGGAAATGTAGGTTACGCTTAAAGCCTCGATTTATAGGAGGCTTTAGTTATTTCGCAATAGCCTTGCACTGCCATCTTGGTGCATTGTCAAGTCAAGGAAATAGAATACTCTGAGCATGTAAAAGCAAGCAAGTTAAGTCAAGTACCGCTTTAATATCACAACAGACATATTCAGTACAGTGCATTTGGTGTCATAAAATAACATTATATAAACATTACATATTTAAAACAATATAAAGAGACAATTGATATTACTGGATGGGACTCATACACAGCGAAAGCGAAATGGTGGAATGCTGCCCATTAATCATTATCATTTTTTCAATCGTTGTGAGTAACACTGATGCAAAAGAAGGCAACTAGAAGTCTGGAGGTTTCATTTCTTGATTTCTGGTTTGGTACAGAAAAAGCGGAGGGAAAAGCGTGGTGAAAATTTCAGTGCATTGATGGATAAGTAGAAGTATAAACCCCACTGTTACACAGCTCAGGAGGCTGCAACAGGTAAGCAGGGAACTGACATACTGTACATTATGAGCAGGAGGAAGAGAAAAGGAGTTCACAGAGGTTTGGGAAGGTTGGATACAATAGGCCTTTTATTCACCCAGAATCAGCGCTTTGCAGATATCACAAACAAAACTCACAAGGGTTGGCACCCGCCCACTTCCCTAGTGTGGCTTAATAATAACCTGCTATGTGGATATATAGGCGTGCACCAAGCACCATGCCTTGTCAGTCCCATTCCTGATGCATATGCGCCAGGTGAAGGAAGTCTGATACAACACAGAGCATTAAGTAAGCACACCAAGATCGTCTTAGGCTTCAGCCAAGGCGGCCTGCCCTCTCTATGGGTGCAGGCATCCTTTAACTTTCTGCTTCTCCCGCATTACAGGCTATTTGTGGAGCAACACCAATTGTCAGAGATTCCAACCAATCATGGAACCTAGATCAGGCAGAAGGCGAAAAACACGAAACAGGGAGAAAACCAAAATGTACAGGCCTGCTCCAGGCCTGCACTTATGCTTATTCATTTTCATTTATTTTTATATTGTATCACTCAGTAAACCCAGGTATCACGGGGGAGGAAACGAGACAAGACAGCTTCAATTAAACTCTTTTATTCATCGTCCTTAAAAGGACTGACCGCAACCATCAAGCACCAACTCACTCACACGATGCACTGACACTGCCCACTAAGCTGGTTTCTCTAACCATTCACACCACACGGTGGGCACACGCACACCACTATTTACAACATATAAGATGGTGAACTGGCTTGGCTGAAACCTGAGAAGATCTTGTTGTCCTTCTTCCTTTTTGCCCTAAGTGGCTAGTGGTATGGCTACATAACATTAATGCTACATATGATATTACTATACTTTTCAATAACACAATTCATGACAAATGCATGGAAGCATTTATATTACAGACGTTCCTCTACTTACGAACTTTCAACTTATGAACTTTCACACACACGAACGAAGAGGACTGTAAGTCCAAATTGTGTTCATTTGGGCTCCCATTTCCTGTCCACAACATCAATTTTTTTTCTGTACGCCAATTCCGCCTAGTACGACTTCTGGCCGCTACTCCGGCCGCACAGCAGCGTAGCGTAGCGTACCCCCAGCATACTAGTTCTTTGTACTTGCGTATACCCTTAAAATGATGTTGAATAACGACTTAAGAACATTTCAAGTTACGAATGGCCATTCAGAACGTATCTCATTCGTAAGTAGAGGAGCGTCTGTATTTACATGGTTAGCACTGGTCCAGCATGCTGTGATGCCTGATGGATATTCCCAGTGCTATACTGCCCCCTTTCTAAGGGGTTACCCATTCTGGGACCCCCTACAAAGTCTAGCAAGGCCCCTGGGAAGTGGTGAGTCTTCTGCGGCCACAGGGTACCAAATCCCCCCATTGTCAAGGGTCGACAGTCTCAGCTCCAACCACAACCAGTCCCCCACCTCAGCTCCAGATCGAGTTCCAGAGATCCAGTGGCAGCCCAGTGCTCCCTCTCTAGAGACAGTAGAAGCTGTCTGCTCACAAGCACCCAGCAGCTGGGGACCACTGGTAAAGTCATGCTGCTATTGGGCACTGGACTGCTAGCAAGCTCTGGCAGTGTGGCTCCCCCCCCCCCCCCAGGTGCTGGACCTTGCCCTTGTGCGGCTTGGTGGGGATCTACTGCTTACTGCCAGGCTGTTTCTCCAGCTAGCCCTCCTGCTCCCCCGGATCGGGTTGCCTCAAGTTGCGGCACCAGGTCCCGTTGGTACTGCCCCTGCTGTTCGTCCTGCTCGTGGCGCTCCCTGGCCAGCTGGGCCTACAGAGTGAGGTACACATCCTCCTGGAGGAGGAGCACAGCTTCTGCGGCCTCAGCCTCCTGACCCCGGCAGTCGCGTGCACGCTTCCATTCAGCCAGCTGCTCACACAGCTTCTCCAGGTATGCCACCCCTGCTCCAGGGACTCATACAGCTGCTGCTGGTCCTGCTCACCACGTCCTGCTGCTTTTATAGTTTACTGTGCTCCTGGCCTGGCTGGGCCTCCTCAAGCACCACGTGCCTCCTCGCAGCCAAGTAGCAATGTCTCGTGGTCAAGTATGGAAGCTTCCATTGCCTCGGCCTGCTGTTTCTGGCTGCCGCTCTCGCGCTCCCAGCTGGCCAGCTCATCACACAGCTGCTCCCAGTCTTGCTGGCCCTACTGCTGCTGCTCATCAAGGTTACAGCACTCCTGAGCCAGCCAAGCCTCCAGCGTGTGAAACGCCTCCTCGCAGCTGGCAAGTTGAGAGCCCCTGCTGGCCAGCGAATGATTTGACTCCCCAGATGCTCCTACCTTCCTCGTTTGCTGACATTGTCTGGGATATGGGTCTGACAGGCTGTCGGGGTTGCTTGAGGGTGCTCTGCACAAGTCCAGGGTGCTTTGGAAGGACAGGGCAGAGCCTCCCTCACTGCGTCACCCCCCGGACTGGGGTCCGGACCAGCCTTGCCAGGAAATCGCTGTTGCCGCTCTCAACCTGCTGCTTTACAGACACCTTCTATTCTGCCAGGCTGAAGTGGGCAGCCAGTGCAATGTTAAGGAGAACCCGTTCCAGTTGCACCGGTGGGGTCACTCCTGGCACCAACGTAGGGCTTTGCAGAGCCAGGCATTGCAGTGGCAGTAGCCAGATGACATGACTTCAGTTAAACAGGGGCCCATGGCTACCCCCAGCACTACAAAATATTTATTGTTATTTTCATCATGCAATGGTAAAACTAAGCAATTATGTTGCTCTGTGCTGAAATGTTAATATTAGTGTTGTGCCTGTTGTTGTTATCACAAAAAAAATCTGTTTTAAAAGCAAATGGTTGATGAATTTGTATGCGCAGTTGCAGGGACTCGCAGTGGATCTTGACATCCATGATGGTGCCAGTAAATGTTGCCTCTGTCATACATAGTGGTTGGTTTCCATGTAAATTTCGATTACTGCTTTCCATCCATTTTCTGTAATCATTTGTTCTATGCAGAATTGCACAGCATATCATGGAGGCTATTGGTACAAGGCAAGGACCAACGCATCATGGGATGGTAACTCACTGCAGAGCACAGTCACGCACCATTAGGAAATTTGGTAACTCCAAACAACCTCAGCATATGTGTGGACTGTAAGGGGAAACCCCATGACAAAACAGGGATAATATACAAACTCCACACATGTGGCACCATGGCAGAGACCTGAACCCTGGTCCCAGAGGTGTGAAACAGCAGTGCTAACCACCGTCTTGAGTATATATACGTTTAAAATTGCCTTTTTTAATTTGAGCTTGTGCAAATACACTGCCCGGCTAATAAAAAGTAGCTATTTGAATTTATATCAGCCAATGACTGGATCATTATTACAGCCTAGCAACGTTATACAGCAATAAAGTGAAGTCAGCTGAGTACCGGAATCTACTGGCCAGGTTACACCCCCACCCAGCATCAATGGGTTTTTCTCTTCCCTGTTGGCATGGGCATATTCTAGGACGAGAAAGCCGAGATTCATCGGGTTCGAATTGTCAAAGAGGGTTCAGAAGCAGGAAGCATGTTCAAATATGACTTGGTCACCACAGGGGTGTGACCTTAACCTCACTGAAGGTCTTCGGGATGTTCTGAAGGAGGCTTTATGGAGAGGTTCAACTTTCACCTTCACTCGTCAATACAGGATCTCGGTGAGAAATTAATGCAAATCTGGATGAAAATAAAGGATGAGATAAGCTTGTGGGAAATTTTGCAAGCCCTGAGTTTGCTAAATTAACGCTGTACCTATGCTGTCAGGTTTTAAAATATAACACCCCATTGTAATGGCTACTCAAAGCTTCAGCTGTCTTCAGTCTTGCTAGTAGTAACATTTATCTGTAACAGTGTTATGTTTGGAGTTCGGCGAGCAGGTAGGACAGGGCAAGTAAGGAATCAGGTGAACGAAGATCCAAAGGATGGAAACGTTACGTTAGTGACAGATCCAACAAGACAGACTGAATGCGGACATAAATACAGGACGTGACATCCGAATGCACGGACAGCTGGTACGTTCGGATTACACATGAGGGTAACGAGGTGGGGGTGACGTTTGTATCGTGCTGTCCCGTATTGTCCGTGCTTTCCTCATTAAAACCCAGTATTTTTTAATACCGTCTGCCTGATCCTCCTTCCCCGCTTCCTGATTGCTCACCCGAACACCGGATCGCAACACACAGGTTAAACAGTCAATCAAACAAATATTATTTAGCATAGCATTTTTAATGCATTTTGATGGGACATATGTTCAGAGTTGAAGGTAAAAAGACTGGATTACCTATCAATGTGAGCATTTGCCCTCAACAAGTCAGAAAGGTACGTTGCAAGGCAGGACATCACCTGCACTCTCCACTAGTTTCATGGCGTGAAAAGCAGAGGATACTGAGTGTTCTGTATGAACTGTTTTCTTGGAGTTTTAGAAAAATGAATGCAAAGGTGTGCGTGTGGTATGTGGCTCTGTGGATTAGGACTCAAGGTCACCAATTTAAATCCTGTGGTAGGCAGAGTAATTTGTCCTTTGCACCCTTGAGCAAAACCCTGAATCCCGATTACTCCAGGGACTGCCTGACCCTCCTTCTGCAGTGGTACCTTGCCAAATTAACAGATGCTTTGTGGCACTTATCGTAATAAAGTGCTCGTAATAAAACGTGTTTAGTCCTGTGTGGAGAGGTACCTGTAGCAGCAACTCCTGCCTTAATATAATGTTGTTTTTCCAAGGATAGTCATTCCCAGTGTACCGCTCTTTAACCATTAAAATTTAAAGACCACCTACATGTATAAGATATGTAGGCTTCCATCTTAAATGTTTTCAAGACAATATGATGTCAGGAATTGTAAATATCCGCCAATCACGACTGCTCTGATTACCCATAAGCCCCTCCCTGCAAGCCACTTTTTCTCACACTCTTCTCTAGCTGCAGTGTTTTGCATTCACACGTGTCAGACCAAATGGGCACTGGAAACTTATTAAAGCCTTACTGTAGTGACACTACTCTTCAACACCTCAACAATTGTGCCTATTATTATACAGGCAACTTTGTACATAAGCACTAATTTGTAACAGTGACGTACATGATATGAGAATGAACTGATGTTTTTAAACGTTGTATTATTTAGGTTTGTTACACAGGGTACATACATGAAACCTGTAATCATGACTGACTGATGTAATGTTTTCTTTTTACTCTATATCACCTCTATGCATATTTCATATGCACTGCATCCACAGCAGTTGTCTCATTCATACAGTGGCTGATATAAAGTTTTTCATAAGCTGTTTATGCTACTATCCATCAATACATCCATTTTCCAAACCGCTTATCCTACTGGGTCTCGGGGGGGTCCGGAGCCTATCCCGGAAGCAATGGGCACGAGGCAGGGAACAACCCAGGATGGGGGGGCAGCCCATCACAGGACACACCATTCACTCATAGCTTATAGCCATGGTCAAAAGCATAATGAATGGATTTTTGAATGAGTTCCTTTTTTATTTGAATAAAGTGTCCTATCAAACTATTGTACATAGTACCTACATTGTATTGTACATCAAAATTACTCTTAAAAACAAAACCTCTGGACCATACCACTGGCTGTTTGGATGTAAAGTGATATTTTTCTAATTTGTTTTTACATTTTTTCTCTAGGTAAATATTTCTTCAATATCCCATGTAAAATGTGACGGAGAAATGTTTAAATACGACACCTTTTCAAAATGAAAAATATATTCAAAAAAAGGGATTGGAATAGCCAACGGATGGCGAATAGTCAGCGCAAAAAAATCCCACACATTACCATTTGGCTTTAAGTCTTTCTCCGTTTGTGTAATAGGTCTTCCATTAACTTCCACACTCGTCATTCATTATTCCTCCCATTTATCTGTCTCAAATGTGCAAGAGGTTAAAAACAAGTTGAACATATAGCCTAAACAGTAGTTTTTAAAGGTGACTACACACTGTGACACTGCTTAACCAAACTTAAGGTCTGTTTACAATTCTCCCTAACTCCAGATTTTCATGTATACAAAAATAATGTGGACCCAGAGCTTACATAGGATCAGGCCATTCTTATTGAACCTTCTTCTGAGATATTACATCCCACGTGCCTGAATCTGAAGGAGAGCTGTGTGCATCTCACAGTGATGGCGATTCTTTTATATGCTGACATTGACTAAACACAGCCCTTTCGGGTACCCGAAAGTTAGTATGTCAAGGGGAAAAATAGATGTAACAATAAAGTTGTTAAATTTTGACTTTGTACTTATTCTATGAAGAACTGACACACTTTTTCTTAACCCGGTCCTCCCAGCTCCCTTCAAAAACGTGGACTATCTGGGAGTCCCCAAGGACCGGTTTGAAAAACGCCGCTTTAAAAGAACAAAACCTAATGCCTGTAGTATGTCTGTCCTTGGTTCTGTAGTGCCATCTACTGGGGAAGAATGAATAAGCAGCTCTCTTTTGAGTCATTCTCAAATTGGTATTAAAAAATTGTCTATAATGTGTGATTCCGGGTGTCAGTGTTTGAGTCCTGCAATGGATTGGTGTCCCACCCAAAGTGTCCCCCGGCCTCGTGACCCACGCTACTTGAGATAAGCTCCCTGCAACTCTGAACTGGAAAAGTAGCTGATGGATGGATGGATATAGAGGGTTGGTTAGATGGGTTTGAATAAGTACCTTTAGAAATGACTGACACAAATTTTTTAAAGTGTCGATCTAATTTTCAACAAAATGTTAAGCACTTAAGAACTTATTTTGTCTTTTCAAATAAAACGTGCAATTTCCTTTATGATACACTGCACAACTTAAATGACCTTATAATGTCGCACAAAATTGTTAAGTCTTATATTAATTTACACATTTTAGTTGTGTTGTCCCTTTAAAGGTCATATTAAGCGAAAGTTTAGTAAACCTATGGCATATTGCTGTTATGGCAATGTCATAGTCGTAGAATTTAAGCAAAATTCTTCCACTTATTACCCTGATTCTTAAAAGTCGCAGACATCTATTTTAAAAAAACACGTACACATGCCCGACCTGTGTTGGTCAACTTCAATTTGCATAATTTGTAATTCACACTGGGGAACAGATGTAGCAGGAACTGTAACACAAATAATGCTCAAACTCCTAAATGGGCTAAACACAATAGTGCTTCTTGTCGTCAAACCAGTTGTACGGGTATAACTCGAAATCACTTCTGCGTGGAGCCAAAAGCGCACTTTAGCTACCAGAGCCCACGTGACCTAGCAGAAACAAATCACGTGACCTTGGACGATGAGGTAAGGAGAGACGGCTTCATGCGCTCTACGTCAGCGTAATGTGCGCTCTTGCAGAGTCACTGCTAGTGGATCGAGTGTAAACAAGAGCTTGACAGAAGAAAAGTCTAGAAGTGCTCATTTCACTATTGTTTACCATTTAGTTTTCACAGTTATAAGAAATATATAAAGCTGTGGGGCTTTATGATTAAGGTGGAGCTACCGTAGAGGAACTTCGACTAAATACAGTGGGTCAGGACGAGACAAAAAAAGCGATCTAGAGGCGAGTGGCTGGAAAGTCCCTGTATGCCCAGGCCTGCTGGGTCCGGACCGCGGGCAGGAGCCCCTGAAGCGTGAGTCTAATTTTGTGCTTGAAAATTGCCCACGGATGGTATCCGTCCCAAATGCGTCTACCCGTATGTATAGGCCCGAGTCTAGATCGCGTTCCTGACGCTGGGAGTGTGAATATCAGCGTGACCGTGGCGGGACCGCGTCCAGTCCCTCGGTGCCTTAGGCTTTGTGGATTCTCGTCGCGTACGGATTAATTGCACCGGTTCCTTTCGGCCATCTGCGCGCACCACCCTGAAGTCCAGCTGGGACGAGGGAGGCTTTTCGGGCTTCGCAGTTTACGGCGAGGCGGCGCTGGTCGAGTTACGCAACCGTCCGAGGAGCTGCGTTGTGGCTCGGCGCTGGCGGCTGCTCCGCATGCTGGTGTCATTCCTCCTCTCGTTTTCTATTTAATAAATTTTGTTGACGGGACCAGTAATTTACATTTATAGCCAAACTACAATTTAAACTTTTAATTTTGGGCGCCAAATGCAGAGATCCATATCAGTCCTGAGAGCTGCACCTCCCCCTTTTCCAGTGTTTTTTTATTTTTAAATGCCACTTACTAATTAGTCAGTATAAATGCGTAAATTTGATACGTTTACCTGTGTTTTACATTCACCCTTAAAAGGATTATGGTTTATATTTGGACTGATTACTAAAAAAATTATAAAAAAAGCAAAATTAACTTAAGGAACTGGCACCGTTTTCTGAAGCCACCCGAGTGCGATGGGTAGTTTCCCTGTGACACCCCTTGCAGACCAAGATTGTCCTCGACACTTTCTTTATGCATGGGTACATTTGCATATAATATTAAGATGCTAATATAAAATAATGGTGACAGTGATGCTCAATAATTTCTCTTCATGAATGTTATGTACTGCACAGATAAGGATGGAATAGTCTGTCGTATGATAGTTTTGAACTCGTCTACTGTGCTTAGTTGTCAAGCAAAGTAAATGCAAATATTCAAATTTGTCCCACAGGACACTCCTAGGTCTAGGTGGAGACTAATGACTCACACTGCTTAATGAATTCACTTTTGAATCATAGCATAGATGTTAATGACTCATGTGCTTGTATATCCATACAGAGTTCAGTATTAAAGTATGTGATGTGTATTCTCTAGAGTGGTTGTTCCCGGTGAGTTTTTCCCACCATGGAGTCTGGAGTAAAGGACCGCGAGGAAGACACTCTGCAGACGGCTTTCAAGAAACTCCGGGTTGATGCTGAAAGGTCTGTGTCGTCTTCATCACACGCTTATCACATACAGTCTTATCGGCACGTTGTCCACATCTGATTGTTCTTTGCACCCTGCTGCTGTCGAAGTGAATATTCTTGTAGACAGAGCTCCAATTTAACTCCATTAAACAGCATAGCTTGCATTGGTATACAACAAGGCCATAGTTATAATATTTACTGACGGAGACACATCCCCACCAATATTCAGATGTGCTCACAATTACCCCCCTCCCGCCAATATATATTATAATTACAGCCTTAGTCCCCCCCCCAATGCTGACTGCATGGCTATGAACTTGGTATACAAGCTTGAAATGATTCTGGCAAGTTACCTCCAATAATGGGAAGGGCTGTTGACAGTTATATAGCCAATGTTTTGATGGATAATAGTGGCTGTTAATAAATGCATACACTAGATGAAAATGTCATTTATAATATCTGTTAAATGTCTTTTAAAGATTTTTTTTCTAGGCATGCAAAATATTTTAGTAGATTACTAGAGTATATATAGTGCCCTGAAATACACCTTTATCACCACGAGATTTTTTTTAAAGCCGAAATTACCTCTGAAATTTTGCATATTAAAGCTTGATTATCTATCAGAATTTTATTGCTCATATCATATTGGCCTCATCACAATCCTTTTGCAAAATGGCAGTATCTTATAATTTGCTCCATTGACCTACAAACTGTTAAAATGTAAGCTAGTTGTAATAATTCAACTGAAAAAAAATTAGTGAAATATATTGTCATTTAGACCAGATGAGTGTACCAGCTCTAATTTGATTGTATTTCTACATTCCCTAGTGTAATAACAACCTCCCTTTGTAAATGCCTCTATAGCACAGTGGCACATGGGCCATTTATCAGGCTGCGGATTGATTAATCTGAAGGGCAGCAGAAACTTTCTGCGTATGATTCCTCATTCCCCCCTGTTGCCTGTATATTAATTGACTTTTAAGCTCTTTTGAGATTTCCCTAATATCACCCTGAAGGAATAAACCAGGTCCTCCAGCAGCCGTATAACCATTCTTGTAGTACGTTGACTTCGAGTTTCTCAGTTTTTTAGGCCTTATTTACATTTTAAAAAATCCCTGTTGACTTATTATACATATATTATTGACTTGTTGAAATAATAGAGCATATTATTAAAAAATAATATTGCTACTGTAAGCATGTTATAGATGTCAGTTCAGCCTGCCATGGAATACCTGTAGATTCAGGTAAACATTCATATGGTAACAGACTGACAGAAGAGTGCTATTTGACATTATCATTTGTTAAATAGATTTAAAGTAATAGTCCATGTCATGCCACTTTATTGGAACCTCCTGTGGCATATAGACTTCTATAAAAGATGGGATAGCGCATAGTGTTGTTTTATTTCAACTCCAAATTCCCCCACTGTTCATCTTCTCCTCTAAACTGGTGTCCCTCACAGATCCCTGCATTTCTGCATTTGCATGTTTTCCACTTACCTGCATGCGATTGATCTGGGTGCTCGCCCTCGCTAACGCATACATCCGGTCTCCTGTGTCTGGTATCACACACTTGTCTATGGAGTGGATGTGTCGTGTCATGCACTGGCTTTTCACTTGTGAAAGTGAGTGTGTGACTGCATCGTATTTCTGTTCCCCCGAAAGCATGAATTGTCATCTGTCTTTCAGCTCCATAAATGCGGTGCATGTTTGTGAGGCCGTGACTCAGAGGACAGCAACTCGGGCAAATTGTGATGGCGCCAAGGCTAAAGTGGCTAGTCCCAAGGAGAACTGGCACGGGTAACATGCAGATTTTTGCTTGAGCTCTGGTGTAGCAGAGTGTGGCTAGAGGGAGGGGCTTTTACCTCAAAGGCTATTAGTCCAAGTCTAAAAAAGGGGTATTAGTACAGTTTTTGGAAAGGATGACCAAAATGGTCTCCAGTTGGCAGTACAGGTGTATCTCAATTTATGTAAAACCTCCTTCCGTAAATCAGTATTTATCTTGAAATGTCTGATATTAGCCCTTCTGTAAACAATTTAACAAGGTGATATCACTGAAAATATAAACTTTATTTTTGTTTGTTTATTAAGTATTCTTTAGTTTGTATTACTAGTATTTTTGGCTTTGTATTTTTAGCTACAAGGTATCTTGAATAGTATGGGAAGGTAAATCCAATTTACGTGAAATTTTAGTTGCATAAGGGGCTGTGGAATGGATTATTTCGAACTGCCTGCATTATTTATTTAAATTTTTTTTACTTATGCTAATGAAATAGTCATTTTCCTAGGAACTTGTAGCCCTTCCGAGAGATTCATATCCCTCTGATTCATTCATGTCTTAAAAACCAGTGTCTCACACTAATGGAACTGATTTCTTTCCCTCCCTCCAATGATAGATGCATGCGGAAACCATCTAGAGGTGGAGTTAGGAGCCAGAGACGGAGGCGTTCCAAGTCTCCCATCCTGCATCCTCCGAAATTCACGTACTGCAGCTCCAAGATGTCGCCGCCGCCTGGCCACCTGAAGCACAAGAGCTTGTCGGAATGCGAGGACAGTACAGCCGTCCTCGGCGTCCCTGCCAAGAAGGAGCTGCGGTCTTTGGGACAGTCCTCTCCGGTGTTCGGGGCAGCCGGGTATGAGCCATATGCCCACAGCGCTCAGGGATCGGCCTCGAAGATCAGCCTGAAACAGCGTGATCCTGAGGCCGGGACGAGCATCCCGGGCATGAGTCTGGGAGCCGCAGTCCCGTTGGAGAAGGCGATGAGCAGCGCCGCCTCGTCCGACTTCCAGTCCCTGTCCAAGCTACATGACGCGGGAGTGTGCCCATGTCCCAAGAAGGAATGTCAGTGCCAGGGCTGGAGAGGGGTGGAAGTGTACTCCTTCACCGGCCTGCGGGACGTCATCTCTGAGTGTGAGAGGAACCTGTCAGGTGTCGAGGATGCGTATCAGACTTCCCCCAACCGGCGGACTGCATGTCCTTCCGGAAACGCCGGATCCCCGCGCTCCTGCTCTGAACAGGCACGCGCCTATGTGGATGATATCACGATAGAGGACCTGTCAGGATACATGGAATATTACCTATATATTCCCAAGAAAATGTCACACATGGCAGAGATGATGTATACTTAAGAGAAAAGTATATTGGTTTTGCTGATAACTCTGATCACTGTCAGTGCATCCTACCATAGAGTGATCTGTTTACTCTGTGTTTCTCTCCTTCCCCGTGTTCAGAAATAGTGAAATACACATCAAGAATTTCTAACAGCGTTTTTTTTTCCTCCTTTTTCTTTCTCCGAAGACATTGGTTTACATGATACAGTTTTGCCAAAGCTATTACGAATGCTACAGATGTGATTTACGGTATGTGCTACCTTGTTATGCCAATTTAAATTATATTTTTCATGGCCAATGCTGTCTCTGGATTTTCCATTTCACTTAATAAACATTTTTTTTTTGAAAACTGTTTCTTGCGCTGAGATGCCCAAATCCTTATTTCAGCTAATTAAATATAATTTCGATTACACTGCTATTTATTTTTGATTGTTGGAGAGTATCACTACATCCGCGAATAATTGCTTTTTATTTATTAAACAAGTTGTCTGGCAGTTGGCCAGACGACGCTAAAGTGAAGTAATGCAGCGAAAAGAAACAGACTCGAGTATTGCTTACTTACGCTCGGTAATATGTTTAGTCCATTAAACTGGACTTCCTTTAGGCACAATTATACGTATTTATTTTTCAGTCCCATATAAATTAAGAGTTATGCTGTAAAAATTAACTCCTATCTGGGGTTGCGTTAAGCAAATTTGGTTTTAATGAACAATTTTAACCTAGTTTCGTCTCATTTCAGTGTTGGTTTAAAAATCTTAAGTTACCTTTTCCACGTTGGTATCCTTTGACTCACGTGATATGTCAGTCTAATTTCATTTTACTGCACTTAATTCAAAAGCATTCAGCTGGTAGTCTTAGGAGATACATTTCGGGTAAATTTGTGACTTTTACGTCCCCGTGTTGTGTAAGCATATGTGTGTTGGATCGATGCCCTCCCGAGCCCCACGCTTCCTGGGATCGGAACCCCAAAACAGCGCTGAAGCTGCACTGAGGCGGATTGCCTGGTTTCCAAGGTTCAAAGTTGCAATTGTGCTCCTAAAAACACCGCATATACAAAACTCACATACGCACGTCACGTGGGGAAAATGGGATTTATGAATAAGAAATCACAGTAGATGTATGCCGCGACAGTATTCTGACGTAAGTTTTTAATTTGTTCAGTGCTTGGTTCTCCTTAAATGTTCCGTTTATGATAATTTTCTTCTTGTAACCATTCACACTCTTCGTCTTTTACGTTTTCTAACACGTCTTTTAACATTTAATCATTACCACAATTATATTTTGAACTATTTGAAACTATGATTTTCTTCCGTGAAATGCAAAGTTCTGAAGGAGGCGTAGTTTTAATGCCTAGTGGCGATTTTGCAAGGGTTTTGGCAGTAAGCAGCTAAGTTTCCCAGCAGTGCGGAAAGGAACGTATAAAGTTAGAAATGACGTCAGGTTAGAAAAGCCGACGACATGCACATTTGTTTGTACTGTGTAAGATCATATTAGTACGTACGTATTACATATCCATTTTACCCCTTGGCTTCCTTTTAGTTAATATCCCAATATATTTGTAATGTCACTGTTTTTATTAAAAGCCTTTTCAGAAAGTAATCTCATAACCAATATAATTACCTTTTGTTGCGATCCAGTGGATTTGGTGTAACATATTTAGCTAACTTGTTTGTACAGGCACTTCTGCATTTTCAGAGTTCAGTGTTGAAAGTATTTTAAATTGAGATGTATCCAGAGGCGAATATTTTTAGGTTTTTCTGCTTCGCCGCAACCCTGTACTGGATGGACGAGTGATTGATATATTTTTCCACAAGAGGGCGCAAATCCCTCTGTTTTAGTCTTCGAGCTTCAGCCTGGATAGGGGGTACTGAAAACGACAAACGGGGCAGTCTGAGCACAGAATATTTGCATCCTTTCTTTGGAAATTCCACTCAATTTTCATATGACTTTTGAAGAATTAACGTATCCTGAAGTGCTTACACAAACACGCGCACACACACCATGGTTATTATATCTTGTGGGGATTCTCCATTCATTTCCTTGTGGAAAACATGACGACGTTAACCCCTACTCAGCCCTAACCTTAATCATAGGTAACCAAACAAAATACATTTTTACTTTTTCATTGTATTCACAGATTTTTATGGGTACCCACAACATAAAAGAATGTTTGTTTTTTTTTAAGTTACAATTTCCCCTCAATGTAATATATACCTAATCCACACACACACACACACACACACACATAAATATATGTATATATACAGTACTGTGCAAAAGTCTTAGGCAGCCCAAAGAAATGTTTAAAGTTGTTTATCTGGGTAGCAAGTGTACTTTGGCTCAGAACAAAAAAACACAATTTAACATTAGAACATGTGCAAATTAAGAGTAACACAATAAAAACTAGTAATAATTTCTTCTGTTTTCTAAAAAGTTACTGATATCTAGTTGGATGGCTAGATGAACACTGCTTCAGTTCCCAAACTTCTCCTCAGAGGCACCTCAGCCGTTACACGATTTTGTTAAATTTCACCAACAACTCAATTAAATAATTAAATATATTGGTTTAAAAAGTCAGTGACAGATTGACCAGCTGTGTGAGATGTGCTAGTGGCCAAGTCAAAAAATACATGGCTGCACTGGACGGTCGCTGCAAATACTAGGATGATTTTAGCAGAGGTTCTGAAATGGCTAAGCTGACACAGGCATAATATCATAGCTTTACACCAACATGAGGATAATCTAAACATCATTTTCTTTGCCTGCCTAAGACTTTTGCACAGTACTGTATGTATGTATATAAAGTGTAAGTCATAAGTATTAAGTTGGAACCAACAGCAGAAAACAGTATTAAAAACAGTATATGCCAGACAGTGGTTACAAGGTCAAAGCTGAACAAAATAAGATAGATAGACCATAACAGGATTTAATCTCTGGCGCCATTACTACCATATGTATGCATTAAACACCAGTCAAAAGTTTAAGGGCACCTGTTTGGAACTACAATTGGCTGCGCTTTTAACAGTCAATTTACGTCAGTGCAAGTCTTATTAACTGATGAGTCCAAATGTGAATTACTCAGGTTCTAACTCTAAGGTGTGTAGAGGGTATGTGCATTTGTGGGTTGCCATGTCAAGCATGAAGGTCGCAGTTCCATAGTCAGGAGTTGCTTTGCTCATGAAATAGTTTGTGATCTTTGCCAAATCCATGGCAATCTCAACCAGCCCAGCTATCACGGCACACTTCAAAGGCATGCTTCTGGATTATGGCTGTTTGTACAGTCCTTCATTCTCCAGCCAGATAACGACCCAAAACACACCTCAGAATTTGACAAGACCTATGTGATGAAGCAGGAAGTCCAAAATTCAAAATAATGGCCAGACCTGTCTGTTTTCCAGAATAACTGGACAGAAGCTACCAGGAACATTCCCATTCTGGGTTGTTCATGACGCTCAGCCGGTTAGGACTCTGTGCCTGTGATCCGAAGGTTGTCAGGTCAAATCCTGTCCTTGTCTGGATAGTTGCATCTTCCCTGGGCTTTTGAAGAATGCTTTTCACCCCCCCCCCCCCCCAAAAAAAAATAAAAAATGCTGCTGGGGTCCCAGATAAATAAATAAAACAAAATAAGTTTTGAGCTCAACTTTGTGTATGTCTCAAAGACGAGCAAGATGGGATATGTGAAAAGAAGCAATCCAGCATTCCTCTACTGGGGCAGACGGAAAACAAACCTTCCGTATGTTTGCTGACTTCTTGCTGAAACTTGTTAACTGAAAGCCTCGTGTTTGTGAAGCAGTTTTCAAGGCAAATAGTGGTTATTTTAAGAATCTGAGACTTAGGGACATATTTCAGTTTTCATGAGATTTCTGCTTTGCTACTCCTTATGGTTTGTGTTATACATATATAGTAACATGTTATTTTTTCACTTTCATGTGTTGGTCTCATGTCCTACTTATACCTGTACCTGGACATTCACTGGAAACTCAGCCTAGCTGCACCAGTGCATAGTCCACTGTTTGACAGCCACATATTTATAATGTACTATTGGCTCACTGCGCCTGTCACTTTGGCACAAAGGCATCTGCTTTAACTGCTTTTCTCCCAGTATACCCAGCATCTGTCCAAACCGAGCAGTCTGGGCTGCCCCTTTGATATACCCAATCCTAATCGTGTCCACAGCCGCTCTTAAACCAGTGTCCTTCCGCTCACAGGCATACGCTGCCCCTTCTGTTGGGGGGCACTAGTGTATGTCCATGTATATAATGGGCACGGATTGTGTACAGATTAAACTTAGATTTGCAATACTTTTACTTTTCTGTTTATTTATGCAGAGGAGGTTAATATGGCAGAGGCAAGCTGCAGCACGTCATGCCCTGATTGCTTCTGTACCTGCCCAAGTAAACAGGATCATTCCCAATCAATGATGCCACACCTCTTTCAATGGATGAGTTGACAGAATTATAGTTTATGTGGCTGCCTGTGTAATTCCATTAATCAGTGACATACAGTCATATAATGCATTTCGATTTCTAAATGTAAGTGTCAGATGGTTGCCTTTCGCACCCCTTTCCTCAACATAAATATGTTTTTTTTTTCTTATAACATAATTATACAGGGGGCGGCATGGTGGTGCAGTGGTTAGCACTGTTGCCTCACACCTCTGGGACCCGGGTTCGAGTCTCCGCCTGGGTCACATGTGTGTGGAGTTTGCATGTTCTCCCCATGTCGTCGTGGGGTTTCCTCCGGGTACTCCGGTTTCCCCCCACAGTCCAAAACACATGCTGAGGCTAATTGGAGTCGCTAAATTGCCCATAGGTGTGAATGTGTGAGTGGATGGTGTGTGAGTGTGCCCTGCGATGGGCTGGCCCCCCATCCTGGGTTGTTCCCTGCCTCGTGCCCATTGCTTCCGGGATAGGCTCCGGACCCCCCGCGACCCAATAGGATAAGCGGTTTGGAAAATGGATGGCTGGATAATTATACAGTTATTCACCTTTTTCGATTTTTAAGCTGCTTTTTCTGACCCTGAAAATGAGAAAATCACAGGGGTAAAATATACATTAACGAAGGATATGCCGCCCTGACTGTTCTCAGTTCTTCATTAGTTTTTAGTGAGTATTGGTTTGACGGGTGACCTGTACTTCAGTGGGAGCCATTGTTGGCTCACACCTCCAGGGCTGAGGGTTTGACTCAGCTTTGCTCTCTCTGTGAGTTTGCATATGTGCCCCGTTTTCCTCTGTATATTCCGGTTCCCACCCTTAGTCCAGTTAGGCTATTATTTAGGCTAATCTGTGTCTCTAATTACCTGTAATGTGATGGACTAGCGTATGGTGCTGGGTATAGCTCAACCTTGTGCCCCCTGGGCCCCCCACCTTGGATAAGCAGTATATTTCATTGCTCTTGATTTTGGTTCATACAATTTTTCAAGGACTTTGGGAGTCGAAATTGAATTATTCATGCGGTTGATCTCGCTGATGTCACAGGATAACAACGTCTTGCTGTTCGTGCCTCTGCACATCTGGTTCAACTTTAACTTTGTAGTTTCACCGAATCACGTTATTAATGACATGCAATGTGAAAACTTATACAATGTATACAAAGAGCTTTTGTGGGGGGTTTTTTTGGTAGGGGGGGGATGATGAATTTTATCTGCTTAGTAAGTGGAAAAAAGCAAAATACAGTCTTATAGAACAACAGGCCTATTCTACCTTGTGTCACAATCATTTCCTCTCTTGATTCCATTTTCGATAATCCTGTATTATGTCAGATGAGGGTCTGCGAGTTTGAACTTGTGTGACTTTATGTAAGCTAAACTGCAAAAATGAAGTCCATCATGATCGTAATCATGTTCAGCTATCTTTATGCAATATGTATGTGAAACAGTGTACAAGATTATCGAGTATCTGATTTAGTTTCTTTAAAAACTTGCAAACGGGCTGTATGTGGAAAGTTTTATCGACGGGCAAAGTCCTTTTACATGATGGGAAGGGTTTAATGTCCATCTAGGTTTAGACCACATGCCATGCTGAGGGACACCGTGAGCCTGTCTCTGGCACTACAGGGTACAAGGACGGGATCAGGTGTGGATGGGCCATCAGGAACATTACCCAGTGGACTGGTCTTGGGAGGGTCGATGAGTCTTCCTCAAGGCTGGTGATCGCCCTCGTGAAATACACAAAGACGGACCACCCACGGATGGCAGCAAAATATATCAAGGGGGGGCCCTTGGTTGGGGTACACCCCGAATGGGATGCCAAACTGCACACACACTATGGGAAATTTAGGGACATCAGGTGGCCTACTGCATGCATGTGGACTACAGAAGGAAATGAGAGAATCTGCAAGAGACAGGGACCACATGCAAACCCCCCCCCCACACAGAGCCAAGGCAGGAACTGAGCCCCCCGACCCTGATGCTATGCAGCAACACTGTTACCCACTGAACCACCATACCACTTGTGAATTTTATATGTAAATGAAAACCAACATTAAAAACAGTATTAATATTTATATATCCTATAAATTAGGCATTCATTGGAAGCTCAGCCTAGCTGCCCTTGTATGTTTGTCATGTGCTATTTGCCTCACTTACTTGTATGTCTCTTTGGACAAAAGCATCTTTTAAATAAAATAAATACGTCAGACAGTTAGCCATTTATTGAAATTGTTGTAAAACATGAGAATTAAAATCCTTCCAGAACATACTAAAGCTGATATAGATAAAACCAGAGCTTTGTGTTGTTCTTTTTATTTTATATAAAATGCAAGGTATAGAAATATGTGAAGCCTGCACAGCACATTTTCCTCTTGAAGTCAGGAATGAGGTTGAAACTATGGCAACACCATTAGGAATTCAAAGAATCACGAGCCAGTGCATTAGGAATGTTTGGTCAAGGACTCATTTCCATCACAATCAGCACTGCAACAAAAACGCAGCGGCTCATAATGCAGACCAGACCCTACCTCCATATCTCCATCCCGCTAAAATGGTCACATCGCATTTTTTAAGCATGACTTTCTCTTCAGCGTTAGAGGAATCACCATGTCTACATGCTGGATCCTTCAACATTTCCAGATGCGCTGTGCTACGCAGGAAGAGTGCAGCTTATCTACTTCAGATGAAGAAAAACCAAACCGTGCCCCAGAACGAAAGTTGTAACATCGATGCGGCGTGTTTACAGAACTTTTTAGATTTCAAAACCTGTTATGCACGTGCCGCCTCACTCTTTTGTGTAAATATAATGCATAGAGACGTACGTGTGTGTGTGTGTGTGTCTGTGTGTGACAGGAATCTCACAGAAACGCACCGTTTTCCTGTAATGTGAGAAGACGGGTCTTGCCCAGACTTGTCGTTTAACCCGAACCAGATCCCTCCTCTTTCTCACCTGGAATGTTGGCCCCCCAGATTAAATTTACTGTTGCATACAGGATGTCTTGATCTAAAGAAAGGAGCTGAATTGTTACCCCCCCCCCCCACCTCCCTTTCCCCAGATCTATCACAGTTTTCTGGGGTTACGCTTAGCTCAATGCACGCTCATTTCAAAGCCTTCAGATGAATCGTGCATGTGGAGCCTGTTATATTTATGTACCACCAGTCAAGTTTTTACATGACCTTGGGAAATTTCCTGTTCTGGGAAATTTCTGAAAGTGTCTCTTCTATTAACAACAAACTACCACCCTCCAGATCCCATCCGGGGGCCAGTGCCCTGTTCTTTCATATATTATTACAGAGATCATTGGCCTTTCCTGTCTCTCTTTGCCTTGTTGACCTCTGACCTCCAATTGCTGGGATCGTGCTCCATTGAAGGTGGCTCTTGTCCGAATGGGTGACAGAACTGTTTTGAAACAAACATCCTAAATGATTCCATATGACACAATCTTTACTATCCTGAGAACTGGGCTTTGGGTAATCATGTGTGAATCAAGAAACTTTGGAAATTAAAAAACACAGCTGTTAGTGCTTTGGTAATGTGGGAAAAACCAAATGCTTGAGGATAGAAATGCTAACATTAAAAATCTTGGAATTAAAACACATGCTGTTCAACAAAAATGAACTTTCTTTTTGAGCTGTGTAAAATCAAAAGCTATAAGTCTAATTCAAAAGGTCAACAATGAAAAATTGAACAATAGCATTATGTAATCCACTTTTAACTTCTGATTAATTAACAAATAACAATACATAATTTGCATAATAATGAGGAAAGAAGATCCTACAATATTTAAAAAGACTCTGTGTATACAAAGTGTCACTTTCCTATCCCATCTTGCTTCACATGAGACACACAGACACATTTTATTGATTTAATCAAAATGATAAAAAAAATATTAAAATCAGAACATTTGTATGTATGATAGCATATTGCCATTAGTAATTATCCAAAGAACAGGGTACGGTTTGGCTGGAGCCGCTGTCGTACTCGATAATGTATTTGATGCGATGCTCATTATCCCATGATGCAAAATTTTAATCCGTTCCTCCCTTTTTACCATTTTAGGTAAGTGGCTGTATTTGGAAATATGTGGGGTGTATTTTAAATGTAAACTTTAAGTTAAATTAAACTAAAGTCCAAAACATAATCATTTAAATGGTATTAATGTTAAAATAAACACATAGCAGGAAATCATTCAGGGGCTGTGGGATCAAAGCAAGATTTCCATCTTGTGTACTGTTCTTTATTATATATATATATATATATATATATATATATATATATATATATATATATATATTTTTTTTTTTTTTTTTTATTATTATTATTTAATTTTATTATTTATTCTTCACTCATTTCCCCCCCCCCCCCCCCCCGGTATTTGATGTTTGCTCTTACCGGTTCTGTGTTGTGGTTATAAACTGCTCCGTAGAAAAGCAACTTTGTTTCATATGTGTGAAATGACAATAAAGTGACTTGACTTGACTTGATCTAACGGTTGATTCGCTGCCCAGTTTTTCAGTGACATCAGATTCCCTGAACAGCTACACTGTTGGGGCACGCTGCTACTTTACAGGTTGTTTATCTCACTAACTGTCACGTTAGATTCCCAGGATTAATATTAATGTTAAATAAAGGTAGCTGTTAGTAGCAACCGTGAAATATAATGAACAACTGGTAATTGATATAATTTACCATAAATAAGGGATTTAATCTCCTGTGGAAGTATTTTGTGTTGATTAAACAGCCCTCATGGCATTACTAACCTTCGCAGGTCTGGGTTCTGTCATGTTAACGGTTGCAGAAATTAAAATATAGAAAATGACTCCAGCTTTAGTCATAAGGGAAGCTGAAACAAGAATGAAATTCTCTAGGAACAGTGGCCGTCCTGCCACCATTTCTTCATTCTATAAAAGCAAACATTTTCAAGAAGTGAAAATCTGACAGGATGCACCGTTCATCTGCACTTCCCTTTACAGAGAATAGAGATTTCATGGCCCCCTCCTTGGGGACTTCCGAATTGCCAGTAACAATTATACCTGTATGTACATTCAGAAAATTGTGACAACATGACTAGGAACTGTTGAACAGTTCCATAGTTAACAAGAACTCCTATTCAGAAACTCAGCTACTTTGGCTTGACTCCGATTTAAGACTTAACTCCTCTGCAACCTCCATATAAACATATGGCATAAAGCTGATTTTGTCTTCAGATAACTGGATCTTCACACTCAGTAAAAGTTTCTGTATTGTAATTGGAGTCAAAACCATTGTCACAATGATTCTAGTGTGACCATTGCTGCTTCATTCCTAATGTGTGTTGAGATAAATGGCAGGGTGCAATGTCAGAGCAATCATATCACCGTTGGGCCCTTGAGCAAGACCATTAAATCAAGTGCTCCAGGGATCCTGGTTGATCCTGCTCTCCGATCCTCATTTGTATGTCACTTTGAATAAAGCTGTCTGCTAAATAAATCATTCCACTATTGTCCATCATGTCACTTTTTTTGGTATAATGATTACTTTGGAAAGGTATGCATTTAATCATCCAATCAAATTCTGCATTAGAGAAAAATGGCCAATCAGCAGGGGGAGGTGGCAGGTCCTCGGGTCAGAAAAGAGGGCAGGGGGGATGCTGTCGAGCAAGGAGGAAGTCAGAAAAAATATCAACAGGAATCCATCAGCCAACAACCTGTGAGTACTTCCACCCAAAAACGCTTCCTGCTTTTTTCGCCCCAGGATGATAAATAATCGGAATTCCCTGAAGACATCTGCTTCAACTCCCCAGCATGAAGCAATCCTTCACATAGGTGTACCGATCAGTCTAGCCGTGCACAGAATCTGCTCATCTGCTAAACACCAACCAGGAAACCTGCCATATGATACTTTTCCCTCATCGCCCACATGGCTGTCTATCCAGATGTATCTAAATCTCATGCAGGGCATAAACATTTCAGTGTGCGACAGATCAGTCTATATCACACATACTTTTACTGGTATCTGCTCTGCATGACTTCCTTAAATCTGTGTTTATGAAGCTGTATTTAAAATTAAATGTGAAGTGCTGCTGAGTAAGAATTTACCCCTGGGATCAATAAAGTTCCTATTAATCTTAAATAATAAGATTACTCAGGTGAGTAATAATTAAAAACATGCAATAATATGCAAATCTTTGACCAGAAGGAATTCTAATATTTGAAACAATAAAGGGATTAAAAAACAATCCTAATAACTACCTCCGTGCCATAGATAATTTGAGGTGAGTGTTTCAAAAGGACAGGGCGTGGCCATTGTCTGGCAGTTGACATGTCCATCATCCTCTTTCTACAGCCACTCCCGATACGTCCTGCGATTCCCTCCCCGCCAAAACTGCAGGAAATTCCATCCATTCCAGAGTAATTCCCCATAATTCCCTTTTCCTCCAGCTGCTACTAAGGGCTTCCTGTCCCCCCAGTTTCAGCCTAGCCCCACAGGCAGATGCCCCCGCACCCCATCAGAAGGTTTGTTTACGCCCAGTTAAGGTCACTCGATTACTCACACTTGCCCTTTCTTCTGTTCGCTGACTCATTGAACTTATGCTATGGTGTCACTGTGATCTCCTCCTTTTAAATAACCAGATTAGAGTGATGGTTCCGTGGCATTCTGGAATTGAAGCCATATCACCCTCATTACACACCAGTCTCCTTATTCCCTCTTTCGATACTGCGTTATTATATTATAATATATCAGCAGACCAAACAAAACATTTTAGTTTCTTTGAGGATATATACTTGGAAAGGTGGGGACCTTGGAGAGCCAGAGACTAGGATTTCCATCCTGGCTCTACTCTCCATGTTGGGCAGGTTTCCTCTGGGCACTCCAGCCATCCGAAAACACGCAATTATGCTATATCTTTAAATTACCACTGGTGCGTGTGCATGCCCTGTGATTGGCTGGCATACCGTCCAAAATGATCTCCAGCTCAGGACTATGTGCTGTCTGTGATAGGATAAGAACTGAGGGGTTAATTGGTGGTTCCACAGAGGCCAGGAGGATCGGTGGGGTACCCGGTGACATACGATCGATCCCCCAAAGAGTTACAGCTGCAGCCCCCAGGCACTGCGCTTTCCAGACATGTTTGTTAATCTTATCTGACAGCCGTGCGCTGAGACACACGTATGTTTATAGACTGGGCGGTGGACATGAAAATTAGGTGACTTTTCTGGTCCAAAGTTCACTGAAACTCTTGGGGGCATTTCTGTATTGCTTTTGGGCGGGAAAGAGAGTCATAATGTTGCGACATACTCCCCAGTGTGCGTACGGCATTATGAAATGTCTTGTAATTGCTCAGAACAAATATTGCTCATGTTTTAGTTTTGAAGCAGACTTAGATCACCAGTATATTCAATGTTGAATTGGTAATTATTCATCTGCCGGTTCAATCCAGTGCAGAACCCATTAGAGGTAGGTAGTGAAGCTCAGGAAAAACACATTGTTACTGAGTGTTCAGTCCATGTAGGTTTCCCACACTGATTATCACATGATCAACCACTGGGGTATATAAAATAGACCTAAAATGGTGTGAAGATATTAAGTCTATGTGAATGATATGGACGTATTGGCCCTCCACAGGTGTAGAAAGAGAGTGAGTAGTACTCTGACAAAATGAGAGTGTGAGTAGTACTCACACACAATGAGGAGTTACACTTATTCCTTTGGCACAATTGAAGATGTTAATACCCTTTGAATCCAGGTAATATTTAGTTAATAGGTCACTGCACTTTTCATGACACTTTCATGCAGGATGGGGTGCAAAAAGTTACTGAATCACTGAGAACACTTTCTAATTTATATTGACAACCTGGCAAACACACACAGTCACGTTATATGTTTCAACAAACATTATCAGCAGAACGTGTGGTTGTACAGGAGAGGTTAGTCACTTTCCACTTGTTGATTGTCAAGGTCAAAATGTCTGGTAGCGAGTTCAGCTGTGAGCCACACAAGCTCACACAAAGGCACCTGCTCACCCAACATCAATGTCCCACCTGAATGGCAGCAAATCTGACCAGAAATATTTCAACATCTAATGAAAACCATCCCAAAAGAGTACAGACTATTAAAGCAATAATGAGCCAACCAACTTCATATTAATACCATTGGTTTCAAAACGGACAAGCTGGTATCCACATACGTTTAGCCATATTGTGTAGTTCAGTAAGGGATTAATGTTCCACTGAAACGTCTGAAGAGTATTTCAGTCATCTGCAGGTTTTAATGCTGCGTTTAATTTACCTCTGAGGTCAAAAGTCAGAGCCCCGAATGACATCACACCTGAGTTAACCACGTTCCAGCACAGCAAGTCGGAAAGCCATTTAGCGATATCAGTTCCAGCTGGGTACATTGTTAGCCAGTGTTAGCAATACAAGTTGCTAACAATGCATTACATGGTATTTTGTGGATATTAACACCGTAGCAGCATGTCCACAAATAGCGGTTGGACAGAACTATGTGTATGACTAATTTAATGAGGCACAAATGAGACGTAAGTGCTAATAAACAGTATAAAACTACAGCTTTAACTTCTGTTGATAAAGGGCGCTGCCATCTTGAATTCTAAGGTTGAGGTTGTGTCGATTCCTCCGACTTCCAAAGTAGGAATTACGATTTCAGGGGGTGTTCCAGTGGAATTCTCGACTAGGATGAATCAAGCAAATAGACAGGTAATCTGGAAAAACTCTCCAGATACAAATGTGTGCACATAGTTAGCCTTAAAATGGCCATATGAGATGGAGGAGTGACCCCTAGCTGTCTTGGCAGGGAGGGTCATGTGACAGGGGGTAGTCATGCTGATTGGTTCCACCTGTCTCTCTGAATACACAAGTTGAAGTGATCTGCTTTTTCCTCACCCAGCAAGTAACTTGATTCTTGATACCAGCCTCCAGTGCAGTCCAGTGCAGTTTCTCCCAAACCCATGTTTGTTTCATTCTGTTTCCCACCAAAACAGCCTGTTTTTTTCCTGTTTACTTTTTGTATTTTCTTGAAGCCAGCCCTGACCGGTTCCAACCTGGTTCATAACTCCTGAAAAGAGCCTCACCTATGAGTAAAATGTCATTTCCTACCAATCTGAGTAACCTATTTCAGTTCAATATCCAGACCTGATGGATGTTACTTCTCTTATGATAAACAAACGATCACCAACAGTTTTAGCCCCTTGGTTTGTGCATTTAGTGCCTCTGCATGCAGAAATGACCGCTGGTTGACCCTTTCTACACCTCTGTGTGCCAATATTATACTTCACGGAAGAAAGCTTATTTAAGTTATTTATTTTTTACTTGACAGAAGTTCAAAAGCTACCCCGACACTTTAGACCTGCATTCAGGAGGCAGTTTGGTTGAAAGTGCCTCTGGCAGGGTTTCTTCAAAATAAACTTTTCTTCACATGAAATATCAAAACACAAAGGATAATGCAAGTGCAATCCTCAGAAACCTAATTTAACCACCTTGTGGATATGAAAGTTATAAAAAGTAAGCACAATCTTACCTATGTACGTATGTAATAAAAGACAAATACAGATACTGTATGCCTACTTTACATATTTTCTCTTTTCTTAAGGGCTGGCAAGTTCCTTAAAACAAGTAACA
Source organism: Brienomyrus brachyistius (assembly GCF_023856365.1). Classification (NCBI taxonomy): domain Eukaryota; kingdom Metazoa; phylum Chordata; class Actinopteri; order Osteoglossiformes; family Mormyridae; genus Brienomyrus; species Brienomyrus brachyistius. Next base: position 5,118,302 of record NC_064540.1, read on the forward strand.
AAAGGGCAATTGTTCCTTTTTAGTGTAATATAAGTAAAGAGCATGTAAAGTTTCCCAAAACCTACTCAGTGGTATTACAGTGTCTTTTTAAATACAGTTATCTTCCAAGGGACGTATTCGATCCTCCCAAAATACGTATCCTGTGTCAGTTCAGAGGTGTTACATTACACCCCAGTCCTGCCGTGAGCTGCCTTCCCTCTATACAGTATCCCACCTATTAACTTACAGAGCACAGGGCATTAGAGCAAGGACTGATGACAATATCAAATATTTTCTTCTCACTTCCCCCTCTGAGGTTCTTGTTTTTTTGTTTTTGAAAGATGTAACAGGTTTGGCTTTGAATAGATCTCAGCTCTCAACTTCCCATAAACCCCAATAGAATTTGTTCTATAAAATTCAGCTTACCAAACTGGTTCCAACTATGTATACCCACAATCCTCTGCAGTCCCATGTCAGTGTGTGTGGCCTCTTGCCTCTTTCAAAATCTGCACCCCTGTCCCCTGAAGCCGTCTGTCCCAATTGCCGATCAGTAACCTCACCTTAAGGTATGATTCCTATACATAATAACTAGTTTGCTTTAGTCATCTTTTAAGTCTTAATTTACTTTAAACATTCGGGACCCACAAACGCATTCTTTGGGACCTAAAGTTTCCTGAAATGCCTGGGATTTCACTGTTTCATGTTGACGTTCGCTTTCTAGTCCGAATGCTGCATATCTGCATATTTGCATTGCACTGACACCTTCTCTTCTCGTCCGTCCCCCAGTGTGTTTTTTTGAAAACCAAAATATGGTCACACTACTCATAATCAGTCCATTGTCGTCCACAGATTTAGATCTTCTAACTTTTAAAGCTCCCCGAGCAGCTCCCCTTTTATCACCCAGAGACGGGTTTCATTCTGAACACAATGGGCTTCCCCTTATTTAAACCATCACGTCCTAGCAGAACCATCCACGTGTTCACATTTGAACATGACACAGCGGAATTACCTCTCATCCCTTCATGCTAAGCACAAAAATAATAAAAAATGGAGGGGAAAAACCCTCACAAATACAAAGGATTTCATTGTATTAAAAAGAATGTGTCTCTGTGTTGTGGGTGGTAAGGAATTTGGTTTATGCATAAAGGGTGGGGGGCGGGGGGTTAGCAGGTAGACCTCACACCACCACAGTTGGAGGATTGAACCCAGGACTGGGTGTAAGTCTGAGTAGCTTATATGTTACCCCCATCTGCTTGCAAGGGTTTCTCAGAACTCTCTGGATAGAGGTTGTGGTTTCTCAGGGACCCACTGACTTCAGTTCACCCCCCTTGTATTTTCTGCCCTGAGCTGGGATCTTGTCCCCATACCTACCCGGTATACAGTTTCCTGCTATACAGTAAAGCAGACTCTGCATTAACTCATGCCTACGTAGCTGAATATTGTGGAAAAAAGGCAGCTGGATGTTAAAATGAGAAACAGTGTGAATGGGGCAAAAAGAGAAGGTCTCCCAAGTAGAAATGGAGGGGGGGGGGTTAATTAATAAATAAAAAGTCCAAAGTCTCATTACTGGACAAAGCCTTTGTGGCACCAGAGACAAGCTTCACTGCTTTATAAATCGCTTGCGTTATATTGTTAAAATGCCAGTGAAAGTGCAATGGAAACAGACCTCGGGAATGTTGGCAAAACCAATCTGCGGCAAACACTTTTGGCGCGTTTTTATTATACGTATATATCGCTGGAGGGAAAGGACGACTGCATTCCTGTCCTGGAAGCAAAGTCCATCGAATATCAATGATTAACAAGAATGCGGTTTACTTTAAAAATACGTCCCATTGTTTGCCTAGTTAATGATTAACCAGTACACTACTTGTTGGACCAACTATGCATTAAGATTTACAGCTAGTAAAACAGAGACAGCAAAACTCTGGTCTGTGAACAGCAGATTGCGGCTATGGATTGGAAAAAAACAACATAATTCATAAGTAACGGGGCCATCAGAAGGAAAACTGCGCATTCCAGCGCTGAAAACAAAAAATAAACAAGGATGTGTTAAGCCACAGACGAATTATATTTGACGTATGAAAACAATCTAAGCGTTTACTGCACATAAATTGCAAGGCTACTTGCTAGTGATTATATATTTATAGACTCGCAAGAAATATTTACATGATTATATGTTTATTAAATGTAAGCATTTAGATGCTGAATTAAATGCTCAATGAGGCTTTCGCTTGCCGATCCTGGACAATGACGTCACCACCGTCGTCATCCGCAGAAAGACGGAGGGATGATGCTAATGCTAATTTAGCCTTTGCCTGTTATTTTCCTTCCATCTTTTCTTATCGCATTTACAGTACAATAAGCAAGCCCGGGACCTCGAGGCGTGCGTCGACACGTTTGCTAGACACCAGCAAACAACATTGATTTCCCGTACTCCTTGCGGCTGGAGGGGTCTTACGCAACACCAGCTCTCGGCTTGGCCGAGAGGCAGCTTCACGCTTCTTTTCCTTCTGCTAGAAAAAAAAAATCCATTACCCTCCATTACAAGTCAGGAACTTGCAGCACGTGAAAAGAAGACTCGGGACACTACAAACATTTTTTCCCTCAATTATTTAATAAAATCAACAAGAGAACAGAATAAAGATTTCAGTATGTACAAAAGTTACCTCGCTGGTCACGCTGTGAGGCAGGACACGCTGCATCTCACATTAACGCCTTTTTTCTCTCAGCTGAGGCGACGATGTGGCTTCACAGACAATGCAAAGCTTAGATATGCCAGTATCAAATGGTAAATATGAAATTACAAAATATAAGTTTTAATTCAATCAGTGAGCAGACAAGTACATGACAGCACAAGGTGTTTTTATAGACCATTTACCGTGCAAACGATTACTGCAGTGTTTTTTTATTTTCAATCTACCATAGTTGTCAGAAAGCTTGTCTCACTGAAGACATTATTCCACCCCCGCAAAACCACATTTTGGCAAAGGGCCTCGACTCATTCAGAAACGGAAAACCGAACCCACTCCAGGGAGGATGAGATACTGGACCAGCGGCGATAGTTATTTAAAAATACAGCACACGCCAAAATTGGCGTAGAACGCACTGACCAGCTAGTCAGTGGCACAGGAGACTCGTAGGAATAGGATTTCTGTAAGTACTGTGTACCACACTGACCGAATCATGCTGCCCCCAACAAAGACACAACTATCAGCATTATACAGACGACATTTTGCACCTTTTGATCGCCCCCTTGCAATTAGGGATTCACACCCGCTCCCCCACCACCAAGAGCTCTGTGGGTATTTATTAGCAATATAGGCAGTCCACCATAAAACGAGACCCATGGGGGGCAATAAAACTTAAGGGGAGGCCAACTCCCCCATACAATACGTAACAACCAATTACTTAAAAAAAATAAAATAAAAATCGGTCTTGTGAGACAGATTTTAAGATTATTCCATTTAACACTTGCAGATAAAAACACCAGCCACTGAGCATGAAGAAAATTCAAATAATTTATAAGAAAAAAAAAAGCATAAAATGCTTTAAAGAGATCAGAACCTGTTATATGAAATCAATGATTCATTGACTTCTCTAGAGGAGAGATTCACATCTACTGTAGACAAAAAAAAACACTTAAAAGCAGCAGATATATAATTTTTTCCTCCTTGCAAGTGACACGGCTCCAGTACGAAGCAGCCCTGAACTTTTACTTTCCTTCTACAAAAATAAATGCGCCGCATATGAATAAGAAACAGCAGCGGTTTTGCTTCGGAAATTTAAACTTGTGTACATTAAAAAAAAAAAAAAAAAAACCATCAACAGCTTAAAGGGAAGCCATCCCAACCTGAAAAGCAATATTTGACAGATAAATAAATTCTACTAAAACACAAAATAAAAACATTTTAAAAGTAGTTAGTATTGGCAACTATTACTGGCATTGGTAGTTTCTAGCAAATCTTTTCTGATGTTAAAAGATTCTTTAACTGGAAAGAAACATGACACTGGGAACTTTAAAAATAATATTTTGGTATTTAAATATTTAGTAAGTAGAAAACTGGCATAGATTAATTTACAAGTGGCTATACATTTACAATGAATTTGAACTCATTTGAAATATTGTAGTGGGAGTCAAAACATTATGATCCATACAATTTAAAATCAATTTACAAATGTAACAGTACAAAATGGACACATATACCCTGACATCATTAAAAGAAAAAATAAAATAAAAAGGTTTTGCCCAGTAACATGAGCTTGGCTGTTGGAATGGAACAGGATCTCTGGGAAAGAAGGATTAGGTCAAGTCAACTCAAACCCAAACCCATGCATTAGGCTGTCTGATTGGCTCAACTTTATTTACTGCAACTAAGATAGTCATCCAACTGTCCCCCGTAGCACCAGTTTCCATATAATTAAGATGGCTGAGCGTCAGATAAGAGGGTGCACCATGATTTAAATGAAAACAAAGATATGCCAAGCTCTACATGCAAGGATGATGTAGTGTTAAAAGAAGAGACTGTTACGTCTCGATAGTTCAGATTAAGGCTGGGCAGAAAAATGCGGAAATCTCTGTACCACACATCTTGTGAAGGGAAAACGTCCCATTCGCTCATCTTTATTTATGGATTGTGAATTCTGAAAACTTCAGATTTCAAAAAAGAAAACCAGTGATTGATCTGAAGTTTTTCCCTCTTGGACCAGTAGGCTGTCGGTGATTTAGAGAAGGCAGGTAGTAGAGAGGTTGTGTTTTGAAGGCACCGTCTCGCACGACTCCAATGCAACCCTAAGCGTAGATCTCAGTGGTGGGAGCCTTCTTGTAAATGGGCCTCTTTCCAAGATCATAGGTCCCTTCGTCCTTCTTCTTCAAGCGGTAGAAGAGCAACAGAATGAGAAGGCCGGCGATGACCAATCCGACTGAGCCGCCAGCAATCAGAGCTAAGGGGGAGAGGAAAGCCATCAATTAATATGGCATAAGCCCGACTACAAACCTTGAGAATTTTCAGTCAACACTTAACAGTAAGGCCACATACTGCATGATATTTAATAGCATCAGGTACCACTAAGTCACTCATAAAACACCCTGACACCCCGAGGGCTCACCTGCTACAACCTCGGTCTTCTTGAAGATGTCGTCATTTGCATGGGCCATCAGTATATTCGGCATTTGGCCCTCCCGGTCCGCCGAAGCCAGCAGAGCAACCTCATTGTTCTTTACAAGCTCATCGTCGTTGACCGGGACCCTAGACCTATTCGGCTGGTCTTCATCTGGAATCTTGTTGTCGTTCACGTCGGGCTGAGGAACGATTCGTCACTAGCATTAACTCAATGGTACGTTTTCAGGCTTACGTTTCTTATATTTAAAATATTCAGAATGTTAACTTTTCATAATACGTCGAACAAATCAACGCAAAACAGGGAAAAAAGGATCAATACGGTAGGGGAATACCTTAGTTGTGGGAATGATGCTGCTGCTCCATGGATCTTCTGTGGAGAAAATAAAATGGATTAGAAAAAAAAAAAACAACAACCGTCTAGAGGCGCTGTGCTTCCATGCTAATTGTGGGAAAAAAATAACAAATGCTGAATAACTAAACGTACCTTCATCTCCAGAGCCAGAGATGCCATAGTCCTCATCATCTTCATTATCAATATCAAAAGCAAGATCCAGGTCAGGTGTGAAGTCTGGAGCAATGGAGGAGTCACCGGATGAGACTAGCATCTCCTGAAGATCCTCAGGTTTCGGCTTGGGAATCCATGTCTCAGTCTCCCTCACCTGCTGAAGACAAAAAAGGAAAAACCACACACCGCTTAGACTACATCAACGACGACGGCGACTGTCATAAAGGCAATGAAATAGGTGGCAGCACCAACATGACTAAATGTTATTGGATGATTGTTGCATTTTAATTGTTAAAATCGCAACAGACTACAGTTAGTCCCTAACAATTATAAAGTTTGACCAATACAGTAAAGCTAATCCTGTAGTGATTGAAGACCAATTAACAAAACATAAATCCCTAATCTAATTAGCCAGACTGCTAAAAGGGTTTAATTAGATTATCCAATGGGATTAATACTCTGACATTAAATCAAACAAACAAACTGCAAACAGTGAAATTTGGGCAGAGGACAAAGGAAAGAGAAAGAAAGACATTAGGGATTCCTGGGGTACAATAACACAGAACGTGTTTGGGTTAAAGTGGGGACGTGGCCAGCGATATCATCGACTGGGTCGATTAGCCCTCATTGCTAAGCTAAGGAAACACGCTCTTGTTAACACCTGGTGCTGGGCTGTTCAAATATGTGCTCTGCGTCTGATTAGGGAAGCGCTCCTGCCCTGTTCATTGTTCTGCTGCAGCAGGGCTAAACAGCCTCTTTTCTTCGGTATCGTCATGCTACAGGAACGTCTCTGTTGTAGGAGCCAGGTGGCCCCGACCGAAACATAAAACACAGCGGACTTTAAACATCAAAAAGCCAAAACATTCACACGAAGGGGAACGCTTACGTATCCACCCGCCATTTCAATTTCAAATAAATCCCGTCTCGCTTGCCAGTGGCAATGGGATATAAAAATCCTAGGAAACAAGTAGCCTGTGTTCAGACATTTAGGCCAACTGAGCTCATGTCACTCAAACAAAAGGCTTTAATTAAAAAATAAAACTAAAACAATAGCCTGTATAGTCCACACCTGGGGCCTGTACTACGAAGTGGGTTTACTGGCTTATCGGGGTAACTTGTCGGATTTAAGGTAGTCTGGGCAAAACGTGAACAAATATGAAGTCCATTTAAAACTGAGGTACCTTAAATCCGACAAGTTACCCCGAAAACCAGTAACCCTGCTTTGTAGCACAGGCCCCTGGAGTTCTCCTCCCAAGCACTGGGATCTCCGTCTCTGTGTTAATCTCTGAAAATCCTGGAACAGGCCACAGCATGCAGGATGTTCATTAATATCTATCGACAAAAGCACAGCCTTTTGAGCGACAACGACCTGTTGATGGCAAACAACAACATTCACGCTTCCAGTCCTGACAAGTCATGTCCTCGTTCACTTGTTTGTGATTCTAGAGAACATAAAATATAATCCACAACCTCAGTAATGGTTACTACTCTTAAAAGGGGTGGGAGGCATTGACTTCATCAGCAACAGCAGCAACACCATCTAGATAACCCACTGTAATCAGTGATCAGTGACAGATGGTCTAATGAGAATATTTACATTCATACAATCAATTATGTGGCTAATTCTGCAATATCTGAAAACTTCCGATTGAACGTGATACACATGGCGCTGGAAGTGTGTCCAATTCCCCTGTTATCACATCCATGGACTTTAAATTGGCATACATGAGGTCAGAAACTACAGTGAAATTGAGCTCTAAATATGAAACACAAACAAAATAAACATGAAACACTTGTTGATTCAGGGGGTTTGAACTCAAAAGCCTTTAAGGTATCTACAAGGTATTCAAAGGGCCAACGTTTCCAATTATCAGACATCACAAAAAACCCCATACTTTCAGTTTGCTGCCTTTCAAAACATACATTACACTACATACGTTAAATTACACACGTTTTTACATGATGTGTTCCTGCAGGCTAAAGTCAGAATCACATTGTTAGAACTACACACAGAACAGGGGTTGAATTGCATGACACCAGATTGCTTATTTTAAGAACTCAAACAGTCATTGTTTATTTCCTAGAGTAAATCCACAAAGCTTTGTAGATCTATGTAATTACACCCACACCCAGCCGTCTACCCAACCAGACCTCATTCAACCCAAGATAATATGGGGAAAGAAAAAACACACACATTCCAACATAAATCCTCAAACTGCAGGCCAGTAGTTCGAAATGTCTACCATTTCATGGACACCGAAAGAATAAGATAAGGCCCACACTTTAAAATGTTTTTCAAAACACAAAGCAATTCAAAGCTCTCAATTTTTAAGGCTAACCCTGTTCCCACAGGCCTTCTCCGTTTGGTTTTTTCTTGTTTACTGAACTGCATCAGGGAAAACCACTCGCCGAAATCCCCACACAGGTGACATTTTAATTGAATGCCGCAGGATTTCCCCCCACTGGTTATACGCAGAAATGAAACCTGTCAGCATCTCACCATGTGGTCTTCAGAAAAGTAGCTTAGCGGAGACAATACGGCCACGGGAAGCTATAGAACCATGATTCATGTGAATTTCACGTTGACTCCCGCTTTCTGTAAGACGCGTCACGTGACTGCAGAAACCTTAACCAAAGACACCACCGAGCACAAAAAACACCCGTGGGTTTTTTATACAGTACATCAGCAAAACACCCCAGGGGTATTTACAAATAATCTGACACAAAATGCCACAATGACGACTCCCAGAATCAGCAGGACTGCTTCCTCTTCAGAGACTCCAATCATTTTTCAGTTAACAGCTTTAAAAGTTTACAAATAAGCAAAGAAGTATTTCCACCTTGACATCACAGTACTTTTGACTATCGGAGCAACTCATAAGCGCTTCACAGCTAGCTGAATCACGGATGACTAGCTAGAGCGAGCTACAGTTAGCCTTCATCACGACATGCTTACTTCTCATAACGACCCTCCGACATCCATCAGAGAAACTCTTTGAAGTCAGGTTTTCAGGAGTTTAGCTCCTCCTGGGCCCAGGCATCCATCTCACAGCCTCACTAATGCAGAACAATGCAAACCAACCCCAGCTAATGAAAGGCTTCATTCAAGAATGCCCAGGTGACCGCAGGCCCGTGCTTGACAGTTATGGCCAGCTTGTTGTTGCTCTTCGAGGACCCTGCTTGAATCAGCCGCATTTGTGCTGTTCAGCATGTCAGCTGACCCCCCCCCCCCCCCCAATCCACCCGCTGTCTGCCTACACCCTGCACAGGGCCCCAACATTCACACATTCATCAGGAGCTTCCCAGATTCCTTCCACTCTCACTGGACTATTTTTGGTCTTACACTTCCAGGAGTCCAGAATGCTAGACAGAAACACGAGGTTCTAGTGGTAGAAGGCACTTTAAGTAAGAAGGTAAGAAGGTCTGGAAGAAGATCCAGAGTATTCAGGAACCAGAGAGCCTTCTACAACTGGACCGGTAAAGCACCGTGTTTAGATTCATTAAAGCTTTTCACTGAGCATATGACACACTTTTAAGTACAGTCCTTGGCTTGTATGGCTGTAGGACGCAATCTACAACGATTCAACACATCCACATGTAAGGATTAGAAGAGCTAAAGAATTTTTAACCAAACCCAAGCGTCGTACATAATTGCAACAGCCACGCAGTGAGAAATAATACTCACTAATGTCGGAATACATGTGGGACCTGGTCGTGTTTTCACAGGAACCAGACTGTGTCTGATGCAATGTCAGCTTAGTACTCACTTGGGCAACAGCGAGAGGATAATTTCCCAGAACGTTTCTTGCTCACCAAAACAAACGAATAAATAAAATGAACAAATGAATAAAGTGAGCATGGCAGCAACAACAGCGACACGGGCGAAAGGAGTCAGATCTGACATTCCAGCCAGGACAAAGGGTCCATTATTCCAGTTTTATCTTTATATGATTACATACAATGAGTGTGTGCTTCACTTTAACGTCCCTTTCAGATATGTTGACAATGGTAAAGACAGAGCAGAGCTTGTACCTTGGGCGTGTCTGGCCTGCAGAAAGCCTCGATCACATGACTTACATTAAGCAAAAGCCGTGGGGGGAAACTGTATACGTTAGAGCAACATTAAGCACCCTAAGAAAAAAAAAATCTTTTTTAAGCAATCATTAGATCATTCACTAAAAAGTTTCAAAACTGTTCTGCGCTCTCGCCTAACGGACAGACCAAGCACTGATTTGGAGGAGTTAAAAAGATGATTTGGGGGGAGGGGGTAGGTTTGAAAAAAATTAACTCTTTTAACCCAAGTTCTGCACAAAACCTCACTCTCAATGCCAACATTCCAGCCTCCAAAAGGGATTTTATAGCCCAGTGGACAGCAAAGCAGGAACCATCATTACGTCCTGGTGAAAGTATTTATCGTCTCGTCTGCTCAGCTTTTCATCGACATTGAACTCATCCAAAATGTAAAAAAAAAGGGAAAAACACACACACACACACACACACACATATATTCTGGTGCAAATGATCTCATACCTTAACAAAATATAGACATTGCAAACAAGACAATTACACCCAAGGACAGAAACCCTCAACTGTGGCACACAGTGCCGATTTCAATGGAAGAAAGGCCTTTACAAAAATGATTCAGAATATATTTCGCCACAGACTAATACTTAAACGTGTTTGTCCAGAGTTCACACTACCACGGGCTGTTATAACCAAAATGTCACAGGCAGGTACTAATCATACTGGGAAAAGGTTAAAGCTGGGCCTGTTTGAAGATCTCACAATAGGCCACATCACAAGAAACACTAACGCATCCACAGTGGCAAGGGAGCAACCCAGTGTGGCAGATGATCGCCTGGACATATTTTAACTTTAAAGGGAAATGGCACAATGGTTGGACATAGAGAAAGGGCTCTGAAAAAGAGGCAAAAAAGTGTGTGTCCTTGCAGCCAGGAGCCCACTATCTAAAAGGAGACTAATGAAGGGGCTTTGACCATTTAAATCTGCCCAAGTGTGTGAAATCCCACAATAGGGCCAGTCAAGGTCAGCAGGGGTCAAATTCCACAGGAAAATGAAAAAAAAAATAAATAAAAAAAAGTAGTGGAGACCTCTACATTGGTCTGAGGAATGTAACACGCTCTTCTTGGTTCATTGGCGCTTAAGAGGTGAATCTATGGAGTGGCACAGTCCTTTGCTGTAAACAGCCCGTGAGACCACTCAAAGCAAAATAGCATTCCAAGCTTAAGTCATATAATCATGTACCATTGTTTGACCAGAAAGACCACTACTAGGCGACAAAGAACTGGACTGTGAAATTACACAACTTCGGTAAAAAGTTCACTATTTGAATATTTACAGAAACAAGGGATATGAAGTTTACGATACGTCTTTGCTGCAAAACCACAACATGGAGACAATTTGGAAAGTGCACATACGCCGGGTGGGGGGGGGGTGTCAGTCATGAAATTTGCATCTGTCCCTGGGGAAAGTGACTAGGTACAGCCCCCACCCTCTGACTTCAACAGCATGGCATTTGCACATGGTCAGTACCCAAAGAACCCACCTCCACAAAGTAGACAGGCGCATGATCTACAGTGCAGTCAGAAGGATAATACAAAGATCACGTGCAATGCCCTTTACCGCATGTGCAAAAACAAAAAAAAAAAAAACACATACACACAAGTCTGCCATTGGTAGCTAGGATGAGAGAGAAGAGGCAAAAACATGAGGGGGGAAATGCTGTGAGTGATTGTCGTCCCACAGGAAAGCAAATAAATTCCTGTAACATGGGTCAAAGCATTTCGAGAGCCAAGTTGTAGTTTACAAGAGCCTGATTTGTGCTCCTCGAAGGCGTCCCACCACTTGAGAAACCGGATCGGATCGAGTCGGGGCGGGGGGGGGTTGAAATGCGAGACTTTTTACTCAGCCTCCCCTTTCGCAGCTCGGTAGCGAGCCAGAGCCACTCAGCGGATCCCTGCGCGATGACGAGCCGCACTCCACCCCCGTAGAAAGGACCCGGCCATTTCCCCGGAATGTACGGGGAAAGTTGGAAAAGACCCAACGCAGCAGGATGCCGTCGACTTTTCGAAAGGAAATGGAAAGTTCGCCTTCTAGCAAAATTTGCAGCGATGACACGGTTTGACGTCAGCCAACAAAGTTCATTGAACTACTTTTTTTTGGAGAAGTCACGTTCACTCCTCAAATCCTAGTTTCTCTAAACGATTACCTTTATACTTAGCTTTCCATGATGTTAAGTTTACTACTGACAAAGTAGCCCAATAAGAAGCGAAAGACTAACAGAGGGGGGCATATGGATATACGGCCGTCGGACAGCACAGGATCTCACCTGTGAATAGACAGGTAGACCGCACAAAGAGGACCCCCCCCCCTCGGGGTAGTCTGTAGGTAGACATGTTCCTCCCAAATAACCAGCCTGTTGACCGGGGTACGGCCAGATCACAAAGCTGCCAGGCGTCAATACAGACACGCTACCCATCTGCTTTTCCCCAACAAATAACCTTTCTAATCTTCAAGTAAAGGCAAAGTTTAAGCACGTTTTATTTAGTGTGCCAAGTCGTCAGCAAAGAATTTCGACACCCCGGTGGTCTTTTGAATACCGTCCATCTATTCCCGTAAACTACGTTGCTGATGTGTTTGTATAGTATTTTTAACGTGCCGCAAAGACAAAAACGTATAAAATCACCTACATCGAATTTCAAATTAATTTAAACACGAATACAGTTAGTGGTCTAATTGAGAGTGCAGTTAACGATAATCTATGTACAAAAAATATGGAGTTTTACTTACCGACTCAGCATACACAGATGCAACTAAAAGCAGTATGATGATTTTCATGTCTACCACTATAATTCGCCGGAGATTTAAGAGAAAAGGCTTTCGGTGGCTCGTTCCAATGGGTCCTTCTGAAATCTAAACGCCGAAGGATTAAATCAAATAAACCGATCAGAAAAGTGAAGAGCTGCGATTCTCTACGTTGCGAACGCCGTGACCGTGCTGTACTAGAAAATGTACCGTATTTTGATCCTTTATTACTTTAGACCCGCCCCCAGGAGGAGGGAAAAAGTGCACTGAAGGAAAAAGTCTGGAAGACTTAACGCAAGTACGCTGAATCACAAAGACTGGCAAGATAAGCGCAGCTACGTTTCGAGAGCGAAAACGCAAATGAAGCTTTAGGCAGCCTTATGAATAAAGTAAATGCAATCGCGGAGGTTCAGCATGCTGCTTTGCTAGTGGATAGCACGTCCCCAGGGTGCTGGCTCTTGTCCCCCCCTCGTTTTGTGCATGTGTGAGGGGATCGCACGGTCTCCATGTTTTTCCGCGGGTTTCCCGCAGTCCAAAAGCACGCGGTTAGTTAGAGGACGGAAATGCGTCCCTATACCTTGTAATTCCCGGGATTGGCTATAGGTTTACTGCAACCCTGCAATGAATAATGAAAAACGAATGGATTGTATTTTACTAATTACTTGGAGGGTTTTTGAAAACTTCGAAACAAAAATTTAAAAATACAAATTAGACAACCAAAGATCCTGAAGAAAATACAGGATTATACAGTTATACCTTTAAACTATACATTATCATTTAAAACAATAATTTACTACTATTAATAAAACATTAAGTGACCCTATTCATTTTATAAATGCTTTTTTATAACTGTGTTTTTCGATATAGACACGTGGAACAGTAGATGGGAACATTAATCGATGATGTAACACATATCTGGTTTAATTTCCGCAGGCTTGTTGAATAGAGAGGTTAAGTTCCGTGTTCGTTAGAACGCAAAGAGAATTTCCCGACTTCGAAATAGCAAATGGAAAGTCCACTGACGTAGGCTTCCGGAAAAAAAACGCTTTCGGTTTTGTCCTTTCCAGAAAACAACAAAGCCAGCTGTATAAGTAACAGGAATATTATGGGGTTTTACGTTATAACTTTAATATGCAGCAGTTTAATTGTATTTTCTCTTGCTATTGGAAAAGTACTAAGAAATGCAAGAACGTTGAAATAAGTGAATAAATACGGCACTGCCACTTTCTCAAGGAGTCTCACCAAAGTCTAAGAGTTACACAGATTTAACCGTAGGTTTCATAAATTGTCCATGGTGACATATTTAAATGGGAGTGCTTAATTCTGAAGAATTCCTCATTAAAGACTAAAATATAGAAGAACGCGTACTGTATGTTACTGTATGTTTTGTCTTAACTACTGTCTGCTCTGTGAGCCTGTATTTCTAAATGATAGTAATATTTAGCACAGCACAAAAAACCCCAAAATCAACAAAAAGCCGACTGACTGAAAAACCGAGGTAGCAAAGTCATAGAAATTCGGCTTAGTTCACCAGGTTTTTGTATTGTAATATTCAAACAGCTGGGAATTTATACACTGCTTTGATTACCCCTTTCTGAATGGCAACACACTATTATCAGTGATGACACATATACTGCAAAGGCAGTTGATATATGTGGCAAAGAAGGTTACTGCCATGTTAAAGGTCAGAGGTTGATTCCAGATAACATCAGTTTGTTATCCAAGCTGGATGTCTAAAACTGTACATCTTCCTGCTGTTCTGTGGTAAGTTTTAAAGATTTTGATCTACAATACATGTGTCTGGCTGATTTCCTTGCGTAGCAGCTAACTAGCTTGTACCAATCTGCTATAAACGGACAGCAGTTCATCCCAGAAGACATGTTGTTACATAAGCAGTGAATATTAACAGGGTTCTAACCCAAGTCATCATCATTTTCAGGTGACTTTTAGAGAGTTTTGCTGTTCGTAGTCTATATGATATCAATTTTTTCTTCTTTTTGGGACTTGTATGAAACTGCCTCATGCCATCCATAATCTTTCTCTTGCCTGTCTGTGAGTTTCATGGAGAGCTAGATGGGACAGGCATAATGGGACAAATAATGTACTGCTGTTCTGTTTTTATTATTTATGATAATGAAATTGGCCTTATTTGGCCTTATTCATTCCCATTCCCACAACAATGAACATGAAACTATATAATTTATTTGGTTTTCCCCTATGAAACAGCATTTTCCTCTTTTACATCTAGACCTCCATGAATAACTTTGCCCGAGCACCTCTGTTGACAGAATGCTTTTATGTGTAACACTTGTATAGATATCGCTCAGCTGATCTGTTCATTATGGCGCATGATCCAATTTGTTTGTGCGACATCTACAAATAAACAAACAATGGTCACATTGTCTTTGACCTTCAGGAGTGACCAAATGGGATCTATATTTTTCAGTGACTACAGCTGGATTGTGATGTTATTTTGGCATGGAGATACAGAACGCTGCAAGCTTATAGTGGGCAGTGGTGGTTAGGGAACTTACTGGTTAGGGAAGTGCGCTTGTAATTGAAAGATTGCAGGTTCGAATCCCCGACCAGAAAGGCACTACTGAAGTACCCTGACAAAGGTGCCGCCCCCATGCCTTGCTCCCGGGGCGCCGAATCAGCTGCCCCCTGCTATGTTATGGTGTCACATATGGGTTAAATTCAGAGGACACATTTCGTTGTTGTGTGCTGTGATGTGTCAACAATGTCCACTGATAAACTAATTCTAAACACAAGTCAGTGTGCTATTGCACACTGTGACTGGGGGCTTTGTGGGTTTGGACATGGGCTCCCAAACTTCTCAGCCCATGACCCCAAAAATAATAGCCCCGGGGAATTGCTTTCCCAGTATGGTTAAAATGTAATATTTTTTCAAGATTTTAAAATGCGGGAACACTTCAGTTACAATGTTGTGTCCATAACCATTTTCCAGATTTAGGGGTGCAAACTTGATACATTTCAATGAAATTTGCTCTTTTGAAGCCAAAATAGGTCATATGCATGATTCATGTAGATCTGATGAGTTTTTAAAATGGGTGGAATTGGGTTCTGCAAGGACAGAGTCATGGGTAATGAAACAATAACTTCACCTTCTAGAAATGAAAATCTCCCGGCTTCATGCGGACTCTGGTAACTCCAGCACAGTTGTAATATGTGGGTTTGGTTTGAGTCAGTAAAAAAATGGCGGAAGGCAATTAAAGCGCTATAGAGATTTGTCAGCCTGATAAGAGAACTAAGTCTGAAGTGTGGTCATATTTTGATTTTTAATCTTTGTCACAACCACCTACTACTTTATACTGAATGCAAGGTAGGTTAACTTTTAGCTCAATGCATGATGTTGGAATTTCAGAAGTTCTAAAATGCTATGATTTGTCTGTCTAATTTGCTAGTAGCTTGTCAGTACTGTAAACTGAAGCTTTCAGTATTATCTACTCTTGTAAAAACACCACACATTGTCAGTGGTGTTGCAAAGCTCATGCTTGTTTTGCCTTAGCCTCAAAGCTAGCTGAATGCCTATTTGTAAATGCTGGCTAAAACGACATCCCATGAACCATTTGCTGTATTTTTTTGATCCCATTAGATGGCGCTCTTTGTTTTGGGACATGCTTTGGACTTGGGAAGAACAGGTTGTATGACACGAGCGAAGGGTCACCTGTGAGTAGCCTCTGTTGCTACACTGTTTGTTGTATATGTCCATTAGGATGGTTATGTGCTATGATCTTCTCTGCTGTCGTAGCTACTTGCAGAAGGGACTTGTGGTCTGCGGTTTTGCAGTTCCTGTACCAGACAGTGATGCAGCTGTAGGGTAGGATGCTCTCCACGGTTCTTCTATAGAAAGCTGTAAGAACTGGATGGATGTGCTATTCTTAGTCAGCCTAGCAAGTGAAGCTGCTGCTTCAGAGATCGGCTGACCCTGCTCTCTAAATCATATGTTACTTTGGACAAAAGTGTCTGCCGAATGAATGTTAATTTAACAAGGTGGACTACTTTAATGATAATACGAGACGTAACGTAAATGAATGGGAGCATCTTATGTCAACAGTGGTCTGCAACAAAATAAAAATAAAAACTGTAAATATAAATTATACTCTCAAGAAATATGCCCAAGATAATATAATATATACCACATGCAACATAAATGCTAGAAATGAAACAGTTTAGCAGGTACAGTCAATGATTCCACAGCTTGCTCCCGGAGAACAATACCTTCCAGCTACCTATAGTTATGAAAAACTAGCATCATATGTGGGTATTGCCCTGTGGTTCCTGCTTTAGCCTCCAGCATTGTGGGTTGATGTCCAACCCTCTGGCTCTGTGAATTCTGCGTGTTCTCCTTCTATTTGCAGAAGTTTTCTCCATGCACTCCCATTTCCTCTCATAGTCCAGAGTACAGTCTGCCTGATTCATGGCCTACCAGAACTCTGTAATAGTAAGTAGTTATAGATTAGGGATGGATGACGTCTCCAACGGTGATACTTGGATGGTCTGGTAGCTATCCCTACTGGTGCTACACCTTGTGCCTCCTAGGAAAGGCTTCAGACTAGATAAGTGGTACTGGAACATGGATGGGTGGATGGTCTTGCAAGTCACTGGCACCACCCAGAGGCTGAATGTGTCATTTAGTTTCTGACACATTGGTCTCGGAGGCAAAATAATAGGACCTCTTACATCTTTTCACACATTGCCCCACTATAATCTTATTTATGGCCAAGAATTCCTTATTGAGGGTCGATCCATATTTAACAATGCTTCCCTCCTTATCTGATTGTTTGAGGTTCTCAGAAGGAGTGACATCTATATCATCCAATTTTAGGATTGTCCATGTGCAGATTGAAGCATCGCTGTTCTGTGGAATCCAGAAGGCTGTCACCTCTCAGTTCAAGTGGAAACATGTCAGGCAGCCCCCATTTGCTCAATAAATACATTTTTCCCACTGTGGTAACTGTATAACTCGATCTTCAAATTTCTTTAAAAAATGTGCCAATTGATAGCTGATTATCACCCTATAATTCTATCAAAACAAAAATGAGTATTATCCATGTACCATACTTAAGTTTTATTCTAGAAAATGCATAAATAATATGAATGGACACAAGCATCACATTACTTTAGTAGTTCAGGAATTTCTTGGATAATCCTTTAGTCAAACATGGTTAAAGGCTATAATTATGATGAGGAATCCTGTTACACTGCCAGGAAGAAGAGTACCAATTTGTACCTTTCCTTGTCACTGGGGTTGTACCCTCAAGGGTCTGCCAATTGTACCCTAGCTGTAGGTAAATGTACCTTTTAGTCTAATTTAAGGTACAGATGCTGACTCTGAGGTACGTCCATGGTACAAATATGTTCCTCAGAGTCCAATTCTGTACCTTAAAAGGTAGAATTACCTACAGCTAGGGTACAACTGGCAGACCCTTGAAGGTACAGCCCCAGTGACAAGCTAAGGTACAAACTGGTACTCTTTTTTTCTGACAGTGTACTAGTCGAAAAGTACCCACCTGGAATGTGTAACTGAGGAATATAAATAGTGACATGCTTTTGGTGTTTAACTCACATTTTGAGTGCATTTCTCTGCTACTACTTTGTAAGGTAATGTTTTCCGTCCCGTGTAATCCCTGAACGAGGAGCAGATGTTGACTCGACACATCCTAACATACGCGAGAAATGCTCAGATAATCATATTTCCAGATTTCTGCAGTTCTTATCCTTTCCCATTGATGGCGCCTTTGTGCAATGTATTGGAGGAAGATATTTGGGTAATAACTGAATAGAACATTTGAAAGTTTTGAGAGTAATAGATATAATAATTTTAGCCAATCCCAAGGAAATGTGATTTCTTCTTTCTTTTTCTAACATTTGACGGTTAGTTTAAAAAAAAAAAAAAAAAACGCCGTAGGACCGCTTTACAAATGATATTTTTTATTCACATTTATTTATTTGATGTTATTTGTTGTAATTGCTGAGCATATTACAAGAAGACGTAGTGCTTCGGAATTATTATTATTTATAACTCAGAGGACCGTAAGTACCCCGGCCCGCTGCAGTCTGGTAAGACGTTTTGCAGCATCGGAACACTGACTACGACATTCAAGAGCAGTTTCTTCTGGCTGTTCCGTTTCCAGCATCAACATTTCCCATGACAGTCATATCCACGGGACCTGCATTTTATCGGCCACTGCGTGCTGTTTAGTTTAGCACGGTCTTGTATTGTTTAGCACTGTTTTGTTTAGTCTTCAGTAATCGAGTGTAACCGATCGAATAATATATATCCCTCCATTGAGTTTCACTTTGGAAAGAATCATAATACCCCTCGCCCCTCCCCGACAAACGTATATGTTAAGGAGGACAGCAGGGATAACCATATTGGAAAATCATGCCTGTGTTTGCTCTAACTACTGGCTACACTCTGACTTGGCTTCTACATCAGGTACCCTTGCTGTTTGGATTTATCCAGCCATTGCTGTTACTGGCAAGTGAATGTTAATAAGTGTTTTATGAATCACTTGTGACGCGCAGCCTCCGGATAACGCGCGTTCATTTCACACCTGTTCTGTCGCGGCAGTTCAGGTTACGCTGCCTTTGACAGAGTGGAAAAATCAGCAACTGTAACCGGAGCCAAAAAGAGTCTTTAATCCGTCTTTCACTAACTCTGATTTAAGATCTTTAAACATTTCAACTGGCTGCCCCTTAATTTCTCTTACAAATATTATAAGAGGGTGTATTTGGCACTTTTCTACACGGTTGTTGTATTGAATTATTAAACAAAACATGACAGGTTAGTATGCAATACACAATATTTACTAACTTTACGTTATACCATCTTCCCCGAACCATTTATGTTACGCTATCGTGATAGTTTTGCAATCGAAATGTTGGTGGTGACCCTAAAGCGCTTATGAATCTAAAATACTTCATGATTTTTACCAGAAGGTGGCATAATACACCTGAATACCCGGGGCAGCAGTGAGTGTGAGTGTGTACGCAGTGCTCCCGCAGGGTCCCGCAACTCCGAAACCGCATACGTTCGAGACGTATATAAAATTGCCTATTCACTTTGTATATATATCTATTCCCAACCTGTCGTATACTTTAAATTATACCTAGAGTACAGAACTGTACCTGTACAATGTGAATCATATGTAAAACAGTACAGTAGTTGCTATATTATATTGTTTAGGGAAAAATTACAAAAAAAAACATTGAACCATGAACGCGGTACGAGGTCAGCTCCACCACCATCCATGCAGGGCTAGACAACAACCGCCTTAGGATGCTGGCCAGTGGGTGTGTGAATAGACAGGGCGGTGACAGTCACTGCACTCAGTCCACGCTTATGTACTTTGAAGGTGCATTTTGGTTAGTTTTAAAGCTAACCGCACTACCAAAAACCTCGTAAGATGCGGACTGACAAACTTACGGACCAGTTCTTGAGTAAGCAGCTTCATAGTTGATTAGAGATAGTAATCTTTACGTATGTTTTTAATTAGAGTGATGGGTGAGGATTTGTCAGCATCATGTGTAATATAGGCTGTATAATTGTGGTTTAATTTTACGACGCAAATTGGGCATGGCCGCAGTAAGGCGGACTTATTAGCGAGATGGGAAATAGTGACATCATTTTTACACCCGCAGTGCTAAGCATGTACTTGCATAATAAGCACTGGCGGGTTAGTGCGCCCTGAGCTGACCTTGTGGTCATTCTGCTTTTTTTGTTGCTCCAATCAGTGTTATGTGTATGTATCTGTATTTACTCAAATCAATGTTTTATTTAACTGCGTGAAAGCCTCATAACTTTAGTTCGTCCGTATAGCATTAAGTAATTGATGTGAGACTTCTTAAACGTTGTGCATTTATTTACATTACGAAAGAAACACGGTTAAGTAAAAAAAAATCTCGTTAACCAGAAAAATTTAAAAACTTGTACCGATAAAGCAGTACATAGCTCTCTAACTATTGCACTGTTTTTTCCCATACGAGGTGTGCCCTGCCTCCAGGTGCTTCCTGAGTTTGCGTCACCATGATCTTGATTGGCTAATTGCTTAATAAATAAGAGAATATGTATTTTGTATATTTAAATAAAGTATATATGGGTGACGCAGAGTGACTGAGATGGCTGATCGTATTGGATAAACAGGATGGGCTGGGAGGGGTGCAAGAACATCATTCTGCGTTTGGACGGCAGCCTCAGAGGTCTTGGGATATAATTGTATTTCCAGTCTGTAATTACAATTAACGCCAAGACTCCGCCCCCCCTCCCTTTTACCGAGACCATGATAAGCTGTTAGATGACAGATACAGATGGATGGAATCTCAGTTGCTCACATACCAGGAAATAACAACAACAAAAAATACTTGACAGTCTGAACATTTGTCCTGATAATAAAAATCTCAACAAGCTCCTGCAACAAACTTTTCATAGGAAAGAACTGCTGATGTATTTTTTTCCCAGTTCATTTCCATAACTGCCTGTCCAATGTAGGATTGCCGAAAGCCTGGAACCAATCCCAGGAAGAACGGGGCATGAAGCAGAGGATATCCTGGATGGGATTGTAGCCCATACACAGATACAACAGGAAAATATAGAAGGAATAATTCACCTAAACTGCATGTTTTTGGACTGTAGAAAGGAAACAGATGGCAGAAACTCCTAGCGACCATACAGATTTATTTATTTGTTTACATTTATTTAACAGATGCCTTTATCCTAAGTGACGGACAATTGGGAAACAGGGCCAGACAGTCCAAGGAGCAACTGGGGTGGGGGTTAGGGCCTTGCTCAAGGGCCCAACAGTGAAATCACGCTGCCGAACCCTGGATTTAAATAGGGAACATTTCCATTTCAGGCACAGATGGCATTTCTCAGCATGTCCTGTCTTCTTCCTGGGTCTTCAGGCTCCACACTGGCATATGCAGTATCTAAGTATGTATGTATAGGATTAAGGATGGAGGTGGTGAGAGATCTTAACTGTGCACATCCAAGGGGCCCGTTAAAACTGTCACATGAGACTTTACATGTCCTTATCACAGCAAGGCCCATGTCACGCATCTGGTAAGAAAACTACTAAAGCTGTGCGGACTGGTGGATGGGTGGTGGCAGAAGCTCTTCTCCAGTTACACATCAGCAACTTTCCAGTCGCCATTTGACACCTAAGCCCGGGCATTGAGATCTTAGGCAAAAAACATGGTTTCGAATGTTCTTATGAAACAAAAAACGCAAAGATAGATGAAGGTAAGTAAACGGCCTTGAATTAAAGGGTGTGGAAGTAATTATTAGTGATTGAGATCCATTCATGTGCTTCATTAATGACAGCGTGCACAATCGGCACACTGTTCATACACACCAGTCCCCTGCGCGCCAGTTTATTTTATTCTCTTAAATCTAACAGTTAATACCTTGTATATTTCCAGCATAATATTGTGTCTGGCAGGTAATGCCAGTAAGTGTATCCTCACAAAAATAAACCAGCAGGCCCTGTATGGCGTGTAACATAAGGGCTGTGTGCAGCAGGGAGGGAGCGATGACGAGGACGAGGAGGACGGGATCCCGGGGGAACAGGTAAGGTCAAGCCAGAGGGCTACCGTTTGTAAGGACTCGAGAACGGGGAGCGACTGGGTTGGGGATCAAAGCTAGCTGTATGGAGGGTTACTCTAGATCAAAACAAAGGAAATGCTTCTTTACACGTAGGGTGCTAAATGCCATGAAGTGAGCCAAGAGTGCTAGAGGTTTGAAGCAAAATTCCTGGTAGTATAGTTAAGGGAGTGCTTTCAGATTCAAGTTAGCATTTGATTCTTCCAGCTGTCTAATTGAAACAACCAAACCAGCCAAAAAAAAACTCTCTGTGACCTCTTTTGTTCATCAATCCATCTTCCAATGGCTTTTCCAGGAAAAGGTCACATGATCCTGGGGCCAAACCCAGGTAACACAGAGCACAAGCCAGCGGGCACCTTGAAAAAGACACCAGTCAATCATAGTCTAACTTTTTTTTATTGCAGTTTAGGGAGAGCAGGCAAACTCCACAGATGCTTGAGCCTCAAACCCTGGATGCGTGAAAGACCAGTGATACCCACTGAACCGCCACAAGTTTATGATAGGAAATGTGGTTTACTGAAGTGCTCATTTGACCTGTGACTGTACAAGATTGCACGTTAGCCTCTTCGCACTTTACTCACACCTGGAAGAATTAATCTGAGGTCAATGGCTAACAGGAACGAATCTGAAATGCATGTCCATGGATGACATAAACCGTTAAACCCTGATAAACATATTTGTGCTAAACACATTTCAGAATAAATAGTAAAGGAAAATGAACATTTCTCTTTAAGGCATTAAGAATATACCGTATAATATATAATACACCAGAGTACATTATATTCTGGGCATAGATTAAGGTAACAGGGACAGGCTGAACTCTGGTTCAGTTGAGTCACAAATTAAACAAGCCATGCCCTCATCTCAAGACTTCCAGTTCTCCGTGACTAAAGGTTAAAGCGTTTTCCATTCCCTAACTCACTCGCGCTCGCAGCACTCCTTGACGTAATAAGAATGCATTTAAAACACGCAGTATTAGTAACAAGATGGCTTTTGGGTCATCATACATCCTCAGACCACAGCTGTGGAGCTCGATTTTACTTCCAGCAGTTTCGGGGTGTCTTCGGACCTGCTTACCTGCACGCTCTGGAGATGTTTGGGATAGGTAGGTCGAGGTTATCGCTTATAAGCCCATACGCTGGCTGCAATCTACCACTAACGCCAATGGTCTGGCGGTGTGTATCTTTTTAGAACAATTTTAGGAAGTATCTCGATTCCTGCTTTCCTTGTGCATTCTGATTTATCGTGGCAATTTCACATGGATAAAAAAGAGACGAAATTGCAGAAATCCGGAGCCATGCATGTAATACAAACCCACGTTTTCATTCAGCAGGCCTATCTGAAAAGCAGTTCATCAAAATGAAACGTCTGAAATTACTGACTGCATCGTAGTATTTTCATTAACTAAAATGTCTGTGTACTTTAAGGGCTGGTTTTAAAATTATGATCTGTACCCACTAAAGATTTACAGGTGCACGGCAGAATTTCCCCGAGACACGTTGATAAATTGCACAGCATTCAGTCCACACAGAGCACATTTTATTCCAGAAAGAAATACTGCACTTATAATAAGATAATTCAAAGTTTAACTGTCAAGGTTAAACGAGACCAGCGGGAAACTAAAGGCGGGATGTTGCTGACTCAGAGTCTTGGCGATTTTTATGGCGACTGAGCCTCCTGACATCCTGTGTTTCAGCTCAGTTGCTCTGCAATCGCCTTACCGCGATTCTAAGCACAAAGTCTCTTTCTGCCATATTCCGCAAGCGCGTATCTTACCTTGTGCAACACAAAATGCCAAATTTAATGAAAACGCATCGTAGCTTTGGAAGTCGAAAGATATTGTTTCAATTAGCGTTTTGCATCATTTCAATTAGCAGCCCTTTTTAATATCCGTAAATTAGCTCAATCGGAACATACCGTTTGCGTTCATTTTTAGGGGAAATTGAGTGCATCATGTCTTTCGTATATTAAGAATTTGATTTAGCGCAGAACAAAGAGCCCAAAGCATTAAGCAGGAGAAAGCTAATAAAAAGAGTATGGAAACACTAGGGGGGGGCTCGGCACCACTGGCAAGCATCAGCCGCCGGAGAAAAAGAAAATATTTCCATCGCAGATTGGAGTCGAATGTAGTCTGAGCCCCCAAAGCCACAGGCACGTAAAGCAAACACCTGGACTTCAGGTGGAAAAGCAGCGCTAGGGGAAATAGACGCCCCTTTCTTTGAGGGCAATATAGGACCCGTTATCTTTGCTGGGGAGACATTTGGCTTTAAAATCCATATGACCAGCTCTCATTAGGATCACCTTAGAAAAAAAGCAAAGTTTTCACATTTTAAACCTGAGTCTATTTTTCCACGGAAGCATACGTTTTTAGATATATATACAGTTTTCAAAGGACATTTGCTTGCACAATTGTTTATTCTCATTTGTGTGTCTTTAAAGGGTGTAGATTTGAGTGGGTTTGGATGGTTGGCACGGATGTGCCAATAAGGTGGGAGCGGCAGGTGTGTGTTTGGGGAAGTAGGGGGGTTTTGGGCTAGTTTGCTCCGTACCAGTGTAGAAACCAAATCTACACCCTTGTGTATTTTGCTGTGTTTAGAGCATCCATCCATTTTCCAAACCGCTTATCCTACTGGGTTGCGGGGGGTCCGGAGCCTATCCCAGAAGCAATGGGTACGAGGCAGGGAACAACTCAGGATGGGGGACTAGCCAATAACAGGTGGTGAAGTGGATTGTGGGTCTTTTCTCCTGAGTTGTCACAGAATTTTTTTGGGTGTTATTTTTTTTTTGGGCCTAATTTGGTTGCTAGCTGGCAACCTATACCATTTAGCTGATAAATAACAGTCCTCTATGGTATGATGTTTCTTATAACAGCTCAAACAATGGTGCTGGTACAAATCGTATGCTGGAACAAAAGGTATCGACCTTGGCCATTATATGCAGATACACGTTTTATCTGACCTCTATGTCTTCCTTTTGGCACGCTGATGAAAGAGAACAAGCTGGGTTTATTTAACGTGTGTCAGGCCCCCGGTGTCTCCCAGGAAACAAGCTCTCACCTTCCACTTTCCTAATTATTCTATACCGCAGAATGTGACCTCGCATTCCACAGTATGCACCTCTCCCGGGCCTGAGAAAAACCTTCATGTGTCCGCATACTTCCGTCTCTCTACTTGGAGAAAAGTCTTATTTTGGAGCAGAGATTCGTTGGAGCCTTATAAAGATGTCCTGCCAAATTATGTCTATTTTCATAATTGGCAGTGTCGTGAAATAATGTGTCATAGTTCTTGTTTGAGAGAGACATATTGTACGGTCGAGGCCCGATAAACCTTTGTCGACCCCCTCATACGGCGCCACTATCTCCGGCTGGTTGGTTTAGCTACATCTGGCACGGCCGTGTTTTCATAAACAGCCCACTTCGGAAGAGGAGGAGAAGAGACGTTGGTGGCTGGAGAGGCTGCAGGTGCGTGTCTCACAGACGATTGTTAATGACGTCATTTCGGAATCATTCCCTGCCGTTGCTCCATCTCCCTCTCGCTTATTACACCGCATGAAAGCAGAAAGTGCTCCAGGCTGCCTAAAGCAAATAAAAGTTAGGAATACCGGCCAGCGGCATCATTTTAATTTGGCGCATGTGCGCTGGGGCTGTAATACTGTGGTTTTTATGGACTAGGCAACCGCTGATTTCAAAAATGATCGAAAATGTCTAAAATCAGCAGATGAGGTGTCCTATTCATCCGTCCATTTTCCAGCCACTTATTCTGTTGAGGGATCACGTTGTGCCTGGAGAATCATCTCATGCGACACCGGGCAGAAAGCAGGATGCTTCTAGGGGTGTCAGACATCACCACCACATACTGGGTGTCTGAAATTGTGCCTATCCCAGGAAGCACAGGCAGGTGGCCCTGGATAGCCTGTGTGAGATACCAGTCCATCACACAGCATACACACACTCACACACTATAGCCAACTCCAAGTTCATTACAATTATATATGCTAACAGCTTCTAAGTAAAGTTCAGGGAAAATCGACGCAATTACAGTAAGCACTTATGCAGTCAGGGTCATGGAGGTCTGGAGTCCATCCTGAGCAGCACAGGATGTAAGGAAGGTTATGCCTTGGATGGAACATCATTCCAGCACAGTCCGGGTAAAGCGATGAAATAAGCAAATAACCCGGAGTCTTTTCCCTACACGCATCAAAGATTCAGGAGAACAACAGCCATTCCAGGATGCTTCCCCGTAGGTATCACAGCACCCAGATGTTCAGCGGCATCCAGGGGAAATTGGGAGAACGCTACACCCTTTAGGGGAAGTGACTCCTGAAATATTTTTCGGACTACACGCTTGTAATTCTGTTTACTTCATCCAGCTGTGATATACGCTGGATTAGCAGCTGCTCGGCCTTTGGGGTGAGGTAACGATTGTGCTCACTGCAGGTAGTCTCGTTAACCCTTAATGTTATCATGACAAACATTAAAAGAGCATCATCCGGACGTGTTATTTTGGGCTTCTCGGCATTCAAGGTTTAATCTGATTGCCTTATTTATATTAAAAGCAGGTTAAGCTAATACAGGTAGTTAGCACTGAGAAGCATGTACTGTGTTATTTGTCATCAGCCGCAATGCATCATGGGCATTTTATGTTTCCCTTTTGTCTTTGGAACTACTTCGATTAATGACATTTTAGCTGCGTGGCTCTACACAATTAATAATGCTTCAATAAGCTGGGCTGCCAAGCTGGGCCTGGCTTTTCGGTATGTTCTTTGGCCCTTCGTCTTACTTATTTCAGCGATAAATAAACCTCAGGCCTTCTCCTCGTATGCAGTTTGCCACCGAAGGTTCCTGTTTCTGTTCACTGGTGAAACTTAAAATAAGCACAAACGTACATTTCGACAAAAGAGATGTTCTTGGTATTGTACAGCTACACGATGCGAGGTAAACCACAGGTCAAGGCACATTTCCTCCCGGCTCGCCGTAACATCCTGACAACGTAAATTTTCATCCCTCAATGGATAGCATTGTGTCCGAGAGTCTGAGTTCTAACCCTTCATCAGAGCTTTTCAATGCACTCCACAGATGTTTCTGTTAAAAAACTATGGATAACTTCTCTTTTCACCTCCTGAAAAATTAATGTTTCCCGTTTAAATGCATAAAAAGAGAGAGGATTTGCCAGACCTCACTATTTGGAGAAACCAAATGTGGAAATTGTTATTCTTGAGGATGCTGAAGAAGGAAAAGAAATTGCACAGTAAAATGTGGATGCAAAATATTAACACGTGGCACTGCTCTTTTGCAATTTTGTGCTCTTGCGTATTGTGGGGACACCGCTTATATAACTTAGAATAAACCAGTAGATTCCCTAAAAATGCCAGTTGACTCATTCGCATATATTTTTTCAATTCCATTTGAATAATCTTATCTTTCACTAAGATTTATAAGTGTGCTGTGGCTTTTAAGAGAACTTCCCAGAATATGGTATCATTCCCCAACAATCTGGCAACCCCGGGGAAGATGCCGCTTCACACGACTAAGGATTAGCTGTTTACCAATCAGTTGATGGAAAAACATCTGCAATACATTGCCTTGATTCAGTTTCCTCCCTTACTCTCAATTCATTCATTTTTGTCCACTACGGGTGTTGAAAAGGCGGTTTTCTGTAGACCACCTCTGAGAGACCCCTTCATTCCTCCTCTGCAAACGAGGTGCAAAGCTGGCTCCTGGACGCGATGGAAGTCCATTTCAGTCAGAGTACACAGATAACACAGAAATGCGATATTTAAATTATATAACAATATACAGCCGTACAATATTTATTAATTTTGTATTGTGGCCACGTACCCATGGTTTTGGTGCAATGTAATTATAATATACATCGCCTACTATCCGTTGTAGAAGAATGTCTGCTGGCTTTTCATTTTATTTTCGTGGAACTAATTTAATCCATAAAAGTCTGGCAGCATCAAAGAAACCGAGGAATCCTTAAGTACTTTGATTTAAAAAAAAAAAAACGATAAAATGTCCAACGTTATCGGTACTCCAGCCACTTTTCAACAAAGTTTATTTAATCTAATTCATTACATTTTCCCAGCGACCAAAATAAATCCCATTTAGCTTAATTTTAGCTCGGGTATAAAATGATAACAGCTTCCCATTAAATTGTTTTCGTATATGCTTCATTTGGGTTTAGCTTTACAGTTTAAAAGCATCCGGAAGTCCTTTTAGACTGTCCTTTTCACCTTTTTGTTTAAAGAACCTTAAAGCGCTTTAGCAAATGGTTGCTTTAAATGACATAATGCAAAGTGCGGATCCCGGTGCATTTTTCATGTAGAGCATGACTCATAGTTGTGGAGAGAGCTAAGATTTTAAAAGAAATATTGCACTTAAATTGGTTTAGACCGCATGACGTCAGAGAGCAATTAAACTTTTTTTGAATTCCGTTTTCAATTCTTGAATTCAGGTTTGTGAAGATTTCTGAGCACCTGCAGGTTTGTGTATGTGAAATATTTTCACTGGACGAGGTTCAAAACTTAGAGGAAAAAAATCTTAAGCGGCAGCATTACGCCATTCTTCCCTCTTGGAAAAAGTGGGATTTAAACAAGTGTCGTACAAGATATCGAGCAGAATTGCCGCAGTATAAGGGAAGTTAAGTTTCTCTTTTCAATGCAAACCGTTTCCTCGGGTTGCTCTCTCCGCACTGGGAAGCGCAGGCAGAATCAAGCGATTTGTATCACTATGGTACTGAATAGCGACGCGAGGGAAAACAGTTTACACAGTTTAATTGACAAAAGAAAACTGAACTCAAGACCTAAGTTTTTCTTGTGCAAACCCGTGCATGTTTACGTAATTCACACTGGAAGAGTCTGTGAATATTTCTTTCACGCTGGGATCCAAATGAAGATCAGAGGATGAAAGTACTGAACCGTCTCCCTCTTTTATTGGGGTGTTGGACTCTGTTATACCTGGACTTCATCCCAGCGGCTTTGAGCCATACCGGGAAGGCGCACCTACCGGAGGGTTACACGGGCGGCGGCATCGAGAGGGCTCAGCTTAGGACCGGGGGCGCTGATAAGTTTATGGTGGGGGATTATTCTGCCCGGAAACCCACGAATGGAGCGAGGATCACCCGCATCCGGACGGGACCCCCGCTGATCAAAAGCGACACGCTGATTTCGGCGCAGGGCAGCGCAGCATCCAGTCGTGCGCGGTTAGCTAACGGTCTGGGAAGGAAAGAAGCTGCGCTCTCCTGGGTACCCAGAGATGCTAGCAGAGCCAGCGCTGCAGCTGAACCATGGGCGTTAACGGAGCACGGGGGCAAGAGCCCGGTAGGAAGGAACAATATAAAGACTGCTGTTAAAGCCTCCAGTGTACATGCAAGGCCCGGGCAACTCACAGCTGCTGCACAGAAACACATCGGTCCGCTTGCTCAGAAGAGCCCCAAAGTCGCGGACAGAGACTCTCCAAAGCACCCACTGGTGACCCCGCATGACTATATGCTGTCGCTGTACTGGTCACTGTCTACCGGAGAGGTGAACAGTAGCGTACTACACGAGGCTGGCATGGCTAATACCATCACCAGCTTCGTAGACAAAGGACAAGGTAAATTTATACAGTTAATCCTAGGCTGTAAATGGCACTGCGTGACGCTTTACGGACAACTTACGGGTGTCTGTGGGAAGCCTAGTTGGGGCTGCATTTGCGTAGCCTGCTTAAATTCCTAATTTTTAAGTAATAAAAGTAAAATCACAGGGTATTTATTTATTTCCAGTGATAACTTTTGGATTTGAAGTTTGTTTAAATCTGGTTTATCGATATTGTTGGTTCATTGCATGGGCTAATCATAAACACTATAATGACGGATATAAGTCAGAGATCATACAATACTTTCGCAGTTATTCAAGGCGCAAAATAATGTTAGCTGAATAGATGTAAAATAGTTTACAAACCATCAGCCTATGGTATATCTTATCATTTGCCAAAGGAGAATATTAAATATAGGCCTAATGTTTGAAGACGTATTAATACAAACCTTAAGAAATCTGTTCTCCGTTAGTTGGTAGCCAACTAACTGTTTCCCAACAGTTTACTTGGAACTAATAGAGTATCATTTTCTCTGTGGTAATCCACATGTTAGTCTTTATATTACTGTATTTATGAAGTTAGTTATGAGCATTAAAACAGAAGGAATAATGAGATCGTTCAGTCTGTGGCACCTATTAGGTAGTTTGACTCTCCACCCGCTCCGCTCTTTTTCTCTAGTATCTTGAGTTATAATTGTATATTCTTTATTTCTATAGGTGAACTACTGACTTTATAAGTGTTGGTTTTCCTTTATATATAATAGTTACTTCTAGATGGCAAGCTCTTCGTGAATGTTAGGTTCATTATACTAGAAATTGTGTCATATTGTAAAACTTAAATTATTGAATTTAATTGATTAAAAGTATGTCAACGTGATAATCTATCTGATGAGCCTATATGCGTCGGTCCAACACAATAAATTGAAACAACGTTCGTTTAAACAGCCCCATCCCACGTAGTCCTTAATGTTTACTACTTCACATAAAATAAATCAATATTTCATAGTTTTGGACTATTCTTCAGTGACCATTGGCTGCTCAGTGACTAGCAGAATGGGTGCCCATTGCTGTTCTATTAAGGAGCACTTCCTCGTTTTAAGTCAAGGTGAAGTACCGCAGTTAGACGTGAAAAGCTGCGGTCAGAAATCTAGGTCCTCACAAGTCTTCCACCATTATACGCAAAGCTCAGCGGATTATTAGCGCACTAAGAACATTACTGAAAGCCCCCAGCGTTTTGCTCTTGAGTGCGTCACTACGCTGAGCTCTCGGCGCTGACGTACGGCTTCTGCAATGTAAATAAACAGTCTATGAGACTACAAGTAGGTGGCCTCAATCTATTGTTTTCTTTACCAAGTAAAACTATTTAAAAGAATGTTTAAACAATGTTTGTTTAATATTTCTCGCTGTTAAACGTTTACATTTCGACTAGTTAAAGTACTTTTAATTTTTGCTTTATTTATACAACTTGCCTTTTGCACGTTTTAGCTATGACCTCTTCTGTACACGGTTCAAAGGGTTGTTACTGATCCCTTATAAGATCATTATTTTTGCTGAATGTCTGGATTTCAAAATATTGTGTGCCAATCTTTGACAAAATCTCTTTACTGAGATGACAAGATAAAGAACTAGGCCTGTTATTGTTACAATTATCACTACCATTAATATTGGTAATACTTTTGCTGCTTTTAACTAAGTCAGTAAGTAACCAATAAGCCAGAAAATTGGAGTGTACATCTGAACTTGTTTTTTTACTCTCTTTAATTCATTTTCTAAACATTCATGTTTTTTCAGTGATTCCAAACATTTCATAAAACAAATTTTATAAACGAATTGACCACTAATATTCTGAGTTCACAGTGTGTATCGAATATTGCTCACTATGCTGTAATAATAATAATAATATATACTAATATATACTAATAAAGGGTATGGAGATCAGGTGGTTAGAAGCCCATGTGCCTTGATGGTTCCACGTTCTGAGAAATTTCCACCCCATGCAAGCTGAGCCTTGAGTTTAGCATCACAGAACTTAGCTTTCTGGTGAACTAATGGAAACATCACAAAGGCATCGACTTATTTCTAGAGAGAAATGCCCATCAAAGCCACTCTATTTCAAAGAATGTCGACTTATAAGAACCCAAACAGCCACAGCCAAAGAGGTCTATTTATAATATAGACTATGCCTCCAAATTTTAGCGTCGCTTATTTTTGTTCGGAGTCAAGCATGACACTAAAAAATAAAGGAATTGAAGTGGATGTTTAAAAACAGACACAGTATAGTTTTGTATAATTATTTTTGTCACAAAATAATGACATATATCCATAAATCTGCAGGTTCACACTTGACTGAAGTGCTATTTCGGTGCATGTACATCGGGCACTCTTGTCTATTAATGGACATCAGGGTAGGATATGATCCAGAGTTGTGCATGTGAGTCTGTAGATTGACTAAACAATGAGCACATGCACTATGAACAGTGAGTGCAACCGAATGCGAATAGCGAATGTTCCTGTTCCTGGTGGCTATTTGGAACCTTATAGAACAGTAGTAATGCTCGGATCACATGGCGACAGCAAGAAGTAATGCGTGTATTAAATGTTAGAATCGGTTAAAGTTTTTTCTCTCTGTACTTATTCAGATGAGCACCTCCCTCAGCTGCGAAGACAGAAGTATCACTTCAACATCAGTTCCCTGGAGAAGGAGGGCTTGTTGGGAGCGGAGCTGCGGGTTCTCCGGAAGCGGCCGGCGGATCCCCGCAAAGCCCGCTCCGCAGGTTCCTTCAGCCTGAAACTTTTCAGCTGTGCCGCAGGTAAGCAGAAAGCGACCCTGCTGCAGTCTCGCCTTATCGAGGAGAACGATGCACCAAAATGGGAGGTGTTTGACATCTGGAAGCTATTCAAGAACTTCAGGAACATGGCCCAGCTTTGCTTTGAGTTGGAAGCTACAGAACGGGGCCGCGCTGTGGACCCGAGGACGCTGGGGTTCAGCCGCATGGGCAGGCAGACTAAAGAAAAGGCCTTTTTCCTAGTGTTCAGTAGGACGAAAAAGCGGGACTTGTTCTACAATGAGATCAAAGCCCGCTCTGGCCATGACAACAAGACCGTTTATGAGTATCTCTTCACCCAGAGGCGCATGCGCAGAGCTCCAACACCTCGAATCAGGAAGCCAGCGAAAAACCCCAAGCCAAGGTGCAATAGAAAGCAGCTTCATGTCAACTTCAAGGAGATGGGTTGGGACGACTGGATCATAGCGCCCCTGGAGTACGATGCCTTCCATTGCGATGGGGTGTGTGACTTTCCCATACGCTCCCACCTAGAACCCACCAACCACGCCATCATTCAAACCCTCATGAACTCCATGGATCCGGACTCGACTCCACCAACTTGCTGCGTTCCCACCCGACTCAGTCCAATCAGCATCCTGTACATTGACTCGTCCAACAACGTGGTCTACAAACAGTATGAGGACATGGTGGTGGAATCGTGCGGCTGCAGGTAGCAATCGAAGGACCATTGCTTTGTTGTTTCATTCGGACCAGTGTGAGATGCATATCAGCTGATTAGAGATCTTGGCAAGTTTTATCGTTTAGGGCACTGGACAGATCCCTTCACTAGGCTGTTAAATAAGATTTAGCCGGAGTAATTTAATGAACCTTTCTGCCTTTTCACCAACAAATGACAATTCATTGAAAGCATATTGTACCACACACACCTTGAGCAGAGAAGTGGCACTTTGGTTCCCAAAGAAATATGATTGTCTGGTGTGATCTGGAGACCAAGTCCATTCTGATCTTGGAAATCCACAGAGGTTAAAAATGATGCCGTTAGCAAATCATCACTATTTGTTATGACTTGAAAAATGATACCCGTTGCATGTCTTTCTGAATATCATCTATGGATTGTGTTCTTCAGATTTTTAAAACATCATTTTGTATTTCCTGTATTTACATTAAAGAGAGCCCCCCTTCTGTGTCTTTTAATCTTCTAATTTTCTGCAGTTTCTTTGTGCTATTAAATTATATTAAGTAGTCTATATGAATGAATTTCCAACCATGATCCACACTTGACAGAAACTAAATAAAAGACTTATTATGAAAAGAAAATGAAAAAAATACACTACTGATGTTCATAATCTTATGTAATCCCTTTGTATATGACCCTAACCATGTCCTAAAGTCATATGATATTAATATGCAGTACCTTATACATTCAATAAAAATCACAAAGAACAAAATTTGAAATCACTGAATTTTTGGTGTTATTCTTTTGCAAATGAAATTAATGGAACAAGCATTAATTAACTTCCAGCATTAATATGACTCTTTAAAATGTTGTTATAAGATGGTTTGTGTACTCAGTAAGACCTAACGCTGTACTACTATTTGCATTATTTGAAACATTTGAATTGCTTGATTGTGGTGATTTTTCATTAAATTGTGGTTTTTTTTGCATAGTGAGAAAATATTTGTGTTATGCCAGTCATATTATATCAAGTTTGTCTTTGATAAGATTAGTCACTGTTGTGGTAAAATTGCATGTTCACACTGTCATCATGAAACACATTCAGCCTGTAGCAGATTAGAAGCATTCATCACATTCATTTAATTATAGCTACCATTATTTTCTGTGTATTTGTGGAATCGGTCGTTTTTGTGGGCAGGTTGACCTTACACATGCATGGAAGTTAATGCTTTTTGCAAATGCTTCTTAGACTTTTTAGTCAATATCTGAGTAACATTTATTTTTCCATTTTAGATGACTTGAGGAATGGTTTAGGCTAAACACATTACCAGTTTAAAAAAGGGACTCAAATCATATTATGCGTGCTGCTGTGTAGATAGTTTTTTTTTTGTTTGCTGAAATACGCAGAGCTTAAGCAGAAGCATGAATTGTTTACAAGATTTTGTTTCATTGTCAGCGTTAGTGGTCTTAGATTGTTGTTATGTGTCAAACTGAATCAAGTAGTACAGGATCAAATGGTATTAAAGTCAAGTCTTGTGTTTCTACAAATAACAAGGAACATGTGCAAGATCTCATTCAAAGGGTCTACGAGAGTAACCTAATTTACTAGAACCCTTAATTGCTGCCCCATTACTCTATATCAGTTTCAAAATCATATTTTGGGGGCACCATATAAAACGTGTCCTTATGTGTGCGCTGAAAAAAGGACCCAGTGTTACACTGAACAAAGGTCGTCTAAAGCAGTGCCCGATGATCTGGTCACAGTTTGTTACAGCTGTAGTTTAGAAATCTTGTTGGGTTTCATTATCAGATCTGGCTTTGCTTCCCTGACCAGTGTTTAACATTGTGTAAATGTAGTCTTGAATTTCCTAGACAGATGTTGGAGGAATTTTTATCTTGTGGCAAGCCAACATTAAAAAAAATGCGAGATGTGATGTCTGGCAGTGAGCGTGACACCACTGTGCCCAGCTGTATCGCAAACCCTCTGCAGGTTTCCTCATGTCACCTAGGCCTCACCTAAAAGCAACACAACACGCGCGCACAGCTACGACGCCCATATCCAAAGAAACACGTATGCGGAATTTATACTTTTAATGTACTTCATGACCCTGACAACACAGCTCCTTGATTCCACTTAAGCTAAATGGATTCCTGAGTTCTTCAGTATCCAATATGAGCAGACTAGCTATTTGCTCACACAGACACTTACTTAGATATTTTTTGCTTCTGCGGGGTAATAGTTACACTGTTATTTCAGCCATTGCTTTCACAAGTTCCTGTGCCAAAGTAACTGGCCCACTAGGGTTGTTGAAAGATGCCAGGAGCTCCAGATTTGTTCTTTATTTATTTCTTGAAGAAGTCTTTCTGTTTTGCTAATGTTCTAAACATATCCCACATGATCAGCGTCTCTGTTATGAATAATATTTAATAAGCCGTTAATAGAAATTGGGGCCATCGAGGATTGGGGCCATTGTTCACTGCACGTTGAGTTTGCTTGAGATAGAAACCCTTTGATGTGTCCTTTTTTTAATAAGGAGTAGGAAGGAAGCGTAGTGTGTAGCACAGCAAGACGCAGGCGTGGCAGCTTTAGGAGCCCAGGGCTGCACCCACCCAACTTGGCGGGAGTCTTCGGTTTCCCAGCGCTTTTCCGTTTCTGGCGAGCGAGTTCGTCTGCTTCTTTTTATTTACATACTTCGCATGACAATGGAATTGTTCGGCGTTTCATCATAGCCAGACGAATTAATGGCGATTTACAGCTTTTGAAATAAATCTGTTCTTCACATCTGTGTGGAGCTAAAGGCCGGGGGGGGGGGGGGGAAAGGGGGTGGGGGAGGTTGTTCTCTAGGACTGAAACCGCAGCCAAGTACCTGTCTCCTTGCCTCCGCTTTGCTTTCCGGTGTTGGTGCACAATGTGGTGAACACCTGCAGAAAACCAGAGACTTGTCCAATTGTCATTGAAAATTAACTCCCGCGTAACATTTGGCGACCACCCCAGGGCCATGAATTTGTCCTCATTTATATGCATTTTTTTAATAGTGTTTGTTGTAATGGCCAGTAAATGTGCAAGTAGACTTCCTGCTTATCTTAACGGGCCGATGCTAGTTACCAACAGCCAGGACCTACCGCTTGTACGCCTGCTTAAAAAAATGGTGCCAATCCTGCCGTTGTCCGTTTGGAAACCGTAGCATGCGAGAGCTACTCTTTGCCGAAAGCACGGCCCGCTTGCCCGTTTTCCACATCACTGAGAGATTAAACGCCTTTCCTTGTTAAACAACAAAGTTTTCCAATATGTGTTATCCATTCATGCAGTGAAGCCGACTTCTCTGTAATAAAAACCGGCACGATTTGCAAAAACTGTACTTATTAGTCATCTCTATACAGCAGAGTCTTAAATAACGAGCGGGACTATTCTCTAACTGCTAGCTGAATAAATACATGCTCCTATTTGCTGTGATGTACCAGTTTCATTGTTAGCCATGATTTGGACACAAAAGTGCTTTATGCAAATGCTTCTTGTTCATACCTGTTACGGAATCCCTTGATTCAGATTATCAGCGATTGGATCAGTTTTACCCGCAGCTCTGAATTGTCCAAGGGCCTGAAGCTGAAATACGTGGCAGAGGCCAACGGTAATGGAGCGGATTGGCCCTGCTTTGATGCATCATACATGCTGGCAGTTAGCTGGTAGACAGTGGAATATGCCTTGCTGAGTGCATGGTAATGATGGGTGCATGGTAATGATGGGTGCATAGTAAAGATATTTTGGGCTTCATGGGTAGTGTTGTACAGCCCTAAACACCTCCTTGGCAAATCAATAACAGGTATGTGGGATCCATGGTTTTATATATACACACACATAAATACATGCTGGTTCTACATGCTGCAGTGCAATGTGTTAGTTTTCTAAATATCTCTCTTATAGCAGGTGAACTACTTCTTAGCCATGGTTAGTAATATTTTAATGCTGAATTGCATTGAAATGGTCAGTTGTGTACAATGCTTATTTGTGAATTTGCTGGCAGCTGGTCTTCTCTCCCCTTCATCAACATGGCATGGTTTCATACAAACGATAATAGCTAATGCTTATAATTCACAGTAGAAGTTCCTAAGGAGTTACATGCTCTGCTTGGCATCATTATAATTGTGTTACTGTAAGCAGCTGTGTTTCCTGCACTTCTTACCAGGCTTCCACCCACCATAGGCGATGGGGCTACTGGATTCATGCTTGTGGTTCTCTTTTCTGCGTAAGTTGAAGTAACCATGTTGTTTCTCATTCTTAGGAGTGTAACTCTAGATGCTGCAGTTCACCGAGCTCCACTATGTTGTTTCAGGACTTTTGGACGATGAGGAATCTCCCTTCATGACTTGACTTTACCCTTGAGATATAGAGGGGGGGGGGTGGGGGGTCCAGAATCTGGATAGTGTTCTACATGCTCTGGTCTCTCAGGTTCATGAACTGCTGACACCAAGTCAAGGTTCAAGATGCCTTTTCTGATCAGATAAACTTTGAGGGGCAACAGAGTAAATGACCTCAGATCATGCATGCAGGATGCAGCTCGGAAAAATGAAGAGACCACTCCGTATTTTTTTAAGAATCAGCATTGTTAAATCCTGGTTTAATCCTGTTTCTGCTGGCAGAAGGCTCCACTGCGAGGCAGGCCGCTTCCAGGCTCAAAGTTTGTAAGACAGCAGATTCACGAACATAGTGAAGCAAGAGACACTGGGAATAACCAAAAACCAGCCAGGTAGTGGGCAGAAGTAACTTTCTAATGCCAGAGACGACAATTTATCCAACAGTGCCTCATGAATCGGAGGATGACCTCAAGTGACCTTCAAAAAGAATGGGAACATTAAGTGGTGTGAAGTGCACGGCTAAGACAAGTTCATAAGAGGCTCCTAGAAGCAGGACTGAAGTCTCATAAAGCCAGGAAGAAGCCCTTCATCAGTGAGAAACAGAGAAGAACCAGACTGCAGTTTGCAAAATAAAAAAAAAATCTATTTTTCACAGACACACACCCATAAACCGAGAAACGAGCAAAACTAAAAATGTTGCTTTGGTCTCTTAATGTTTTTCCAGAGCTGAAGCTCTCCATTCACAATGTCCAGGGCTCAGAGTATGCGGACTGCCATGTGTTTCAGCTCTTAGCCCATACTCAGATTGCTTATGTTGCACAAGATGCAATCGTCCAGTCCATTGCCATTCACTCTCCGTACCCAAGCTGAGAGCTGGCCAGCGCTCTACCCAGTGTCGATGCAGTTTGTGCATTTATTGCAGTCTCTGTGGAGGTGTTAAGAGAATGTTGGGCCATAGCAGCATCTGGCACCGCAACGGTTTAGCCAAGGGCAGCCAGCGCATGATGTGGCATTCCCCACTGCCAGCGGAGCACTGCTGCTCTCCTGGCCGGTAATGAGGCTTGTTCGGTGCCTGCTGGCTGTGCCCCTTCACCTCTCGCATCCACCGCTACACCTCTGTTAGCTCTGTCAGGTCACAATTATGCAACAAGACCTCAATCCCGATCCGGCCCCGTCCGGAGGCCTTAGCCGGCGCTGCTAAGCCAACATCACCCGACGGTGTACTTTGGGCAGGCGCCAATCTCGCAGTGAAAACTCAGAGGTCCTCAGCGGTCACGAAAGGCAAGTTCTTGCGGTCTGGATGACTGGGTTGTAAATGTCCATGAGTAACAGCCTCAGGTTTTTTTTTTTTTTCCCAGGAGTGAATGACAACTGTCGCAGAGGTTTTCTTTCAACAGACGACTCAAGGCAGCCGGCAACGTAGCTGAAGCGTTCAGCCATCATGCAGAGTTGGCGATGGCCTGCAAAACGCCATCAGTGTTTATATGTTTCATGTGTCTGGCCTGCTGAGTGGCTCTTAGCGCTTGGCTTAAAATCTCGGTGCTTTTTTTTCTGGTCTTGTGCACAGTAGATCTCATAGTGTTTCATCCTCCTCGTGGCTGCACCGCTTTCATACGCCATAGTATGATTTGCCTCTTTGCCTTCATCTTCAGTTCTTAACACCTTTACACGCAGAGATGGAGGAAAAGGGTTTGAGTTTGCTTATTTTTTTTAAATGAGGAAATATTGCCGCGTGTCAAAGTTCGCTTTGACGAACTGGATCTTCTGAATACCGGCCTCCTCCAGTAAACTGAGATCTTTTGTAACACTGTAGAAATCGAGATCTTTATTTCCAAAAAGCAAAATACTGGAAATGACTGGCACCATGTCAACTGTCAGATTGATCGTACCTGAGCTTGTGTTGGGATTTTAACAGAACACAGATATGTTATTTTAATTTTATTTCATTTGGCCTGAATATGAAACTTAAGCTGCCCTGGTAAACAGAGAGTTATGCCATTTTAAACAATGCTTACCTGTTAGTGGCTGAATAACTACCTAAACCCCCACATACACAATGATGTCATTTCCTGCATAACATGTGACCTGAAACCTAAGTTCAACTTTTACAATCTGATGAGTATTATTTTAACCTGAAGACTTAGCATTGAACAGAAAATTTAGAGAATGTGTTACAGAGTGTAGTCCATTAGGAATAGGTTTGTGTTGCTGAATGACCAAATGTACAAAACTTGAATTCTGAAATAATGTACAATAATATTCAAATTATGTATAAAAATCTTGTTATTTTTACAAAAATGCTATTTGTAGCTATCACAAATATCTGTGACAATGAAATATTGTTTGTAAAATAACAGCATAATAAAATAATATATTAAAAGTCAGCGCTAAATACAGAAATTCATTGTTCATCCATCCATCCATCCATCCATCTTCTAACTGCTAATCTTGGTCACAGTCATGGGGTAAATGCACAAATGCATAAAATGAAATATATGGAATTTTCTATAACATTTCAGTGTCTGAAATATACCATTTAATCCACTGCTAATAATTCAGGGTATCCATAAATGAATGTGCAAAAAATACATGCTGTGGGTTTATGTCTCCTGCGCCCTGC
The DNA here is from genome assembly GCF_023856365.1 of Brienomyrus brachyistius. NCBI lineage: Eukaryota > Metazoa > Chordata > Actinopteri > Osteoglossiformes > Mormyridae > Brienomyrus > Brienomyrus brachyistius. The sequence goes on from NC_064540.1 coordinate 5,158,366, forward strand.
GCCCCTGTCCTTACCCAGAGCTCAGTATCAGCCCTTTAGGCAAACATGTTCTTAGCTTGTCCTGTTATGTTTGGCCGTCTCTCCCCTGGCCCTTAACACTTCCCCCTCACTCGCCACACCGACAGGCGCGCACTCCTGCTAATGCACGCACACACTTACACTTTATTCCATCTCATATACTAGTCAGATTTAACGTTGATCTGGAAACATGTGGATGTATGAGTGTTTGCTTGGGAAATCTTTCTGGATAGGTACTTATGTGTGAGTGGCTGGCAAAACATGAGCTTAAGAGAAAAAAAATGAAAGTGTACCTTTATGCACCTGAGAAAAGTTGCTGATGAAATTGTATGACTTACATTTTATTTATTTAGCAGATACTTATTTTACAAATGTATGTATAATTGAGAAGGCAGTCAGACAGTCTTTGTAGCACTTGTAGGTTAGGGGCTTTGCTCTGGGGCCCAACGGCAAAAGCGAGGATTCGGATCAGTAAGCGTCTGGCCATAGGTTATTGTTGTTGTTGTTGTTAATAATAATAATAATAATAATAATCATAAGAAGAAGAAGAAGAAGAGGAAAGCTGATTTAAAAAATGATGTCATAGTGGCAAAAATACATTATTCCTAACATCATAACTAAAATTTTCATCTGTGTGTCATATGAATCAGCACTGGCAAAATATACCAAGACCATCATAGGTTTTCTCAGCTCACATCTATATGGTAACACTGTGGTGATTTAACTCCTTTAAATATTCCTAAGCATTAATCATGCTTATAACGTAATAGGTTGTTTATGCAATGCATCATCCACAGTTAATGAGAATGTATTATCTTCTAAATTGATTCATTTGTGGGTGACGTTTTGAAAATACAAATTCAGCGGAAGGTTTTCTTGTAATCACTGACTTACATCACGCTGTGATTAATGAACAAGACGGTAGCGAACGTTAAATATTGGCTGACTTGCTAACAGATTTCACACTAGTCCTTTTTCAGCACACAGGCACAAAATAATCAATATATGGGTTGCCATTCAAGACGCTCTCACTGAACATGACTGCAGCAGCGTGCACACGGATATAGTGGATATAGTTTAGACACGCGTAGCATAACGTGAGACTGATGGCACATGCCCCTAGGGCGATCTTGTGAGTTACCTCCTGACGACCTTAGAGAAATACATAACACACTGCCAGGGCGCGCCAGTTCCCACAGTGGGAGGAACCTGAAAAGTGCGAGACAAACATCGAAATTCAACACCAGCAAACTCAGAATAAAACAGAGGTATAAACGTTCATGACCTGTTCTCACAGCTTTGACACAGCATATTTCTGACCGCTGCCATATACCATTATTTATTTTTTTTGCGTGTCATATTTTCTTGTGACACTGAGATTTTTTTTTCAGATATTGGAATTTTAAGTCTAGATAATTTTAATCATATTCTTTTTTCATATTTCTACAGAATTGGGGAGCACACTGCCTGGTCAGAAAACTGTTGCAGACATTAGCAAAATTGTTGTTTTTATTGCTAGCTAACGGCATAAAAAAATAGTTGCAAGCAAGACCTTTGTTGGCCTCAGTAGAAGCTAACTCTATTTAGCAATTATATAGTTTCTAGCGGAAGGTGGCTGAGATCCTGCAGTGGGACAGTCACATGCAAATGACAAATACAGAGAGTAATACCAGTACATTTCTGTAGTGACAGCTAATTTGGTGTTTGTGCTGGGATGTAGGAATGCTGTATGTTTCCTTCGGATTAGACAATTCTGCACATTCGGTCCCAAGCACAAAAGCCCCTTTAAAGACGCAGATTCTCAAACCCATACAATTTGACCTGACGTTTTTGTGTGATACAGTCACTCGCAGCACAGGCACGTGGCTTCAATTCAACAGCTGCCACATTTCACAGGCACCTGGGTCCGGCTATTTCTCGTTGACATCACAACGTACACACCTGTTTGTGGATGGCTCCGTTTCAGAGAGACAATGACCAGGACGGGCGTCTCCGAGGCCGTCTAACTGGCAACTGCGTTCTTATGCAGCTCCAAGAAGGGGGTGTTTCAGGGGTCAGACACGCCGAAGTCTCCCCCTTAAAAATGTATCCCAACTGCAAGTACAGATAATCGCCAAGCAGAGTAAAACCAGAAAATGTGTTGCTGGACTGTGTGTGCTTAAGCCAAAAGATGACCAGGGCTGATCGTGTATTCCTTCAAACACTCCTATAGGACTGTTTGTCATATAAATGCTTCTAAACCACATTTAAAAAGACAATGTCTTGTGAAAATGTTACATTGTAATTGTATGTGTGTTTAAGACCCTACCTTGGCATAGGCCTACATACTGTGGTTACCGCTTTAACATCTGTAGATATTTGACCATGATTTAATAAAGTGTGGGTATAGTATGTAAAACTATTTATGTTATGGTACGTTTTAAGATTTAATTAAGCTGGAAGATTTACAAAATAAATGCAGTAACCCTCATATACCCTTTGTTATAATATAACACATAACAGAGTGAACATGAACATTTTAATAAGGACTGTCTTGCATTCCCAACAAACATTGCAGCAGAATGAAAAAAGTACCAGTAGTGCAAGTGGAATATGGTGTGTGTGGAGGGGGTCTTTTCTGTACTTTTACTTAAACTTTGCTCATGAAAGTAAATTTTAGTATACGATGTGGTCCCTGTCATTGCGAGTGTGGTTGAAACATAAATACCGCTCTGGGAAAAAATAAGAGACGACGCTATAATTTTTAAAAATGTGTATTTTTAAATCAAGGTGAAGCAGGAGACACTGGCAATAACCAAAAAACCGGCCAGGCAGAGGACAGACTTTCTAATGCCAGTCTAACGACTGTCAGCTTATCCAACTCTGCCCCATAAATCAGAGGACGACCTCAAGTCACTTTCAAAAAGAATGGGAAACATTAAGGGGTGTGAAGTGCACTGCTAGGACAATTCATAACGGCTCCTAGAAGCAGGATTGAAGTCCCATATAGCAAGGAAGAAGAAGCAGGAAAAATCCAGGCTGGAATTTGCAAAAAAAATAAAAATAAATTCTGTGCTTGTCTCTTAATTTTTTCTGAGCCGTATACTAATACATAATACTAGTCTTGCTCCCTGTAAGTGATTTTTAAACAGAAATGCAGGGATATTTACTGTCCCTGAAAGAATCATTTAATCATGAATACATTGACAGTCCTGTCTTTATAAGTGACACTTAATCAGAAGTTAACTGATAGCCCGTTAATGGAAAACATCTCCTGTTCCGTTTGAAGATAAATATACTAGCATAAGGTATAACATTCTCTAGTTTGATATTGAAATTATACACTTGCAGTTTTGCAAACTACCCCAGGTCATTGCTTATAAGTGCAACCAATAATAACTGTTTGAAATGTGTAAGTTGAGCTAAATTCTGGGATTGGCTCCTCGTGAAAATTTGCCTGATCAGACATTTCTTTTTTATTGGAATTATCGCTCACAGTTTCTTTGGCTGTAGCAGACAGGTGTCCTGTTTAATAGAAGTCCTTCTTCTGTAAAGCGATTAATCTGCGTTATCGACTCCCTTTCTCCCTTTCTTTGTTGTCGGTAGGTTTAAAGTTTGAAATGCAGCAAGCTTTTAAGCTAAAACACTTTTGGAAGCAAGTGAATCACCCGCATTAACAGATGTAACAACCAACACATAAAAGACCTTAAAATTTGTGGTGTAAGTGACCCTAAAGTGCATGTTTCTATCTGTTAATATGGGGTTAAGTTTGAACTACTGCCTCTTAGGTTTGGAGGCCAAGGAACAGTCTTTTCTTTTTACCCATTTAAGTGCGGCTGGGTTAATTTTTATGCCTCTCTAAACGTTCCTGCATCTGGCATTTAACGTAAACTCCGCGCGGCGAAAAGGCCGTGGGTCACATGATCCCAGTGACATCTCGGCCATTATTCGTCATTAAGAAAACACGGTGTTTCTAACTGCAAGGTGCTGGGCAAACACAGTCCTGTGAAATAAGAAAATATATGCTTCCTTAAAGCCATTTCCTTTCACACGACTGCACTCCGAAGTTGTGTTTTCAAGTTGGTGATTTAGAAGTTTGCTCTGTGGCGTTTTAAGAGCTGGACTTAGTGAAAATGCTTCGTACGACATAAAAACTTCCATTCAGGAAGTTTCCTCTAAATCTAACATATCTTATAGCTTAAACGAATGAAAACGTCCGAAGAATGGGGTGCTATTGTACTTAGAGCAGTTGGCTGTAAGTTCATTGATAATGTATAGAAACAAACAGCATGCTATTGCACTATATAGCATACTCACAATCAGCCATTCATATTCAGTCGCATAAGTACATATTTAATGATTGTCAAATGCAAAAAATCACAAATATTAGCTCTTATCAAAATAGCAATTCTTAGTAAAAATGCGAATTACTTGTGAGCACCAGTTTGTTCAGCTGCAAGAAAGTACTTAAAACAAGTATCGATGCTGGGTCAAATATGTTTTGTTACAGTGCAATACCGTATTCTCTATTTCCCATAATGAGAAATGCATGGAAGGTGTATGGTGCTTTCATGCTTAATGGAATCCAAGCTTTTACATCATGAAAATGAGCAGGGGAAATCTGGGTTACATTTTAGATTGTATAAAATTTAGACTACACATGTTGCATATGGCAAAGAGACCTTGTTCTGGATAAATGGTTTTGGAAGAAGAATGGATGGATTCTGCATATGTGCCAAAAACGCCGTTTACGGTATTGACAGAATGCGAGGAAAGTCTTTCAATGTCTCAACCGGAGAAATATAGGCAAATCAGAAAAAGCAAATGAGCGTGCTTTATGTGCATTAGAAAAGCAAAAAAAATGACAGTAGGAGAGGAGTTTTCTCCATGAGGAATGTAGCACGAGAGTTTGAGCATTACAGACCAGTTACCTCCCTTATAAAATAATAATGTGCATAATAAATAAATTTATAAGGATAAACAGCAGCTTCTTTTAAGGGATATAAAGCTATTTAAAATCTCTCCAGTCGTGCACTTAGTTTAGGCCTTGCTTCATGATACCTTTAGAACAGTGCTTCTCAAACTCTGCCCTGCTTGTTTCCCAGCTATCCCTGCCCCACACACTGCTGATTACCTGGATCAGGTGTGTTCAGTCAATCAGAAGCTGAAAGGCAGCTGGGACTTGTGTGTGGGGCAGGGATAGCAGGAAAACAAGCAGGGCAGTGGGGCCCGAGGACCGAGTTTGAGAACCACTACTTTAGAAGGTGATACTGATCCGGTGAAGGTCACCTTTCTGACTTTGAATGACTGCCATTCGGCCTCTGTGGTGCTCCTGTGACATTTCCCCAATCCTTACATGTTGTAAAGGGGGCCAGTTCTGTTGGTGTGCTTGGTTGATGTCATATACTTATCACTTTCTTTAGAGGAACACCCATAACATCTGGAGAGTGTCTTAAATAACTGTTCTAAGCATTGCTTTAAAGTTTGAAGCTCACATTTTACTTTTTTGGAATGGTTCTTTTCAGTTATTATGGACAATAGTTTCGCTGCTTCGCATGCACATTGAAATGAATTTGCTATCATTGATGTTTGCATTGCACATTTCAGGATTGGAGAGATCTGGTCACTTCATCAAGGTGGTCCCAAAGTTAAGAACGTCTGACTTATGAACAATTCGTATATACGAATGGACTGCCATAAAGCCTATTACCCAAAAAAAAATTCGGATTAAACACAATGGTTCGTAATAACGAATGCGCACACTACTTCTTGACACTCATGAAAACATTGTGCAGCTTCAGCTGTCTGAGGTACAGTAAAGTACTGTATGTAATTACTGTTATTACTGTATAATTGCTATTAAGTACTGTATGATTATTTTTCCAACTTATGTACATATTCGACTTAAAGATAGACTTAGGTAACGGATCTCGTTTGTAACCTGGAGACTGCCTCTAGTAACTACTTGAATATGCACATGATGAGATCACGGATGAGTCGAGAACCTTTAAGAGAGGGACCTGTCTGGAAATGGAACAGTCTAATGTGAGGCTTTCTCAGTATAGTGTCAGCAGGAACTACGCCTTACAGGCTTCCCAGTTTCAGTTCTGGTTGCTGCCTGTACCCCAGTACCCTGGCATTGAACATCGTGACTCTGTACAGGTCGTCCATTATTTCCTGCCTTGGACACAATTGTGGAGTGTGCTGTGTGAATACTCCACGTTAATGCCCAAGCAAAATAAAAACAAACGGCACCCGGAAAGAAAAGAAGTAAGAAAGAAAGAAGTCTTCAAAAGCCCTCATAAGTTATATATGTGTGATTTCTTTTTTTGTCCATCTGTGCAACATTTTTTGTGTCCAATAAATGCATTCATGGTTCTCGTTTCCAAACTGAATTACATACATCACATGGAAAAAAACTAAAAGAACACTAAATGAAGCCTCTTGGACTATAGAGGAAAACACATGTATATGGAGAGTATAGGCATTATTATTATTGATTAGCTACACGTCACTGCATAGTATCAGAGTGCTCTGAATGCAACCTTTAGCATTATACCCTATACAAATATACAGCAGGATCTTGTGTCCTTTGTTCTTTAATTGTTAGATTAATTTGCCTGACATCTGGACTGCGTGGATAGAAATACAGCTGTAGTGCAGCAGATTAGTCAGGAGACGACTGGATGGGTGAACCTTGCAGGCCCGGGAATGTCTAAGATGGGTCCCACCGTCTCATGTCACTGAGCTCAGGTCTGTTGTTATTCCCACACAGGGTCTTGTTGAACAGTGTCCAAGTACTCCACACTGAGTTTCTCAACACTGTAAATAGAAGACAGATGGGAAACAGCACAATAAAATCATAGCCCAGAAAAAAGGACGGGGTGGGGGGGGGGGGGGGGGGGGGGGGGGGGGGGGGGGGGGGGGGGGGGGGGGGGGGGGGGGGGGGGGGGAGGGCAGGAGAGAGAGAGCAAGACAAGGTAGAAGCCTTCAGAGCGCCGGCAGCATAATTGATGCTTTGGTTTTTTTTTTTTTTCCAGCTGCTGGAACCTTCGCTTTTCGAAGGTGTTTAGTGGAAGTGGCAGCTGTGGTGAGGAGGTTGAAAGAGGGCCTTTCTTTCTGGGGAATCGCTCCGAGAGCACAGGCTGAGTGGGAACGCCTGCCACCTCGGCAATGTAGGGAGCGACTGGCTCTTTTCTCTTAAGGCGATCGATTACAAGTGGCCATGCATGGGCACCTGATTGACTCGATTAACCGGAGACAGTGCATTCAACTGGGCATCTCCCAGCTTTAATATCTCCATGTAGTTCTGAAGTACTAGTAAAGTTTTATGGGTGAAGAGAAGTTATTTCCAGCCTCTTCTGGGGTATTAGGCAAAGAAAAAAAAAAATCATCCGGGATGCTTTTATATAAAATACCAGCTGCATAATCAAGGTGCTTTGGCTTAAGTGAAACTTTGTTTAATATCACGGCCATCTGTGTTTTTTATTTTACTGAATTCTGCAAGGAATGTTTTCGTGAAATGTCAAGTAAGAACATACTTGGGTGTTGCCTGCCATATGTTTCATGCAGAAAAAGTTTCACTATCTATGGGTTTCGTTTGTGAAACTAAGCTCTAAAACTATTTTGGAAGCTGAGCTTTTAAGTAAAACAATTTTAGTGGTTTTGCTGAAGGTTATAAAATATGGATATTTGTTACATACAGTCAGAGTTTATCTGTTTGTAACACTATACTCTTCATAACCTCCTCAAGGCTTCTGCAATAGTACATTATGAATGAGCCCTGATTCCCATTACAGAACTGGGGATGTTCTGGACCAGTACATTAGTAATAAGCATTGAATCACATTATAGAACAGGGATTGTTCTTGAACGGTACAATAGGAATGAGCACTGACTTTAAATGGTGTACAGGGATTGTTCCAGAACAATACATTAAGATTGAGCACTGACTCCCAATGTGGAACAGAGATGGTTCTAGAACAGGGGTGGGCCTTTGTATATGCAGGTTTTTGCTGCAACTCTCTAATTAGATTACTAATTATTGGACTGATTGGCTCAAGAGTTCACACACCTTAGTGTGAACAGCTGACCTAAACCTTATCCCAAAAACCTGCATACACACCGGCCCTTTGTAGGTAAGATTGCCAACTCATGTTCTTGATCAGTCTCTTTCTATGGAATAGGGATTGTTCTGGAACTTTATATTAGGTATGAACACTGACTCCAAGTGTGGAACACAAATTGTTCTGGAATAGTACATTAAGAATGAACATTGAATCCAAATGGGGAACAAAGATTGTTGTAGAACTGTGCAATAGGAATGAGCACTGACTTTAAATGGTGTACAGGGACTGAGTACTCACTCCCATTGTGGAACAGGGTTAATTCAAGGGACACTGTCTCCCATTATGGAACAGGGCTAATTCTGGAACAGTACAATAGGAATGGACACTATCTCCCATTGTGGAACAGGGTTAATTCTGGAATAGTACAATCGGAATGGACACTGTCTCCCATTGTGGAACAGGGCTAATTCTGGAACAGTACAATAGGAATGGACACTGGCTCCCATTGTGGAACAGGGTTAATTCTGGAACAGTACAATAGGAATGGACACTGGCTCCCATTGTGGAACAGGGTTAATTCTGGAACAGTACAATAGGAATGGACACTGTCTCCCATTGTGGAACAGGGCTAATCCTGGAACAGTACAATCGGAATGGACACTGTCTCCCATTGTGGAACAGGGCTAATTCTGGAACAGTACAATAGGAATGGACACTGGCTCCCATTGTGGAACAGGGCTAATTCTGGAACAGTACAATAGGAATGGACACTGGCTCCCATTGTGGAACAGGGTTAATTCTGGAACAGTACAATAGGAATGGACACTGGCTCCCATTGTGGAACAGGGCAAATTCTGGAACAGTACAATCGGAATGGACACTATCTCCCATTGTGGAACAGGGCTAATCCTGGAACAGTACAATCGGAATGGACACTGTCTCCCATTGTGGAACAGGGCTAATTCTGGAACAGTACAATAGGAATGGACACTGGCTCCCATTGTGGAACAGGGTTAATTCTGGAACAATACAATAGGAATGTGCAGTGACTCCCAATATGGAATGGTGGATTAAACACAAACACTCCTTCCAAGGCTCGCATGCTAAATATGCAATTTGTAATAATATGTTAAGTCTACGACGGCATTCCAAGTTAGGCAAGATTACACAAGTGAGACTAATTAAATACGAGATCTCAATTATGAAATAAATTACAGCAACTGTGTCCATATAAGTGAGATTGGATTGCAGAAGATATTTTTAATCCTGTGATTTAAGACTGAAACATTTTTGCTGCACTGTTTATAGTAAATTATTATATTTGGCTGTGCTTTGAACACATGCGGAAATATTTTGGGTGGATCAGTAATTAAGCCTTGGCATAAAGCTAAATTATTGTTTTTTTGGTTTTGCTTCAAACGATGCAACCATTGTTCATAATTTGTATGCAAAAGTTTTAGTAGGTTAATTAAGTCAACTTTGCTTAACTGATACTTTCTGTGAAAGGAGTGGATCAATAGGTAGCAATGTTATCTCACACCTACAGGGCTGGCGGTTTGAATCCTAATTTTTATGGGAGGGAGTTTTTATGGTCTCCCTGCTTCATATAGGATTCCTCCTGCAGTCTAAAGACTGGCAGGTAAATGGACTGGCTATGGCTATGTTTATATGACATTGTGGGGACCAAATGTCCTCCAAAATGTAATAAAATCCTGTTATTTTGACATTGTGGGGACCATTTTTCAGGTCCCCACAAAGATCTGTGAATGCAATCAAAACAGTAAAAATGCCAAAAGTCTCTTCTTTCATTTGGTTACTTATGGTTAAGGTTAAAGGTTAAGGTCGTCATGTTTGTGATTAGAGTTTTCCCTATAGAAATGAATGGAGAGTCCCCACAAAGGTATAATTACAAGCCTGTGTGTGTGTGTGTGTGTGTGTGTGTGTGTGTGTGTGTGTGATGGACTGATATCCTGTCCAATGTCTCCCTTGTTTTGTACCTAATATGCTTGTGATGGGATCCTTGTGAACCTATACTGGGCAAGTTGTTAGAAAATGGACAGATACTAGAAGCAACATACACACTAATGCTTAAGGATATGATTATCCTGCTCTAGTATCCACCAGAATGATATTTAAGCTCACTTGTTTTAGTATTTGGGTGGTGTGTAGCCTAAGTCATTAGTACTCTGTGCCCGAGGTCACTGGTTCAAATCCTATAGCTGGCAGAATGATTTCACCATTGGGCCCTTGAGTGAGGCCCGTAACCCCCAATTACTCCAGGGACTGGCTGATCCTACTCTCTGCTCCTAACTTGTAAGTCACTTTGGACAAAAGTATCTGCTAAATAAATAAACGTAACATAAAGGCATGAAAAAATAAAATTTCGTTTTCATAAACATAATTGCAGCTGTGTACAGCTTGAACTGAACTGCAAGAGCTCAACAGCAGTGCAAGGTTTGTGACTATAGAGGTGTGTTTAACAAGGTTGTCAAAGTTTGGCTCATATTACTGAACTGTTCCGTCCATTTGGGAAAATCTGCCGTTTTAATGAGGTTTATAAGAAAAGCCCGTGAAGAAACAACATGCTCTTATTACTTTTAAGTTGAGCAAAGGACTGAGTCTTACTTTCTATGATTAAAATACGAACAACACCTCTAGCATTTCATTTGTTCTTCTTTCAGTACCATAGTTCTGTTACTTCGAGAGTAACTTCTGAAGTAATCTAATTTTAGGTGTCATCCCAATCACCTTGTGCCTGGGATCAGATCCAATCCATCCCTCACCCCACAAATCGTTGCTAGATAAATGGATGGGTATTTTATTTATCCATATTAAAGTGTGAACACTAAATGAATGAAACATCCTCACAGTAATCAAGCGACATGATAATGCACAATTGTCAAACAAACACAAATTATTTACCAAGAGTCCATGTTGTTTGGCTTAAACATAAAAGGAAAGTGGCTTTTGGTTTTTGTTTAATTTTGCTATCATTCATAAAATAGGACAATGAATCGTAAGGCAAGAGATCTTAAAAAGAGCTTAAACCCCTTAGAAGAAGCATTTTTGGAAATGCATGCATCGCAAAATTGTATTATTTGTTTCATTAACATAAGTAATGAAACTAATTAATATTTTATAACTAAGAAATCCAAGTAGCCTAAAATTGGACATATATTGAAGTGTATTAGGATATTAGAATTTTTACATTATAGTTTTACAAAAGGAATATGTTTAGATATCTTCTGTAAGTATACATGATTTCAACAGTGATGCTACATTGTGTGCTTTGTATGGTTGCGGCCTGTTGTTCAGTGTCGTTTCAGTTATCGTTTATTCACCATCGTTCCAAATTAGTTAGACTCGGCTCTCATTGGTACTGCATTGTATAAATATTGCTAGCGGAATCTAAAGTCAACCCTGGTTTCTCTTTGAGTCCATAAAGAAGCTATGGGAGATGAAACCACCACCGGCTCCGTGCAGAGAAGTGGGATTAGAGGGTTCGACACTGCAGGGGTCTGCTTGGTGCCGAGCAGACCACTCCAGGCTGACTTTCCTCGTTCTTTACGCCTCTCGTGTCCAAACAGCACCACTTCCTGTGTTTCGGGGACCTTAATAAATTACCTAGCGTCCTTCTGGTCAAGAAATGAACCCATGGAAAAGCAACACAGAGGGGCACACTGTGACTTCAGGGAGAAAAAAAAAACAAGAAAAATCCTAACTCTGCCATGTTATGATCTCATGTCCCTTAACTCATTTTAACAAATCAGCTTGATTCTTTATTGTCCATTGGAGGTTACAAATGTTTGCCTCAGTCCTATAAATCCTGGCAGGCGATGTATAATAATTTGTATGGCCTGTTCTCCGCTTTCATTTTTTTTTTTCACTTTACTAACACTTTATTTCTGCCACCTACTGTTAGAAACTCATTAGAACGAGGCTCCTGGGCTGTGCCAGAAAACACAATTGGGCACTGGGAGCCGTAATGACACAGTCCTCTCGTGTTCATTTAGCACGACCGGCCTGTAAAACGATCCAGTTGTTTGCAGCCTGTTTCTTGTTGCATTTGGTTTTGTGTATGAAGCCCCATAGTCACAGCTGCCTCCATCCAGCGTGTGCGAATAATATTCCTTCCGTATTAATGACGTTTTAATGGCTTTTCCTGTTTTATTTTATCTATCCATCCATCTTCTATCTGCTTATCCCAGTCGGGTTACGAGGGACCGGAGTTTATCTATTTTACTTTAGATTTATGGAAATATAGAATCTGGAAGATGAAATGCAAGGCAAAATATTTCTCTGCAGAAAATCTGCCCCATGATAAAAACGGTCGTTTTAATTTTCTTCAGCTGTCAGATGTTTTAGTGTTTAATGTCAGGAGCAGTATCCAAAAGCATCAGTACAGCGGCTTTGCCAGAAGAAAATGGTTTGCGCTGATAACCGGCATTCAGGTTGATTTTAATCAGTTTGAATGATGAGGCTCACGGCGTATCATAAATGACGCTGAAAGACGTTCACATGATTTTGACGAGGAACAGAAACTCTGACCCTCGCCCCCCACCTTCCCCGACCTCATCGAGTCGCTTCTGCTCCATTCCTCTTCTTGCGTTCCTTCGCTATCCTGAGATTCTCTCGTAAAATTCCAGTATAAACAGGGTGGAGGGAAACCGAGCGTTCGCTTAAGGCCGATACCCCTGCAAAGCGCGGTCAGCGGCGGACTTTCTCACAGACCGAGTCTCCCAGCCCCAGGAAAAGCAGGGAGGGACAGGAAGCCCCACCACCCACCCCCCCCCCCCCCCCCCCCCCCCCCGCCACCCCCGTTAGCAAGAGTCCAGCATGTTGTTGTGGTTTGTAATTTATGAGGGGGGCGGCCCTGGTACCTTGTGTTGACATCATTCGTCAGGCTGATTTTATTACACCTTGGAATTGTTTACATGAGTTGGACATTTTATTATTGAAAATAGCCTTTTGCTATTTTAACTCTTTTTTTTGCCATGTGTGCCATTATAATATAAGTTTTGCTTTCAATTTTCATTGTTTCAAAATTTTTCTTTGTGAAAATGATCAGGCGATAAAAGACTGAGCCAGAAGAAATCCTGCATTTCTGAAGGTGTGTTGGGGTCTGGTCCCGGGTGGGTGACTGAGCTCTGCCCTGCCCTGGAATGGGGGGGCACTACCTCTCTGGGTGTAAAGAGTCTGATGGGAAACTCAATGAAAACCAGCCGTGCGCAATTAAATGACCGTAAAACAAGGAGCCACTGAGCTAAAGTGCCCCGTCCAAAGACTTAAATAGCTCCCCCAAAACATCGTAACGACATAGTAACGCACAGGTATTCGGACAGTGGTTGAGTTTTTTATGCAGCGTGAATGGAGATTATCCCAAAAATCACATCAATATAATTCTTACAACCACTGTTGGCTTACTGAGTATTCTTTTGAGGAATACGTTACTAGTAAGCTGTTAAAGCAAGTAAGTATATTGTAAATGCTATGGTCATACCATCGAGCAAATAGGGTACAAGAGTACCCCCTAGTGTTTAAATAAAATATGACATGATCGTGCACAAGGAGTTTGCCCAGATGAAACTTATCTACGAGTGTCTTAATATGGCCTGAATGTGAAATATGCGTTGGTCACTTTGCCCGATGGGCATCATTGCACGTGGGCATGTTCTCTGAGTTTCATTGCAGAGTAAAATAAACGAGTAACGGTGTTCGGTAATTAGAGGTGAGTGACTGTTACAGGAAATCTGAATAGCGGGTCTTTGTGAGCCTTTATATTGGTGCTCAGCATTCGGGGAGTGATTATACGTTACCAGAAAGTATAAAGATATGAGGTCACCGCTCCGTGATGTGTGCTGGTCCCGGGGTGCATGCTAGCCTAAACACGAGCTGGAGCCCGTAGAAGTTCAAAGGTTCAGGTAGCGACGTCTTCTGCACAATCTTATTAATCTAATTCATTTACGCAGTTAATATCTTTATCCCATTCAACCCACCACTTCTGGTCTGGAGTTGTCTGTTTGTAAACAAAACATTTTCAATGCGGAAAAACCTGAGTTGTAGACTATGCTGTTATAATTAGTAAAATGAATGTTTCTATCTACATTGGAATAAGCTCCAAGTAATGAACCATAAAGGGAGAGAGAGGCCATGTGTGGAGATAAGGATGCTTTCAAAGGTATTACTTTTGTTGTTCATTTGTTGGAGAAGATCCTACTCATTTGCGTCGATCATGAGTCCTGAAGGTCAAAATTTTGTGGAAAATTAGTATGTAGTTTCCACTGTTTCCAGTCAGTTCCCATTCTGTGCTGTACTGGTTACTGTCTCTGTCTGTGACACATCCCAGTCACTGCCCATGCTTTGCCCCAGCCGCCCTGCTATACCCCCAAACACGCCCCACCCCAGGCCAGGAAACAGTGAAGCAGTGCTGCAGTGCTTGGCAGAGTCCTTTCCCAGTGCTTTTGGTGTGTGTTGGGGGTGGGGGGGTGGGCGTGGACATTAGTGAATGACTCATATTTTCTCCTCATAATTCCATCATGTCTGTTGCTTAAGCCGACCATGAGTCCGGTGTCTCTGTGTCCAACCGGCATTTATGAGAGAGTCACACACTATGTCCTCAGTAAGATCCATTTGGGACAAGAAGGGTTTGCTAATGTTCCCTGGTGCAGTTTGGATGTTCTCTTTGCTCGTTCAGTGCCACCTTCCCGGGGGTGTCCCACTCCGGTCGTCCCTCTTTCTCATCCCCATATAGTGACCCCCCGCCCCTCACACTCCACGGTAACCCTCCACCGAGGCCCCTTCCAAACATCCATAACGACAGGGTGCCGCGCTGGATGGAGCCTCTTTCTCACACCTCGGCACAGGCTACAGTTTTCGTCGCGCTTCCTTACGTCACTCAGATGCACATAGAGAAACATCAGATGACCCCCCCCCCCCACACACACACACACACATACCCCCACAGCTCTCACCTCTAATGAGCCGGGCCAAAATAACAAAAAGAAAAATGAAAACGTCACGGTCCATGCATGGCCAGTCCGGGAGGGGTCCTGGCTCAGTCGAATTAATATTTCAGGCAGATCCACGGACGCCCCGCAAATACAACACCCCAAATTACAAGTCATCACGAAAACAAACTACACACACTACAATAAGAACCCAGAAACTTCGCAGTTCTCCCCAACAGCCTCTCCCTCCCGTGTCTGCACGCCCGCTGAGCTTGAATCCGTCTCACGCGTGCGTCTATAAATGCCGGCACAAGCAATTAGCAGGTCCCTTATCTGCTGCCTCCTGCACCTTAGCAGGGGCTCCACAAAGTAAATGTTCACACAGGATCATATGTCCGCTCACTGGTGAAGGTCAAGACACCCGCGCCCGTACAGCCATTCTGATTTCAGGCCCTCAAAAATCCATCCATCTTTTCCTGGGTCCTTTCACTATTATGAGCTAAGAAAACACTGCCCTTAGGCTGGCTCCAGGCAGCCCTGTTAGAGCCATGTTAGCTAAACCATCAGCAGTTTGAGAGAATCCCACATATTGAGCTGTAGGTGGTGGCGGGAGGGGGGGAGACCAGTACAAACTATGAATTGCCTCTGAAGGTATCTGCTCTTTAGGCCTCCAACAAGCGAGCGTCACGATCTAGCGTTTGAGCGATGCGTGTTGCCCTTGGCAGGTGCAGCTTATCAGAAAATAGTGACACTATTAAATGAAAAGTAAACTGCGTTTTTACGATTTCAACAAATGACATCGCCCCCCATTCCGTCCAGTTTAGAAGAGGCCGCGCATGCTGAAGATTCCCGCTCCAGCCAAGTTCCTTGGTGAGCTGGCGCTGAAGCAAATGTTTTCACTTTAAACTGAGCAGGATTTTGGGAGGGGGGCTGAGTATTAACTTCGCGGTCCCACACTGACAGCTAACAAATGTCAGGACATTACTGACCACAAAGCGTATATCCCACTATGTCCCTGTGTGCTTTTCGAAATACAGATTTTGGTGAAAGATCCATTTTTGTATGAACTAATGCTAACATTAATGAATCACCAATCAATGTTTGTGCTTTGCTAATGATTTTAAAGGTTGTCTGCCAGACAGGTCTGTATAGTGCTATTTTTATTTTTCAGTATCTGACTATTTTTGGGGGCAGATTGGTGGTTCTGTGCAGCAATCGGAAGGTTGTTGGTTCGATTCCCACGAATGCCAGAAGTGATCCTACCCCATTTGCCCTTGAGCAAGGCCTTTAAACTGCAATTGCTTCATCCTGGGCATGACACTAATCTACATCCAGCCCTATAAGGAGGTCCTCCGACTTACAGGGGAAATTTGGGGGTTGGTGGCAGGATTGGCACTCCAGCCACCGGAAAAATCTCACGCTGCTCTGTTTGGGCTAGTGTGGTGCTGAGGTGTCACCTGCTGCGCGGCTGTACTTGGGTTTTCATCCCTGAGGTGGTTTGTCGTGTGGTGGGTGCAGCAACACACTGTAAGTAGCACACACTCCTTACCTTTCTCTATCCTCCACCGTGCATCAGTTGTCCCTTTACCTAAGATAATCAGAAATAAAGTCCATTTTTGGTAACTGCTTGTCCTATTTATGGTTGTGGGGGTCTAGAGCCGATCCCAGTGGCCACATGCGCAAAGCATGGAACTACCCAGGATGGGTCACCAACACAGAGCAACCTCACACACCATCCAATCACTCATGCCCATCTTTGGATAACTGACCTCAGTTTGTTGGGGGGGGGGGGGGGTGTTGGGAACAAAGTACCCAGAAAAAAACCCCACAACGACACGGAGAGAACATGATGCAAGCTCCAGGTCCCAGAGGCGTGAGGCAGGAGTGCCAACCACTGCATCACCATGCCTCCCCTCAAAGATAAAACATGCATAATAAATTCAGTTTAAGGAACAATAAGAAAACTGTGCAAACTGCACGGAATGTACCATTATGCTAAATATAGTGCAAACGATATATATAGATATTTAAAGTGTGTTCAGAATGCAGATGCCTTTAGAAGAGGCGGCACTGTGCATTTGTAAGGCAGCGGATGAGAACGAGCACGGATGGTAACAAAGAGGCCCTTCTGATCGTTCTTCTAGCCCCCAACCCATACGAATCCATTCTATAGCCCTTATTGAAATCATTGATTTTTGTGAGGTGAAAGAGTGGCAGGATTGGCTCTGATTAGACGTAGGGTTATTGGTACGTTGGCACATCAGCTGGGCGGAGTGGTCCGTAGCCCCTGCTCCGCAGCCTCAGAAACCCTTTCAAAAGTTTTGTACCCCCAAGCCTCAACACTTAAAGTCGTTATTTTGCTCTAGAGACTCACACTCTGAATTATCATATCTCGCAAAACTAAATTAACAGAAGACGTCAATAATACAGAAATATGTGACACGCAACAGGCACTGAAGGCTTTGGCTCTGAGTGACCTTAAATTATTGTAAAGAAGGTGCTGAGTTACATATAATATAGTGTACACATACTTTATTAGGTACACCTAGCTAATACTGAGTTGGACCCACTTTTGCTTCCAAAATCAACAGACATGTTATATGTTCAGAGACGTCTTTCTGCACGTCACTGTTTTGCCAAGAAATTATGTTTGCACTTGGGTCCCTCCCTGTTAGTGTAAACAGGTCCCAGCGACCTCCTGTGACCTCTTTCATTAACAAGGGGTTTTCAGCCACAGAATTGTCCCTGTTCGTTGTTCATCGATCCATTATCTGTAAACCCTTAGGCACTGCAGAAGAGAGGCTGCTTCTATAATACTGGAACCGCCACATATTCCATCAGCCGCTTAGATCAGTCATCTTGGTTGGCGAGTGAACCTCCTCGGTCCTGTTTACAACCCGTATGTATTCAGTTGCAGCTAGTTTGATGAGTTGCCAGGTATCAACCGTCCACTGAGAGTGTGAGATTGTGTGTATATGTACATGTGATACATGTTTTTCTTGCTCTCCGTCCAATGGGCTTTCAACAAGGTGGACAGAACAAATCACAGAACCCCCCCCCCCCCACCACCACCACCACCACCACTCAGTGACAGACTTATAGCTAAGAGCTTCCCGTTGGACTTTCTCACAGGAACAGCAGCAGGCCAGGAATCCGATGTTTCCTGTGTTGTCTTCATCAATCAGTCTTTATTAAAAAAAAAAACAACAAAATACTTCTGTTCTTCGACTTAGGGACCCTGGATGGAGGCAATTTGCTCCCTTAGCAAAAATGTTTCAGATGCGTAAGAAATATAGAGCTACCTTGTTTAACTGTGTTGTTAAGGATGATTCCCAAAGTGGTTCTGCGTAATGTTATGGTAGATGTCATGAAAGGTAAAAATTTGAAGAACAAATGTAAAACCAGACAATACAATACTTTGCAGAATGGGCGTCGCCCCCATTCAATCTGAGGGGGACGTGTCCCTCTCACATTTCATAATTATTCATTTGGACCCCCCCCACGTTTAACATTAAATATTAGTTTTATGCCAGTGTGTCCCCCCACATTCAAAACGCCCCTGCTTTGCAGTATGGCATAAAACAAATTCACATTATTGGTAAAAAAAACACATGCATGGTTATTTATTGTTAATCCCTAAGACTAAAAAATGACATGAATATATCTGATCAGTTCATTTTTGTAAGAAGTGTCTTTTCACATCAGGTTTGCGATTGTGATTATATTGCTTCGGGACCAGGCAACGAAATAACTTCTTTTAAGTAATTCCAGATTAAACGTATGTTTACGCTTATTGCATCCATGGAGGGTTCAGGAACAAACCTTCTAGCAGGAGTTTTGTTACTATGATCTGTACAGATTTAACATTTAATTAAATTTCTTTTTGAAGTGCAACTGTGCAGCTGTTCATTTTGAAAGACACAATGACATCACTGTAAGCTGTTCATCTCAGTTTGGAATTATACATGCAATGCACCATCAAACCCCCTTTGCAGCCGCGATCAATGTGGAACATGGCCCTGGTTATTTTGTTACTGCACTATTTACAGCAAATTTTATTCGAATGTTTCATTATTGTCTTGTACGTTTGCTTTGTCATGTTCTGTGTAAAGCTGTCTTTAAGGTCATGGATAAATCCTATTTAATTTCTCAGTGTCCCTGCATATTTTAAAAAGACAATAAAGTTTGACTGGACATGCAGTGCCTTACACACTTTCACTATTGTTGGGACCGTAAGTGTGACCCGATTGTGAAAGAATTTTAGATGATATACTGTATATTTTTCTACTCTGGTCAATATTTAAACATCATTGATTTCAACTGAGATGAACTGCTAATTCTGAAGGCAAGGCATTAATTATGATGTATCTATAAGAAGTATTAATTATCAAATATCTATAATGAATAATCCTTTGCACATTTAACGTTAGACTGTTTCAAGTTCCACGTCGAGCCTTGGACCGGGCCTTGGACTGGGCCTTGGATCGCACCACTCTGTGCGTTGCCAGGGGTTCCGCACACAGTGATGAAGACTAATGATCCCTGCCTGCTGGAACTCCAGCAGATCGACGGTGCCAGTGTCAAATGCCCTGGAGGTTTGTGACTCAGACACGAGCAATGCAGCTGTCTGGCCCTCTGCCTCGCCACCCTGGGGTCGTTTCTGGCACAGCGGTGAGCGAACAGGTGTGATGCCCTCCATTGCTTTTGGAAGACGCTTCTGCTCTGCTCGCCGTGTGCGATATACCTTGGGATTGTCAGCAAAATGGCTTTTTCATGCAGGGCAATAAAGACTAATCATCCCCCCACCCTTCTCGCCATCCGTAGTGTCCACGCTACACGTATACGGCAAGGCCTATCTGTCTCTCGCGACGCCTGTCAAAACGGAGGTGACACGCTTCTCCCCCAACGCAAACACAAAAATGAGCGAGTTGTGTAATCAAATGAAAATCAACAGCAGGGAGGAAATTTCTCACCTTCTATAAACAGCCCTGTGAGAGCGACCTACGGACAGCGAAAGCATTACCTCACCCGCTCCCCTCTGCGAAAACATCCCCACTTCAAAGCCCTGAGTGTTTTCGGGACTTTTACGTGTGTATAATGTTAGGTTTATGTATTATTTTTCTCAATCTTTCGTGCGGCAGCACATTACATATTTTGTGATTTTTGGACGGCCATGTACAGGAAGCCAGATGATGCCTGGGTACCTTTGAACAATTTGTAGATGCAGTGATGCGTGGTCTTGCTTACTTTATAGCCTGGGAGCTCAGAAATCAGGTCCTTATCCAACATTAATGTCATACCAGGCCATTGCCAGCCACTTGTCGGCTAGGGGGCCTTTTAATTTGCATATTAGCATACTAGCAACGGCTGGTGAGCTCAGGACTGGCAGCGCAGGGTGAAATAACAGCGGGCAGGGAGGCCCCGGTCCGGAGGAACAGCCGTTCTGTTTGTAGTGAGACTTGTAGGCTTAACCATATGGTCCAGATGCTTTGACTCTGGGCAAACCTTCTCTGACCTCTGAAGTGGACACCCTCTCTTTGCATTTATGCCCCAGTAGCAAAACAGGAGGGGGGGGAAAGGACGGGCATACATCCCCCGGCCCGTCATGGCAGGTGGCCCACTAAAGAATTTACAAAGGGGCGCCCCCCACGTTGCCCAGCCAGCAAATTTAACCAAGTGGTCCTTCTGATAGCAGACGATCATACAAAACTTGCAAGAATTTACCAGGAACTCCCTCTCCCCGGCTTGGCAAATTTGACCAAGCACCCTGCCTCACCCCTTCAGCCCTCCTGCTGTGAGACCCATCCTCCCCTGCTATGCCCCCAGTTAGATTGTGCTCTATAACCTAATAAGGTCTATTTAATCTATCTTTAAGTGAATATAAATATCAATGCATCCAATCTACATACCCCTTTGCCACATGCAGGGTAGCAGGGGCCTGAGGCTTTTCACAGAATCAGCGCAAGCGCGGCAGGGAACAACCTAGGACAGGACGCCAGCCCGTCGAAGGACGCTCACGTGGAATAACCTAGGACAGGACAGCAGCCCGTCGAAGGACGCTCACGTGGAATAACCTAGGACAGGACGCCAGCCCGTCGAAGGACGCTCACGTGGAATAACCTAGGACAGGACGCCAGCCCGTCGAAGGACGCTCACGTGGAATAACCTAGGACAGGACGCCAGCCCGTCGAAGGACGCTCACGTGGGATAACCTAGGACAGGACGCCAGCCCGTCGAAGGACGCTCACGTGGAATAACCTAGGACAGGACAGCAGCCCGTCGAAGGACGCTCACGTGGAATAACCTAGGACAGGACGCCAGCCCGTCGAAGGACGCTCACGTGGAATAACCTAAGACAGGACAGCAGCCCGTCGAAGGACGCTCACGTGGAATAACCTAGGACAGGACGCCAGCACGTCGAAGGACGCTCACGTGGAATAACCTAGGACAGGACGCCAGCCCTTCGAAGGACGCTCACGTGGGATAACCTAGGACAGGACGCCAGCCCGTCGAAGGACGCTCACGTGGAATAACCTAGGACAGGACACCAGCCCATCGAAGGACGCTTATGTGGAATAACCTAGAACAGGACACCAGCCCATCGAAGGACGCTCACGTGGAATAACCTAGGACAGGACACCAGCCCATCGAAGGACGCTTATGTGGAATAACCTAGAACAGGACACCAGCCCATCGAAGGACGCTCACGTGGAATAACCTAGGACAGGACGCCAGCCCGTCGAAGGACGCTCACGTGGAATAACCTAGGACAGGACACCAGCCCATCGAAGGACGCTTATGTGGAATAACCTAGAACAGGACACCAGCGCGTCGAAGGACGCTCACGTGGAATAACCTAGGACAGGACGCCAGCCCGTCGAAGGACGCTCATGTGGAATAACGTAGGACAGGACGCCAGCGCGTCAAAGGACGCTCACGTGGAATAACCTAGGACAAGACTCCAGCCCATCGAAGGACGCTTATGTGGAATAACCTAGAACAGGACACCAGCGCATCGAAGGACGCTCACGTGGAATAACCTAGGACAAGACTCCAGCCCATCGAAGGACGCTTATGTGGAATAACCTAGAACAGGACACCAGCGCATCGAAGGACGCTCACGTGGAATAACCTAGAACAGGACACCAGCCCGTCGAAGGACGCTCACGTGGAATAACGTAGGACAGGATAGCAGCCCATCAAAGGACGCTCATGTGGAATAACCTAGGACAGGATGCCAGCCCGTCGAAGGACGCTCACATGGAATAACCTAGGACAGGACGCCAGCCCGTCAAAGGATGCACACCGTTCACAGACAGGCAATTTGGTAACTTTAATTCATCGTAGCATGTGTTTGGACTGTGGGAGGGAACCCAGAGAAAACCACATGCAACACGGGAACAATATGCAAACTGCACACATACTTTGGGGGTGGATACTCCAGCCTTAGTCCCAGAGAACAATGAGGGAAGAATGCTAACCACTGCACCACCATGCCGCCCCGAGTATAAATATTAAACGGCAAAATGCAATAAAAGATTATTAAAGTGCACTTGCAAAGATAATGGCTGCATTACAATACTAAATAGTCTGTAATTGCTTATACAACATACCTGCACCAGGTATTCCGTGTTCTCTGTGGCTGGGAGCTGGGAGGGAGCAAATATGTGGACTGTCTGGGGGTCCCTGAGGACTGGGTTGAGAAACACCACAGCACAGGGTTGAGGAAGTCCTGGAGCCAATCCCAGGAAATGCAGGGTACAGGGCCACATGCTTTCAGGTGGCAGGAGGAAATCAACACAGACAGGGAGAGCATGCAAATCCCCCAGCCCTGGAGTTGTGAGGCAACAGTGTCGTCCTCCAAATCACCAGGCTGCCCATCAAAGAGCCAGATATGACAGCCACTCTAAAAGGCATCTGCCACTCACTTTAAAAGATGGTTTAAAAAGGAGGGAAGATTATCTCAGCCATCTGTGTGACTGACAGCTGGCGCAGCTGGGCGATGACAGCAGAGTACCTCCACTGAGGGGAATATTCAGCTCTTTTACGATTTCATGATCTGGATAAAACAATGTGGCAGTTTTCCGAGAGGCTCTGAAAAAGAAATGGATGTGCTGTTTGGAGTCATGGCTGATCCATGATCCTCGGGTATATATATATATATATATTAAACCATGGCTTAGACACTTTGATGTGTGTGCCTCAGTGCATTTCAGTGAAGGCATGGATCATTTTTCGGGACAGCAGGGAAGGTGCTTTGCTGGTTTTTTTCAAACCCAGTTTGTTTTGGAAGGCGCAGCAAATAATGCCAAACGGGGACAGGAAACATTTCAGCATGGCCAGATGTAATAATTCTTTAAATGTAGTGACTTTTACGTTAAGTCTATGAACGGCAAAACAAATACAGTCGGCGTATGCATGGCCGAACTCGCTGAATATTGATTTAATAAACAAAATTAAGTTAGAAGGGTCTGTGGAAAAAAACAGTGAAATCATTAGGATTTAAAATTGAGACTGGAAATGCAAACTGACATGTACTTTGTCCAGACAGCCGTTGTGTGTCATTTCAAAAATTTCAACGTAAATATCCATTTTCCATAACTGCTTAACCAGCACAGGGCTGCCACGTTAAACATAAATGCGATCATTATAATTTTTTTTTGTTATTCATTACTGGGGGGGTTGAATTCTACTCCCCCCTCCGCAAAATGGATTTCATCTGGGTACTCTGGCATCCTCCCACATTTCAAATAACATGTGGTTATGGTGAATCGGCATGTCCATATATGGACATATATATGTCCATATATGGACATTTGGACTATAGAGTCTCTCTGAGAATGTTTGCCTTGCAATAGACTGACATTCAGGGTGATCTCTGCTTTGTGGCCCATGTTACCTGGCACAGATCGTACACTGGAAGATGGATGGATGGATGGATGGATGGATGGAATGCATTTTGCCATAGAAACCATTATACCCACAAATAAACACCATTAATTTTCCACAATGCAACACTTTTTAACTTAACTTCTTAACACTGTTTAAAATGGTTTGGATCTCGATAGAGATGCTGATTCCAGCAGTAGCTCTGTTCTACATTAGGTGCTGCTGCACCCTATTGGCTTGTCTGCTTTTCAGCACCACCTGACCTGTCCTTTTCTAAAAGACAACATGGCCTGCCAAAGCTCTACCACATCAAAGAGCATTTCCTTTATTATTATTCTGGCACAGCTTGGCCTAATGACGCTTGCTATCCCCACTGCCCGGACCAGCTGACTCTCATTACTTCTTCTTTAGTGCGTATGACATCCCAAATTCCTTTCATCAAAACAGAAGCGGCTTCTACGTGGCATCCGCACAAACTCCACACATGTCACTCTGAATAAAGGAGCCATTTTAATGTTATACAACCAGACTCTAAAATTCACAAAACAAAACGTCTGAAGATGACCATGTCCAGTGCTGGATTGGGATTAAAATTTTTGTTGGACTTTAGAGTCCCCCATGATGAATTTTGCCATGTGTGTGGGGGGGGGGGGGCACAAGCCCTTCAGCCCACCGGGAAGATGCCCCGTATGCCAACCCAGCCCTCACCTCGTCTAAACACCCAAAATATTTCCACAATAGACATAATATTATCTGTATCTACCTTAATGCTTTAGATTTGCTAGTAAATTTTATTCCCAAGAGCTGAGGGGAAAAAGAGAAGAAATGAGAAGTGTGGACTTCTAAGTTTGACCAAGAAGTTTTACTGTTTCCTCTTGCTCCTTGTGTATTTGTTACATGACAGTGGAGGCTAAGATATATCAACTAATAGCCAGGACAGACTTTCCCATCGGCTGGAAATCAAGCCTGTAACATTTAAGACTGGAGACACACATCCAGTCTTGCAACCTGTTCACGCTACCTAGTTTTTATGACTAAAGAAACCAATCTCACCCAGCTTGTGTTTTATTCCATAACAAGTGGGTCACTGTACAGATCCTGCTATGTTGATATGCCTGAATAAAAAAACCCAGAGGCCAGAGATAGTCACTGGTTTTTCGATACCTTGCTATCGCCTGAGGTTCTGAGAAAGCTGGCTGAGACAAAATGCTATATGTACACTGCCTGACCAAAGAAACAAGAAGACTTCAGCACATCCCAAAGACTTTCAATGAAGTTAAGGTCAAAGGTTGGCCAGATCATCTGTGATAATGATTCCTTATGTTCCCTGAACCATTCTGTGACAATTCAAGCCCGATGGATCTTGGCATTATCATCCTGGAATATTCCCATGCCATTAGGAAGGGAAAAACCCACTGATGGTATAACCTGGACATTCAGTAGATTCAGATACTCCGCTGGCTTCACTCTGTTGCTGCATAACGTTGTTGAGCATTAATAACAGTCCAATCGTTGACTCTTAAGTACTAGCTTATTTAAATTCAAACTGTGACCTTTTTTGGCCTGGCAGTGTGTCTGACGTAGGCTGATATCTAGCATGTGCAAGTCTAGACAACTGTACTTATATCAGGAGATGATGTTAGTGTGTGCGCTTCTGAGACCATATAAATACTCCTCTCATCCCGTTAACTGCTACCATAACCCGGCCGGCCCCAGAAAACCCATTCACCGCGAGAAGCTGGTATGTCACAGATTACTTTCTCCGGGCGGAATAAAAGGCGGACGCCCGGTGTTTGCAGCACGGACGGATATGCCGGTGACACACGTTCCTTTGACTTTGCTCCGGGAGGCGGGGCAATGCTTAGAGTTATACAACGTGGGGAATAGCTGCGTAGAGGGGACTGCAACATTTATTTGTCCCCTAGTCCTTCACTAGAGGCAAAATAGTAATTTCGTTAGCTAAACATGTATCGGCGAGTTTTACATTCCGCGTTAAGAAGCGTTACGATAAATCCTTCAGCCTCAAGAGCCGCTGTCGTAAAGGTAATTGAGTTTGGTAGCGGTGTGCTTTAAGTTCTCTCTGACCTCATCGATAAGTTTATTAAGCTATAACTGTTCTTTAAGTTGCGAATAAACGAGTTGTAATGAGGACAAATCCATTTCTGTATGTTTGTAGCCCCTCTGGCAGTGTTAATACATCGGGTTTATCTATAGCTGCACGTTTAAACTCCACGTTACAAAACTTCATCTACACATCAACTGTAACAGTACATTTGTACATTATTTTGGAGAAAACTTGTCATATTATATTGTAGGTTGCACTCACAGCTGTGATGCTTATCTGTTTGCACCTGTCCTGTGTCACACACACGTCGTTTGTAAATGATATCATTTTGCACTGTATCTTCCTGGGTCGTTGCAGTATGGGCTGATCATCAGGGGGCTTATGCAGTATGTGTAATTTATTAAACAATACAAAGGTTTTATAAAACCGTAAGAACAATTGCATATTATTGGCATTAAAGTTAATATTCAGTTTTTAATAGTTTATGGACGGATGCGTAGAAGATGAGCATTGCACGTACAGCATCCTACTGTTCTAACTGTTCTAAAATCCTCGGCAAACGCAGGTTGGAGAGCAGCAAGCAGCTGTTCTCAGATCAGCAGCAGCCTGCCCTGGTGCATCCCGAATACAGCATCGGCGGCTTCACCTCACCAGAGAGGTACACTGCCAGCCTAAGATACTTAACGTGACCTAATTATGCGAATTATACTAATTATACCATGTGGACGCGCCAGGCATTTTGGGAAGATGGAGGGTGCGCCTCACGTTGTACACCACAATCTGAAATGTTGCACACATATATAGCTAACAAATAAAATATATCCTTTGAAAGGCCGGCCTTAGCAGAGAACAATGTTAATTTATTAGAGAGAAGGATTGACAGGCAGACTAATATTGATAACATGAATGTTTGGTCATGCATTTGCAAATTGTCCCTTTTTTAAGCTATAAAAAAATTGCAAGTGCTGTGTTGAATGTTGCTTTAAATGATGTGGGTGTCGCTGTTCATTGGGTACCAAGATAGTCGTGTTTGAAGCCTACAGCCAATTGTGCTTGTATTTGATGGGACCTTACGACCTGCCCTGTAATAAGTCAGAGTTAGAAAACTGCAGTAAACATCATAGGTAAACATCATTGGCCAAATGTACAGATACGCTTGGAGATATAGGCTTAACACATTGTTTTTTTTTCCCTGTTTGGAACTGTAGTTCCCCAGTTAATAATTTATGTTTAAAAACATATTTACCTATGAAGTCACTGGACATCCTGCATCTGAACTCCATTCACCATTCACTCACACATGCACTCCTACGGGCAATTTAGCAAGTCCAATTAGCCTCAGCATGTTTTTGGACTGTGGGGGGAAACCGGAGTACCCGGAGGAAACCCCACGACGACATGGGGAGAACATGCAAACTCCACACCAGGCGTAGATTCGAACCCAGGTCCCAGAGGTGTGAGGCAACAGTGCTAACCACTGCACCACCATGCCGCCCCCATCAGTGTTACATATTATCATGTTTTTCATGCTGCTGTAACCCCCAGTCTCACACGCGATGTTGATTTGTCTTAAATTTCTGCTCGTATGCGTGTCTGTGTTGTGTATGCCTTCCTGCCCTCCCATGTCTTTGGATGACTGTCATTCAGGTGTTTTGTTTTTTGAACAGACACATACATTCTGGCGGTATTTTCATATCTGTGAAATGTGCCCTTGGACTGGTGAGTTAAAAATAGATTTTGAGAAACGTGTGTGGCGTCTCCAAAGCTGTCCGCAGTAAAAGAACCCGCAGAGGCCCCCAAAGAAGAGATAGGAACCTTCACCAGACTCATCGAAGCCATGGGCTTTACGGGACCTCTCAAATACAACAAATGGGTGAGTGTTCGAGCTGCCTTGCTTAGAAACGGTACATTCGCATGCCCTGCTGTGAATTAGCATGTGGTGCTGCGCAACGCTTCCATCAGACACGTTTGTCTTTTGTTTTTCCTTCAGAAAATTAAGATAGCAGCTTTACGAATGTATACCTGTTGTGTTGAGAGAATCGCCTATGATGACTTCTTTGAAAGTAAGTTTCCTGGAGTCGATTAACATTTGTTTGGTATTTCACAACCTATATTATCCCTAGTCTGATCTAATAGCTGAATGAGATTTTTATATATATATATATATATATATATATATATATATATATATATATATATATATATATATATATATATATATAAAACCCTCTTAGATAATGGTTTTGATGGTGTAATCGCAGGGCGGCATAGTGGTGCAGTGGTTAGCACTGTTGCCTCACACCTCTGGGACCCGAGTTCACATGTGTGTGGAGTTTGCATGTTCTCCCCATGTCGTTGTGGGGTTTCCTCCGGGTACTCTGGTTTCCCCCCACAGTCCAAAAACATGCTGAGGCTAACTGGACTTACTAAATTGCCCGTAGGTGTGCATGTGTGAGTGAATGGTGTGTGAGTGTGCCCTGCGATGGGCTGGCCCCCCATCCTGGGTTGTTCCCTGCCTCCTGCCCATTGCTTCTGGCATAGACTCCGGACCCCCCGCGACCCAGTAGGAAAAGCGGTTTGGAAGATGGATGGTGTAATCGCATGTTTTCTGATCTACAGAATTTGCACATTTAATTCTTGCTTTTTTCCTCTCTCAAAATAAGGAAATGAATGGCGATTGTATATTAAGAGTGTGACTGAAATGTGTGACTTTTTGGTCACGTTTTCCTTGGGAAATCAACAGCACATGCAGTATGGAAGAGTACAGGGAGCAGATGATTATATGCACTGAATGCTTTTTGTAAACAGTTAAATTGTTACTGACCAAGGTATAATATGAGGGGATTTTAATTATTGCTTTATTAAGATGGGGGAGACACCACATAATAAAAGAGATTTAAGGCTAAAGTTGCCTTCTGACATTTTATTATTGTTATTACTGAGATTAATGTGTCTTTTTAATGTGTTATGATTGTTCATGAAGAATGTGGAGCATAAACTCCACAGTGTCCATAACTGGGGTTCCTCATGTTTTACCATCTGCCCTTAGAGTGCTCACTGCCGGACACACTCAACTCCTGGTTTTTGGTGGCAGAGCTCCATGTGTGGTAAGCAGTCTTTAAAAGTAGTAAAATTATTGTTATTTTTTTTCTTTTCTTTTATAAATTTGCAGAGTAGTTAAGCAGTACTGAAAATGAACATTTTGTGTTGAGAAAACCATTGGTGGTCTGCAGGTGAACATAGTGGCTTGGGAGCATCCTTAAGTTGGGCAAGTGCATATTGAGTTGAATGCACCCTTGATGTTGAGCAAGTGTGCATAATAGAATTGAGTAATTTATTTATCCCCCCATAGGAAAAATTAAGTAGTTTTTGCATATCCCACCTGGTATTCCATGGCAGAGGGAGATGTATATGTCAGTGCCTAGCACCTCTAGAGCAGTTAGAGTTATGGGCTTTGCCCAACAGTACCGCAATTACTTTGGCAGCCACCTTCCAGATATGGTCCCTAGCCTGCTGAGCTGCATACCGCTTGCCTGATGTGTGTGCGAACAAAGTAAATTGGACGCACTCTTACCAATGTACAATTGAAGTAGTTGTTGACTGTCTTCAACTTATAATAATGTTCTCCATGTAGCCAGAGTGGATAGGGAGCATCCTTTGCTACTACCAAGTGAGAGTAATGGTTTGTTCTAAATACTCTTGAGGGTCTCAAAGTGGGTGTAGCAGGTTGAACACACCAATTGACAAATGTGGTTAGGGATCACCCATGATGGTGTGCAAGTGAGTATATTGAATTAGAGGCTTGATGGTGGTGTTTATAAGCATAGTGGTTTGGATGCACCCTTAACAATCTAGAAGTTTGCATATTCTCTTGGAACAACCCTTGATGGCTTTAATTAAGCATAGTGAATTGGAAACGTCCTTGACGGTATTTGAGTGTACATCTCAAGATTTGGAGGTTCCACTGATGTTGTGCATGTGAATGGGATGCTTTGGAAGCACTCCTGACTTTATGCAAGTGAAAACACTGGATTGGATGCACCCTTGTTAATGCCACCCTTGCATATGGGTTTTGAAGCATCCTTTAAAGGCCTTTAGTGAATATGTTGGCTTGTAAGAACCCTTTATTGTTTCCATTGAGGGTAATCATTTGTAAGAAGTGAGCTTGGTGGCTCTGAAACCCCCCCTTGACATTCTGCAAGTGATGACAGTAACCTGCAAGTGTGCTTAGTGATTTGGAAGCTCCCTGGCTAGTCTGCATGTGTGGACGGGTGTTCAGCATGTCATGTCCTCTGGGTGATGGTCATGTTTTCTGCAGGATGTGTCTCGTCCGGATGAGGCAGGAAGGTCGAGCAGGGAAGTACCTTTGCAGGTATCTGGTCCACTCCATGTGGGAAGACGTGGAGCAGCGGTGTAAAATAATGGGGGTAAGATGAACCCCGTGCAAATTCAGGTCAATACTAATCCCTGTCACATCACCATACCCTTTAAAAAAGATGACCTGTATGACTTATTGATATATATATTCTAACGATAAATAGTGATGCATTTTCAATCAGCTTTATGCAAATGTAACAGTGAAACACATTGGCACGTTCCATTATCACTCTATGGAAGACCATCTTCTGCCTTTAAGTATGAATTGGTATTGCAGCAGTGATGTCATAATTCTGGGTACTCTAGAATATAAAGCTCGGGATTTTAATAATTTGGGGTCTGCGTTAAGGAGAGATCAGAACCGTCATCCTTTGGGATGCTGCGGCAGTATATGCTCCAGTGCATCAAGCAGCTGCACTTGCAGTACAAGTCAAAGTCTGGACATACCTAATGAAAGAAAAATAACCTGAGAATACTTCGAGGCAAAGTAGTAAACATTATCTTGTGAACAAGGAAAGCGATGGAGTGCTGTGACAGACGACCAGTTGTTTTGAAGAGTTTAGAATTTAGGAATTTTTTCAGGTGTTGAGAACTTCTGTTGGTCATTGCAGTATTTGACATGCATAATTTCATTGCTTCAAGGTCATTTACCATAAGCTGAATATCAGCTAAAAGAGGCAAATGCATTAGGAGTGCCCAGACTTTTGACCTTAACTGTCGTTGCTCATGATACCTGAAATTTGTTTAAAGAACAAATAATTTCCCCTCCTTTATTAGAATATGAATTATTGTCCTCATGGACACTAGTCCTTTACTTTCTTCTGCGTCCTAAAACTCCAGTTGGTATGAGAGTTCCTACTGCTGGGGCTGGATAATGGATGGTTAGTTTACATGAATCCAGCAGATGCTTTTGCTCAAAACAATGTACAAGTGAGAACAGCCTGACGTTCCGAGCCAGCATCCCCGATTACTCTGCTCCTAATGGGATTTGAACCCGCAACCTTCAGGACAAATTCCTGTTTCTTAACAGTGCTACACATTGCTTCACTCGGTTGGCCTTGCAGTCTGCATTTAATAGAAATAAGAATCTGTTGAGTTGTTAGGGTTGTTAATTGCTGACATTTTTTTCTGTGTTATGTCAATTATTTAAATACAGAGTATTTATGTCATTTCATGCTGCTGCTTGAATGACCCTAATCTTGTTTTGCAGAAAAGTAATTTTGACAATGTTTGGTTTCCTGAAAATTCCAAAAATTAGTACAAAACAACTTAAGGCAGCTGAGGTATCTGGGTTAACCAACATTTTATTAAAATATTGTGTTGCAAGCATCTAACAGAATGAACCCATTTTTTAATCATTCTTCATCTTCAGAAATTAAGCTTTGCATTGGCTTATTTCATGCTTTGCGATGCTTAATTGCGTAAAATATTTACTCTGCTGGTTGTTTATGTAAGTGTGTTTTTCTCTGAGACACAATGATGCCAGTCATGTAGAGGTTTATTAGGCATTTCTTTAATTTGTGGCGTGTCGCTCACTAAATGAGTCCAAACGGACTGATTGGGGATTTTTTTATTTTTTATTTTTTTGCCTAGAATTGTTTGTAAAGGGTTTTTATTCCCCCCAGATGTTATCTTGCATTGGCGAAAGTTAGTTTGTTGCAGTTTTTGTTGCAGGGAATATTCAGGTTGAGTGAGGTCAAGGAAAGGTCAGGAATCCGTCGCGGTGACATTTTCCCGTGACGATCATATCCTGCTTCTGTCAGAGCTGAGTCTAACACAGCTGTGCAAATCACCCCCCCCCCCCCCAAAAAAAAAAAAAACCTCACCTTCTCTTGCTGAACTATGCTTGAATGTTGCGTTCTTGGAAAATTTTTAGGCAGTCATTTTAAAACCGGTTACTAATGCCCTTAATATAATAATCCATGCACTTTATCATGATGTAAGTCTGACCTGAGTGCACATTTATTATTGTTACTCCTTTTGGTGAAGTCTGGAAAAAGCTACCCGCTCCAGCGTTCCGGACCCCGGCCGCTCTAATGTGATGAGAGTGACTGTTGAAAGCCGCGCACGTTTGATCGCCCACGTTTTGATGTATCTTGCGTTTCTCTGTCCGCGTGCGTGTCGCATGCATTAAGGCTGAGGTGTTGACATAATTCGATTGCTTGATCCCTGCAGTTTGACCGCGTTTCCCCGCAGGCGGGAGGCGCCGGGCTGTAGTGAACTCACTACTGCCCTCTGATGGATTTTCCGTGACGTAACCTTTTTCTCTTGTGAGGACTGTAAATCATGAAAATTTCAGTATGACTTAAAGAAAAAAAAACTTTTTTTTTTATTTTTTAAAGGTGTCTGTCATTGTAAATTTATTATTGCCATTATGCTTATTAATCAGCCGCTGGCGGTAGCTTAGCCGGACTGCACACCGCACCTAGCTTCTCCTAGAGTTAAACGCCCTGGTTGCCGTGGTTGCGTACCCCCTCCACCTCCCCACCCATAGAGGCCTCCTCCCTCAGTGGTTCGGGGCACCGTCAGGGCAGTGTGTAAGTTCTGACGAAGGGAAAGTTACTGTAATAAAGGGACCTTTGTTAGCCCATGGGGGAGGGGGGGGGATGTGGCCAGCTAGTCGCATGCACAGCTCCGCCATTGTTTATTCAGTGGCCCTGCAGGATCTAACCGCAGCCCCTAGCTGTGATGCTAAGGAGCGGAGTCACACCCCACTGGACCCCGTTCCTGTTATGACTGTAACCCGAGCGCCGCTCCGATACCGAAAAATACGTGAAAAAAAAACACATGGAAGGACCTGGCTTCCCGACGTGTTAACAGAGTGCAGGACTCGCCCGCGCTGCCCGCACTCTCTCACCGCCTCCATAATTAGGATGATTAATCGACGGAGATTAAGGGAAACCAGTAGTTTTGAAAGTGCTGCGAGTCGGCGTGTGAAGTTGTACGAGCCATTTTTTTTTTTCCCCTCTTTTTTTTGGAATGTAATTTTTATGATGATAATGAATCCATCCATCTTCCATAACTGCTTATGCAGTGCAGGGTCGCGCGTTTCTGGGCTGCAGGAGGAAACCCGAGAACCCAGAGGAAACCCGCACAGACACATGGAGAACATGCAAACTATCCACACACATAGGGTGGGAATCAAACCCCCAGCCCTGCAGGTGTGTAGCCGCAATATTACCCATGAGCCTCTGCATAGCCCAGCAATAACTAATAATAATTCATTCATTCATTCATTTTCCATAGTGGCTTTTCCTATGCAGGGTTGTGGAGGTCCAGATCCTGTCCTGGTAGCTATGGGGAATAACCCAGGAAGAGGCGCCATCCCTTCCCAGACTAATAATAATTATTATTTATCGTTTAGGTGATGCTTGCGTCCCAAGATAATTCATTTTTCCGTTCCTTATTCAAGGGTGTAAGGCAGGTGTCTTTGTGATTTATGCATATCGTTCGAGCTCAGCATGCCATTTTCTAGGAAGTGCTGAGACCATTATCATTTCTGGCAGACGTACTCGTCATCTGTGCATGCGCTTGTCCGTCTAGTAAAGGACAATCAGATATTTGCTATGGAGTCATTGTTGAAATAGGCAAATGAATTCCGACCGAGAAAATGAACTTCCATTTGAGTGATGATTGTAATCATTTGCAGTAGGGAATATTTATCAGAGACAGATTAGCCATTCCCATCAAATTAAATTTGATTGTTTGTAGGGAGGTCTTGGGACAAATACTTAATTTCGTTTGTTCACCATGTGGTTTGCAGTGGGAATTTGCTGCCATTTTTTATTGTTTGTGTTTTGCTTCTTATTATCTGGACTGCATTTGTATGGACAAAACGCTTCCTTGGGCGGCTTGGGGTCTTTGTTCATAGGACGTCATTTGTCGACTGGCAGTGAACTTCCCCTTTAAGAATCTAGTCACCCCTTTAAGAATGCAAATGTACTTTAAAACAATGATGTCAGTATTTTGGTAATAGTGTGAATAGCACTTTCGTTAAATTTTAATTAATAGTAGAAATGGTAGCTAGTCTATTGACCGTCTGAATTGTTGTATATGTACTTACGTATTTATGAATGAAGAATTACTGTTCATATATTAATGAACGTTCTCCAGTCATGTTCAGGAGAATATCGTCTGTGCTTTGATGATGTTTTCTTGTCGTTTTGGAAGTGCCTGCCTCATGACTGCTGTATGGCTTGGCTTTAAAAGTGTCGAGTACACAGGAAATTTGGCTGAAAACGAGTGAGCGTGCTCGTCACTGGAGCCCGTCAGCTGGTATTTTCGTAGGTAACTGCGGTTCATTCACTGACGTCTGTTTAGCTGCTATCTTCAAAGGTAATTAGAATTTATGCTATTTGACGGCTTGGAGTTTCAAGTGTTTCAAGGGTTTATTTTTTTTCCTCTCTTAAAGCATAAAAAAATTTTTGATCTTAACTAATTTGATGGTAGACATGAGACCTGGACAGTGGCCCTTTGGTTTTCTGTTGTCATGGGGGGTTGGGGGTATTTATACACACAAAGCTGAGACATTTCAAACCACGTTTTTTTTTTTTTTTTTTTTGGTTTTCTTCAGAGGTGCTTGGTGCGATACTTTAGTGAATTTAGTGATTAATTGTCATTGTTGACACACCACAGCACGCACTGCACAACAACGAAACGTGTCCTCTGCATTTAACCCATATGTGCCAATGTGACACAGCAGGGGGGCAGCTAGCTCAGCGCCCGGGCACTGAATTAGCACTTTGAATGGCAGTCAGGCTGCAGTGTTCACGTTATAGTGTTAATGCGTAATTATATTGTGTTATTTTTCAGCCTTATGAAATGAAGGGTGGGTGATGTTCTGCGGTCAGAATAGGTCTGGCAGGTGTCCGTGTGTCAGATTGGACATGGATGTCATGGGGGGGGGCAGAAATAATAATTAATAATTACACACTGGTCATTAATTAGGCACAGGTTCCCTCAGCACATATCCAGTGAATTCAAGGCCTCATACTTATTTAGAATAAACATAATAATCTAAATGAATGAAGACCTTGGAGGGTTAGGGTCTGTTCTCTAGCCCTCAGTTCTGCATGGAATCGCCTTGAGTGTTTTTAGTGTAATTTTCTAAGTGTCTCGCCTCCTGTGTACCGCCTGTCATAATACGGTTCAGCGATGGTTGTGCCTCATGCTTTCCGGACGTGATAGTAGTGCTTATGCTCCCCCCCCCCCTGCAATTATTTTAGCTAGGGGGTGGAACTGTTGTGGATAATTCTCGCATCAACGTTTTGTTGCTAGGAGCCGCTAATTGTCTTAATTGTCGTAGGGACCAACGCATAGTCGGAGTGATGTCAAATTATCATACATGTGTATTGCTGTGACTTGTGCACTTGTGGAGCGGCTGCGTGTGGAGGCTCAGGGTCCTTCCTGTTCGTTCTTTAATATTTCCCCGTTGTCAGCCATAAATGTGCTCAAAGTGATGGATATACTCCCTCTACTGGTTCTGTGGGGAAATGCAATGGCAGATTTTATTGTATGACTAATTTAGACATGTAGCCTTGGGCTTTGACCTCACTGTGTACGTACTGGATGTCCCATCCAGGAAGCCCCATCTCTTGTGCCCTATGCTATCTGGGATAGGCTCCAGGTTCCATAGAATCCTGTATTAAATAAGTCATTATGGATGGATAGATATGTAATTAGTTCCTGTAAACGGAGGAACCAGACCCCACCTGGTGGTGAAGCTATTGAGGGTTGTTTGCCTTCCACAGACATAAAAAGCATTTTATACCTTTTTATAGGAAAGCCCAGCTAGGGGTGCTGGTTGTTACAGGAAGACATTAATTGGGCTTAACTGTGATCAACCATAAAGTGAAGTGCTTTTAAGTGTCAGTGTTGCCCCCTACTGGCCCCTAGTGACACATTCTCCCCTCGCACCAGATCGACGCTGTGGAGAGGAAGGAGAGCATGAAGGTGATGACCGAGACCTTCTACGCGGCTCTTTTTGGATACGATGAGGTGGGAGCCGCTCGCCAGTGTCCCAGACAGCGTCAGTTGAGGCTGAGGGTTTGAGTGACCTCGTGCCCCACCCCCCACAGGGCATCCTGTCATGTGACCGGGTCCTGGCAGCGGCTCTCTGGAGGAACTTGTTCAACAAACAGTGTGAGGACCCGCGGCAGCTGGAGCTTATGGTGCAGTACGTCCGCAAGCAGGTCAGCGCCCTGCCGGCTCCCTCTGGTTTTCCCATTTTGCTGCAGAAGGTGGCTTCCCTCCGTCTTCGGCGTTCCCTACCTGACCCCTTACTGCCTTCGG